>NC_000081.6:84362450-84962450 GCF_000001635.26 Mus musculus | reverse complement strand
CAGTTGGCCCTTTGTGGTTCTGGGGATGGAGCCCCTGACCTTGTCCATGCTCAGCAAGTACCTAGCCTTAAGTCTCAGCACTCAAGTCCCACAGTCGTATGTATTCAAGAGGAAGGGCAACGCTTTCCTCTGTGACTGATACTTGTGAACTGCATGGCTGTGACATATCCAGGACGAAAGTCACAGGCCCCTGCTTTGTCAGGCTAGAGAAGTTTTTGCTTCATCTCACCGTGTGCACATGGCTGGACATTGCGGGACGCAAAAAGGAGGCAGGGATTTCCAGTGCCAGTGGATGTGACTGCTCTGTGCCGTGAGCCTGCCCCCACCTTCACTGGAGGCTGGCAAGGTGTGCTGACCCCGACCTTGACCCCTCCCACCGCTCATGTGTCTCACCAGGCAGGAATGGGTGGACCACACACTGCTGTCAGAGGGCAGGAGCTCTGTGGTGTGGCTGGCACCTTCTGCTTGCCATCAGCCCCTGGTCTGGCCACTGACTACCTCTGATGACAGTGGAGGGTGTCATACGTGATAGACCTTCCCTTCAGAAGCAAGGCACTAGGGCTAGTTCTCTGTGGTTCCTGGGAAATAGGGAAAGAAAGAAACTCAGGAGTTTAAGGAGTTGAGCAGCATAGGGTGATGACCCATCTAGGGCAGGGTTCTCAGCCTTCCTAATGCTCTGACCCTTTAATACGGCTCCTCGTACTGTGGTGAAGCCCAGCCATAACATTATTCTTCTTGCCGGGTGGTGGTGGTGGCGCACGTCTTTAATCCCAGCACTTGGGAGGCAGAGGAAGGTGGATTTCTGAGTTCGAGGCCAGCCTGGTCTACAAAGTGAGTTCCAGGACAGCCAGGGCTATACAGAGAAACCCTGTCTCGAAAAACCAAAAAAAAAAAAAAAAAAAAAAAAAAAAAAACCCAAAAAAAACCCCACCCCACATTATTCTTGTTGCTATTTCACAACTGTAATTTGCTACTGTTATAAATATAATATGAATATCTGTGTTTTCCAATGGTCTTAGGAGACCGCTGGGGAAGGGTTGTTCGACCCCAAATGGGTTGTGACCCACCGATTAAGGACCACTGATCTAGACAGGTGGGAGGGGTGGAAAGGTGACCTGTTCTGTGCCAGGCTCTGGCCATTCCAGCTGGGAGCCATTCATCTTCCTGTAGCTGAAAAGAGCCTGTGGTTCAGCTTAGCCACATGGCCTCTGAAGAGGAAACCCAGATTTTGCTAACCAAAACTAGTGGGGTTTTTTCTCCTTTCTTTCTGGTTAAAAAAAAAATTCATATTTCATTTATCACGTAGAAATAGCATTTTAAATAAAAAGTCTGGAGTAATCAAGTGGGAGTCAACCTGGCATCCTCTCAGGGTCTTCCTGCCTGCAGCTCAGATGCGTCTGCTGGCCCTTTAAGTCAGGTTCTCCTTGGAATTGCCGCAGCCTGAGGGGGAGGGCTAGGGATGTCTGCAGTGAAGATTTCCCCAGCAAAGCCTTTCTCCTTGCAGCCTGGCCAGCCAGCCAGTGACATCCTCACAGCTCCTACATTTTCCTTTTCCCCAGGAGCCACTGATTCATCCGCAGGCTGAAGTCTGCTCGGCAGTGGGGGCCTGGCTCTCAGGCTGCCACTGGGTGGAGTCCTACTCCGGGGAGGCATCCCCGGCCTCTGTGATGCCCGTGGGTGGGGGCGGGAGGCACCAAGGGAGAAGGGGCAGCACATCCCAGCCTTGTCAGATCTCTGACCAGAAATGCAGGTGGGGAGGACCAGGCTTGGCCCAGGTCAGAGCCAGGGCCAACAGGGCCCCTTCTCACTCCTCTGGCCCCCTCCTGTAGGTTGCTTCAAGGATGACCGCATCGTCTTCTGGACGTGGATGTTCTCTACCTACTTCATGGAGAAACTGGCTCCCCGACAGGATGACATGCTCTTCTACGTGCGCAGGAAGCGAGCCTACCCAGGCAACGAGGGCACCATCGATGGGAGGAAGGTGGGCAACCCCTCCTCTCCCCTCCTCTCCCCTCCCCCACAATCCCGAACCACACACCTGTGCTCTGAACCTCCTGCAGCATTCAGGCTGAGCAGCCAGCACGTTTTGTTTTTACCATGATCCCAGAAGGCAGTGATTGTAATTTTGAGGAATCTGAAGCCAGCCTCTTACAGTGAGTGAGTGAAGGGAGGGTCAGGGCTTTGAGCCCCAAGTCCAGGGCTACTCCCCAGAGTGGGCAGGGCAGTGGCTGGATGCTGGGGATGCTGCTGCCCTTCTCCGGCTCTTACTATAAACTAGGGGAATCACTCAGGGCTCGCTCTGCTTGATCTCCTAAACTTCCAGCAACTGGGCAGCAAGACAGATGAGGAAACAGGGCTGAGGGGAAGCGAGTCATCAGGGCGCTTCACGTGGTCGTGTGTGGAGCTCTTGAGACAGATTTTTTGCATGTGTTCTTCTCTTTACAGAATTTTGAGTGGTTTATAGAATGTTTAAGTGGCCCCCATATTAAACATGGGGATACTTTGTTTGCCTTCAAGGCCCAAGAGTGGTCAGCTGTGACACCTGTGTAGGACTTACAGCCTGTCTGTTTCTGTGTTCCCCCGAGAGCCCTGAGACTCAGGCTCCAAGGCTTCTTAGTTATGGTTCACACACGAGTGCTGGGAACCCTTTCCTGCCATACGGCTGCACATCCACAGAATACATTGGTTGTGAGTGGACACACCTGAGTGCTTGCTGCAAAGGAGGCCTTTGGTGCTTCCCTTGCCAGCAGGAGCCCATGGACCACTGGCCAGAGAGAAGAGCCAGAGGAGGGTAGGACCTGGAGAAGTGGGTGATGCTGTACTAGGGCCCAGGAGTGATAGACAGGTGGGTAGAACAGGAGATGCTCCGTGGAAGAGCAAAAGCTGAGACCTGATTGGTAGGTTCATCTGGCAACCCTTGCTAGTGGCACCAATGAGAGGCAGGAACCTTCTCAAGAGGGAAGCTAGCTCTGGGCTCCTCCTGCCCCTTACACCCCTCTTGTCTGATATGCAGTTCCAGCCCAGCTTCTCTTCTTGATCAGTATTATGGCTGTGGTCCAGACCCAGACACCTCTGGGACTTGGAACAGATGGTCCTTAATGGCTGAGCCCCTGTTAGATACGTGGAGGCTGGGATGTTTGGGGTTGATGTGAGCAGAGGTGCTGTTGGCAGGAAGGGATAGGTGCTAGGGAGCCTCTTCATGCTGGTGGAGCTGCACCAATACACCCTGCGTGTGGGCACTACATTCACCCAATGTTTAGGTCGGGGTGCAGGCCCTGGAGCAGCAAGACTATGGACCTCATCTCTGGCTCCAGAGGCTCCTTCCTGTTGGTCTCAGGACAGGTACATGCAAGGCACTGTCTTTAGGGCGGATCCTGCGTGGCAGATCTGGGACAGACCAGGATGTGGGGGACAGGCCTATGTGTACCGTGTGGCTGGCTGGAGAGGAAAGTGAGACACGTAGAGAATAGCGTTTGGGTGGAAGAGAAGTGCAGCAGTTGCACTCTTTGTGGGGTGCAGGCCTGGGCCCGAGATGGAGGAGTACAGTGGGTGGGCCCTGGGGCTGCATTGAGGCACTCATGAACATTTACTGGGTGTTGAGGTCAGCGGAGCCAGCCTAAACCTAACAGGAGCATTGTTAGGAGCATATAACATAACAGCCACATGGAAATGGCTCTTTCCTCAGCACCGATACAGAAATGACTCAGGCTGGCCACTGTCTTTGGGAAGCCCTCACTGGGTAGACAGACAGCAGCATATAGTGGGGACCACAAAAGAGGTGACATCTGTATACAGGGTTGTAGGACAGCTGTGCTGAAGACATACCCTGGAGCGGGTATAGGACTTGCATGGTGGGGGAAGGAAGCCTGGCTCATTTGACCCAGGATGTGTTATACCCTGAGTGAGTGATAGTTTGTGACTGTGCCAGCAGGGCACCGTGACCTCGGAGTGATATGTGCAGGGAGAAAGAAAAGTCATTGAACATCAATGGAGTGAGACCAAGAGTAGCCAGTCTTCCTGCTCAGATGGCTTTGCACAGGCATTGGGAAATGCCTTCCTTTCCCCATCCCCATACATCCTACTTATGCTTGGTTGGCCTCCTGCACTTCTGAATGGATTCCAGGGGGGACTGGATGATGTCTGGTACAGGGCTTGGAGGGCCAGGCCTAGGATCAGGCAAAGCTCAAATCCACCCATACTGGACATACTTTCCAGCCCAGCAGTCTGTATGTAGTGTGGCCTGAATGGAGGTACAGCCAAGAACCCCAACCCACCAAGGATCCCAGGGCTAACTGAGATGTGGACTCTAGCGTCTGCACACTAGGAGTATTCTGCAGCACTGACCGAATACCTCCTACCCTTTCCCATCCTGCTAGTACTGGTTGTCATGGCAACCAACTAGGCTCCCTGCCTAGTGGAGGAGGGTGGGTGGGCAGAGCCAGAACTACAGTGTGGGTGAACTTGGAGTGCTGGAATTCCCACGCCCTGCTCTAGGATCACCTTGGGGATCCAGACCTGGTTTCACCAGTGTGCCCTGGATTCTCTGCCCCATCTCCTCATGCCACCCCTGGACAAAACACTCCCTGTTCTCAGCAACCCATTTTGTTTTGGGTGGTGTGGGCACTGGCATCTGTTTGTGTCCTCGTCTGTGCTGGTGGCCTCCTATTGACACCCTCAGCAGTCCTAGGGTACAGATTGCACTAAACTCACTTGGAAAGCCAGAAAGACATACCCTGGAGCGGGTATAGGACTTGCATGGTGGGGGAAGGAAGCCTGGCTCATTTGACAGAAGCTGTGAGGGTTCTTTGGTCTCACACCATCTAGTCTCTGGTTTTCTCCTTTGGTAGCTTTCTTTTGTGTATGAGTCAGAATCTCACTACGCAGCCCTGGCTGTCCTGGAACTCCACGTAGTCCAGGCTAGTCTGAAACTCAGAGATCTGCCTGCCTCTGTCTCCTGAGTCCTAGGCTTAAGGGTGTGGGCCAGCACACTCAGCTGATAGCTTTTCTTGATTGTGATGTATATGCCAAGGTGCCCAGGCTGATGTGACTTCTGCCACACAGGTGGATCATCCCTGTCTGAGCCAACATGCAGAGCTGCAGTGTATCTTCTTTTCTTTTTTCTTTCTTTTTTTTTATACAATTTTTTTAAGATTTATTTATTTATTTATTATATGTAAGTACACTGTAGCTGCCTTCAGACACCCCAGAAGAGGGCACCAGATCTCGTTACCAATGGTTGTGAGCCACCATGTGGTTGCTGGGAATTGAACCCAGGACCTTCGGAAGAGCAGTTCATGCTCTTAACCACTGAGCCATCTTTCCAGCCCTGCAGTGTATCTTCTGACTGCTTCTCAGTCATTTATTTGGGACAATGCGTGTTGACATAGGCGGCTGTGATTTGTCAGTCTGGTTATTGTGTGCTGTTTCTGAGTGTACATGCCACCCACCTGCAGGCCTGTGTGTGGGTGTCTGAGCCGTTCCCTGCGTATTCTGGGGACACTATGCCACTATCCCACTGACCCACCTACCACGGGTTATGCCACAGGTATTCCCCACTCTGCACTGAGCCAGGGACTGATGTGCACCTGCCTGTGTGGGTTCTCCTGCGGGAGTAAACAAGATGAGTGGTTTTTTGTTTTTTGTTTTTTTTTGAGACAGGGTTTCTTTGTAGCCCTGGCTGTCCTGGAACTCACTTTGTAGACCAGGCTGGCCTCGAACTCAGAAGTCCGCCTGCCTCTGCCTCCCAAGTTCTGGGATTAAAGATGTGCGACACCACGCCTGGCTACAAGATGAGTGTTAAGCACGGAGCAACCAATCAGAGAGGTGGAGTGCAGCCAAGCAGGCAGTGTGGTGGCTCCCAACTGAGTGATTCCCACAGAAGATAGTGGAGGATAGGAGTCCCACCCCTGTGGTGTACCCTACTGTACAGAGGCACCTACCTCTGTGTGGATCTCAGATGCACAGACAGACACTCACACGCACACGCACACGCACATGCACAGGTCCGTGCCCCTGCAGAAGGTAACTGTTGCCTCTTGGAGTTGAATCTGCTGGACTTAGTTAGGACCCTGGGCTTAGGACCTCTACAGGACGGGCTGCTTCTGATTCCTTAATGCCTGTCCGGCCTGGTGTAAGGGTAGATGGGCTCTGGTCTCTCTCTGATGTGTGTGGTATGTGGTTTGTAGCTTGTTTGATCCTCATCAGTTACAGAGGCATTAGTGGCATCTTCCTTGCAGATAAAAGGTTAATCATTTGTAAAACATGTGGACTAGCCTCTGCTGCCCACTGTGAGCCCAGTAGACGTTACTGTCATTGGGAACTTGGGAAATATGGTCTTAATTATCACAACGTTGAGAGGAAAACATTTTTTCTATTGTACAGGTCAGACAACTAGGGTTCCAAGGAAAAGAGAGATGGTACAAAGGATGGGGAGGGGGAGGGTCTTTGTGTGTTACTACCAGCCTGGTGCAGTGATTAGGGGGCAGGAGGTCCCTAGAGTCTCACTTGTGTCCTGTGCCACAGGCTGAGGCTGAGCCTGAGGTGGAGGTAGAAGTGTACCGGAGAGACTCTAAGAAGCTTCCGGGCCTGGGAGATCCTGACATCGACTGGGAGGAGAGTGTCTGCCTGAACCTCATCCTGCAGAAGGTATGGGTGGTGATGAGGGATGCTCTTGGGACCGGGAGGCAGCAGTCTCCCTCTGCCCCCCACTGACTGCATTTCCTTCCAGCTGGACTACATGGTGACCTGTGCTGTGTGCACGCGTGCCGATGGGGGTGACATCCACATCCACAGGAAGAAGTCCCAGGTGAGCCCCTCCCTCCTGCCAGCTTCCCAACTCCTGGAGAGCACTTCCCTGGCTGGGGACCCATTGAGCATCAAGAGCCCCTGGCCCGTCTCTGTGGTGGCTCTAGGCCTCCATCCAGGCCAGCTTCTCAGCCCTTCCATCTGCTTTCTTTTAGCAAGTGTTTGCCTCCCCCAGCAAACACCCCATGGACAGCAAAGGAGAAGAGTCCAAGATGAGCTACCCCAACATCTTCTTCATGATTGACAGCTTTGAGGAGGTAAGTGCTCACCGCGGGCCACTCTCCCCTTCCTCCCCTCTTGGGGGTGCCAGGCTGAGGGCCTGCAAAGCCTCCTAGGAGACATGGGCAACTGGGAGGGGTGTGTCTGGGTGATGGCCAACGGGGCTCCCCACCGCAGGGGTGTGCTTGTTCTAAGCCTAGGCTTGCTTGAGATGACCTACTTAAGTGTCAGGGTCAATGACCTGAGGACTGATGAGTGGGAGTGTGCTGCCTGACCGGGAGTCATTTGCTGCTCTGAGAATGGTTGCCTCCACCCTGCCCAGGGTGTAAGAGAGGAGGAACTGTCAGCTTTTTGGCCAAGTCTTTGTTTCAAGATTGGGAAAATGTGCCCCACATACATTAATTCACGGATGCCAGGAGGGGACGGGGATGGTGCCATCTTCTTCCCCCTCTTCTTCTCAGCCAAGGCTGGTGTGAGTGTGAGTGTGTGTGTGTGTGTGTGTGTGTGTGTGTGTGTGTGTGTGTGTGTATGTGTGTGTGTATGTGTGTGCGCGCGCACGCGCGTGGATGCATGTTGGGGATCCTAGTGCTTGACCAGAGACAGCCATGGTTTTTGGAAGTCCCGTGAAGGTGGGCATGGTTTTCAGGGCCCCCACAGGTATGGTATCTGAGGCTCAGGAAGTGAGGTGGTCCCCCTGGGCTCACACTGCACATGTGATTGCTCTGAGTCTCTCACCTTGAAGCTGGATGTCAGATATAGGAACAGCAGCTCAGAAAGGCGGTAGGATAGGGTCGCACTGCCTCAGTCCAGTTGGTGTTATCCCAGGAAGGCAGTCACATTAGTTTTGGACAGCCAAGCTCAGAGCAAGGTGGGCTTGACTGGGCTGTGACGAAGGAGATCCCCAAGTGTCTCCATAGTCCTTGTAGCTTGAATGACATCAGGAAGTCAGATGCTGGTCTAGCCAGTGACTCAGTGTGGAGTGGGGTCTCTTCCTCTGGTCCCAACTCCCTGCTACTGCATGCTGCTGCCCCACTGTGGGGCTGTTTCTACTTGTGGCAAGGGTTGAGGTGAGGTGAGGTGGTGAACAGTGGGTGACTGTGGGCCAGTGCCTGGCCTCTTCTCTGTGTCCTCATCTGTACGTGGAGACCCCTTTCTCTTTGTCCTTTCCCTTGCCTCTGCTTTCTGTCTTGAGACTTTTAACCCTATCCACCTCAGGCTGACCACAACACCTCGATCCTTCTTCCTCGGCCTCTCTAGTACCAGGATGGCAGGTTGCCAGACTCTCTGTGACTAGCGTCCTCCTGCTCGGCCAGGTCAGGGTGTGGTTTGAATGGTGGCATTGATGTTTGACTTTGCAATCTCCGTCTCTTCGTCCCCACCCTCAGGTGTTTAGTGACATGACCGTGGGGGAAGGAGAGATGGTCTGCGTTGAGCTGGTCGCCAGCGACAAAACCAACACGTTCCAGGGTGTCATCTTTCAGGGCTCCATCCGATACGAGGCACTCAAGAAGGTGTACGACAACCGCGTGAGTGCAGGGCCACCGAGGGCTGTGCGTCCTCCCCCAGGGCTACACTGATGAGGGCCACCCCACATCAGGGCACCCACTGTTCCTGCAGCCGCTCCTGGGAGACCCTAACATTCTCAGTCATCCCAGTCCTCCTGTGTCCATCTGATGTGCAGGTGGGGTCTCCTCCTTCCTCGTGTCCCTGTGAGGGGCCAGCCAGTGGCACAGTGGCTCTTCCTTACCACCTGCCCCTAGCTGTCTGTGGCCTAGTACTGGAGACACTCCCAAAACTAATCTTCGATTGATCAGCTGCAGGAGTCTTGATGCACGGGCCACGCTCCTCCAGCTGGTACTGTCCGGTCTGAGGTGGCGCAGCAGCCTGTTGCTAAGGTCCTGGCCTGTAGTGTGGGTGTTCAGGGCAGCGAGGCAGCCTTGGCCAGGGATCTGGGACACATGCCACACTGGACTGCTTGTTGGGCTCACTGGGTTCCCTGGGGCTTAGACTCAAGACGGCCTCAGAGATGGTTATCCTGTGTCCTGAGAGAGGGCCTGTGAAGTGAGCCCCACGGTTCTGACGGAGGCCATGTCCTTCCTGCCACAGGTGAGCGTGGCTGCTCGCATGGCCCAGAAGATGTCATTTGGCTTCTACAAGTACAACAACATGGAGTTTGTGCGCATGAAGGGGCCTCAGGGCAAGGGCCATGCAGAGATGGCAGTGAGCCGAGTGTCCACCGGTGACACATCCCCCTGTGGGACCGAAGATTCAAGCCCAGCTTCGCCCATGCATGAGCGGGTAAGGGCTGCACGGCTGGGGGAGGGGTCTCCTCTCTCTTGGGTTCACTTCCTGTGGCTCCCTCACCCCACACCCCGGGTGAGGGAGTCTCACTGGCTGACCTCCACTGCTGCTGTTGAGGCTGAGGCTCAGAGAGAGGGGTGCCCTGACTGAGGTTGACCAGCAGGTTCATACCCAACCATGGCTGACTCCCAGAGCCACTGTTGCCTCAGCCTGAGTCTTAGGGCCTGTGAGCAGAAGCTGGCAGAGCTGGGCCTGGTGCCTGCCTGTGTGGACCTGTGGGCAGCTGTGGCCATGTAAGCCATTCTGCAGTGAGCCAGATAGGGGCGAGGAAGAGTTGACCCCATGTTGTCACACAAGGTCACATAAGCAAGCACATGACTGGCTTTGGGCCTGCAGTTCTGAGGGCTCAGCATAGGACCTCAAGCTTTGATTTCTCTGAGCTCTCTCATTGCCTAGTGGGGTGCTGAGGTCAGTGGCCATTAGAGACCCCCAGGCTCAGGCGTGAGAAGGGCTCTGCCCATGGGGTCAGTGTTCAGATGCCACGCATTGTGGTCTGTGAATCAGCCCTTGTCCCAGAGACTGGCCAGCCTCATTCTGGGCTTTGTTCCCCAGGTGTCCCCCCTTGGATGAGTCTCTTTCTCTCTAAGCTTCCGTTTCTCATTGAGAAGTGAAGCATTGAACCTGCTTCCCACAGTGTGGGTGTTCCAGGCGTACCGCTCACGACTTAATGCCTTGCATGGGGTGTGGTCATGTGAGGTGTCCCAAGTGGCAGCCACAGTGGTTCCTTCTGCATCTGCAGCTCAGAGCAGATGGTGACTGACTGGCTGCTGCTGTCGCTTGTGTTAGCTCCTGAGCGCCTCCTTTTCTTTCTTTTGGAATCACTTACAGTTAGTGTGTTTTATAAGCCAAACAAAACCAAGAAGTGCCAGGGTTTGATAAAGTGTTGGGCACTTCAAGAAGGGCCCCTCTTGCTTTTGGAATGGAGGGTAGCTTAGACTCTGAGCTCCAGGTGACAGCCAGGTTGTGCCCAGTTCTGTGTGGCACTTGGATGCCGAAGTGTGTGTGCAGATATGCCCAGGCTGACACTACTGGGTGCTGTCTGCTGAGTGCCCACTTATAAGTCCCTAGACTTACCCGCACCTCAGTTTTCCTCATCTGCCAAGTGGGAATGGCTGAGAGGGATGAGATGGCCCTAGTCCCTCAATGGCAGGGAGGTTGTGGAGCCCTGGAGTCGTGAGGTCACACAGGACCCAAGCCCACAGCCCATGTACGCACTGTTGCTTGTCTTCTTGTCCTCCGGGGTCACTTGTAACCAGTGTACAAGAAATGCAGACTGTGTGTATTGTGGTTTCTGGTATTTGTTTTTTATCTTTTGAAAACTTCCCTGGCTTGAGGGAGGACCGTCTGGAGCCCATCAGCTGCCGGGACTTTGGTGGATGCCGGAGCTATGACGGGGAGGCCGATGGGGCCCCGAAGTCTTGGTCTCAGCTCATCTTGCTGCTCCGATTCTTGTTTGCGTGGGGAGGAGGGAGGGGATGGGCCAAGTTCCCTATGCCTGGAACGCCCTTCCCCCCCTTCTTCACCTGGCGAACTCCTACTCGTCCTTCAAGACCCAGCTCAAGCGGCAACCTCCTCCAGGAAGCCTACCCTGATTTCACAGGCTGTCTGTCCCTTCTTCCATTGTGCTTCTATGTCCTGTGCTTCCCTTTCTTCGTCTCAGCGACCAGCATGCGTCTGTGGTTGTCACTTGAGTCTGTCACCCCCAGCAGACTGTGAGCTCCTTGAGGGCAAGGGACCTATGTCTTGTGCCTGTCTATGCCCAGCTCACCCTCAAATGAGTGTGGAGACTGTTGGTGGCTGGGACTGAATGTGCTTGGAAGGGAGGAGAGATGGGCAGAGAGCTGCTTAGCCTGGGCACTTGTGAAAGGGGCTGGGTGCAGGAGGGAAGGGCCCAGGGGTTGACCTGGGGTGCCGTCCCAGTGGCTTTAGGCAGGTCGGGGTTCCTGTTTGTGTGCCCTCTGCTCAGATGTCGATAGGCATCAATTGCTGCTGCGCGTGGCATGGCTGTGCTTAAACCACACCAGCAGCAACTGAACAGCCCCTCTTTTGTGCTGAGATGTGGAAGAAGGGCCCTCGGTCAGGCTGTTGGCAGCCTGCTCCCTCCTTAGGCAGGACCCTCTAGCACCCACCGTCCTCTTAGCCAGGACAGCTGACCCTCAGGCCAGGGTCAGCGACTGTAAGCAGCCCCTGCTTGGGCTGGCTTTGTAGGCAGGATTCAGGTGGCACTGAGGCCTGTACTGAGGTACTGAGTCTGTTCCTGCTACTTTTGTGACTTGGACTCCTTGTTCCCAGGTGACCTCCTTTAGCACCCCGCCCACCCCAGAGCGAAACAACCGGCCTGCCTTCTTCTCCCCGTCCCTTAAGAGGAAGGTGCCACGGAACCGCATCGCCGAGATGAAGAAATCACACTCAGCCAACGACAGCGAGGAGTTCTTCCGAGAGGACGACAGTGGAGGTGCTGGCCTTCTCCTTTGTGCTCCTGTAGAGGGATAGCCCCTGCTCTGGCTTGCATTCATTCATCCATCGTGTACTCACTGGTCCTGGCAGTCACTCTTCCACCCAGTGGCACTTAGCCACACACACCAGGTGTTGAGTGCTGGCCCCAGGGCTGGGCGAAGCTGTGTGTAGATGAGGCAGGGGCCTGCCTCTGAGAGTCCTGTTCTCAGGCTGTCTACCCACGTCATGTTTAGGGGCTCTGTTCTTCTTCTGCTTCTTGGGCCAGCTTTGCTCATTCTAGAACCTTCTGTCTTGGGTAAAGCTCACAGCTTCTCTGATGCCTCTGTCTCCTGGTCCCCCATGAGTCACCACACCAGGCTCACAGATCCTTCCGTGTGCCCCTGCCCCCGCTTCCACCCACTCAGCTCCCTTCCCAGTGGATGGCATCACTGCCAGGGAGTTGTGCAGCCATGGGACGGGACTCCTCAGTCTATGACCAGGGAAGCTGGGGTTGGTGGGCAAGCTGGCCACTTGATCAGTCCTGTGGCAAGTGGGGTTTGGGGATCAGGGGTGGCCCTCAGAACTGAGTTGGAAGTTTCTTGAGGGAATGGCCAGCATCCCTCACTGTCCTCAGCCCAAGCTTGTACATGTCATTTCTATGTGCACACTAAGTGGGCAGAAGAGGGAAGGCTTCCCAGGGTGAACCCCGAGTGCTTTCCAGCCAGGCCCAGGTAGTGGTGGGCCCTGGCAGACAGGAGGCAGTGAGGGTGGGAGCAAGGCTCTGGAGGGCGTGGGCATTGGTGAGGAACATCTGTGAGCATGGCATGCATTGGTCTAGAGGAGTTAAGATGTCCTGTTGCCACCTTCCCCAGGTTCCCTGGCCCACACTGGGATACTAACCCTCTCCCCTCTCCTCTCCAGCCGACCTGCACAATGCCACCAACCTGCGATCTCGGTCCCTGTCTGGCACAGGACGGTCCCTGGTCGGGTCCTGGCTGAAGCTAAACCGAGCTGATGGGAACTTCCTTCTCTATGCACACCTGACCTATGTCACTTTGCCGCTGCATCGGATCTTAACAGGTACATAGGGCAGAGCCCTGCAGAGCCTCCCACTGACATTTCCTCACTGGCCTCTGAGTGGTTGAAGCTGGGTGTCGCCTCTGGAGTCTCTGTGGTGGTCTTGTTTTTCTTGGCCTCTGCATCCATGCATCTCCGTTGCTGGCATGGGAGGGTAGGGTGGTGATGGTGTATGCAGCCTGTGAGGTCCTATCAGAAATGGTGGGGGTGTGTGGTAGCTGTGGCTCCCTCCCAAGAGTGTCCTCACCCGGCCTGCCTCCCTCCTGTCACCCTAGACATCCTGGAAGTACGGCAGAAACCCATCTTGATGACCTAGTGTGTGTGGAGCCTGCACGGAGCCCCGGCCCTGCCTGGCCCTGGGAATGCTGCCAAGTGCCTACCTGTCACCGCCAACCGGGGTCTTCTGTGACAAGCCAGCACCGGAGCTACAGCCAGGCAGGGCCACTCGACTCCCGGGGCCAGGGCCGACTCCATGAACACCAGCCCAAACTGAAGTGCCTCGTCCTCCCTCGCTGGCTCTGCTCCCACCCTGTGCCCGCGCTCAGCCCCCTCTGCCTATCTGAGAGCCTTCTGCTCCCAAAGAGGGCCAGAGACACCAAGAGATCATAGAGAGCGTGAGGGGCTGCCAGCTTCCAGAATGTTCTTAGACCTCCCAACCTCGGCTCCCGTACCCCTGCTGGGGCTCTGTGCCGAGCAACTGTCCACGCATCCTACACAAAGCCAGTGGAAGGTTTTGTAATGCAGTACTGACGAACTTCAGCTCGAGAGTCGGTCCCAACTTGTTCCCCCAGAGTTCTTGTCACAGTGGGTCCCAGCTGGGGGTCAGGGGACATGAGCTGTTTGTCAGCTGGGAATACCTCGCCCTATGCCCAGCTCCAGAATGGGTCTCAACCCCCAGCTGGGCAGACAGTCCCCGATCCCCCAGAATGGCCTTTGCTTCCATCCAAAGAACACCGCCAACACACACACCTCCGACCCCGAGACGTCCTGCGTTGATCTCGGCTCTCCGGAGGGACGCAGAATTCGGTTCTGAAGGAAAGTGGGAGGGTACTTCTGCTGAGGGATGTCTGATGGGGACCCGGGTGGAACCCTCTCGGGAAGGTTGTAGGCAGAACCACCCTGGGGCCAGAGCTTAGAGCGAGGCTGGTGCTGTCCCCTTTGCCCCGTGCTTTGGTCAGCATGCTGGTCTTGTCTTCAGCCTGGCTTTCTAGGCAGAGAGGAGACCAGGCTTCTTATGAGTCTGCATTGTCCTCAGTGGGTGCAAGAGGCCATGTGGGTCATCAGCCCATGCCTCACCCTGGCAGTGTGCTCTAACTGAGGCCTCCTCTACCCAACTGGAATAAACTGGAAGCTGAGCCTCCTGTTGCTGCTGGGTCTAGTGCCCCAGATCCAGAGAACTCAGCTGTGTATGTCGAGCTCAGCCCCTCTGGGTTGGAGAGCAGGCTTGGGAGCGTGGCTCCTGTCTGGCTCCATTCCTTGGTCTCTGGGAGTGGGCACTACTTTGGGGCTTTCTCCAGATTTTGTATGTTGTTATTAAAAGCGAGCTATTGCATTTCATTCTGCCTCAGTTTGCCCACCTGTAAAATGGGGCTGATACCACCTACCTCACTGAAGTGGCCAGGGTTCAAGTGCATGGCTGGGTCAGGGTTTGCTCACCTGTCATTCTTCATAGCTCGGTTGGGTCTTAGCTGTTAGGCAGTGAGGTAGCTTGCCTCTCCTGCCTGCTCTGAAATAACTCCTTCCAAAAGCACGGACGAGTAGTGTAAGCTTAGACACTGGTACTGTGCTGGAGCCTGGGTCCTGATGCTAATCTAACCATCACAGCAGATTCACATCCTGTTCCGGAATGCCAGAGTACCTCAGGTTTATGGGTGTGGCCCTCCTTTCTAGGATAGCCATTCCTCCTGTAGGGCATGTGAATGCTGTCCCCACAGTTGTATCTAGGGAGGTCACAGGGCCTGCCACTTCAGGAACCTGGCCATTCTGTGGTCTGAACACAGGGGAAATATATCTTAGGGGAAATATAGCTTAGTGTGGCTTCTGTGGAAGACTGAGGCAGTCTAGGGCTCATTGTAATTCCATGGCTTCTCTTCTGGGTGTTCCCTCTAGCAGAGCTCAGCCATACTCTCTTGGCTGGACCAACTGTGAGTACAAGCACTTCCCAGGCTGTCGGAAGGTCCAGGGTCTGTGTCACACCCCTTGACTCTGTGTGGCACTCAAGCATACTGATCCCCGCTCAGGTACCACCATTCCCTATGTAGAGGAGGGAAGCACCCTAGAGACACTGTACAGCGGCAGGAGGCAAGCTTGGTCTGCGCCCCAGCCTATGGTTTGAACCATACGGCTGTCCCCAAGTACACAACTAGACATTTATTTGGTCGCATTTCCTCTTTCTCCAGAGGGCACTTTTGAGTTCCAAACATGTTCAGAGGCCCCTTGAGAACTGGGTTAGGATTCTGACATCAGAGGGCATGACATGGTGGCACTTGTGTGCAATCCTAGCCCTGGTGCCGAGGCAGGAGGATAGTTTCTGGATAGCCTGGGCTACTTAGCAAGACCCTGTCTCAAAGTGACAAATGACAGCAGAAGCACCCAGAATCCTGGGGATGACAGTTTGGCTTCTAGGGCTGTCACTGATTTTTCTTGGGGACATGTCTGTTCTCACACAACACAGGGTGACAAGGAACAACTGGAATTCAAGTACAGTTGTGTTCTGCGAAAACCTAGGTCCAGTCTTCAAGACACTAAGAAACCTTTGTGTCCCTTAGAGGAGGCATTCCTGTTTGTTCAGGTAGCATCCATCTTGCCTCCTGGGATCTTGCTAGCATCCAGACTGCCTACAGTGAGGTAGCCCAGGCTCATTACCCCCCAAAGGATTATTATTGAAAACACAGGCAAAAAATAAATACACTAGGCATGGTGGCAGCCTGGTCTACATAGCAAGTTCGGGATAGCCAGGGCTATAGAGTGAGACCTGTCTCAAAAAAAATTTTCCTGTGTATTTAGTTGGTCCAGTCTAGTGTGTGTGTGTGTTCATATTCATAAGTTTTAAATTTCTGGTCTAAACTCTGGATGTACTGAGTTTTAGGTCCTGTCCGTTTTTCACATTGGCTGTTTTTTTCTCACTTTAAAATCTGAGTATCTTAACATCACCCCGTCACACAGCTTCTCTGTTTAGGTTCCCTTACCTTTGTATCATTAAGTAGGACTGTCCCTGTGGACACGGTGACCCTAAAAAGTAAATAGAACACTCAAAAGGGACGTGAATGTGCAGGTACCATGGGTCTGGGGTGACCTGCTTCACAGAAGTCACCGACCTTGGCATGGTAGCTACTGCCTTCTGTGTCTGGACCTGAAGAGTGGAGCTGGGGTCTGGAGACCTCGTGTAAATATCTTGAGCTTGAACCAAAAGTAGCCTCTTGGGGCATCTGCATTGGCCCTTCCAGGGAGGAAGTCAGAATGCTGCCCTGTCCTTCTAGGTGAGGAGTGGTGAGTAGATACTGACACGCACCTCCAAACCTTTCTCTGAGCCCCTGGGACCAGCAGCCAGGGTTAGAATATCACACAAGCTAAGTGATTTGATAGCCTGTGGCTGGGGTGGAGATCTGAGTTCTGTAACAGGGAGAGCCCCACAAGTGGAGGAAGCCATGGAGTTCGGTGTTTATCTACTTCCAAGGTGACTTCAGGCCATGAGTTGCCAATCGGGCTCTCTGTTGTTTTTGAGACAGGGTCTCTATAGCCCATGCTGGCTTCAAACTTACTGTACACAGAGGGTGATCTTGAACTCATGACCCTCCTTTCACTTCCATGTGTTGGTGTTAACAGGGTTCCACCACCATGCCGGTTTTATGCTGTGCTAGGGGTAAAACCCAGGGCTTTGTGCCACTGGGCAAGCACTCTCATCATCTGGGCTGCTCCCCTCAGCTTTCTTACCTTCTGTTGACCTCAGCCCCTCCCTTTGTAGATCAGGACACTTGATGCAAATAGCAGTGTTCTTTCTTTCAAAATTGTTACATGAGAATTTACACTTACAAAAATGTTTTGTTTTGCTACTTCAAAACTTCTGATTTCTACAAAAAAACATTTCAATGAAGACATGAGGTAGCACACATAGAATGTGTTAGTGTGCGAATTATGAGTGGCTTTCCCTTGAACACCCATACCCAACAGAAGGCCAGCCTCTCAAGGCAGGCTTAGTGGTGGCTGTTGACTTTGTGATTCCATCTTTCTTTGAGACATTGCATTATATTTTAGAGACATTTCAAGTGAATTTTCTTTTAAATGCCCCCATCTTTAATACATGTTTCACATTAATACAAACAAATAGCAAATCAAGGGAATGACCTTGACTTTGATAACATTATGAAATGGTATCCTCTGGGGCTGACAGACGCCATACCACATACTGGTTGGTCTGTGAAGACCCTGTGAGAGGGATAGTGACCACCCTAGCCAGAGTGTGGGCATTTCCAAAGCTGACCACATGATATATTTTGGGCTCGGTTCTGTGCTCCCATGAAAATACACCCTGGCAGTATTTGGACTGCAAACTCTCAAAGCTTTTCTAAGAGAACCCCCTAAAAACCATCACAGTAGCAGGAAGATGGCTGGAATAGAAGTTGGGACCCAAAATGGGAGTTCAGAAAAGATCCTGGCAGGCATCTGACTTTCCTTGTTGCGGAGCTCCTCTGCAGTGGGGGTGAGAGGTGGGGGAAGGGGGGAGCATGGAGGGTGAGATCATCTGGCTGGCTCTTTCTAGGGCCTGTAATCATCACGGGTCAGAAATATAGCCACCTTCCATGCAAATGGGTTTCTAAAACATGCCAAATGACTTATGTCACAAAGAATAGGTCCTAATATACTGTATACCCCGGGGTTAGACCTGCAGTGGAGACAGAGAAAGGGAGACTGAGGGGACATATAGTAAGGAGCCAGTCACTACCCTAGGAACACCAGACCAGGAGGGTTTTTCTGAACTGCTACAACTACAAGGAGGTGGGAAGGAGGCAGCGGCTTGGCAGGAAACCCATGCCCCCTTGCTATCCACATCACTGGGTAGCCCTTTCAAGTGGCCTGAAGCCTCTGCTCTGGAAGCTGGCTGCCC
This sequence comes from Mus musculus, assembly GCF_000001635.26. Lineage (NCBI taxonomy): Eukaryota > Metazoa > Chordata > Mammalia > Rodentia > Muridae > Mus > Mus musculus. The sequence goes on along the minus strand of NC_000081.6, from coordinate 84,944,449 downwards.
TGCTGGCCTTCCGTCTCCCAGCTGCCTTGGGAGGGCAGTTCTGCTCTCAGGTCTTTTATCCTGACTCATACATACCTGTAAGGAGCCGCTGTCAGCCTGGAAGAGAATGTTCCCCGGAAAGGAAAACCTTCCAGAACGTATGTAGAAGAGAGGAGTGTAAAATAATGCAGTCTCTGTAGCTCACTGTATATGCCCATGTCAACTGGAGACATCAGACTTTGTGCTTGTTAAAGGGAAGGAAGCTGGGAAATGTGAGGAAGGAGAAGCTTGCTTTGGGGATGGGCGATGAATGTTCCTGTTCTTAAGTGTCACTCACTTGCCTCCTACAGCCTCATGGAAGCCAGTGGGCCATCAAAACTTTTCTCTCTTCTATGTGGATGGCTCTTTCATTTTGGACTCTGACTTTAATAAAGCAATTAGGTTGCTCAGTTTGAAATAACCATTGTTTCTGGTGAACTTTGATTATATTTTGAATAAACAATTTTACTCAAAAGACTTAAGCCAATTCTAGAAACCAATGAAGTCCAGTGATTCAGTGGGGGTGATGGAAAGGGCCATGTGGCCCTGGTCCCCCAGCAAGCCATGTCACCCCCGTTTGCCAGGGCTTGGGATCTTCAAAGAGAAGGTAAACCCAATACATCCCTTCAGGTCCAGTGACTGCGAGGTTCCTCACGGTCATGAGAGGTTGTCATAGTTCCTGGGAATGCTGGTGGTCACTGCCATCTCCTCCTAGGATGTGCTAACGGGCATGGAGTCATGGCTCTATCTGGGAGTTACAGGGAGGGAGTCTGCCAGCCAGTGCTGGCTGATCACAGCTGTGCAGCGCGTCATCCGTTCACATACAATGACTAGTAGTAGTGTGATTATACAAAAACCACTGTATCAAAGACTGGCCTTGACCTGAGTGGGCTTAGGGCGGGGTCCCCAAAAGCTGTCAGCTCTAATTTCTATGAACCTCTGGCACTGGAAGCTCCAGGGTTACACTGGGGGTCCACACCAGATCAGTCTGTCTCCCTAATGGCTCAGGGACAATCTTGCTCTTCAGCAAGCACCTATAACTTATGAATCTCACAGTTCGGAACCCCGGGGACAGCCTTTTAGCTTTTTTCCCCTAACCAGGAAAACACCTTATAACTCAGATAATGCAGTGTCTCTTAGGAAACTTTAGAATCTGAACACAACTCCAGTAAGTACATCACGGAATGAACAAGAATCTAGTATGAATAACTTACTTCTGAAGAAGAAAGCTAACCTCTCCCAGCTGGAATTTGTCTGAGGCTGGAGGACTGCCTGCCTAGAACAGGGCTCTGGCTCTGCAGCCGACTGTAATCCAGTGCAGGCAGGCCCGGGCCAAGCTTCAAGCTGCTCACCCTACATCCCAGTCAGCTGGTCAGCCCCCACTTCAGATCCGTCTGTGCACACTACTGTGTGCTGCTTTCCCCACTGATCTGCCAAGAATATCACAGAACAGAACAGTACCCAACGCTGGTTTTTCAACTTTCCATTTATTCACATTTCATGGATTGTTACACTTCCTTAAAGGCTCATTCAAAAGCTAACACACACTGAGATTACACTGCCTGACAATTCAAGTATTTTAGCTGGAGAAAACAAGTTCCCGTTCCGAGTAGAAGGCGGATCACTCCATGTGCTGGCTACGAAGTCTGACGTCACTTTTACAAATCTGTGTTAAGGGACAGTCCTCAGGCTTGTGATTGCTTCTGGAGAGCACTTGGTGGCTGTGTACAGAGCATGTGGCTAGAAAGACGCCCTGAAGAACTCCCAACCTCACCTACAAGTGACAGAGCAGGCCATCTCCTTAAAATCCCACTCCAGTGGTCTAAGTGGGTACTCTGCAGCCTCAAGGGGCTGTTTCTCATCTTCAGAGATAGTAACATAATGAAGAAACTGGCAAGAACAGACTTCGTAATGTTCAAAAGGTAGGGAAACGGCTTTCCCTGACAGCAAGGTGAATTCCCCTCTATGCCATAGGAGGTATTTTTTTTGTTGTTGTTGTTGGTTTGTTTTGGTTTTTGGCACACAGCATGTAAAAAAACAGGATTCAGAACTGAAATGGTAAAACAGAGCATCAGCCCACCAACAGTCGGACCTGTCACTGACACAGACACAGCCTGTACAGTGTGGCTCTCTGAGGAGGACATGGCAGGGCTGGGAATGTGTCATAGTGTGAGCTATAGTGTGGGAAGGCCCAGGCTTAGCATCTGCCAGATGCACCCTGACCACAGAGAACACACACTTCCTTCAGGCAAATGTAAGACACAACGTGAGATTTTCAAACTGGAGATACACACCTCAGTTCACATTAAACAGACAAGATGCAAGTTTCTAACACGTTAAACCATAAATGAAGTTTAAGCCATGGGTTGGAACCAGCTACACACACAGTGGAAGAAGAACAGAGTGCCCTCCGGGGGCCTCCCTGTGACACTCAGACTTCATAGTGATTCCCATACTCAGGTCAGATGCAATGAGCTAGCTCCTAAAGCATAAAGACAAGACACCGAGTTACAGTCACACCCCACACATCTCCCCTGTAATTCTTGTTTCCAAAAGTGATAGTCTTTAGCAGCAAATTGCTGGAATGTTAGAAAAAAAAGCAAGCCACCCTCACTAATTTACAACTGAAATTGGCCGGGGAGCTCTAGAAGGCAGTCCAGTCATGATCTTTTTTGCTTTTATTCTTTTGGTAAATATTCAAGGCATGGGCAGATGCTCACAGAGCACTGCCACCATGAAGAGACAAGTTCCTGAAAGTGCCTGTGAGTTTGACACGTGTCAGCCCCACAGGCACGTGGCTACACAGTACTGTTCTGAAATGCACACCCCTTGTTTCATCTTTGGAAAGCTGGGAAGCCCAATGTGAAGAAGCCAGGGCCAGGGCCAACAGAAGCAGCAACCTGCTTGCTAGGAACCAATTCTCCATGCTACAAGGCAAAACCAAACCAAACCGCACAGCATCTCCTTAGGTCCACAGCCCAAGAAGCACAAACATGCATCTGCAGATACGTGCCAAAATGCACAGAGCACTGTCACCCCACCTCAAGAACATCTCTGGGCTCAGGAGGCAGAGGCAGGTGGATCTGAGTTCAAGGCTAGCCAGGGTTACATAGTGAGACTAAGACCCATGTGAAAATAAAAGTTAACCAGGTTTCATCCCACCTAGCACGGCAGCTTTAAGAAAGCAACTGTGCCACCCAGCTTTTGTCGGAACCTGATCACACAAGTGTGCGCCCCTGGGTACTGACCCTGAGCCTTCAGACAAGATCTGGTCCTAGTGTCAAATGGTTTTATGAGAAATGCAAGTGGACTTTTAAAGAGTCAAACTTTCTATTCTATTTGATTTTATTGGGGGTGGGGGAGGTGTCTTACAGTAGCTCAAGCTGCTGTGAACTCAAATGATCTTCCTGCCTCAGCTTTTCCAGCACCGGGATTAGACAGGAACCATGACCAGCTCGTCATCAAATCTCGAATTTAACCCATGTCTGGTCTTCAGAGAATACTAGTATTAGCAACCTCACCGCTCTGAGGTAACATGACCAGCGTGTAGAACCATGGCTCTCTTCCAAATGGACATACTCAATAATACCTCATCCTTAAAAAAGTAAAGATAAAAATGTTTTCTTCAGACGCCAAATAATATGCTGCTGTCTGAAGCTACGGGCCAAATGAGCCGTCTTCCACTCCCATACTCTTGCTTCTCATGAGCACACGGCTCGTGAGAGAACTCCATTCAGACTGTGCCCACCAGGGCTCAGCAGGGCACAAACGGCCATGAGCACACAACCCTTTTCAGCACGATTTCACTTTTTTCTTTTAAAATAAAGGCTTATTTGTGGTATAGAAATGATATAAAAACACTACCAAATTTGTGCTTTTAATAAAATCCATTATTCCTGACAGCCCCCGTCCATGCTAACTAGGGAGGAAAGCTAGTAAGAGCACCTCATGGATAAACTCCAGACCCAGTCTGTCCACCGCCAGCTCCCCACGAGCCACCACTCATGGTCTTTCCCATGGAAAGGCGGTTCCTGGTTCAGTCAAGCAGCTCCAGGTCAAAGGCCAGCACCAGCCGAGACAGGCTGACGACAGATTCCCAGTACCCAGTCAGCTCAGAAGGAATGGGCAAGCGCGGTCGGTCACAGTGTGGCGGTGTGCTGTCTGGCAGGAGTGCTAGTCATGGTCAGACAAGCCCACAGGAAGGAAACGGGCGGTGTCTTCAGGAACACTGGGTCTCCTGGGGAAGGCAGAGAGCGGCACCACTGCTGCCTGAGGGAGCCTTTGGAGAGCTAACTGGTACCCTGATTATAGTCCATTAAGAATCACTTAGGTTAGTTTACTCAATGAATCAACATTAAAAACCATCTTCCCACACTTTTCACTCCAATGTATTTTGCTTAGTTCTTAGGAAGGGAGAAGAGCTTCGACACACTGAAAGGATTTATTGGCCTTAATCTTCCTCACAAAAGTTCAAGTTACCTAGAAGTTCTCAGAATGTCACAGTAGAAGAGGAAAGAATGTGACTAAGTTAGGGACGGAGGGGAAGCAGCAACGTGGCAACATGCCTTGGTCAGCCTCAGTGCTCAGGCATCCTTTTTCTCCAGTAAAATCTTGTGCAATTCATCGGCATCCTCGCTCGTCTTCACCCGGATCAGCATGGTGGCCGGGAGAGTGGGCTGCTTCTCATCGAGTGGGGGGTTGGGGACACAGACGATAAGGACGTTGTTCTTTCCTGTCCGGGTGCACGGCATGTTGGGGGCGATCAGAACATTCAGCAGTATGTTGCCTTTGAGTAAGCAAAGGGAGATATTCATCAGGACATAAAAATAACTAGAGAAACTATCTATCAAAGCTGTAGGATTCCGTAAGAGGCTAGGAGTCAATCCTGAAGCGACTTCTTACTGTGCTAAAGGTACCGCCATAAAGGCCTCCCGCTCTTGTGTTCGGGAGTGTGGCAGGCTGAGGGGAGCAGGGGCTTGACAGGCACCAATGGCGGGGTGCTTCCTTCCTCCCTTCTCCACACACTCCAGCTTCAGGCGCTTACAACCTCAGAACTGCATGCAAAGAGGACTCGCTGGTACTGGTACCGTTTGGACCCAAATCCTCACCATTTCATGGGACTTAAGGATGAAGGGCCAGCAAAGAAACAAGAGGTTCTCCCCAGCGGTGCTCCCAGGCTAGAGTGACATTACAATGATACTGTCATAGCTAGCTGGCCGGAGTATCTTGGTGTTGCCTGACAGAGCCTCACACTGCTGACCACGTTACAGGCTCACTGCAGTCAGAGCTGCTCTTTTACTGGACTGTTCTAAGGGCCTTGACAGCTGGGGTGGGTGAAGGGGACAGCAATGCGGTCCTCTGGCTCTATGGAAAGCACTCCCTAAGGCTGGGGAGATAGCCTCATTGCTCAGCATGCAAGCACAAGGACCTGACTTCAGGTCCTCAGAACCCACGTAAGAAGCTGGAGACAGCTGCCCAATCTGTGATCCCAGCCCAGAGAGTGGGAAAGGATAGGGATGGGGGCTGTGGCACCAACGGCCAGACTGGCAAGCTCATCAGTGAGCTTCAGGTTACAGAGACCACGTTCCAAAAATAAAGGTAGAGAGCAGCTGAGGAATGAGACCTGACATTCTTGGGCCTCCACATACCAGCCCTCCCCTCCACAAAGACCCCTTTAAACTGAGACCTGTGTACTTCTTCTCTGAGCTCAGTAAGCACATGGATGTATGCATGCAACCCTCCACCACAGGAAACCAAGCTTTAACAACACACCTACATCATGTCCCAATACTCAAAAACCACGTCCATATTAGTAATCAGAAGATGAATCTCATGATTGCTCATAAAACAAACAAACAAACAAACCAACCCCTATTATTGAGCTTCAAAACACAAAGAACTGCAGTGTCAGGATAGGGCTCTCTACACAGGGCACTGTGATGGCTCTGCACCCACCTAGGTTGGTGTCTGCCCGCACCAAGAGCTGGGTCTTCTGAGTTGCTGTGGGTTTTAAATGCAGGGTCCCCACACCCTTCTCTTTAAATTCGTTGTCTTTCTTGTAAAATAGTTTACATCTGTGGGGAAACAACAGACACGATCAGGCATTCAACAAGTCAGTTTGCTAACAGCCATAACTGCAGTGGGTAAAGAAAGGATAAACCTTCTTTACTGGATTGATGGCATCCAGGTAAAACCAAACAAAACCGTATGGTAATCTAGTTAGATATTGTAGAATTTACCTTCCCACCCCCACCTTTCTTTGTATCGTGGGGCAATGCTAGGCAAGCACTTTGCTAGTGAGCGACAATCACAGTCCCCTACAAACCCTCTGTACAAATCCTCTGTAATACCTGTGACCATCTTTCCTCAGTCAGTCAATATCTCACCTGACCCACTTCCACTGCCTGCTCTCATGTGCCCTGTGACCCAGGCTCTCTACAATGGCACAGAACCAGGAACTTCTCTGCATCTCTCCCACCCTGCTGTACCCATTACTTTTTATTTTTTCAAATTCCCTTCAGGCCTTCAATTTTCATCCCCTAAGATCCAGAGATAAATCTGGACTAGAGTGTAACTATGGATAAAGTAGCATGCTGTTCTCCAAGCCTGTGCATTACATGCAGACCCTTAGATTATTAGGAAAATCCTGCAAGCACTCAGGAAGTGGAGGCAGGTGAGTCTGAGTTCAAGGCCAGCCTGATCTGCAGAGTTCCAGGACAACGACGATTACACAGAGAAACCCTGTCTTGAAAAACCAAAACCAACCAGCCAATCAACCAACCAAGTAGGCCAATCATTCTTGCTGTTGCAGCTGTTCAGTCTGCTTGGCTGAGCAAGGCCTGCAGGACCCCACCCCCACTCACTTTTTGGAGTAGAAAGCATCCTCTTCCTTTACTTCGGTCACCACTACCTTGGGTGGCTCGTCATTCTCCTCTTCTTCACCATCTGGCACAGAAACAACTCAGAGTCAGAAGACACCCGTTCCCATCATCCTAGACATCAGCGTGGACTAACCCCTGTAAGCTAGAAACGACGGCTGTGAGCACCTTACTGTTTTAGGGGAAGAGGTGCCAGCTGGATTTATTTTGTGAAACTTTAAATTTAGTGTGCAAGTATGTGTGCACACACACGTGTACTGTGTGGAGGTCAGAGGACAACTTGTGGGATTTGGTTCTTTCCTTCTACCTTGTGGGTTCCTGGCAACAAACTCAGTTGTTGGGCCTGGTGGCAAGCATCTCTACTTGCTGAGCCATCTTGCCACACTTAATAATGGCAACATTCTTCTCTATTCTAAAGTAACTTCTAACTTGTCCAAAGCCCAAGAATGAAAGGCATCCTTGTTTATGACATTCACCAAAACATACTAAGTACAAAATTATACATACTCAGGTTGCACAGAGGAAAAGGGCACCCATACCATCCCTGACAAAATGTTCTTGTGTCCAGAGCACATTGTGCCCGGGATAACCAGCAATGGCCAAAAGAACAAAAATAATCTTTTTAAAGGTCATACTGGTCAGAGAAACTGCTCCCAAGAGTTGTCTGAACTGTCCGAGAGCCCAAGGATCTGGTACTGAGGACTTGCTTCACTGAGAGGGCAAGAAGGGCACATCTGTTCAGGAGAGCCTCACCACAGTGAGGGGCAGAGACAAAGGCTGACATACAAGCAGGAAGGATCTTCTCCAAGAGAAAAGACAGTTGTGTAAACCTGCCAGACTTGAACCAAAAACCCAAACTAATCTAGTACCAGGTCAACCAGAGCTACACAGAGAAACCCTGACTGGCAAAGGTCCAGCATGAGGTACTAGGACCTCCTGGCCGGATTACTTAACTGAGGCACCCAGGACTGAAGGAGGAGATGATCCAGGAAGGCCTGACACCTGCTGTTTGAACAAGTTCCACTTTCTGATGTTAAGGTGTGGTAACTAACCACAAGATGGTAACAGGGTCTGCTAGTGCAGGCTGCAGGACTGGGGCATGATAGAAGGGTACACTCTCCTCTTATTTGGAGGCAGAGGAGAAACGAAAGGGCCCCTATTGGGCCCTGGCGGCTGAAGAGTTCAGAGAGAAGAGCAGTGGAACTTGGAGTTCAAGGACAGCCTTGTTGAGTTCTACACAGTCTTGTTGACACAGCAAGTTCTAGGACAGCCAGCGCATCTCTACAGAGAAAAGTAAAAACAACCTGTCCTTCAGAGTAGAAAGCTAATCCTTCAGCACCACTAGGCAAAGCGCACGTATGCAATTGCCGAGGCATGGCTGGGGCCACTACACTGGACAGCACATGTGCTGAGCACACACAGCATTTTAGAAAGTTATACTGGATGGAACTGGTCCTCAAATGTTATATAGAACACATGAGCACTGTGGTACCAATAGCTCAAAAAGGAACTCTGTAAGTGTGCCTGCTGCACACTGACGGGTACAAGGAAGCTGAGTGTGACCCACAACAGCAGGGCCTTCCTCTGGGGACGAGTGAGCCTTTATGTCAGGTCTGGCCTCAACATTAATGGTACAGCGGCTCATTTACAGCCAAATTCCTAACTACAGCCAAGTTCAATGGACACTCTTGGGGAGCTCTGTCAGTAAGATTCAATTTTCAAAAAGATTTTAATTTACTTCTTCTATATGCAACATCACGTGCCCAGTGCTTTTCCTCTACTCCAGCTGTCTTTAACACACCTTCCCTGTGCATCTAGAGATCCATCTCACGCAGACAGAGGCTGCCATTTCTCTCCCACAGAACCACACCTCCACCCCATTCGGCACTTGTGATCTTTAACAGCTCTAAAATGGGTCTTGCTCTATTTTACGGAGAAGAACTAAGGCACCGTGACACACACAGGACAGGGAGCACCTGTGGCACTCTCGTTCGCCCTGTGCAGATGTGAAGCCGAGGCTTTGTGCTCACCTCTGCACTCGCTGCTGCCGCCTCCTGCCGGACTCTCGGATGCTTTAGCAGAGAACAGCGAAGAGGCTGCTTTACTCTGGGCAGCATCTTTACCAAACAAGCTGGAGCTTCCAGCAGAGAATGAAAACCCAGTTAGGGAGCCAGAGCTTAACGAGCCCAAAGCCGAGCTCTCAATTTTCTTGCCGAAACTAAACGAGGCACTTGTTGCTCCTTGTGCTGCGTCCGATTTCTTTTCTGCTGTAAACTCCACCTTTTCAGATGTGTCCTCCGCTTTGTTGCCATGAAATGAAAATGGTGACTCTTGCTGTAGTTTTGTTGAACCAAAAAGGGAAGGAGGCTCCATTCCAGCCGTCGCCCTGTCTGTCTGGCTCTCAGAACTGCTGCCGCCTCCATTCTCAAGCTGCTTCTCGATCGTCGCCAAGTATCTCTCATAGTCTTTAAAAATGGGAGTCAGGTCACAAAGCGGGTTTGTGTTCACGTGCTTCACTATCCAATCGCGGACGGAGCAGTTCAAGCCAGCCAGCTGCTTGTGATAGGCATTCCCAGGGCAGGCGGTACTGGAAGCAGGGCCGGAGGAGGGCGGCTGATTGCTGTTATTGCATTTGGGACTTGAAATCTTTTTATCCACCAAGGTAGTAGGGCCATTCACAGCAAAAGAACCTGTAAGAAGTTAATGAGCAAGCACTTTAAAAGCTGGTTTGATCAAATCATACAAGGGTTCATTTGTTTTGGTTTTTAACGTGTCTCAAAGGGTCTTGCTATGTAGTCCCAGCTGAGCTGGAGCCTGCCATTCTACTTCGGCGTTCTAAGCTGACAGCAGGTGTGTGCCACCAGGCTCAGCTACAGCTAGGTCTTTGGACTGCTACCATCATGCCCTGCTTTTCCTGTTACCAAGCTTGTGTTCAGGAACTCATGCTGAGGAACTGATAACTAGCAAATGGTTACCAAGGCACTTAGTACACTCTGCTTCCTAAGGACTAAACTCAACAGGGCAGTGGGTGGTGCATGAGGCTATCTGACACGTGAACCCAGAATCAAGAGGATCAGAAGTTCAAAGCCATCCTCCCTCTACAAAACTAGAGGCCAGCTTGAACTCCAGCCGCTATGCTACATGAGAGCTATCTCAAACCAACAACCACCATACAACACACACTTTGAGAATAGCAAAACACAATCTAGCCAATCACGGTCATTTCTAGGATTCAGCCCAGAATCCTGTTCTCTATGTGAGTCCCAAAAGTTCCTGACTAATTTATCCACAACAGGTTAGGTGTTTAGTATTTCCTGTTCAAATTTAGATCAGGGAAACTGTGATCAAAGACAGTATCACCCCAGTTTCCAATGGCCATTGTGGTGGGAGGTACACTAAAAGGCCCTTGGCATGCATGAACCAGGAAGTCAAACTCTTGAGTCTACAAAGTGCTTCCTTGCTGAGAGTCAATTCCAGGGTCTGGGGGCTATGAACTTGACACTGAAGTCACATAGCTGTCAGCTGGCAGAGCCAAGAATACAACTGCTGTGTCAGGTACAGAGGTGTGCTCTGCTGACCATCTCGTCCCATGCACCTCCCCAGTCCCGTCCTTTAATGGTCCATCCAAGGACACAGCCCTAGAACCATCTCTCCGGCTGGGTCTGGTGGCACACACCTATAATCCCGGTCAGTCTTTAGAAAGCTGCAAGAGGAGGATTGAGTTCAAGGTCATCCTGAGCTATACTGAAAGACCCTGTCAAAGACAGACGATTGGGTAGCAAAGTTCTCTTTCAGCATCAATTTCAGAGAGGGCTGGAGAGGAAGGGCTACTCACCAAAGGCTGCCTTGGGCTCTGCTGCTGTCTTTACATTGGAGAAGGGCGTGGCATTGTCTGTGCTGTTTCCATTTGTCAGTCCTTCCAGAGGCTTTCCTCCAGAGCCACCAAATCCAGAAAACCCTCCTCCTCCAGAAGGCACAACCAAACCTTTGAAACCTTTAAAGGCTCCTCCGCTATCAGACTGAAACACAAAGAAAGCACTTTAGGCAAGCAGACCACCTGGCCCCAAGTAAACATGACCTCAGACAGCAGTGCTGCGTGGCTGACAATGGTCAGAGAAGCTACTAGCACATAGCACAGCCCAGGCAGGAGAGGAAAAGATGGTGCCTCTAAGGACAGCTGTGTTACAGCTGCCTTCCTGAAACAGCCAGGAAAGATGGTACCAAAACAAATAGAGCAAATTCATGTACCTACTCCCAAACTTCAGAATAACTGAAAATATTCCCAACACAACCAAACTGCATGTACTTTTCCAAAGAACATTTGCCTTAAGAAGCTTCAGAAACATGAAATTAGATTAATTAAAAATATTTAGCCGAGCATGGTGGCTCAAGCCTTCATCCCAGCAATGAAAAAAATTGGGAGGCAAGCAGATCCCTAAGTGCCAGGCCAGCCTGGTCTACAATGTGAATGCTAGGACAGAGAAATCCTGTTTCAAGACAAAAAGAAAATACAGTTTACCTAACTTAAGCATTTTGGGGTTTTCAAGCCGTTCTTGGCCTACAGAAGTCCGAGGAGACCGCGCTGCATATTCCAGCCATTCTATTGGTTAAGCAGCCCAGTGCAGCCTGCTCTCCTGTTCCTTGCTGCTCCCTTGCCCTGTCTCTAGCAAGCTCTTCCCTTGGCAGTCTATGCAGTCAGCAGAGGCGCTGTGAACCACTCCTATGCCCTAGGAGAGTCAGGAGTAGTGTGGAGAGAGCTCTCTGCCGACTGCTTCACTTTTCTGAGGGAGGAGACGTTCAGTGGGTAGGAGTGCTTGCTGTGCACACATGAGGACCCGAGTCAGAACCCCCAGGTTCAAGGAGACCCTGTCTGGAGGGAATAAGGTGCACAGAACAGGAGGACATCAACTGCTATCCTCTGGCCTCCATGCAGTGCAGAAGCATCCATACCCAGACACACCCTAAAAGTTTAACTTGTCATCTTCTGACGCAGTGGTTGGGCTGATAGCACTCCGCCAGTTCACCAGAATGCAACCTGATCCTATGTAAACAGCCAAACAGGAAAACCCAACCACGCCTACTTAGTTTTAATGTTTACAGCTACGGACTCAGCTCAGTGGATAAAGTGCTTACCCTGCAAGCAGGAGGACTGAAATCTCAATCAAGGGACTCTAGGTTTACCAAGAGTCCCAGCCTCAATAAATAATATGAACAGAGATCAAGAAGATACAGGATGTCAGCTGCAGACCTTTATACACACACATACGTGTGCCCATCATATGTCCACACAGTCAAGCACTTGTGCACATTCACATGTATACTGATTAGAGCAGTTGTGGAGTAAAAGTCTGTATTAAAGCTGGCAGGCACACACATGACAATTCTACAATACATATGTGTACTTTTTCTTTTTATAGTTGGTGTACCAGCTATACCAACTCCAAACTAGAGTTCCCAAATAAATGAACTATAATTAATCAATCAATCTCCTCCCTCTCTCTCTCTCTCTCTCTCTCACACACACACACACACACACACACACGCGCGCGCGCAAATCTAGTCCCTCTTCCATTTCCTACATAGCTCATGTATGTCCTGGTAGGCTTTTGTACTTTTGACAATCTGACACAAGCTAGAGTCATCTGGAAAGAGGATCCTAGATTAAGAAAATGCCTCCTGTAGGCAAGTCTGTGGTTTATGTTCTTGATTAATGATCCATGCGGGAGGACCGACTTCCTGTGGGCAGCATCACCCCAGCAGGTACCTTAGTGGTGTAGTCAGGCACACAGAGGGAGCCGTGAGGATCATGACAGTAAGCACGCCTCTGCTTCAGTTCCTGCCAGAGTTCCTGCCCTTTCTCCCTCCATGATGGGACAACGATAAGCTGAAATAAACCTCCTCATAAGGTACCTTTATCTCGGTGCAGCAACAGATACCCCAACTAAAACATACCAGTTAGCCTTAATGTTACAGTTTTTTTAAAAAAACAGTTTTAATCACACCTACAGATTTTCAAATGTTTAGTGACCACTGGTATTTTTATAGTATTAAAATAAAGAGGAATGGGGCAGGAGAAATGGCTCGGCGGTTAAGAACAAATACCGACTGCTCTTCCAGAGGTTCTGAGTTCAAGTCCCAGCAACCACTTGGCAGCTCAAGCCATCTGTAATGGGATCGATGCACACTTCTGGTGTGTCTGGAGACAGCTACAGTGTACTCATATAAAATAAATCTTTTCTTTAAAAAAAAAAAAAGAGAAATGAAAAATCTTTTTTTTTTCTTTTTTTCGAGACAGGGTTTTTCTGTGTAGCCCTGGCTGTCCTGGAACTCACTCTGTAGACCAGGCTGTCGCAGAACTCAAAAATCCACCTGCCTCTGCCTCCTAAGTGTTGGGATTAAAGGCGTGCACCACCATCGCCCAGTGGAATAAAAAAATCTTAAATAAAACACCTTTCATTCTGATGCTTCTGCTTATCGGACAGTGTCAGTCATCATGGGCTGGCTTCCCACTTGCTATGTGGTTCATGACACTGAACTTCTGAGCCTTCTGTCTCCCCCTCCTCAACTCTGGGTTGGCGAGCACATGCCTCTATACCAGAGAGATTCTAGTCACACACTCTGCCAGCTCAGCAACAAGCTCCCGACCCTCAGTAGGATTTTCTCAACGATCAAAATCTAAAATCTAAGAACCGGGGCTGGGGAGCAGTAAGAGGTTAAGAGCACAGAGGACCTAAGCGAGATTCCCACCAGTCCTAGCAGTGGCTCACAACTGCCTGCAACTGAGCCTACAGCTCTGATGCCCTCTCTTCTGGCTTCTGTGGACAGGCATACGCCCACACAAGTACAATTTAAATCTTAAAAAAAAGAAAGTAAAACAGGCAAGTGGATCTCTGAGTTCAAGCCCTATGGAGTGAGTTCCAGGACAGCCAGGACTACACAAGGAAACCCTGCCTTGAACCATGCCCTCACAGAAGTGTAGCAAAAGCGTTATGTCCAAATAGATGGATGGTTTGCACAGTTGGACAGTTTTCCAAGCAGTGGTAACTGCCTTTAATCCCAGCACTTGGGGGGCAGAGGCAAGCGAATCTCTGAGTTCGAGGCCAGTCTGTATCACACCTAGTGAGTTTAAGACAGCTAGAACTACATAGTGAGATCCTTGTCTCAAGACAAAAACTAAAAACATACTAGATGACTTACAGACAAGCTCTGAAACTGTATAGAGCTCTTTGGGGCCTTTTGATTCTGTACTGGATTTAAAAGTTATGTAGTATTTACTGCTATTTTAGAAACTGCTGACAGTAAATTATCTAGCTAAATTTTAGAGTGAACTTGACACATCCATTTTCCCCCTCAGACAGTCTCACTATGTAGACCACGCTGGTCTTGAACTCTGATTCGACTGCCTCTGCTTCCCAGTGCATGTGCCACTAGGCTTGGACTGACATATTCATATTATTCCTATTGCCTAGCTCTGTTTTCCTACAATATTTGAGAAAAGCCCATTTCTTCATTTAGGCAGGTGGTATATTTAGCTTTTCTAACATAAGTTCTGAATAAAATCAATGTGAACTTCCCAGGCCAAGGGCACCTTCTTCTCCCCTTCCACTTAGCCAAGTTTTAGCTCAAGCGGTACCCCAGGCCCACCTAATGTTTTGACATTGCAACACTGAGTGCTGTCAACCACAAACTTCACCCAAATACCACAAAACTAAGTCAGTCTCCCCATCATACATGACATCTTATGTTTTAAATAAGTTTACAATTTTGTGCTGGGCTGTGCTATCTTGGGCCACATATAGCCTACTGGCCAGATCTGGTACTTTGTCACTGGCTGTCACTTACTGAACAGCCAGATCCCCTCCTGTCACAGCCTGTCTTGGCTTCTCAGTCCTCGCCATGAGCGCATATCGCATGGCTCTTCTCATCTCCCCCCACAGCTTTAAGCCCATGTTACACTGCAGATCCCCAGATCTGGCCTACTCCTGCCCATGCTCATTTCCGTTCCATCTTCTACGTGCATGAGGAGAGCTTTGCTGTATGCATACTCTGGGAATGGGAACCACATTAGGAAGACATCAAAGCTGCAGGAAGCACTCACTTCAAATCCAACGTTTCTGCGCTTTGCCTTCTTTACGGCTCTGTTCTTCATGACTTCCTCACTGGCCACTGAGAATGTTCCCATCTGCAAGAACAGACAAGTGAAGACAGCAGAAAGGTAAGGCCACAGGGAGAGTAAAACTGAGCACAAACACTTATCTGGCATTTCATCTTCTTAAGAGTTGACTCAACACATTCAGAAACATCTCACATATATTATCTACAGGTTTCTGTAGATTCCAATTCTAGTCAGCCAAGTCACAAATTTTTCAGGATCTACAAATCCAACCTCCAAGTTCCAACTCAGAGACAGGAATATGTGATTCTGAAAAGATGAAGACCACTAAATCTTGGTACCAAAAATACTCATGGCTGGCTTCCTCAACATCTTAGAGACATAGTCTCTGAAACCAAGCGTCTTACTACCAGTTTTCAAAAAATGAAGTTGCTATGGACAGCATCTGGATTTTTCTTTTGTAGAACAGGATCCTGTACATTCATGAGTCCTACCATTGAGCCACAGTCTTCGCTCACTGTTCTGAAAAGCTGACCTGCTCACCTTGCCCACTGTCCAAAAGGCCAGATCGCTAGGCCACACATGCCCCTTGTCACCCTGTGCTCTTCCACGGTGTGCTGAGTGTGCTAATCATAATCACTGTTTGCTGAAGGCTTACGGTTTCACTTCATCTATTCCCTCACCTATAGGGCTAGAACTAAGTAACTGTACAAAAGCCTCATTCAGCCAGGTGTGCCAGCTCCCACCACAGCCCCTTACACAGGAAGCTGAGGCAGCTGGATTATAAAGTGAGACCATCTCAAAAACAAAACTAAATGGCTCCCATCTACAGGTGTTTTCGATCATGTTAGCATTAAAAGGATTCTCATCCCCAGAACAAGGACCAGCAGGCTATATTGCACATTTAATGTACCTAATTTCCATAGCTGTCTCAGTAGAACCTGCGGAGCTCTTTCTCTCCTGGACACTTTAGTGCAAAGCAAACCACTATAGTCTGGATTTTACTCCACTCCAGGACTGTGCTTAAGACCAAGGCATAAAAAAAAATCCGTAACTAAAGATTGAGTTAAAAGACCAAGTCAGGGGCTGGAGAGATGGCTCAGTGGTTAAGAGCACCGACTGCTCTTCCGAAGGTCCTTAGTTCAAATCCCAGCAACCACATGGTGGCTCACAACCATCTGTAATGAGATCTGACACCCTCTTCTAGTGCATCTGAAGACAGCTACAGTGTACTTAGATATAATAATAAATCTTAAAAAAAAAAAAAGAAAAGAAAAAAAAAGACCAAGTCAGCTAACGGTTCTGTAAAAACAATAACATCAGTGCTTTGGTCCCCAAACATATCAGCATCTATCAGTACCAAAAAGGAAGACACCAGCCTGCAAATACAGCTGCAGAGCACTACTCCTTGCCGCCTTCTTCCCTTCCCTGTGTGCTTCAGAGCTGGAGTTAGCTTTGCGATGACTCTGCCTAGTGGACTGGCCTAGGACTATCAACCTGTTCAAGAGACCTAGATATGCAAAGTTTCCTCACAGAAGACAACTTTACTTTTTGCTGGTAAAAAATGACACTGATGTAAATTCTATGAAATCAGTGCAATTGCCGGGCACAGACTTAGCATCAGAACAGCTAACAGTGAAGTATGAGAAACACTGGAGTGAGGGACCGTAGGGAGCTGACCGAGGTAAGAACTGCAGCTGGCGAGCTCCTGTAACCTGCCTCCTAGTCATGACTAGACCACTCGAAACACAGCAGAGGATGCTGCGGGTGACTCTTGCTTCTACAGACTAATGACAAACGCACACTAACAGAACAGCATGCTCACACACAAAGAACACATTGCTACAGTACAGCAAACACCCACAGCTCACCAGGAACCAAACCTCTCCCGCTGTGTTTTCTTGAAGGTTTTTAAGTTCTAGCATAGTCTTCACCAAGAAAAGTAACATGAGCTGAGACACAGACAGCAAGAGACAAAGGGAGCGGCTCTGTACCTCTTCAACTTCGTCTTCCTCATCCCAGTTCCTGTCAGTCAACTCCTTCTCCGCAACTCTCTTCGCCATTTTTGTGAACCTAGATGACAGGAAACAGAAATAAGATGTTTGCTTTTCTACACCAGAGTAACTGTTACAAATACATTTTTGTTGCAGTTTTCACTTATTGTGTAATAAAACCACAAAATAGAGACGTATAAGAAAAAGCAATTAACAGATTTTAAGCAAATGAGACTTAGAGGGTTTGGCTCAAAGGGAAGGAAACACAGTAAGAAATTCAGGAAAATATGAAGTTCGGGGAAGTTAATTTTACTTTTTTAATTAAAAATTTTTATTACAAGTAATTAAAAAAATCCTAGTCCAGCATAAAATGTGGTGAGCATACCCCTGGTGCTGATGGAAAAAAAGCGCTGTAGTGAGAGCTTCACCGCGGCCATGGGCCTCCAGCATCAAATCCTCAACACAGGGCTACAGAGCAGGCAAAGACACCTGAGGGACACCAGCCCTCTCTTTCAACAGGAAACCAACTCCATTCACAAAATTAAGACAAACATCTATATTTTTTTCCACTTACCTTGCCAAACATCTATTGATCTTGCAAGAGCTATAGTATTTAAGTAGTATATTGTACGTAAAGTCCTTATGTCAATGCAAATATCCTTGCCATAAGCATTCTTTTTTTTTTTTTAAGTATAGAATAGGGTTTATTCAGGACATGGGGAGGGGAGTCGAGAGGGTAGTAGAGGCAGAGAAAAGGAGAGAGAGAGAGAGAGAGAGAGAGAGAGAGAGAGAGGAAGAGAGGAAGAGAGGCTGGCCAGGAGCACATGGGAGGGGGGGAAGGGAAAGAGCAAGAGACAGCAAGAGAGCCATGAGCACTCTTAATATTTAAAATATAAAGATGATTCAGAAGTTTATTCTTGGGTAAGGATTTTAATAATGCCTGAGAAATACTTTTGCAACATGAGTAGTTTTCTCAAGGCTACAATTAATAGAAATGGCTCCCAATTAACAATTAATTGCCTGAATTAAGCAAATTAATTGTGCAAAGCTAAGACATTACAAATTTAAAAATTTAGGTGCTATGGATGTGGTTGCAACTGATAATATAAATTGCTTCAAATATACAGCATCAAGGCTGGAGAGATGACCGGACAGGCGAGAAAGCACACTGCTCTCGTGAAGTTAGTGTTGGATTCCGAATACCCAACAGCAGCTCCCAAGTACCTGTAACTCCAACTCTTGGGGTATCTAACTAACTTTTCTGGCTTCCACGGGTGAGCAAGCACAAATTAATAATAATAATAATAGCAGCAGCAGCAGTAGTAGTGGTAGTAACAAGAGCCAGGCAAGGTGGCATACACCTTTAACCCCAGGACTCAGGAGATAGAGGTAGGTGGATCTCTGTGAGTTTAAGGCCAGGCTAGTCTACAGAATAAGTTCTAGGACAGCCAGGGCTACACAGAGAAAACCTGTTTCCAGAAAAAAAATGCCTTGCCTTTTAGAAATAGCAATAACAGGGGCTAGGGAGATAATAGCCCAGCAGTTAAGAGCACACATTATTACTCTTGCAAAGGACCCAAGTCAGTTCCAGCACCCATGTCAGGCAGCTCATATTCCTGTTGGGAGTTACAGGGGATCTAGTGCCCTCTACTGTCCTGCACAGGCACTGTACACACACACAGAGAGAGAGAGAGAGAGAGAGAGAGACAGAGAGAGAGACAGAGAGAGAGACAGAGAGAGAGACAGAGAGAGAGACAGAGAGACAGAGAGAGAGACAGGAGCTTGGAGGGTTTTGTTCTAAGCACTGTTTCATCTCTTCAGAGCAGCTTTAGCAGCGAGGGTACTTGCCCAGGCTGGCAGTAGGTACTCCTTCCTGATACTTTCTCCATTCATTTACCCTCAGCACAACATCCCACCAGAGTAGGCCTGGAACAGTCATTAGATACAAACTTACCCATCGCTTAATGCTCTACAGCAGATTAGCAACTACAGAGTAAGTTTGAAATCATAAATTCCAAAGCCTTCCAATATCTGACGTGCAGGGCTCCAGCTTTCGAAACATTCCAACCTTTTACATTTTTCTCTTACAGGCACGTTTTCTGATTACAGAATGAATGATTTTAAAAATGAAGATTCTAAAATATACAGCATGAGTTTTAATAAATATCAGTAACTGGGAACCGTCTCTTTTTAACTCCTCTCCCAAACCGCTGCAAAATTAATCTTATCAGAAATAGCGTTCTTTACAGAACTGTTCACAGGTGAGGTCTCTGGATCCCTAGGGAAATTTTTCTAATCATTACCTAACATCACCACCAGAGGGCAAAAGAGGTAAGCAGTGACCCTGCTAGATTTACTGTTTTAAGATGTGGACAAAAGGAATAGTGGGAAACGCATTTAAACTGTCTAGCTCAGACTTGAAACTAAAGAGTACCTGACAGACTAAAACAAACGAATGCTGCCGCTGCCATTTCACACTTTACTCAGATGAGTCAGAGGCCAGGAATTCTAGTTTTGTTTCCTGATGACTCTAAAATGTCCCAAACCTACCTGGCTCATAGATCTGTTGTTGATTCAGTGGTCCGAGGCATTACTTATTTGAGAAAATACAAGATGCTATTGCTAGCTTCCAGGACAAGCTGAGCGAGCCTGGGCAATCGGGTTTGGCGAATGATTATCTGTGGGACAGAGGGACTGCTATGAAAACTAAGATGGCATAGCTTAGAAGAGTGCCTCAAACAGAGGAAGTGTCCTGTCAAAATAGTAACAAAAATAACCCCTATTTTTACTCCAAAACTCAAAAGCTGTAGAGGGAAAAGTAACTACTACTATAGGCTAAACTTTTAAAACACATTTCACCAACCCGGGTGATGGTAGAGGGAGGCTGAAGCAGGATGACAGTTTGAGGCCAGTCTAAGCCATAGAACAAGTTCAAGGCCAACATAGGAGATACATACTTTTTTTTTTAAAGCACCAAATACCTACTTATTTCACATTCCATAGTTAAACACAACTCTGCAAATTATCTGGAACAAGGCCTGGCACTTGAGACTTATCTGCCAGCTATTATTGTTGTTATTAAAGCTTTTCTGTTTTATTTTTCTTTTAAAGCGGTGGGGACAGGATCCAGGGTCTCGTACGTACTAGATAAGCTTCTACCAATATGTTACCGGGGAAATTTAATCCCTGTAATAAATGACTTACAACAGCTGCCCGGAAGACTTTGCCAAATGTCTGCGTTTGTGGGTAAAATGGCTCCACGAAATGCTTTTAAGATATGAAGCTAGGAAGTTGCCGGGGGACGGGGTGTGTGTGTGTGTTGACAGGGGATGGTGATGGTGTGTGTGTGTGTGTGTGTGTGTGTGTGTGAATTATTCACGATCGGGCCGCTTCCTGCGGTGTGCGCACCCGCACAACTCTGCGGTCAAGAGATGACTTTCACAGGAAAACACCAGGAGCCGATCGAGGTCACTATAACGCCCCGGAAAAGCCCAAACCTCAAAAGTGGCCCTGGACGAACCCGGGTGACCAACGGCCTGGAAACTCGGTGAGGGCACCGGGGGACCGAACAGCCGGGGAGACGACATGTAAGGGGCGAAGGCCAGCCAGGGTTGGGCCAGGGCGGCCCTGCCACCGCCGCCTACCTCCGCTGGGGCCGAGGCCCGCGCTCAGCCGAGCCTTCCACTGCCAGGCGGCTCGCCCGGCAGGCCCGGCCCGGTCCGGCTTCACAAACAGCCCGCCGCGTCGCCAAGGCGGCCGCCGCCCCGCCCTCCTGGCCTGCCCGGCCCTCACCTACCTTGACTGCCGCCGCCGATCACGCTGGAGTCCCGGCGCCGCGGCGAGCAGGGCCGAGGCGGCGGTCGCGGCCGCTGGGAGATTCCGGTGCGTCGAGCGCCTCCGGGAACTTCGTGATCAGCAGAACTCGGGAGCCGTGTGTCTCTGAGTCCGACACTGAGGACAAGAAGAGACATCCGCTCAGCCCGAAGCTGCTACAGAACGGTGAAGAGAGCGCCCGGGGCCGCCATCTTGTAACTCGAATGGACGCCTCCGAACCAATCGGAGGGAAAAGAGAGGGGGAGGGGGAAGAGGCAAGCGACGCCCGCATCCAGCTACTGCGCATGCGCGTCGGAGCCTCCGCCGCCGGCCCCTTCTCCTGAGGGCCACTTGGGTCGCGCGGCGCATGCGCAAGCCCGCCCTAGAAACAGTCGCCGGGAGGACCATTGGAGCTCGCGCGTGCGCACAGGGAGCGCGGGCAGCGGGCCGGGAGCCAAAGCCACTGTCAAACGCGGGTTAAGCACGTTGGTCACGTGTCGGCCGCCGTCCCAGTTTGAGGAGGTTCGCGCGCCAATCGCTGCCGAGACACTAGCGGGAGGCGTTGTGGTCAGTGACTTTGGAGGCCTCCGATGGTGTGGTGGGTGGCTGAGGAGACTGGCCGTGGATCTGGGGGGAGCACGAGGCGGGTGCAACGTGATTCTCACGTGGACGGGCCTTGGGGAGGGTGGATCTCAGTCTGCGGAGACTTGGAAGCTTGTGGTAGCTCTTCCCGACATGGGGCTGGAGAGCCCTGCGGGACGGACTCTAAAGGTCACCTGCCCCAATTGCTGCTTTATGATAGATGTCCACAGATTTCCTCGTTGGGAGCTGTAAATTTGCCCCAAGCTGCAGGACCAGCTAGGGCCCACAGGAGATGAAGTCCCCGGAGGGATTCAGCTGCGGGACGAACCGTATGCGTCCTGGACCAGGACTCGTGTTTTGTGTGCTTTTAGCTGACTACAGCACTCTAAAGCGGTTCAGTTGTTTAAGAAGGGATTCCGGTTGGTCTAATTCTTCTGCTTGAGTTTTAACGAGAATGTGAACCAGAATGTCAGACCCATCCTTAACCATCCGGAAACGGGTCTCAGAGAAACTAGCATTTCTAGAGCAATAGTTCCAAACTTTTGAGAGAGGACAAAGGGGGTTCCAAGGGAGAAGTCAAGTCCCTTATTTTCAGGGTGTTTCATCCATCGATCTGCAAGAACTGCAAAAGGAGACTAGCTGGCACGGTGGTAGAGTACTTGGCTAGCACGAGGAAAGCCCTAAATTCAGTTCCCCCAGATCCAGCAGAGTGAAAGAGAAAAAGCCAGATCGCATTTAATGCACACATTTGTTCTTGATTCAACTGACTGCCAATGAAGTGTCTTCTGAAAATTTGTGTTAAATACATGCAAGGTATTTTTCTTGTCATTCTCTACACATTTCAGCTATGTCGTTAACGTCATATTTAGTGCTATAAGTACTCCAGAGATAATTTAAGTATCTGAAGTCAGTCAGGTCATGGGCATTTTCAACTAAAGTCACAGTTACTGGAAGGCTGAGGCAAGAGGATCAGCCCAGGCCAGCCAGAGTAACAAGAAGATCCTCATTAATACAGACCAGACCCACAATCACAGCTATTCAGACAGTTGAGGCAGGAGAATCAAAACTTTAAGGCCTATTCTGGGCCACAGATAAAATTCAAATCTATGTTGAGCGTGCCTGAGCAACTTAGACCCTCTCCCAAAAATAAATAAAAATACAAAACTGGCTGGTCATAGTGGTGCTCATTTTAATCCCAGTACTTGATTAAATCCCAGTACAGAGGCAGATCTCTGAATTCCAGGCTAGCTTGATCTTCATAGTTCCAAGATGGCCAGCCTCACATATTGAGACCCTGTCTCAAAAGCAAACAAAAACACAACTACCAAAAAGCAACCAAATGAAGAACCAGAAAGGGTTGGGGGTGTTCAGTGGTAAAGTATCTGCCTAGCGCCTGTGAGGCCGTAGTACTGCAAAAGGAAACCTAAGTAAACTGGAAGTAGTAGTCCACACCTTTAATTCCACCACTCAGTACTGAGGAACAAAAACCTAGCTGCAAGCCGAATTCATTGGAGTGAGATGTCCGTGTGAAACCTGCCCGGAATTCTTTCAGGTTATAGGCAGTTTGGGTAATCTAGGAACTGGGACATGATTGCAAGTTCAAGGCCATGTTGAAGGATCAGGTGAGATCCTCTCTCCAACAGCAAAACCTGCAAGTAAAATACTTCATGTGAATACTGTGCCACTTAATATAAGAGCCTTGAGCAGACTGGAGTGACTCGGTGTTTAAAAGCACTTGTTCTTTCAGGGGATCCAGGTTCAGTTCTCAGAATTCACGTGACAGCTCACAACCCTCCATAACAGGATCCCGGACGTTAACACAACAGACTCCATTGATGGTGGTACCATTCAGGCCATGAAACTCAGCAAGCAGCACCACTTGGTAAAATGAAAACAATGACCACGGCCATCAAAGGCCATACATACTTCATAGTTTCTAAATGTAGTCACCCAGCTCAACTGAAGTATGTCAACCCAGATTGTTGTCCGTGCTTAACTCGCCCTGAGTAAGACTTTGGGCTACGCTGGGATTCTGAACACCCAGCAAGGTTACTGGTCAGCTAAGAGAGTTTGTATTGGCTTAAACTCATGTCTGAGCAGCAGTCTTATCTGATGGATACACAACACTGGAAGTTCAAAACATTCATATTCAAAAATTAAGATTTGAAAAAGAGAGAAATGACTTAACTCATCGTAAGATTTTGTATCTGCAGGTATTGTGGACATGCATAAGCATTAGGGAAACCCAACATACAGGGATGTGTCTTCAGGGCATCTCTTTTGTGTTCCATGTCCTGTGATTAAACTCTGGGAAACTACAACAGCCCAACCCAGACAGGATGATTAGATTGCCCAGATCCTTCAGTAATGAAGATATGGGTCTCCCTAACTCCAGGTAAAGAACCAAGACTCACTAATGTGCTTGCTGAGGGTGGAGGAAATACAGAATAGGTAGTACAGGAAGGCAGTTGTGAATACCAACGGTGGCCATGTGACCTTACAGAAAAGAGGTCTGTAACTGACGTTTTTGTCCTGTTAAAAACATGTTTGTGCATATAGAAAGCAGATACTGTGTTTTCTCCTATTTCTTTTTTTGGTTTTTTTTTTTTTTTTTTTTGAGACAGGGTTTCTCTGTGTAGCTCTGGCTGTCCTGGAACTCACTCTGTAGACCAGGCTGGCCTCGAACTCAGAAATCCGCCTTCCTCTGCCTCCCAAGTGCTGGGATTAAAGCCGTGGGCCACCACTGCCCGGCTTTTAATTTGTTTTGTTTTCTTGTTTTGTTTTTTTTGTTTGCCATTTCTTTATAATGAAATGTAGTATCTATTGAGATGTCAGTGGTTATGTCTCATAAATCTACATTACCATATTTAAGGTATAAGACTAACCATTCTTTTAAAGACTTTGCTACGTAAGCCCTTGGGAGTCCAGAACCTTACATTCAAGGTTGCAGATGCTGGGCACACAAACTACAATATTTTGTGTTTTCTTAGCTGGATTTTGACCCCCCCCCCCCTTTGGTGTGATTATTTGTTATGGCCCTGAGTATATAACTTGGTTTTGATTTTTATAGCTCACTTAGAGACTTTGGACTTTTAAAGTGTTGAGATTTGTAAAGAAATTGGGGTTTTAAGAAATACTTATTTTATGTGTGTCTGAGCACATGTCTATGTACCATGTGCATGCAGTGCCCTCAGAAGCCAGACAAGTGTGTCAAATCTCCTGAAACTTATTATAAACTGTTATGACACATACCCTTGTCTCCACTCCCAAATTTTTACTTTAATAAGTTATTTTAAATTTTATGTATGTGTTTTTGTCTGAATGTATGTCTGTATACCACAAGTGTGCCTGATACCCTTGGAAGTCAGAAGGTGTCAGGTGGGCAAATAGAGTTACAGATGATTGTGAGCTGCCATGTGGGTGCTGGGGCTTAAATTCAGGGCCTCTGAAAAAGTAGCCAGTGCTCTTGGCCATTGACCCATCACTAGCTCTGCTTAGGGGCTTTTAAAAAGCTGGAATACATTATACAGTATGTATTATATAAAGTAAACATGAGACTTTGGAGACTAGAGGTGAAAGTTAAGGTTTTAAAGTAATGATGTGTTTGTGAATTTGACTACGGAGGATCCCCTGGGGAGAAAGCCTCAATGTAGGCTTGTCTATGTCATGTTCACCTGTGGGCACATCTGTGGGGGTTGGGGGTTGTCTTGACTGTCTTAACTGCTGTGGGAAGATCCACCCTAAATATGGGAGGGGCCTTCTGTTAGTGCTCAGATGAAACAATATGGAAGCCAGAGAGTTTTGCTCTTTTGCCTGCTTGGCCTTCATTCTTGATGGCAAGTTCATCTATTCTGCTGCTGCTGCTGCTGCTGCTGCTGCTGCTGCTGCTGCTCCTTTAGCTGACTTTAGGACCAACTTCTTCAGGCTTCCAGTGTTGATGGAAGGCCCAAAGCTCCTCAGGAATCCTCCAGGCCTTCACCAATGTAGGTACTGCTGAGTTGGGTACCTAGCCTTTGGGCCTGAGCAGATACCAGATTCTTGGTCTTTGTAGTGTGAGACAACTATACTCAGACCATATTGTGTAAGCTAATAAATCTCATCTTAACTATATATCCATCCTCTCAGCTCTCTTCCTCTAAAGAGCCCTAAGATTGTGCACCCCTGTCCAAGAGTCAGCTCCCCCCCCCCTTTTGCTTTGTGTAGTCCCTGGCTCTGTTCCTAATGAGTGAACAAATGTAACAAGAGTTTTCTCCTACTTGCCTTGACTGAGTCTCCCATTGACAAGCTACTTAAATGGAGAGAATTAACTTTCCCAGCCCCTGAAGTACTCAACTTCTGAGCTAAGCCTTTTGTCCCAGAATACGTGAGTTTTGGGTGTGAACTTTGTAGATGGCAGTATGTCACAATGTTAGAAGATTGGACACTCCTAAAAGGAGGCGAGGTTGAAGACAAAAGTGAGACACTAAAACTGAGTTCTTGAGAACGTAGGAGGGGTTGAGAACCAGGCCCTCAACTGATGCAGAGGCATTTCCTTAGGGGAGAGGGTGGAAAAAGCTCAGGTTCTCCAGGGACCTCAGAGCCGCCGCTTTTCTTTCCTTAATGCCACTGTTCCAATGCTCTGCTCATTTCGTCTTGGCACATGCTGCTCTTCCTCATGCCTGACAGTGGTATGAGATGGTGATAGACGTGAGAATCTTGAGACTCATGAAGACAGAGGGTGAACTGAGCTAAACCATAGCATTCAGTTCCAGGAAGGAAGAATGACTCCACAGAGGAGGGAACAGAGGTGACCTCTCACTTTCAAAGAGATAGTGGGTGTGGAACGAGAACCCAGAAAAAGGATCCTGGGAGCTGCACTGTTTGTTCATGGTGGCAACAGACTTGTTCTTATTCAAAAACCAGACCTCAGAAAACAGCTGGCTAAAATAGCACTTGTGTGGGTTCCACCAGTATTCCAGACAGTCCCCACTTAGTGCCATTTTCATCTTAATCATTTCCATCTTATCATTGGAGACCACCCCGCTTTCCACATGCAGCCCCTTGGCTGCAGACTGGGTTTCCCCTTCAGAACCCAGGCTGTGCACACCTTGCCTCTGCTGCAGAACTCCCTCCGTGTTACCATAGCTTCTGATGATGGCTATTTTGGTACATCCCAAGTAGGGCAGGAAGGATTTACCATAACTTAGGAATTGAGTGGGGCTCTTACAAAAGGCCCACAGAAAAGACAGCTTTTACTAGAGCTTGAACCTGCTTTTCCCCCAACCTCAGGCCCTAGAATTGTAACCAGATTCCTTTATGAAGTCTTATGGTGGGCTGGTGAGATGGCTCAGTGGGTTAGAGCACCCGACTGCTCTTCCGAAGGTCCAGAGTTCAAATCCCAGCAACCACATGGTGGCTAACAACCATCCGTAACAAGATCTGACTCCCTCTTCTGGAGTGTCTGAAGACAGCTACAGTGTACTTACATATAATAAATAAATAAAATCTTTAAAAAAAAAAAAAAAAAAGAAGTCTTATGGTATAGAATTTTAAGATGCTCAAAATTCAAAGCCTCCACCCTCATCTGTGACTGTTGCTACAGTCTTCCCATCTGGAGTAAAAAGCATTATGCTTGGGGGACAAACCATCTTCTTAGACCCCTACATCTAATCAGTAAATGTATCCATTCACTCTTCCTCCAAGGCATACATGTCCATTATCCAGCCACATGCCAATTAATGTTAATTTAGCTAATGATACCTAGGTATTTTCATTCAATACTAACCTAGATATTGCTGTGAAGGTAGTTTTAAGAGTCTGTAGACTCATAAAAGCTGATAATGGGTTTTATTAAATGATTTGAAGCCACCTCCCAAAACAAACAAGAAACCAAACACCTGGCCTCTGAAGAAGGAATTCCTCCAGCTAACTACTTCCAGACCCCATCTGCAATGTCGGCTGTCCCTTCTATCCAGCCTGCTGTCCTACTGTGTAGACTTTGAGCCTCCAGCTTTCCCAACCTCATGAGTCAATCCCTTGAAATCTCTCAAAAAAAAAAAAAAAAATGAAACACTCTTGACTACAGTCCATATGGCCAGTATTGGTTGCTAGAACTGCCTTAGTCCAGCCAGTTGTGGGTCTTCACCTGGTAGGATGGCCTGGACCTTTACTCCTAATGGGTTTGGGCCATTTGTTCTTCTGTCTCAGCTGCACTGTCTTTAGCTCATTGCCGAAGCTGGTCATAAGACATGGTGGTGATCCTGACAAGTGTGCTGAGTGGTCCAGAATCCAGACACTTCCTCGCCTCCAACTTCCCTTTAGTAGTGAGCATCTGTCACCCGGACAGCACAGCAATTCCCTTCTTTGCCAGTTTCTTCAGTGCCGTGAGGGACCTAAAAGGGCTGAACACTCTTAGCTGCTGGTTGAATGGAACCATTGTCTCCTAGCAGAAGCATTCAAGCATCTTACCTTGGGCACCAGACCCCTGGGTCAGCAGAGCAGAGCATTCAGGCATGGGAGGCAAAGAGTATTGCTAGTCAACTGGGGTTACTCGATAATAACAACACTCTGATTTCCCACTTCTTGCTTTCTGGAACCCTAGCTACTAGACCAAACAAGGCTGCTAGTACCCCTGTTGGTTCTGTTTCTATCAGCTCTAATGCAAGAGCAGGTCTTTCTCGGCAGCTCTGCTGTCATGTGCTCCCCTGTCACTGTCTTTCTAAATCATGGCCAAGGGTTCAGAAGCTATGAATAAGTCAGTGAGTGAGTATGTAGGATGGCCTTAGAAGCATTTATGAGTTTTGTGGACACATGGGCAGATGGAGTTTTAGGCTAAGGAAATTAGTGTGGAAAGTTCTAACAGGTCAGCTTGCTGGTTGTGAGGAGGGGGCAAAAGAGCAAGTTGGGGTATAGTGTGAGGGCTCCTTTCAGTTTGCTTATTGTGATGGATTGTATATGCTTGGTCCAGGGAGTGGCACTATTTGGAGGTGTAGCCTTGTTGGAGTACGTGTGTCACTGTGGGTGTGGGCTTTAAGACCTTCATTTCAGCTCCCTGGAAACCAGTATTTTACTAGCAGCCTTCAGATGAAGATGTAGAACTCTCAGCTCTTCATGGACCATGCCTGCCTGGATGCTGCCATGTTCCTGCCTTGATGATAATGGATTTAACCTCTGAACCTGTAAGCCAGCCCCAATTAAATGTTGTCCTTATAAGAGTTACCTTGGTCATGGTGTCTGTTTACAGCAGTAAAATCCTAAGATGCTTATGTATTTTATTACTAGTTTCAGAAAGCTCTGTCTGGGTATCAGAAGTGACTTTAGGATTATTTAGATAAACGATCTTACACTGCTAGCTAGCTTTCATGGTACCAGAGAATGTTATACAGGTTTGGGAGGCAAGGGAAGGGTGGAGAAAAACAACTCTCTTTTGACCCCTACAAACCACAGTACAAGTCACCAGGCAGGGTATCCCACTGATGTAATAGTGGGTGGCTGTTATGAGGGTAGATCCATTCTCAATTTGAAGCATACTTCACAAAAAAGTATTTCATGCCTTATGTTGTAAACCCAGGCCAAATCCCATACCTGAGATGTCTTAGGCCTGAGGGGTGAGCATACCACTGTTGTGAGCTAAATTGCCATAATTGCAAGCTGCCTTCTGGATACTTGTCTATACACATAGACAAATGCTATCCCCAGTCTAAGAGAAACTTCTTTTTAGTGTGAATGATGGTGAACGCAGAGACGCATGGGTGCTCAAGGCACTGAGAAGGGTGATGATTGATGTATCCCCAAACAGGACACTGTGCCACCCCCTCTAAGACTCATGGCTGGTTGTGGAAGTGGGGACAGAATGGAAGAGCTGGAGAATAAGGAGAGGGCACTGAAATGCTGTGTGCTGAGCATGACTTCACAGAGCCTGAGGCTGCCTACCATGGGCTAGCACAAGATTGGGCCTTATAGCAGGCAGTTATAGATTAGGGTGGGGCTGATGGGCCTCCAGATGACTTATTGGATACTGATGGATTCTGAGGGCATGGTAGTTACCATCTTCAACTTTGTACTAGCTGAGGCCCACTTGGCTGTAATAGTTCTAAGCACATAGCTATCCTGGGTAACTAGATCATAAAAGGCATACCCATGGGAAGGACTTGTAGAGAAGGGGATCATAATGGGGAAGTGTGGGTAATTGAGTGCACTTTATACATTCACAACGTGGTTTAATAGCAAAGTCAGTAAAAGCGTGCTTTAAGCATCTTAGAAGGCTGGGGAGATGACTCAATCAATCGAGTGCTTGCCCCACAAACATGAGGACCAGAGTTCTAATGCCCAGGACTCACATAAAAACTGGCATGTCTGTAACTCTAGCACTTATGAAAGGCAGGACAGAGACAGGTGAATCCCTGGAGCTTGCTGAGCAGCCCAGGCTAGCCATTTAACAAGTGAGCCCAGGTTCAACTAAAGACCCTGTCTCAAAAAAATGGGACAGCAAAATAGCTCAGTGAGTAATGCACTCGCTGCCAAGCCTGATTGATGTCGTTAGTTCAATCCCAGAAGAAAACTGACTCTAGCAACTTTCCGTTGACCTCCATAGGTTCACCATGGCACATGTGCATACATACACATGGTAGGGGGGGTTAATTTTAAAAGGTACAAACCAGCAAGCAATTGGAGTATGATGTGAGTGAAGGGTGGTAGCGACTGCGGTACACCCTGTTATCCTTCTGTCTGCTTACTCTCAGGGACAGTCTCCCTTCCCGTGGTCTGTAACGAGGGATGCTGTCAGTGTGGAAGGTCTCTCGGAAGCTACTGCCATTTCCCTGCTAGAAAACACAGCAGCCAGCCTTCATTTAGAGCCTTCCTCCTGCAGCAAGGACACTCATTTGAATAGGAAAGGTTTTCTTCTGTGTGGTATATGGAATACACCCAAGAGGAAGGCACCCAGGGATTCCCCACAGAGAATGGACCACAGGATCATGGAGAGAGGCAGAGATGAAGTAAATGTTTCCAAGTGTTTTCACACTTTCCTCGCTAACAGGTATACAAGACAGTTGAAGCATTTCAAAGCCGGGCTGGGTGTGCAGCTCAGTTGGTAGAGTACTGGCTCCCAGGCACGAAGACCTGAGTTTGACCCAAGCATCACATAAACCAAGCGGATGGAACATGTCTGTAATACCACTGCTTAGGAAGGAGGAGCAGGAGGGTGAGAACATCACGGTCATCTTTGAGCTACATAGTGAATTTGAGGCCTGCCTGGGATTCATAAAAAGCCTTTTCTCAAAAAGAAAAACTTCAAAGCCAAAAGTATAGAATACTACCACAAGCAAGCTGGATGGATGTGATTTCCACAGCCCTTTCATTTTGGGGGGCATTCGCTGCTCTGCATCGCCTTCGACAGGACCCAGGATTTGAGGAAAGAGGGATGCTTGACTGCTAAGTGTGCCTCAACAGAATGTTCAAAAATGGGTTCCCAGGATTATGATGTCATCCTATCTTTGTGTTCCAATCCAAGACCATAAAGATCTTCATATACACAGCAATCTCCACATAAGCAGAGCTGGTAGTGAGGGTGCTAGCAAGACTGATCCAACAATGATTATTTCTAAAGCTGCTTCTTGGCTGTGCTTCCAATCCCCAGCTGCCAGTCCATATGCCCCCTCTGGTGTCTTCACGTTGAAGTCACCCAGATGCATAGCACCGAAGCTAATTAATGTGCCCTCTGGTGCACAGCAAGCACTGTGGCCTGTGGCAGGTGGCACCACTGACACAGAGCAGAGTCCAATTTTAAGCAGCTAAATGTTAGGGGGGCAGAGGTCACTCCGTGTGTAGAATTTAATTTTGAAGGTAGGTCCCATTGCTAGGCTTCCTTGCCCTCTCTTCTGCTCTTCATGGGCTATTAACAGAAAATACCCCGTAGGTGAAAGAAACTCCTGCATACTGCTGCAGTTTTCTTTTCCTCCTTTGTACAGTAGAGGAATGGAGGTGGTGTGGCTGGTTTTGTAGAAGCAGTTCTTCCTGGGTGGAGAAAAACCATATAGGAGTGTCATTGGAATTAGACTAATGACTTATTAAAAATCTTAGACGTGGGGAAGGGTATTCTCAAAGGCAGTGTGATGGTTTGTATATCCTTGGACCAGGGAGTGGCACTATCTGAAGGTGTGGCCTTGTTGGAATAGGTGTGACCTGGTTGGAATGGGTGTGTCACTGTGGGTATGGTTATAAGATCCTCACCCTAGTTGCCTGGAAGTCAGTCTTCCACTAGCAGCCTTTGGATTAAGACATAGAACTCACAGCTTCTCCTGCGCCATGCCTGCCTGGATGCTGCCATGCTCCCACCTTGATGATAATGGACTGAACCTCTGAACCTGTAAGCCAGCCCCAATTAAATGTTTTTTATAAGACTTGCCTTGGTCATGGTGTCTGTTCACAGCAGTAAAACCCTAACTAAGACAGGCAGCTTGTATCAAACCCAGCTCATTAGAACAGTCGTAATAGCTGATGGGAAATGAAGAATGAACACCTGATTATAGAGGCACTGAAGGCTGATCAGGCAGCTCCACTAGACCTGGAGGCAGAGGGAGGAGCAGCCCAGGGCCCACACGGTCTCAAGATACTGGAGAACCTTGCAGTCTACTGCCGCTAAAGCAATCAGTGTGGTGAAAGAGTGAATGGGAATGTTTGTGAATGTGGTTATTAGTTAAAAGTGAATGAGAAACAAACTGTTCATGACCTGTTGCTTAGGAGAGCCTGGCTTCTCTCCCCTGGACAATGACTCTTTAAGAGAAAGCAAGTTCTATAGGCTTATATTTTTCAAGATCTACTTTAATACGGGTACTTAAATGCTTTACCCTCCATTCTAGGCCACCACCCACCAGAGGTAGTGGAAAGGAAAGCTTGATAGAGCAAAGGAGGATGTGGACCTGTTTGGAAATAGTTCTTTGGGGTGAATCTAATCTATGTTGTCAGGATATGAGCAGTTCACACAAATCAGCAATGGCAGTTTGATTCAGAAGAAAACACAAGGCTCTGCCAATTGGCCTGAGTCTGCAGAGTAGCAAGAAGCCCCTGGAACACTACCAGAAGTTCTGTGGTGTGTTGCTGTCTCCGAGTTCATGACAAATAATGATCAGCAAAGAGTGGCAAGGCAGACCAATACCACCCGGCATCATCAACAAAGACCAGCATCAGCAAAGCCCATCAAAGACCAGTAGAGTGGCAAGGCGAACCAATACCACAGAGCATCACCCACTGTCTGCTGGGTTATATGTATTCCCTTTCCTAACATCCTGTGTTCTTTCAAGCATCCGCTCAAGCAAAACATCACATTCCTCTTTTCCAGGTAACTTCCAGAAAAATACCACATGTCTGTTCTTAACAAAACATCCTCCAATGTGTCTGCTTCCGCAAAAACATCCTCTCATCAGAGTTTCCCGAAAAATATATAACACAACTGAGTCTCCAAAGAAACCAGAAGTTTCCACTTCAAAGTTCTAATCAGAAAGTCACCTGCTGAGCAGGGAATTTAACTGTACCGGTAGAGTTCTGTTTCTAATCTCATGCGGCCACCATGATATATCTCTGAGAGACGTATCATGTGTCCCCAGGCAGGGCAACCTCTTCCTGGACAGTTAACTCAGACAAGCACTGCAACTTCAGCTCTTTATTCTTTCCTTTTCTGTTTTCTGTTTCCTTTTCTGTAGTCAGCTCAGCAGGCCTTCACAAAATGTGATTAATTTGGTTTAAGCATATTTGATCACAAGTCACACTCTAATCCCACGTTCCACTAATTCTAGAGTATGCTCTTATAGCAGAGCTGGCTGTGTACCTCTCTTCTGCTCTTTGTCTAATTACATCAAGCTCTTGGTTTGAATTGCTAATCATGGGAGTGTTTACCCCTCTGTAACTGTCAAACAGTGCAATCTGAGATGTTACTGAGAGAGCCATCCATACACATTTACCAGCACAACACTACCTGGGCATCTTGATTGGATTTTGGGAGAGTGGTGGTTTGAATGAGATGTCACCCAGAGACTCAGGCATTTGAACACTTAGTCTCCTTTTAGAGATACTATTTGGGCAGGCTTAGGAGATATGGCCTTGCTATATCTTGCTTGAAGTATATCACTGGCTTTGGGGTTTTAAAAGCCACAGACCATTTCCAGTCAGCTCTGCTTCCTGCTTTCAATTTAGGATGTGAGCCTTCCAGCTGCCATACTTCCCTGCGGTGATGGTGGATTCTTATCCCTCAGAAACTGTAAGTCCAAATAAACCCTTCCTTCTCTAAGTTGTCTTGGTTGTCATGTTTTATCACAGCAACAGAAAAATCAAGACAGTGACACTACAGTTTTAGATCTCCATTTATAGAAATTCCTTGATTTCCCCTGCAAGCCATCAAATGTATCATTATTTTATAATTCTAGAGTAAATCTTTTTTCCTAAGAGTTAATCTTTTTTTTTTTAAAGACTTATTATTTAGTATATGTAAGTACACTGTAGCTGTCTTCAGACACTCCAGAAGAGGGAGTCAGATCTCGTTACGGATGGTTGTGAGCCACCATGTGGTTGCTGGGATTTGAACTCCGGACCTTTGGAAGAGCAGTCGGGTGCTCTTACCTGCTGAGCCATCTCACCAGCCCCCCTAAGAGTTAATCTTGAATAACTTAATTTCCTTATCTTGAAGGTCAGGGAGCATCTTAGTCTTGTCCCAGGGACCAGGCATAGAACAGACTGTGCAATGCTTTAAGAAGCCTAAGAACAGTTTGACAAGGGAAGAAGATAGGAGGCCATTTTGTCATCTATCTGAAAGGCTACACACGCTGAATCTGACACACTAAGCTGCAGTCTGCATCGCTAACTCTTCTGAGAGCAGTGCTCCATTCTACCACTAGGAAACATTTCCACAGAGAGGCTAAACACTTCTGCCATTTTATGTCACTACACATGGTATTTCTTTATATATATATATATTTATTTATTTATTATATGCAAGTACATCATAGCTGTCTTCAGACATCCCAGAAGAGGGCATCGGATCTCATTAAGGATGGTTGTGAGCCACCATGTAGTTGCTGGGATTTGAACTCAGGACCTTCAGAAGAGCAGTTGGTGCTCTTAACTACTGAGCCATCTCTCCAGCCCAGAATACACATGGTATTCCTTTTAGTTCAGCAACACTAGTGTTCTTCCAGGAAGTTGGTATGTTCAGAATTTATACCGAAGCTAAATTGTATCAACTGCTGTGAAGGCAAGAAGTCTGTGTTCATGGAATGTGAACTATTGGTAAGAACTCATGGCTTTATTAAATCTATTTATAATCCAGCATCTCATAACTGTTCTCATTAGTGGATATTGAAAACCTAATGTGTGGGGCTGAGAGTTGGCTCAGAGGGTAAGAGTCCTGGCTACTCTTCCAGAGGACCTGGCTTCAGTTCTCAGCACCCACAAGAGGGCCACAACAGCTTGTAACCCCAGTTCCAGGGGGACCTAATGCCCCTTTCTGGTCTCCGCAAGCAATGCATGATGTAGTACACACGTATACATACAGGCAAACACATAAAATAAATATTTTTTTTTAAAGCCTAAGAATTGGGCCTGTTATGTTAAGCCCTGGAATGACAGTGTTTCTAAACAAGGAAGATTTTCATTCTGTGGACTAAAGGTATCATCAGAAATTTGAAACAGAATTCCTGAGTAACTTCTGGTGGGTCATCATCAGAGTAGTTTATCAGAGAACATCTCTTAGAGACGTGATGCATGCACGTGGGTAAGCTGTGCATGCTCCGGGAGGGGGAGAGTGAGATGTTGTAGGTTACAGCTCCTCACTTTATTTCTTTGAGACAGAGTCCTGTACTGAACCAGAAGCTTACAGTTGGTGGTGGTGGTTTTTGTTTGTTTTTTTGTTTTGTTTTGTTTACAAAGCTGGTGTTCAGCAAGCTTTTGGGATCTTCCCATCTCTACATTGCTAGATCCTCAGGCTTTTGTAGTCACATCTGGATTTTTTTTAAGATTTATTTATTAATATATGTAAGTACACTGTAGCTGTCTTCAGACACTCCAGAAGAGGGAGTCAGATCTTGTTGCGGATGGTTGTGAGCCACCATGTGGTTGCTGGGATTTGAACTCTGGACCTTCGGAAGAGCAGTAGGGTGCTCTTACCCACTGAGCCATCTCATCAGCCCACATCTGGATTTTTATGTGGGTTCTGGGAATTCAAAGTCAGGTCCCCATGCTTACTCACTAAGCCACCTCTCAGCTCCCCCCACATGCATAAGGTATATAACTATTTTTCTAGGTAAGGTAAAGACATATTTATAATACAGTAACTTTTTAAGATAGGTTCTTGCTCAACCCTACACAACTCATTGAACATGGAGACCTTGAGCTGCTGCCTATATAAAGCTTCACCCCTAGATTCTACTGTCTTTGGGGGAAAAAAATGTACTCTTAATGCTACCAAAGGAGAAACACCAAGCCAGCCACAAACCCTTTGATTTGCAATGGTATCCTGCCTGGAGGATAGGCTAGGGCAATGGTGGTACAAAGCATGTGGGAGTAACCCACCAATGTCTGATTTTATTTAAGACCTGCCCCACCTCATGGAATCCATACCCCACAGTGCATGGATAACCAAGAACCAGAGACTAGATAACACCTAGGCTAAAACCAAATACTATTGTTCTTATATAATATTTGTATTATATATAAGATAGATCTTTCTAAATCTGCTATACTCAAATCAGTGCCTTGCTCAGCCATCATCAGAGAAGTTTCCTCCTGCAGAAGATGGAAACACGTATAGAAACTCATACTTAGACAATATGCAGACAATGAAAGACCCTGAACACTCAGCCCTATGTGCAATGTTTCCATCAAATCTGTCCCATCAGGGCTCAAAGAATCCCACAGCAGATGAGGAGGCAGGAAGAATGTAAGAGCCAGAGGGGATGGAGGACACCAAGGAAACAAGGCCTTCTAAATCATCATGATCTAAGGCCATCTGAAACAAGAGACTGAGGTAGCATGCACAGGGCCTACACCAGTCTGTACAAGGTTCTCTGCATGGATGCATGCATTCAAAAATACATATATATAAAAGCTTCCAGTTTAGTGTTTTCATGGGATTCCTAAGTGTCCAAATGAATGGGTCTCTGATTCTTGTGTCTTCTCTTGGCCTCTTTTCCTTGTTTGTTTGTCTCATCTAACTCCAATGTGATAGTTTTTGTTTAATCTTACTACATTTTATTACTATCTCTTAGAACCCTATTTGTTTTTCAATGAGAGACCAACATGCAGTGGATCAGGATGGGAAGGGAGGTGGGAGAGGAACTGGAAGGAGTAGAGGGAGGGGAAACCATAATCAGGGTATATTACTGTATTAGGGTTCTCCAGAGTCACAGAACTTATGGATTGTCTCTACATTGAGGGAATGTATTGTGATAACTTAATAGTCTGTAGTCCAACTACCCCAACAATGGTCAGCTGTGCATGGGAAGTCCAAGGATCTAGTAGTTGTTCAGTCCCACAAGGCTAGTAGTTTCAGCTGGTCTTCTGTAGAGGTAGGTTTCAACAGATGTGCTGGCAAGTAAGTGCAAGCAGGCAAAGAAGAGTGAATCTTCCTTCTTCCAATGTCCTTATGTAGGTCTCCAGCAGAAGGTGTGGCCCAGATCAAAGGAGTATACCACTATGCCTAGAACTGGAACTTGCTTTGTCCCAGGCTGACCTTGAACTCAGATCTCCTTGCCTTAGTCTCCTGGAATTAAAGGCATGTACTACCTTGCTTAAGGCCTAAATTTTTCATGGCTACTATGCTTCAAGATCTCCATGCCAAGATCCAGATCAGAAAACTTGTGTCTTCCAGCCTCAAGATCTGGATCACATAGGTGAGCCCTCCAATTCTGGATTGTAGTTCATTCCAGATATAATCAATTTGACAACCAGGAATAGCCATTACAATTATGTGAGAATAAAATCTATTTTCAGTAAAAGGGGAAAAAAGATATATTCTTGCTGTTATATAGACTCATGTTCCTCTTACCTTTGCCTCTGAAGTAGCTGGGATTACATGCATGTGCCTGTGTGCACTGTTCACTATGTTGTGGTGGAGTTGTACTTGGCTGTATGTGTACAGTTTTGTTTAAGCTGCCGATGGAAGTGGCAAGGAGAGGAGACTGGTAGGAGGAGGGAGTATGATAAGGCTATCATTAGGGCACAGGCAGCAAAGCTGGCTTGAGACCTCACCTGAGCAATGGCTCCAGGGGAACCACCTCTTGTCACTCGTCATCTTTCAAGGTCCTCTTCCACACAGATGACTCAGTTTAATCAATATGGTGGAGCCAAGAGATGCCAGGCTGATTCTGGATATGAGTCTTAAAAGTTAAATTTCTTTGCTCTTGGGGAGCCATGATCTACCCTGCCAAGTGATTCAGCTACCCTGATGGAGAGACCTCAAGGAGAATATTATTCAGTCATAATGGGGAGAGGAGGAAAGAAGAGAGTAGAGGCGGCGGGGAGAGGGAGAAGCAGGGTGGGGGGACTTGAGCACATAAGCAAACAGTCCTAACCGTGCCTGACAAAGATATCAGAGATAGCAGACACACTCAGGTATGGTCATTGTGGGTGTTAACTCACTGGGTGCCATCTGACTGTAGCTTCACAAGAGATCTCCAAGAGGACGAGACGGAGAGCCATTCTTTCAGCTGACTTCTAGACACCCCCAAATCATGGCTAATGATGAAGCAGCCATTCATTCACCAGCCATCTACTCCGTTCTGGGCACTCTGTTCTTATTGCTGTCACCCAGTAAAGTCTACCTTCATTCCCTCCTGTCACCCACAGCCTTAGACCCTGGGGCTCCAGCCCACTGTTGTTCTTGGTGCCTTCAAAGTCCTCATGAATGATGTTGGCCCTTGGTTGCTCCTCTCCTTCTACCCTTCCTCTGCCGTCTGCCCTGGAGCCTCTCTGGGTTATTGATGCTAGACAATACCACACACTAGTCCTCAGCACGCCTCTCCTTCCTCTCATCCTTTTGCTCTCCGACGCCAGCAATTCTGCACCTCATGGAGTTCCCGGTCTCTTGACCCTGCATCTACCTCATTTTGGTTTTTAAAAAATTGTCATTCTGAGGCTGGGTATGGTGACATCACCTTTAATCCCAGCACTTGGGAAGCAGAGGTAGGTGGATCTCTGTGAGTGAGTTCTAGGGCAGCTTGGTCTACAGAGCGAGATCCAGGACAGCCAGGGCTATCTAGGAAGACCTGTCCAAAAAAAAAAAAAATCAATTAGTAAATAATTGTCATTCTGGGGTGGGGGATGTGCATATTCATGGGAACATGTTTGTACGACTATGTGTGTGTGTGTGTGTGTGTGTGTGTGTGTGTGTGTGTGTGTGTGTGTAGAGGCCAGAGGTTAACATCAAATGTCTTCCTCAGTCATTTTCCACCTTCTTTCTTTTGAGTCTTTTATGAACCTGGGACTCACTGATTGGATAAGCTAGCCAGTGAGCCCCAGGGCTTCCCTCCCCCTGTGTGTGTGTGTGTGTGTGTGTGTGTGTGTGTGTGTGTGTGCGCGAGCGCGCGCGCCTTCTCAGTATTGGTATTTCAGATGTGCACCACCGCCCCTGGCTTTTGGGGGAGGTGTTGGGGATCTGAACTCAGGTCCTCCTGTGTTTAAGGCAGAACTTTGTGGACTGAGCCATCTTCTAGCCCCATTCACCGCTTTTTGTTTATGAAAATACAGTCCCAGCACTAATTGTTAGACTCTTCTAACAATCCTAGCAAAATCACTGTCTATGAACATGAAGTTTTAGTTCTCTACACAATTCTACTCTAGTGATGTTAATTCTTGGATGAGTAATAACTGTAATACAACCAGAATTCAGAATTCAGAAATGAGGTTGTTCTTTTTCATCTTTTCTTACAAATTTTATCATCAGCTTGTCAAATTAAAAAAAAAACTAAACAAACAAAAATAACTGGGGATTATTGCCATCCAAACAAAATTTCCAATATGAATAACTTTTCATTTGCTTGGGTTTTTTTTTTTTGTTGTTGTTTACTTGTTTATTTTTCATTCTTCATTTGTTTCTTTTCATTTGTTTCTTTGTTTCTTTTTTCTTTTTCCTTTTCTTTTCTTTCTTTCCTTCTTTTTTCTCTTTCTCTTTCTTTTTCTTTTTTGTTTTTTTTTTTTTTTGAGTTAGGGTTTTATTATGTAGTTCTGGCTGATCTGGAATTTGCTATGTAGACCAGGCTTGGCCTCACCTGCCTTTGCCTACCAAAGGCTGGGATTAAAGGAATGCACCATCTAACACGGCTTTGGTTGGGTCTTTCATTTTTATGAAGGCTATTTTGTAGTTTTTGGTGTACAGCTCCTTTCTTCTCTTGTTCATTGCCATCCTAAGCATTGTATCTTTACTGAAGCTGTCCTCACCAGACTGTCTCCTTTATCCCACTTTCACAGCCTCCCTGAAGAAGCACAGTCGGCCTTGATCCTGACCTCACAGCCTGGGACTCTGTTGGTTCTGTTTTCTGCCCCACGATAGTTGTCAGTCTCCTGGTATTTTCCTCTCTGTAGTCCAGGTGCCCCGTGTCTCCTATCCTTGTCTCCTCACTGTGGCTGGATCCTCCAATGACATGCTGAGTGTAAGTCAGGGCAGACACCCTGTCTTGTTCCTGACCCAGGAGGGGTTTTTCAGCCTTCTGTTAGGAAGTGCAGTGTAACCAGCTTTTCTCGGATCATCTCTCTCTAGTTGAGGACATTCCTCCCCACTTCCGGTTTGTCAAGTGTTTTTGTGAAAGGCTTTTAGAATTGCCAAGTGCCTTTTCTTGCTGTGATGATCTTGTGGGGTTTGTCCTTTATCCTATTACCTTGGCGTATCATAATTGATTTTTGGATGCTAAGCCAAATTTCCATCCCCGGGATAAGACTCCTTTGGATTCCAGGACAAATCCACTTGGTCACGGTGTGAATGCCTCCCTATGGGTTTCTGGATGGTCTGCTAGCATTTTGCTGAGGATGTCTGCACAGCATTAAGAAGAGATGCAGTGTGGTAGTTTTCTTGTGTTGCCTTTGTCTGGCTTTGGTTTCAGAGTGACGCTGGTCTCGTGGAATGAGCTGGCAGCTCTGACCTGATGTCATGTTTAAGTGCTTGAGGCTAAGTGTACAACTCAGCATAGTGTCATGCTAGGGTCTATGAATATAGACCCTCACCACTCTCCATTTCCAGAACCTTCTAATATGTCTCTCTAGTGATTTCTAGTATTACCCGTTAGACAATAGCCTGTGGCCCATTTTTTCCCCAACCTTGGCAGCCTCCAGTGTAGTCTCTGGCGTTTATGAATTTTCCCACTGCCTTTCTATATGTAGCTACACAGCTTTTGTCCTCGTGAGTAAGTGTACATGTATGATATACACACATGTGCACACATAGGGTCAGAGGTCAGCATTAAGTGTCTTCTTCCATCATTCTTCACCTTATTGCAAAACAAAACAAAATAAAACAGCACATCTGGGTGACCTGCCGCTTGCCCTTTAGCTAGACTTGACAGCCAGGGAGCTGCTTCTGGAATCCACCTGTCTCTGCCCTCCCATTACTCCCCCATTGTAATGTAATTACTTGTTAGCTAAAGTTGTTGCCATCTCATCCTAAATGTCTGGTCTGCAGGTCCAGTTACCTCATATCCTAATAATCTTTCTTTTCCACTATCTCTGGTTCCACTCTCTGGACTGGTAATCCAATCTTCTACAGGAAGTGTGGGTCTCTCAAAGCAGAAAAGACGCTTAAGTGAGCACTGAAATAAGAACTCAGAGCCAGGCATGGGGCACACCTTTAATCTCAGCATTCTGGAAACAGAGGCAAGCTGATCTCTGTGAATTTGAGGCCAGTTTGGTTTACAAAGTGAGTCCCAGGACAGACAGGACTGTTACTCAGAGAAACCCTGCTAGGGGTGGGTGTTGAGAGAGAGTTCAGTTTTAGACTGGATTTGGAGTAGCTGTGACTTATGCAGTTTATATTCT
The DNA here is from genome assembly GCF_000001635.26 of Mus musculus. Taxonomy (NCBI): domain Eukaryota; kingdom Metazoa; phylum Chordata; class Mammalia; order Rodentia; family Muridae; genus Mus; species Mus musculus. The sequence continues at coordinate 84,903,062 of NC_000081.6, read as the reverse complement.
CATCAAGAATATTTATAGTTCTGGAGAGATGGCTTAGTGGGTAAAGGTGTTTACAGCCAAGTCTGATCTTCTCTCTCTCTCTCTCTCTCTCTCTCTCTCTCTCAACAAATATAATTTTTGGGCTAGAGAGATGGCTCAGAGGTTAAGAGCACTGACTGCTCTTCCAGAGATCCTAAGTTCAAATCCCAGCAACCACATGGTGGTTTACAACCATCTATAATGAGATCTGGTGCCCTCTTCTGGTGTGTCTGAAGGCAGCTACAATGTAGTTACATATAATAAATAAATAAATAAATAAATAAATCTTTAAAAATATAATTTTTTAAAATGTAAGAGGCAAGTTAAATATCAGTATACATTTAACAATGATAGAAAGAAACAGACCCACACAGGACCAGGTACCCCTGGTAACAGGTCTCAAGACTTGTGGCTAAGTTGGCAACTCTGTGACTCAAAGGAGCCTGACCCTGCACTACCCTGTGATCAGTGTCTTGCTTTCCTGGACCTAAGAAGACGGCAGACTGACCTCTCCTCAGGTCCAGTCACCAGGCCGACCACCCCGGGGTGGGAGGCAGCTCGGAATGATCTGTACCTTTTACTCCCAAGCCGATTTCTTCCTGTTTCTTCTTGCTTGGTGAATCTGCATACTAATTAATAGCTGCTACTTCTCTCTCGGCAGCTTCGCCTGCTGACGAAAATTATGACAGAGTTAAAAATGAGCGATTGCCGAGATAGACTAATTACGTCTCCCGGGAAGAGCCTGAGATATTTAGACTGTCTCTTCCTCCTCCTCGCCTTCCCCTGAGAGTAGGTTTGCTTTAATCACTGCTGAGGACAGCAAGGTGTGTTGCCAGTTTTGTTCCCAGGGGCTGGTGAGGGGAAAAGCCAAAGGAAGGGGTCTGTCAGTGAAGTGCCTGATGGCCTTTGAAGGGAAAGGGACCAAGCCCCATTATTCTCTTCCTCCATGACACACCATCCCAGCATCTGCCTGAGGGTACTGAGGCAGAATCAGACCATGCCATCAAAGCTTGGAGGTACCATCTTTGGTTTATAGCCAACCCCACACCTCCATTGTTCTGGGATCTCTGGACTTTGTGTCATTGCCAGTGGCTCCATTTTTAACGTAGTTGATAGTGGAGGAAACCTAAGCCACAGTTCTCCACGATAGACTGATAAAGGGGCTGCAGGGAGAATATCTGGCTACAGCCTCCTTAGTTTATCCCTTTGGAGATTCGCAACAAGGCTGTGCCCTTCCCAGGACAGCACACTCTGTAGCTGGACACGAAAAACCATAGATCAGGGTGGTGGGAAAACATAACTGCTGAGTGGTACACTAATGTCCTTTTAGAGATCCTTAGGGCAAAAATATTTTAAAATTTGTTAAAATCCATAGTTCAGATTCATAAGAGGCCTCTAGGTAGAACTAAGGGTGTGTGTATAGTGTCCTGAATGTGTATACATGTGTGTATGTTTGTGTATGTGTGTGTATGTATAGGTATGTATATGTGAGGCCGTGTATATATATATGGGTGCGTCTGTGAGTATGTAATAGGTATGTGTGTATGAGGGTATATGTGTGTGGGAAGTGTTATGTGTGTTACTTTAGTTTGTGTGTTGCTATTATATGTATATCGCTATGATGTGTGTGAGTGTGTGTGTGTGTTAGTAGGGTTTTATGCTGTGAAGAGACACCATGACCAAGTCAACTCTTATAAAGGAAAACATTTAACTGAGGTGGGCTTACAGGTTCAGAGGTTTTGTCCATTATCATTATGGCAGGAAGCATGGCAGCATACGAGTAGATGTAGTGCTGGAGAAGGAGCTGAGAGTTCTACATCTTGGTTGGAAGGCAGGAGAAGGAGACTGCGACACACTTCCTCTAACAACGCCACACCTCCTAATAGTGCCACTCTGTGGGCCAAACATTCACATGAATCTATGGGGACCTTTTCTATTCAAACCACCACAGTGTGTGTTGCTATGTTGTGGATGTGCCCCCGAATTCATGCCTTGGAAACTGCAATGGTGTTGGGAGGTATGGCTTAATGAAGAGGGTGCTGGGTCAGGAGAGCATAGCCCGTAAACGTAAGGATGTAATTACTCCATGCAGAGCATGACTTCTAAAGCAGAAGCCGCTCCCATGTCTTTACCTTAGCACAGGCTTGCAAAGTTCTTCATCAGCTGCTCCGTGAGGTTAAAGAAGATAGACCGAGACATCAGGCTGAAAGTCTAGCAGTCACAGGGGTCAAACATATCCAACCTCAGTGGGGAGAGGGGTGGGAAGTTAGGGGGACCATCTCCTTGTAGACCCCTGACTGAACTGTGAAGGGCACAGGCTAGTCTGTCACCAGGTCGGGTTTATTGTTTCCCGGGGAACTGTTTTAGATGCAATCCAGATTTTAAAGTGTTAACTCAGTAATCAGTCCCTGTGGACTCTCGGATCCCAGGCCAATCGTTGGCTTTCTCTGCTTATGGCTCCTTGTGTTTCTCCCACTCCCAGGAGGGAGAAAGGGAAGGTTGAAAGGATTGAAAGGGGTCAGTCAGGGTGAGCTCAAGGTGCAGGTTCTGGTAACAGACCCAGGATAGCCTCCTTTTTATCTCTCTGCTCTGTTTTCATCTGCTGGCTTTATCTTCATACAAGCTGTCCCTAGGTAGCCACAAAGGTGGCAGACCTTGCATCCTGTAACCTTTAGCGCCTCCTGTGCCTGTTTTCAGGCTTTTTGTCCCTGCAAGCTTAGCTTCTCCTGAGCCCACCTAGGCCTGGGAGAAGTAGGGACATCCTTGGAAACTGCAATGTTGCAGAATTGCAACAGAATTGCAGAGTGAGAAACAGAACAAACAGCAGGGGCCAATGGAAAGAGAAGGGACCCAGTCAGGGGGGAAGCAGGAGGTGTGGAATGCTGGAGGCTGGGCCAGCTTTTGCTTGCAGGTTAAGGTTTTATAAGATTTCAGGTCAACAAGTGGCTTTAACCGCCTACTCATGGGACAGGGACCCAAGGACTCTCCAATTCTCAACTGTGTCCTTTCTCCTGTACGTGTGTGTGTGTGTGTGTGTGTGTGTGTGTGTGTGTGCACATGTTTGTATATTGAGTGTGAACATGTGTGCGAGTCCACATGCAGGTCAAAGAACATCCTTGTGGATTGTTTCATAGACAGTGGACAGGGTCTGGCTGACCTGGAACTCACCAAGTAGGTGAGCTTGGCTGGTCCCAGAGACCTGGAGGTTTTCCTGACTCCACCTCCCACTGCTGGGATAAAAAGCCACTACACTTGACTTTTTTTTTAATGTGGTTAGAACTCTGTTCTCATGTTTGTAAGGCAAGCAACGTTACTGACTGGCCTCTATCCCTGAGGCTCCACCGCTGCATGTTTTAATAAAATGTGTGGGGTTTGGTGCTTGCAGCCAAGACCGATGGATGATCTGAATTATTCCTGGGACCCACGTGGTGGAACGAGAGAACCAACTCTCAGAAATTGTCATAAAATAAATATTGGGTGAAAAATTAAAACCCTAGACTTAGTTTTGCTTCCTTCCCCGTCCCCTTTTCGAGACAGGGTTTCTCTGTGTAGCCCTGGCTGTCCTGGAACTCACTTTGTAGACCAGGCTGGCCTTGAACTCAGAAACCCGCCTGCCTCTGCCTCCCAAGTGCTGGGATTAAAGGTGTGCACCAGCATGCTCATCATGTTTCTCCACCTTGATATGAGCCACTTACGATGTGCCAGGACCCGAGCCTTTTTACTAGAATAGACAAGGTTGGTGCAGGCTTAGAATTTGCTTCTTGAGATCTGGTGTCATTGTTATTTTATCATTTTGCGTGCTCATTGCAGAAAACCTGAGACATGCAAACAATTAGGAAGAGAGTCATTCCTGATGCTGTCTCTAGAAGGTAGTCACACTGACAGCTGGCTACTTCCTTCCTATCTGGCTCGACTCATCTTGTCTGCGTAACCTGAGTTGGTGTCTCAAAGATCATGATCAGAGGGAGGCCCACAGAAGTGTCAGCCTCAAGACAGACCAAGTCAGCCTCTGGAGCTGGTTTGAAGCTCTGTGCTGATGGCCCCAGGGACTCCCACAGAGAGAATAGGAAGATGACAGGGAAAGGAGCCAGGTGGATCCTACAATACTGTCACACGATCCACCCACTGTAATCCTAACCATTTTTCTTGAAGACCGGTGACTGCACCAAGCACTGAAAGCCAAGATTGGCTCCAGCAATGCCTGACTTTATTGGCCCTGTCTGTCAATATGATGCGGTAGGAGGGGCAGGGTACATGCCTCCAGAGCTAGCCATCCTCTTCTGTCTCCTTTTCCTAAGTTACCACAGAATGAGTGAAGATGGTATCTGAATTCCATGGCTCTCAGACAGAAATCGGTGAGCCCTGGGCAGTGGCTCTCCTCCGTACTTGGCCTATTCTAAAGAGCACTCTGGATATTCTCCATGGGGCAGGGTGGGTCCTGGAGGCTATTTTCCTTCATCATGTAAATCCATGCTTAGAGGAGTTGCACGCCGCAGATTACACAGTCAGTGACCAAAATGATTCTTGCCGCTATCGCCTTCAGTAGTGAAAATCACACACACCACTTCATAAAGAAAATACTTTTTTTTCTCCTGGCAGCTCATAATAGCTCTCTGGAGTCATTAAGACCTCCGCAGTCTGTCCAGGGCTTGGGAAGGGAGGGAGTGGAGGAGATGAGAAGGGGAGAGGCTCAGCCTTGCACAAAACCCAGCAGGATAAAAATTGGCAGGCAGCTTCCTGGAACTCCAGCCCTTAACCACTTCTGCACTTAATGGGCTTGTAAATATCACCGAGTCCTCTTCCCCGGCTCTGTTGACAGCCTTCTGTGTGGCTGGCATCCAGCCCCCACTCTAAGCAAACTCTTTGTAATGCCCCGAGGAACAGCAGGCTGGGTCGGTGTGCACTGTACTACGAATGCTATCCAGCACACAGCCAGAGGTTAACTCGACAGATACTTCTCCTTTGTCCCTCTGTCCTTATCAGGGACTGTGGCAATCGTTGTCACTGACAACTTTGTTGGGGATAATGACAACAGCCAACATGTACTGGGCACACGCTGTGGGTCTTGCAGTACTTTCTATGAAATCCTTTCTAAATCCTTCATATTAACCAGTGTTGTTCAACAGTGTGCGAGCGAAGCCCCCAATGTCATTTCCATTCTGTAAATTGAGAAACTGAGGCAGGAGATTTTTAAAAAAAAAAAAGCATTTATTTATTTATTATATGTACACGGTAGCTGTCTTCAGACACCTCAGAAGAGGGCATCAGATCTCATTACAAATGGTTGTAAGCCACCATGTGGTTACAGGGATTTGAACTCAGGACCTTCGGAAGAGCAGTTAGTGCTCTTAACCACTGAGCCATCTCTCCAACCCAAGGCAGGAGATGTTAGTGACATGCCCTGTCTATGAGTCTAATCAGAAGCAGAACAAAGGTCTAGACACAGATCACAGGCCTTGGGAGTCCAGCTACATACACAGCAGACTAAGGGCCACTTCAGAGATCATAGCAACTGGTTTTGAACTTGTTTCTCCACTGGGAATCTCAGTTTCCAGCTCTACTGATAACTTTCCTGTGTCTCAAAGCTAAGAGTCATCCCTTATCCCCTGCATATTTATAGTAAGTGCTCAATTCAGACTTGATGCCTGGCACTGACTGACACCAGCATCAGCACCACCACTCCACAAGCAGACAGCAACATGATTTTATTTCACAGTGACGAGCCCTTCTTTGGTTCTCATCTGCTGAAAGGAACATTGCAGCCTCATCTAAGACTCCGGTGCAGTGCTGGAAATACGGAGCTACTTCGTCAGGAGGAGGAAGATAGAAGTATGCTTCCAAGGCAGGAGGATGTCTGGAAGGGTGTGCTGAGGATCACACTGGGGCTTTGGACCGGGAAGTGTAACTTTAATTTTTTTCAAATGCCTATTTTTAATGATGGTCCTTAAACACTGTAACCTCCCTTTTAGCCCACCACCTACCAGAAGTAGTGGGAAAGAAAGGATACTGGAAAAGCAGACCTGTTTAGAAAGGTTCTTTGGAGCAACTCCCATCTGTGTTGTTTGGAAATTGGCAGCTCAGTTCATAGAGAGTGGTACTATTAGAAGGTGTGGCCTTGTTGGAGGAAGTGGGCTTTGAGGTTTCAGAGGCTCAAAGCCAGGCCCCGTCACTCCCTCTTCCTGCTGCCTGTGGGTCCAGATGTAGAACTCTCAGCTACCTCTCCAGCACCATGTCTGCCCACATGCCACCATGCTTCCCACCATGACAATAATTAGACCAAACCCCTGAACTGCAAGCCAACCCCAATTAAATGCTTTCCTTTATGACCATGGCCATGGTGTCTCTTCACAGCTTTCCACCAAAACCCTAAGACACCAGTTTCCCCGGAACACGTGATTTTCTTGCCTCAGCTTCCACAGTGCTGGAAGTATAAGTATTAGCTGCCACGCTTTTTATTGTTGGAGGATTCATGGCTAATTTTTTTCATTAGAGATACACAATGCCTGGGGCTCCTTTAATGATATTGGCAGGTCCTGATTAATGTCAAGATCTGTGAGTCATTGGGTGCAGGAAGCGGGTGTGGCACAGGCCCCGTGAAACCCACTTGTTTACTGCCTTGCCCGAGCATGCGCAGTGAGGCTGCATGCATGGGCTGCCTGCCAGGCTGGACTGTTCCTCATGGTCCAGACCTGTCAGCCTATTGGTGACCGACCTAAGCTCGTGCCTGGAACGTGTGTGAATTCTGATTGGATGAGGTGGGGTGGCGCTAGAGGGAGAGGAGTCGGGAGTAGTGAGGAGAGTTGTTGTTTAGCCCTTGCCCTAGGTAGAAGCCAGAAGTAGAGTAGTGAGGAGTTTTAAGCCCTTGCCATGAGTAGAGGTAGAGTAAGAGAAGTCGAATAGGAGTAGTTTAGCCCTTGCCCTAAGAAGAAGCTGCTGGGGAAGAGAGCTGTAAAAGAAAAAGCCCGAAGTAAAGTTGCTGCGTGAACCCGACTTGTGTCTGTGTCGTTCATGTCTCCGGCTCGGAGGACTTGCGACAAATGGTGGCCCATACGGGGAACTCATCGTGTCAGTCAGCAAAGGTAAGTAAGAAAATTTTAGTAAACAGAGGTAAGGAAACCTTAGTAAACAGCAGTAGGAAATTTTAGTAAACAGCTGTAAGGAAATTTTGGTAAGCAACGGTATTTAAAGAAAGCACAGGCCTGTAAGGTTCCCCGGAAAAAAGGGATGAAGCATTAAGGTTCTCAGGAATAGAGATGAAGGTAAGGTTCCCAAGAAAAAGGGACGAAGCATTAAGGTTCTCAGGAATAGAGATGAAGGTAAGGTTCCTGAGAAAAAGGGACGAAGCATTAAGGTTCTCAGGAATAGAGACAAAGGGAATTTCAGCAACTAAAGAAAGCATAGGCCTGGAAGGTTCCCTGGAAAAAAGGGGACAGAGCACTAAGGTTCTCAGGAATAGAGATGAAGGGAATTTCAGCAACATGGGTTCAACTGTGACTAAAATGACAGTAAAAATGTTAGCCATCTGGATCTTGGTCAGGGCATGCTTGAGGGACACCAGTGGAAAGTACAATAAGGAGATTGCTTCTCAGGCTAGCCGCCGAAAGCCTAAACAGCTTAGACAACAAACCAAAGATAAGAAAGAGAAGAAGGAATCTAGCTCTGAAGGGTCTATTAGTGACATCGACAGGACTGAAAGCGACAATGACGTCTGTAGTCGGATGTTCTGCTGGAGGTTGAGGCGCGGTAGGCTGCCTGAACCATTAGCCCCTCCGTTGCCTTCTCCTCCCCTCTATAAAGATGAGGGAGACAAAAAGGGAAAGCATAGTATGGATGATATTTTGATTTGTGGATCCTCTAATGTGGAAGTGGAAGAGGTATTTGGGACCCTAACTAAATACCTCTTAAAGAAGTGGAATTTGCCGGGCGTGGTGGCGCACGCCTTTAATCCCAGCACTCGGGAGGCAGAGGCAGGTGGATTTCTGAGTTCGAGGCCAGCCTGGTCTACAGAGTGAGTTCCAGGACAGCCAGGGCTACACAGAGAAACCCTGTCTCGAAAAACAAACAAACAAACAAACAAACAAACAAAAAAAAAGAAGTGGAATTTGGTGATAGCCCCAGAAAAGGTTCAAAAGACAGAAGTAAAACACTATTTAGGTACTAAATTGAGAGGTGCTGTTGTCAAGCCACTAAAGCTGGAACTAAGGATGGATAAAATGCATACCTTGAATGATTTTCAAAAATTGTTAGGAGATATCAATTGGATTCAGCCCTATTGCAATCTTCCCAATGCTGAGTTACACCCATTATTCGATATTTTAAAAGGAGATTCCGATTTACAATCTCCTCACCAATTAACACCCTTAGCCAGAGCTTGACTCATATGTCAGGAATGTGTGTAACCTCTGTTCAGTATCAGAATTTTCCAGATCTGCAAATCTGTTGTGTGCAATTGGTGCGATGCTGCTAGGAAATTGGAGTCATGATCTCGACACAAAGATGAAGGAATTGCGAGCATAGATTGTTGTCGTGAACAACAACCATGTGGAGATTGCAGCTGCAAAGCAATGGCTGGAGATCATCCAGGGAACTGTGGGACTCTTAAAAAATTGGGGATGGATAGCCTTTTGAGCTCTCCTGCTGACTGTTGTGTGTGGAGGAATGCTTTGGTGGATGGCACGTATGCGAAGGCGGCACAGGGCTGATAAACAAGCCTTAGTGCAGGCTATGGCAGCCTTGGAAGCAGGAACATCCCCCCAATGTTGGCTCAACATGCTGGATCAGTAATCAATGACGGGTAAGACCCTCACGTGCGCATACCAACCTAAGACAGGATGGCGAAAGTGAGTTCGTCACTCCCATGACGGGTAAGGATGTGGCACGGATGGGGGCAACCTAAGACAGATGTTGATCCCAGAGCTGCTAGTAAAACAAAAAGGGGGAGATGTGGGAAGCAGGTGTGGCTTTGGGCTCCAGGAAACCCACTTGTTTACTGCCTTGCCCGAGCATGTGCAGTGAGGCTGCATGCATGGGCTGCCTGCCAGGCTGGACTATTCCTCATGATCCAGACCTGTCAGCCTATCGGTGAACGACCTAAGCTCGTGCCTGGAGCGTGTGTGAATTCTGATTGGATGAGGTGGGGTGGCGCTAGAAGGAGAGGAGTCGGGAGGAGTGAGGAGAGTTATTGTTTAGCCCTTTCCCTAGGTAGAAGCCAGAAGTAGAGTAGTGAGGAGTTTTAGCCTTTGCCATGAGTAGAAGTAGAGTAAGAGAAGTAGAATAGGAGTAGTTTAGCCCTTGCCCTAAGAAGAAGCTGCTGGGGAAGAGAGCTGTAAAAGAAAAAGCCTGAAGTAAAGTTGCTGCGTGAACCTGTCTGTGTCATTCGTATTGCAGCCGGCTCAGAGGACCTGCGACAATTGGATATTTCAATATGACAATATTTGATCATTGTTTTGCTGAGTACCCTCCTTCTATTAAGAGATGGAGCCCTCTGGGGCTGGAGAGTTGGTTCAGTGGCTGAGACTCTGCACTGCTCTTGCAGAGGAACAGAGTTCAGTTCCCAGCATGCACCCTGGGTAGCTTACAACCACCTGTGTGACTCCAGTTCCAGGGGATCCAATACCCTCTTCTGGTGCTTGTACTCGTGTACACATAACATAATTAAATGTAGAAAAAATAAAATATTTAACAGAGTCCTCCCTTCATCCCATTTGGAGACCAGGCAGTAAAGTCTGCGTAGGAAATGCCCCATTCTTTCTCTCATTTCTCAAGGTAACAAATGAGTCCCTTTCATGTCCCAGAGGCGGCCATTTACCTTCCTGTGATTATCAATGTGAACTCATGAGCCCAAGCATATTCCATAGGTCTCAATCTACTACCATAATTCCCTTTGATCAGGGTTCAAATTGGGTACTCCTAGCTAGCGAGGAAACTGTGTCAGCTCCTGAGTCCTTTTGGAGGGTCTTAGCAGCCATTCAGCAGTTTCCTGACTGTCTTCTATCACAAAACACTTCACACTTCTCTTGCACAGTTTTTTATTTTTCTTCATCAGCTATTTTCCCCAAGAATACCTCTTTTTTTTTTTTAAGTAAGAAATGAACTTGAAGACCACAGTCCATACTTGAACTCAAGATGTTCAGTGCTGGGTGAGTCAGTTAGCCAAGGTTCAGGACCTTCTCAATATACATGCTGGGCTTGGTGTTTCCATCTGGAGGAGACTTGGGGCTTTGGGATTGTTCTTGGCCTCTGGGTTACACGTGGGTTCAGTCAATTTTCATGACTGTAATGAAATAACTGAAACAGACTAAGTTACAAAGAAGAGTGGTTTGTTCATCTCACAGTTATGGAGACTGCAAGTTGAAAAGTGGGGTCCAGGCTCTGGTGAGGGCTGCCCGCCCAGGCCACTTCAGTTCTTGGTGGAGTGTAGTGGCTTCGGTGTGTTCTAGATGCGGGATTCAGCTTGCCAGTTCTCAACAACCTCTGTGGGAGCTGACTAGGGCCCTGATGCCCAGGGTGCCTTGGATAGATCACTCTGCCAGAAAGCCTCTTCTTTACTTAAATACCAGCCCTTTCCCCTGGCCTCACCTCATCTCTTTCTTTCTGGAATCACCACTTCCTGCTATTTCTTTATCCCTGGCAAACCTCAGTGCTACTTTATGTGGTTATCAATTTTTTTAAAAATCCACCTTTTTTTTTGAAGTGTTAGGGATTGACCCCAGAGCCTCGTTATGCTAGGCAAATCCCTAGATGTCCCCAGATCTATGTATTTTATACAAGTGATACCACACAATATTTGTCCCTTTGTGTCTGGACTCAAGGTCCATAGAGGATGTGTCAGAATCCCCTTCCTGTTTAAGGCTGAGTACTATTCCTTGTATGGATGGCCACAGATGCTCATCCATCACATAGCAGGCATTGATCTAGGCGAGATTCCACCTTTTGACTGCTGTGACTGGTGCCGCTATGCTCACAGGCTTACCGTTTCCTTTCTCAACAGTCATATAAATCCTATTGTTCCCAAGCCCCACATCCCTGGTGACAGCCCTATGGTCTGTCTCTGTCTGTAGAGCCTCTTATTTGAGGACTTTCTCTGTGGAGCTGGCCGGCTCTGTGACCATTTGTGTCCTTCCCAAAGTCCAAAACCCTGAACTGCACGCCTCCTGATCACTAGATGGCGCTGAAGAGCAGTTTGGATTTGGTCTCCTAGAGGAAGCTCTTTTTCTCTTCTAGACTAGGGAAGGATTCTCAGGCCAGGTTTGGGAGGGGGAGGGGGTAGCTTTTCAGTGTCCCTGTCTTGGGTCATGTGACCTTCCCACTTGACAAGGGTTTTGGATTTCAAATGCCTTTATTAGGCAAGCCTCTGTAGTCTAAGTAAGAAGAGAACAGGTCTGGGGGTATTACCATGTTAGAACTCCTAGGAAAGTGCTGCAAACCCCTGCATTTAAATCTCAGGTCCATCAACAAGCCGTTTGTGTCCCTTGCACCTCTGTTCCTCTTCCTGTAAAACCAAAGGTCAAGGTGTCACAGGGTCAGATTCCTGGTGTGTGTGTGTGTGTGTGTGTGTGTGTGTGTGTGTGTATCTTCCTGAAGCCTTCTGTCCTCTGGGCTTCTTACAAGGACACTAATCCAATTTGACAAGGGCTCTGCCCTCATGATCTCATTAAATCGCAAGTATTCCTGTAAGGACCCTCCCTCCAAGTGTGGTTACACTGGAGATTATAGTCTCAACAAGAATTTTAGGGGGTGACACCAATATTCAGTTCCTAACTTCTCACAGTACAGGGGTTCAAGATACTCTATCCCGTACTCACTGATCTCCCCAGGTACAGCCCCCCACAGCCCCCAGTTCTAACAAACAACGCCCCCTCATATAAAATACAGAGTCCCATACAGACTCTCCTGTCCCTCACTTCTGGAAAGACCCCTCGCCTGCCATCTGTCAGGCCCAGCCACAAATCTATCCTCAGGGAATCCTTTCTTCATAAAAGACATCCAATTATAGATACTAAATATGCAGTTTTGAAATATATTATTTGTACCCTCAAAGTTGTTTTTTTTTTTTTCCTTAACTATTGCTTTAGACTGAGCAGATGGCTCATCAGGTAAAGCACTTGCCACACAAGCCTGAGGATCAGAGTTTGGATCCCCGGAACCCACAGGAATGATGAGCAGGTATGGTGGGCCACCTGGCATCCCAATACCTGGGAGGCAGAGACCGGATTGCTGGCTAGACTAGCCAAATCAGCAAGCTCTGGTTTCACATGAGAGGTCCCAGTGATTGGGCAAGACACTGGGCATGTAACACTGGCCTCTATGCACATGAACGTGAGCACATGCACTACGTGAACACACACACACACACACACACACACACACACGAATGCATACACACACACAGGAATGCATACACACACCAATTGCAAATTCTGTTTGTTTTATTTCCTCTCTGTCTTAGGGTTTTACTGCTGTGAACAGACACCATGACCAAGGAAAGTTTTATAAAAGACAACATTTAACTGGGGCTGGCTTACAGGTTCAGAGGTTCAGTCCATTATCATTATCAAGGCAGGAACATGGCAGCATCCAGGCAGGCATGGTGCAGGAGGAGCCGAGAGTTCTACATCTCCATCTGAAGGCTGCTAGTGGAAGACTGGCTTCCAGGCATCTAGGGTGAGTGTCTTATAGCCAAGACCCACAGTGACACACGTACTCCAACAGGACCACACCTTCTAATTGTACCACTCCTCCGGCTGAGCATTTACAAACAATCACACTCTCCTTTTGCCCATCCATTTTAAGTTTTCATTTGTGTCCTTGAGACTGCATCTTGACGTGTAGCAAAGCCTGTCCTTAAACTCTGGGCCTCCCTTAACTCCATGTTAGGATTATAGCTGTGTGCCGCTGCACCTGGCTCTGTGGTTTTTGGTTTTTTCGAGACAGGGTTTCTCCATATAGCCCTGGCTGTCCTGGAACTCACTTTGTAGACCAGGCTGGCCTCGAACTCAGAAATCCGCCTGCCTCTGCCTCCCAAGTGCTGGGATTAAAGGCGTGCGCCACCACTGCCCACAGAGCACATGGCACCCACTCACATTATTCAACCTGGTGGGCCAAAGTGGGTGCCTCAGCCTGTGAGCCTACTCCAAACTGCAACAGGACACCTCCATTTCCTGGCTTCCCGAAGCCCCCTTTAGGTCCCTCCCTTCTGCTCCTCTTGGTCCCTTATCTCTAGGCTGCTTTCTGCCAGCCCCCATTTGCTGGCATTTTCTAGAATTGCATATAAACTAAACGCTACTAGCTGTGACCCAGTGACCCATTCAGCCCATCCGTCCACCCAGCATCCCAGTGTACAGACACCACCGTTTCCTTCCCCATTTTCCTGCTGATGGACGCCTGGGTTACTTTCAGTCCAGGGCTGGTAGGGATAACACTGTATGACGTGTGTAGAGATTTGGGGAACATGCTCGCCTCATCCTCAGGCATGTAGATGTGAAGCAAGCCCCTGTGGTAGGGATAGTGGAGCATGCGACTGTCAGTCAGACTTCTTGTTGTGACGGATACCGGAGAAAAGCAATTTAAAAGCAGAAGGGCTTATCATGGCTCCCTGCTTCAAAGCTTTCAATGAATGGCCCCTTGGCCCTGTTGCTTTGTCTGTGAGGTAAGACAGAACTTTGTGGAGGCGGGCATGTGTGGAGGGGCAGAGCTGCTTACCAGGAAGCAAAGAGGAGGGACAAGAAGAGGCTAGAGTTGAGGTATACCCTTCATAGGCACCCCTAACCTTACCCAGAGACCCACTTCCTCCACCTTCCATTTTTATCACACACACCCTCCCCCCATGGTGTATTCAGATTTTGAACACATTGATGGATTAAACCAGGGCTTAGGTCAGAAATACCCTCCCAGATGCAGGAGCCTTTCAGTCCAGGCAAGTTGAGAAGCAAGATTAACAATCACATGACCTTTCTCAGAAGCTGAGCAGTGTCACCAGCGATGGCGAGGGCTCCATCTGGCCTTACCCTAAATATTCTTGGAATTAACTTTTACATCTTTCTCTTAAAATTTTCTTAGAACTATATTTATGTGTGTGTATGTGCATGTGCGAGAGTCATGAATCATGTGGGTGTGCACGTACATACATGTGCCCGTGCATGTGTGTGTGTGTTTGCGAGTGGACATGTGCCTTCCCCATAGCTTGGTGCTTCCTCCTATCTTCATGACAAACAAGGCATCCTTTCAAGTTGAAGTGCTTACCCCTGAGCTGTCTCCATCACCAGACTTGGGATTTCTGTGAGATAGGGACAGATCCCTTTGCTCTGTGTCAGCCCAGCATGGCCTGGTGGGAGCCCAGAGGAGTAGCTTTAACTCTGCAGGAGTTTCCTCAGCTGGAGGCTGTGTCTTTACCTGGCTGCTACCCCGCTCTTTGACATAGCCACGTGTCTGGGAGAAACGTGCCTAGTGCGCTACATGATAAATAGAAAACCGAGACGTCTGTCTTTCCACTGAGGTACCCGAGTTACCATGTAGGAAGGTCTCAGAGGAGAGTAAAGTACCTGGAAGAAAATGTGTGTAGATCTAAAGGGAAAATCTAAAGGCTATTTGCTCCTCTTAATGTCGTAGAATCTAATAGGCACTGATTATATTAACATACGAGAATTCTGTGCCCAGGAGACTGCAGTGCCTCGGGTACAAATAGATTTCTATGATTAATTTTTAAAAACACTTTTAATGGAGCTAATCCAGTTATAGCAAGAGGAGATAATGTTGGCCGTCGTCCAGCAGCTGGCAAACACGCTGCGTTCGCCACAGCGGGTAGATCACACCTTCACAGGCAAGACCATTTTTCAATGGGATTTTGTAGATGAGGGACTTTATAGAGCAGATAATACTCTTTCTGCGGGTTTTGTTTACGTTTATTTTTATTTTATGTGCATGAGTGTCTTGCCTGCATAATACATGTACACCATGTGCATGCCCGGTGCCTGTGGAGGCACTAAGAGGGTGTGTAGATCCCCTAGGACCGAAGCTAGACACGGTTGTGAGCCACAGTGCACGTGCTAGGAACAAAACTTGGATCCTTTGAAAGAGCAACAAGCACTCTTCATGGCTGATCCATCACTCTAGTCCTACTGTCTGTTTTTTGAGACATTAGGATTTTGCTTTGTAGTCCTGGCTGGCCTGGTAGTCACTTTGTAGCCCAAGTTGGCCTTAAACTCAAGGTAATCCTCCTGCCCCAGCACCCCCAAGTGCTGGGATTATAGGTATGGGCCACCAAGTCCAGCTACTTTCTTTCATTTTTAAAAATGATAGCAACATATATAGCATATAAAACATCACCATTTTAAATGTTTTTTATGGAATTGTGTCCCTCCAAAAATGGGCTGAAGAGATGGCTCAGCAGTTAAGAATATTTGTTGTTCTTCCAGAGAACCCAAAGTCGGTTCATAGCATCCAGATCAGATGGTTCACAAACTCCTGTAACTCCACCTCCTGGGGGCTCTGAATTTGAGGCTGTTTTCTAACCATCCAGGGTATCTGTGTTTATGTGTATGTAGACACAAAGACATATACACATATGCATAAAAACGAAAATAATTCTTTTTAAAATACACACTGAAGATCTGAGTTCCAGTGTGATTGTATTTAGGGATGAGACCTTTCAGGGATCATGTCAGGTCCTATTCAGTACCGGTGGTGTACTCATTAGAAAGGTCACAGCGAGAGCTGGAGAGATAGCTCAGAGGTTAAGAGCACTGCCTGCTCTTCCAGAGGTCCTGAGTTCAATTCCCAGCAACCACACGGTGGCTCACAACTGTCTTCAACTCCAGTTCTCCAGGGAATATGACATGCTCAAACACCAAAGCACATTAAGTAAACAAACAAACAAATAAATAAAACTTAAAAAAAAAAAAGAAATGTCACAGTGTGGGCTGGGGAGATGGCCCCATTTGGAAAGTGCTTGCCTTACAAGTATGGGGACTTGAGTTCAGTCTCCACAACCCATGTGAAGAGCCAGGTGTGGCGACTGATGCTTGTAATCTCAGCAGCGGAGAGGCACAGACAGGAGGAAACTTGGAGCTTGGAGGAAACTGCCACCAAATCTAACTAGGTCAGTGAGGCCAGGTCAGTGAGAGGGCCAGGTTTTTTAAATATTTATTTATTTTAGGTATATGAGTACACTTAGCTGTACAGATGGTTGTGAGCCATCATGTGGTTGTTGGGAATTGAATTTTTTAGGACCTCTGCTTGCTCCAGTCAGCCCGCTCGCTCAGTCCCTGCTCACTCTGGCCCAAAGATTTATTATTATTATAAATAAGTACACTGTAGCTGTCTTCAGACACATCAGAAGAGGGCGTCAGATCTCATTATAGATGGTTGTGAGCCACCATGCGGTTGCTGGGATTTGAATTCAGGACCTTCAGAAGAGCAATCAGTGCTCTTACACGATGAGCCATCTCACCAGCCCGAGAGGGCCAGTTTTAAAAAGCAAGATGGATGCCATCATGAGAAATGAACACCTAAGGTTGTCCTCTGTCATCTAAATCCATATACAAACATGTATATGTACCCTCAAACATTCATGCACCTGACCATATGTACACACACACACATACATACACAGAGGATGTTCAGTTAAATTTGAATATCGTTTTTGTTTGTTTGTCTGTATGCTTGTTTGATTTTTGAGACAAGGTTTCTCTGGGTAGCTTTGACTGCACTAAAACTCACTCTGTGGATCTGGCCTTGAACTCAAGAGATCTGTCTGCCATTGCCTCTGGAGGGTGCCTGGCACTAGATTTGAATTTCTTACACACAGCGAATTATTTTTGTATATGTCTATCCCTTGGGGTGTTTGAGAGACACACAGATCAACCAGCCCATTTGATGCTTCTCTGTGGTCAGAAATTCCTGATATTCTGTATTTTGCCTGTGATCCCATGCCTTGGCTCTGTGGGTTTACACATCCTGCAATGCACTTAGCTTTAGTCCTTCTGTCACTGGGGTCCAGGGAATAAAACTCATGGCCCTGAGGTCTCCCCATCGTTTGCCTCAGCTCTAACTCTGTAACTCCCTACCCAATGCTCTATCTCCAGCCATCCCTGCTGCCTCAGTGGAAGCAAGCCTGGGCCACCAGGCTGTCCCTCTTTCTTTCAAAGCTACCCTTCTCTGGAAGACAGTTTTGCTGCTATGGAGGGACACTGTGGACAGCTTTCTCACAGAGAACCAAAGACAGCATACATCTGTGAGAGGCACCATCTGACCCTGTGGCAAAGTCTTGACTCAACTCTCCAAAATGGCAGCCTCTCGCTACCAGGCCACACAAGGGCTAGGAGTGCAGCCAGTGTCACACCCTCAGCAGGCTCTGGCAGCCCTGAGCTGCCTGCCTCGTGCTCATCTGAGAGATGAGAACAGTTCAGCATCTTAGAACCTTCAGCACCAGGAAGCTCTTATGATGCCCAGGTTTCTCTCCAGTGGCCTTTCTCAAAGATGCCTTTAATCCCAGCACTCAAGCCAGAGGCAGAGGCAGAGAGGCAGAGAGGCAGAGGTGGCAGAAGGATCTCTCTGAGTTCAAGGCCACCTTGGTCTACAGAGTAGATTTCTGCAGATACTGCATGCATAGGGTACACAGACATACATACAGGCACTCATACACACAAAATGAGTCTCAGTGAGTGTCTCATTTATTTCTAAAACAAAGTGCAATGAAACTTGATATCATACGGAGTATACTTTTGGCTACGGTACAATTAAAACAGAAACCAAGAGCATAAAGAAAATGAGCGTGTCCCACTCAGACTCCATGTGTAAATGTCAAAGAAGAAACTGGCAGAAGGCAAGATAGCCACATAGATGACTAGATGACTTTAAACTCTGTGGAAGCAGCATTAGCAAAGGAAATTGGTTTCAAGGTTAGTTTTATTTAATTCTTCGTGAGCAAAGGATTATCTGTTCAGCATGCAGTCCACACAGGAACCAATGAGGTCTGCAGAAATAGCTCAGTATGTGATGCAGTCTACAAAGGTGAGAGGGGATGCTAGCATTCTTCCCAGGTGTCTTTCTTTCATTTCTGTTGCTTGAGGAGAATGGCGTTACTTGGCTCACAGTTCCGGGCTCCAGTCCATCGTTGTACAGCCCACCCACAATGGTCTGGGTCTTCTCATATCAACTGACATAATCAAGACCCATAGACGTGGCCACAGACTAGATAGTTCTTCTTAGAGACTCTCTGCTCAGGCAATTCTGTGCTGTGTCAAGTTGACAAAACCAACCAACACACGGGGGTGAGTGGGGTGCACTTTTAATCCTGGTGCAAAGGGAACAGAGTCAGGCAGATCTTGGATCTCTAGCCAGTCAACCTAGCTTATTTGGTGAGCTTTGGGTTCATCGAGAGACCCTGCCTCAAAAAAAGCCCCCAAAACAACCAACCAACCAACCAACCACGGTAGATGGTTTGATAAACAACACCCAAGGTTGACCTCTAGCCCTGTGTCCACACATACACAGAAAGAAATTATTAACAAGATTCACTTTTCAGCACTGGGGAATCAAACCCAGAACTTTATAACGCTTCACAGATGCTAGGCTAGGGCTCTGCTATGGAACCACACCCCAGGCTAGGGAGATTTATACATGTCATTAGACAGTACTGCAGACACAGATGACAAAGATGTCTAGACAGTTGTCAGTAGGTAGAGAAATAGCGGAGAAATGAAAGTTTGGTTGAAAATTAACCTTACACCCTTGTGACTGAGCCATTCATGGATCCTGTTTGACCCCAGCTCAGACCATGGCTCATCTGACCCTGTGGACTGAATGTAAGGAGTCTCTCAGGGACAGGGACTCATCCTGAGAACATCCCATAATTCCTGTCCTGTCCACCCACTTACAGTCATGCCCAGTGTAACATTTTGATCCCAGTGTAATAGAGGGCTCATAGTCTATGTCACCAGTGACACAGGAGCTGTCTTAGCTTGTGTAAATACAGTCTGTGATACCAATGTCCTGACTCTGCATTTCTCAGAATGGTGCCCTTTGTTAGGAACACGTGGCTGTATTTACCAAGAACCAATCCCCCTACTTGTCTCTTGCTTTGATGTAGACCCAAAGCCTCTCTCTTGACTCTAAGAGAATCTGAGTACTGCTTCTAACTGCTACAGATGGGGGCCTCAGGCTGGACCCTCTTACCTTTGCAGGGGTCCTTCTGCATCATCAACCAGGGAGGGACTCCTCAGAAGAGATTGCTAGGTCTTGGGAAAGTGCCTTTCCACCTCTGCAAGGCCCTTACTTAACCTGAGACTCAATCTTGCTCAAACAGTACAGTCTGGCAACAGGGAAATGCTGCTTTCTAACTGAGCTTGACCGCTCCCTCTGCCCAACTTCCATTTCTGTTGGGTTTTTGTTTTTGTCTTTGTTTTGTGGTACTGTGGGTTGGATCCGCAGCTGCAGATGCACTCTAGCATGAAGCTACATCTCTACCTCCCCATTTCCATTCTGTCTTCTTGAACTTCATCATTTGCAACTCTTTTTATGGCAAAAGAACACTAATAGTTAATATCTCTCACTCTCTGTTTCGGTCTTTGTCTCTGTCTCTCTTTGTTTTTCTCTCTCTGTCTCTCTGTCTCTCTGTGTCTCTCTGTCTCTGTGTCTCTCTATCTCTCTGTCTCTGTCTCTGTCTCTCTCTGTCTCTCTCTCTCTCTCTCGGCTTGCTATGCAACCCTGACTGGCCCAGAAATCACTCTGTAGACCAAGCTGGCCTCAAATTCACAGAGAGATATTCACCTACCTCTATCTCCCAAGTGCTGGGATTCAAGGTCTATACCACCATACTTAGCCAACAATTGTTAATCTTGACTATCAACTTTACAGTATCGAGAAGCATCTAGGAGACAAGGCTGTAGGCATGGTTATGATGGAGTTTCTGGACTGGGTTAATTAAAGTAGGTAAACGAATTCTAACAATGGGCAGCACCAAGCCAGGGTTGAAATGCCTGAATCAAGGAGGAGGAGGGGGGGGAGGAGGAGGAGGAGAAGAAGAAGAAGAAGAAGAGGAAGAGGAAGAGGAAGAGGAAGAGGAAGAGGAAGAGGAAGAGAAGAAGAAGAAGAAGAAGAAGAAGAAGAAGAAGAAGAAGAAGAAGAAGAAGAAGAAGAAGAAGAAGAAGAAGAAGAAGAAATCGAACTGACTGTTTGCATTCTTCTCTCCAATTCCTGACTGTGGAAGCAAAGTGGCCGGCAGCCGCCATGCCTTCTCCATCATGATGGGCTGCACACTCACACTGTGAGCCAGAACAACCCTTCTCTTCCTTACGTTGCTTTCATCTGTCACAGCAGTGAGACGAGTATACAAGACAAGTCTCATCAGGGCTTCTGCTTCTCCCCAGGTTCTGGCGGGGGTGGGGTGGGGGTGGGGTGGAAAGGAATGGAGTTTAGAAGTCAAGGTACTCAACCCTGCTAGCCATTCTGTCCCCAAGAACATCTGGCAACATTAGAGACATTTGTCACAGTTGGGCAGAGGAGCTGCAGGTGGAGAGAGCCTGAAGCTGCTGCTCCTGCCCTTGGCATCTAGGATGTCCCTACCCCAGAGGATGATGGTTCCAGCCTTGTGGGTTCCAGTGCTGAGTCCTGACCTTCCTGTTCCCTCACCCGCTCTCTGGATAGTCTTGCTCTCAGCCTGGCAACAGCCTCATCTCCTTCCCCTTTCCCATCCTCCTCTCTCACAGGCTTGCCTTCATGAAAGGACATCAGGTCTTGCTGAGCCTGGATCAGCAGCCTGGATGCTCTCCTAACCCAGATCCTCTTCCTGATCCCTGTTCTGAAAGAATCTTCCTCAGGTGAAATATCCACAACCCCCAGGCAAAAGCGTATCTCATGTTCACTGACAGAGCTCAGGTATTACTCCAACAGCAGCCCTTCTGTCTGTCTGTCTGTCTGTCTGTCTGTCCTGGTCCAGGGTAACACTGGCTGTCTTTGGAAAGAAGACTGTAGTGAGGCTCCATCAGCTGTAGCCAACAGCATCCTCACACCTATGTGGATTATAGCAACCATCCCGATTCCTTGGGACTCAGAGGCTCTGCTGGGTATCTCTGAACAGCTGCAGTGCATACATAGCTACACTCATCTTTTCTGATCCTTCATACCTCCAGTCTGGGCTGGGACAACTAGGCTATCTCTTTTCTGATTCCCTGCTGTGTGACTCTAAACAGGTCCCTTAACTTCTCTGAACTGAATATGATACCCATCACAGCTTATTCCAGTGGGAGTGGCATAGTTACTGTCGGCTTGGAACTAACACAGCCATTTCTACAGTCAGGTGGCCTGACCACACCCAGGGGAGGAATGGCAAACAGAGTATCCTCATTAAGAGCAGTAGCCCCGTGTGTCTTAGTCAGGGTTTCTATTCCTGTACAAACACCATGACCAAGAAGCAAGTTGGGGAGGAAAGGGTTTATTCAGCTTACACTTCCACACCAAAGGAAGTCAGGACTGGAACTCAAGCAGATCAGGAAACAGGAGCTGATGCAGAGGCCATGGAGGGATGTTACTTACTGGCTTGCTTCTCCTGGCTTGCTTAGCTTGCTTTCTTATAGAACTCAAGACTACCAGCCCAGGAATGGCACCACCCACGACGGGCCCTCCCCCATTGATCACTAATTGAGAAAATGCCCCACAGCTGGATCTCATAGAGGCACTTCCTCAAGGTAGGCTCCTTTTTCTGTGATAACTCATCTTGTGTCAAGTTGACACACAAAGCCAGTGAATGCACTGTGCAGAGAGAAACAGCCCAGATGGAGGTGAGCAGGCTGTTACCTTCCTTGTCCTGTACTTAAGGATTATATAGGCAGTGCTGGGCGGTGGCTTAGCTGGTGGAGTGCTGTGCTTTGCAAGCCTCGGGTTTTAGCCCTAGAACCTGCCTTTAAAAAGCAAAGGGTTGTAGTCTCACATGTGATCCCAGTGCTGGAGAGATGGAGACTGGTAGATCCCTGGGGTTTGCTGCACAGCTAGCCTGGCCTGTTTGGTGAGGTCCAGGCCAATGGGAGACATTTTGAAAAAGCAAACAAACAAACAATCAAACAGAGAAAAAACCTAACAGCAACAACAGGTGGAGGTGCTCTCTTGAGAAACAATACCTGAGGTTATCCTCTGTCCTCCATACAGATGTGTGCACATGTGCACAGACACATGTGCATCTGTGTATACATAAACATGCACTACACACACACACACACACACACACACACACACACACACACACACACACTCTCTTCAGTAGAATTACAGAGGCCAGAGTGGGACATGGTGACTCAAGCTTAAAATCCTAGCACTCAGGAGGCTAAGGCAGGAGAACTGGTAGAAGTTTGAGGCTAACTTGAAGTTCATGATTGAGTTCCAGGCCAGTCTGGGCTACACAGCAAGAACTTGCCTTCAAAAACCAAACAAAGGAGCAGGAGAGACAGCTTAATAGTTAAGAGCACTTGTTGTTCTTGCAGAGGACACAGGCTCATTTCCAGCACTCATATGGCTGCTCTCGACCATCCACAATGATAATGCTAGGGGACTCCATTATCAGGGGATCCATCACCCTCTTCTGACCTCTGCAAGCAGCAGGCATACATGTGGGGCACATATATACGTGCTGGCAAAATACTCAAGCACACAATTGTTTAAAAGTAAACAAACAGAACTTTATGTAAGCAAATAAACAAACAAACAAATAAATAAACAAACTCCAAAAGGAGAAGTCCAGAGGGAGATCCACTGGGACACAGGAGTTCACTCTTAGAACTAAGGATGATCACCCTTCTGGGAAGTTCTCAGCATTCCTCTGCCTGACTGATTCACTGAGTCACCGATACTGTGTGTGTGTGTGTGTGTGTGTGTGTGTGTCTGTCTGTCTGTCTGTCTGCCTGCCTGTATGTGTGTATGTGTCTGTCAGTCTGTCTGTGTGTATATGTGTGTGTATGTCTGTGTGTGTATATGTATGTGTGTGTATGTGTGTACGTATCCATATGTGTGTATATGTGTGTATGTATGTTTATGTGTGTGTGTGTGTGTGTGTGTGTGTGTGTGACAGTCTCTAGCCCAGCTTAAAGCTTTGTTTCAGCCACAAGCTGCTCACAGCTCCCTGTGGGTTACCCATTTCCAGTTTGGAAATGGTGTTTGGCACCAGTGTGACTAATGACTTCTACATTAGTCTGTGTGACAACTGCGGAAAATAAAAAGTGCGGCGTCATTTGAAGCTGTTTAAAAGCATCATCACTCTAAACACTCTTACTCATTCCATCAGCTCTGCCTCAGCAGGACTATGGCAAGACACATGGTGCACAGACATAGTTATAGGTGAAAACAGTCATACACATAAAATAAATCACCATAAAAAAACATTGAGTTTTTCTGTTTGTGGAGGCCATGTGGTGGTCAGAGGACAGCTTGTGGGGGTTGTTTCTCTCCTCCTACCATGTGACTCCACGAATTAAACTTGAACCAAGAAACAAGCACTCAGGCCCCAAGCCACGTTGCTGGCCCCAAGCTCTTGTGTTATATGGATCTAAGGCTACAGCAGCATTGACATAACCTAGGTTCGGAGAAAGACCCACCCTGAAAACAATGGAAGTAACACAGGCTCAGACATCATAAGCTACAGACCAACGTCTGATTGTGCATACCCCATCCTTGCTCTTACTGGGGACTCTGCTGGGCTTGCCAAGTGCTGTCCAGATGTGACATCACGGCACATCTGCCCAAGCAGATCACTGGTGCCTGGCAGAGGCAGGCCAGAGGCTTCCTGCTGCCGTAGGGCCTTTAAGGACAGATTATGAAATTGCCGTTTAAGTCATGATGGTGTCTTCAGTGAATGGG
Organism: Mus musculus; assembly: GCF_000001635.26. Lineage (NCBI taxonomy): Eukaryota > Metazoa > Chordata > Mammalia > Rodentia > Muridae > Mus > Mus musculus. The sequence continues at coordinate 84,879,203 of NC_000081.6, read as the reverse complement.
TACCCCGTGCCCTCAGAGGATGGGTACCATTCAGGGTTCACAGCAATGCCAGCTTGTGAGTTCTAGATGCCTCCTGCGAACTTTCCCTCAGACCCTATCGTCTGTGCCCTAGAGAAGAGAGATCCTTGAGGTCAGGGGCGGTCTTCTCCCTCAGACCGATCTCATTCATGGTTTGAATTGGCTTAAGTCAGGTTCTAGGGGACTAAAGAGGAGCTTTGGGGTGACTAAGGCAGAGAAGGGGATAGAGAAGGGGGCAAGAGGAGATCCTGGGATAGGCTCCTCTGGCTATGAGTATGGCAGACATCCTAGAAGTTTCTTGAGCAGATGTACTGCCTATACAGGCTATATCTGTTGAGGCCTGCCCTACTAGCATATCTGTAGCCACCTTGTTCCATGCCTAACAGCTATTTCACATCATTGCTGTAATTTGCCTGCCAGTCATTGATGCAGGAAAATAACTTGACTCAGAACACGGTCATGCTGGCCGCATAGCCAGTTATGTTCTGTATGTTATGAGGTTTGTTAATCTTAAGAAATTCCACAACTATAAGCTTCATGTAGGACTCATCAAATTAAAGGTCAAATATGAACTATTATGTCTAAAATGGCTTGCGTGAGGGCTGACCACTGGGCAGCACTTTCAGCACCTGTGTATGAGCTCATTGTGATTTTTGCAGTTTTGACCTTTATAAGATGGCCTGAAAAATGTCCAGTGCACAGCTTTGAGCTCTTGAGACTGAGCTGTTGCCCTGGTCGATTACAAGGTGTGTGTTTAATAAACCATCCTTATCTGATTGAGATCAGTGTTCACATGGTTTGTGGGGTGACTCCTGGACCCCAACAATATCCTCAAGAGAAGGACACATGAGGATTGCTGCCTCTGTTGGGTCCTGTGGGCATCTGGGATCAAGTGGTGTTTCTTTGTTTACACAAGGTGTCACAATGGAGTCCTGGCTAGCCTAGAATTCCCTATTTAGACCTGCTGGCCTGGAACTCAGAGATCTGCCTGCCTCTGTCTCCCAGAGTGCTGGCATTAAACGTTTGAACCATCTTCCTGTCTGTACAGTGTCCTCATAATCTATCCTCCTCTTCAGTGTCCCCTTGGTCCACCCTTCTGTACTCATGGTATCTTTGAAGTCTATCCCGATGGTTCTCAACCTTCCTGATGTTGCAACCCTTTAATACAGTTCCTCATGTCGTGGTGACCCTCAACCATAAATTAATTTTGTTGCTACTTCATAACTGTAATTTCGCTACTGTTATTAACCATAACGTATATATCTGGTAAGCAGGATAGCTGATATGTCACTGCAAGGACTTGAGGCCCACAGGTTGAGAATTGCTGTTCTAAGGGGAGGTGAAATACATCCTGCACGGAAGCTCCCTAGGCTCAGAAAATAAACAACTCAAAAGCTTCAGGAATTCCCTGAAACTGACCTGATTCACTGAGTTCCGTCTTCCCCAGGCTTATATAAGCAGTAAGGACTGCTGAGCCGGCTCAGTCAGCTGAGCTGCCTGGAAGAGGCTCAGACCAATTGCAGACTCTCCAACTTGTTGTGCCTCCTGCTGGCTGTGCAGTGTTTCCATCTTTGTGTGAGTTGTCATCCATGCTGGGGTGGGTTTTGGCACAGTCAAAAAATGCCTTTGAGTCATTTCTGTGCCTGTAGGTAATTCCTTATTAATACTCCCGCAAGTAACACTCAAAAAAGTTCATTGATTGACCAAGTTAGACTTTGCTGCTGCCTGTACTTTTGGGAGTAGACATTTGTTTACTTTGTCTCCTGAGGATAGTGTCACACAACAGTGGACGAGCAAGCAAGGTCCCGAGCCACATCACTGTCGACGGAAGCCTCATCTCCAGCCACAGACAAACCACGGCTGCTTCATTTTGCTCACAGGCTCCAATTGCCACCCAGGCCAATGTTTTTCTTTCTTGGAAAGTTTGGGAGGTGGGCGGTGACATTTTCAGCTGCTATTTTCACGCATCATTCTTAGTCACTGTGGGCAACTGGAAGCCAGCAGAAAGCCCTCCCATCGCCCAGGGATGGATGGTCCCTCCCCTCTATCCTACCTCCAGGAGAGAGTGGCACGAAGAGCCCCACAAAGCAGAGTCATGGCACCTTTCAAAAGAAAGTGAGATAAATGTAGTCTTCCTGATAGAGCCAAGTCTAGAGTGATACCCGGCTTTTTTGAAGATGTTCTAGAATCTATCTGAACCATCTAGAACATTCTTAAGACTAGCGATAGCAAGTATGGAGCCTTAAACACTCGAAATACATGCTCAGAGACTATCCCCTGAGATCTGTGACCAGTACTAAAAATGGCTCCTCAGGCCCTCATCCATTCATTTGGCTCTGATTTCACAACCCTGAACTTCTCACTTATGGTAGATTAAAAGCAACACATTCTAGGACTGGAGAAATGGCTCAGCGGTTAAGAGCATTGATTGCTCTTCTAGAGGTCATGAGTTCAATTCCCAGCAACCACATGGTGGCTCACAACCATCTGTAATGGGATCCTATGCCCTCTTCTGGTGTGTCTGAAGACAGTGACAGTGTACTTACATACATAAAATAAATAAGTGAGCCCCCTCCCCTTTTTAAAGAGTGTTTCCTGTTATTTTGGGAGACCTGAATTCAGTTCTCAGCATATATGTTGGGTAATTCATAGCCACCTGTTCCTCTAACTCTGAGGGATCTAATCGCCATTTCTGGACTCTGGGAACAACTGTGCTGATTTGTGCATGTCTGCACATAGACATGCATACATCCATGCAGAAATAGAAATAACAAAATAAATATTCAAAAGCAACAAATCCCTAACATTTCCATCAGCACACGTGCAGAAGAAGCTATTAAAGAGTTTCAGGGAGGGATGGTGAGGAGCCCAGGGGTCCCAGGCCTCCGGAATCTTTAGCTTGGCTGGCTGCCATCAAAGCAGAATTTACATGGTGATTTCCCACTTTACTTGGTGCTGAGTAAGCCGAACACTTCCACAAGCACTATTTTCATTTCAGGAGGCTCTTAGTTCCTTTCCTCTTTGCGATAAAAACAAAACAAAACAAACATCATCACAATAAAAACAAAACAAAACAAACATCATCACAATAACTTAGAAAGGAAAACATTTACTTAGACTTCTGATTTCAGAGGGTTAGAGTCCATGATAGCAGAGCGAAGGCATGGTGATGGCAGGAACAGATGAGAGTTCACATCTTGTCCTAAGAGAGAGAGAGAGAGAGAGAGAGAGAGAGCAAATGGATGGCATGGGCTTTTGATATTTCAAAGCCCAACCAATGACATCTTTTCACGAGGTCACACCTCCTAGTCCTTTCCAGATAGTTTCACCAACTGGGGACCAAGTATTCAAATGTATGGGCATTCTCATTTAAGCCATACATGCCACTCCTTGGATACCATTGGCTATCAGCCATGTCATAATGCATAATACATTTAGTCCAACTTAGTCCCCAGAGTCTTTCACATTCCCAACACTCTTTAAGTAGTCCAGTGTTCAAAGTGTCTTTTGAGACTCAAAGCAATCCTTTCATTGTAAGTAACCGCCTGTAAAAATCAAAGAGTGGTTACATACTTTCAACATACCCGTTACCGTTCCAAAAGGGAGAAATTGGGGGTAGAGTAAGGAAATGGTGGGCCAGAGCAAGACTGAAAGCCAGCAGTAGCTTCATGCCAAAGGGCTTCGATGGCTCCACTCTTCTGACTTCGCTGACTGCAGCACACTTCTCTCTCTCTCTCTTGGGCTGTCTCCAATCCCTGTCCACAGCTCTCCTTGGCAGATACGCCACAGCTCTGGCACCTCTAACATCTTGGGGTCCCCATTGCCATCCAGCCTTTACTTTCACAACTTGACACAATGGCTTCTCAGATATTTCAGGCAAGGACCTCCTCTGCCACCCACCTGGCCTCAGTGGATATAACTGGGCGTGTCACTGAACTGTTCTGGGTTTGCCGTCTGTGAAACAAACAGCACCCAGCCCCACCCCACCCCCCAAGTACTGTCTGTAGGGAGCTATCATAGAGCCCAGCGTTAGCGGTTTGGGGCTGGAAGATGGATGACAGATACCTAAGAAAGAAACTCGAGCGGATTTCAGATGAGAACAGGTGCTGAGAAGGATAATGTAGGTCACTGGGGCAGAGTGGCTCAGTGAGCAGGGACTGTCAAAGACTTGCTGGTCAGCGAAGCTTTGGGGCTTGCAGCCTTGGCACCGCCAAGAGGAGGAGGATGAACCAGGGTGCTATTGTAGACAGGTAGGTGGGCTGTAGAATACAAAACGGACAGGAGAATAGACTGCAGGAACTGGAGAACTCAAGATGAACCAAAGGACACGCCTCTGGCCTTGGTATCCATTGGGTGGTAGCAGATTATTCTGCAGTGGTTTCTGTTGGTTGAACCCATTCCTCCTGATGCGAGGGGGAAGGCTCCTGAGTCTCACAAGAAATGACTGAGGAAACCCCAGGTCCTTCCCCCAAATAGTAAAGACCTGAGACAGGGAGGTCTCTTGGGGTGTAGCTAGCTGCCTGCACGCTGGGTAGGATGCTCTAGGGATGTAGCTGTATGAGCTCCACACCTAAGCCCAAGTGGTCATGTCTTGAAGCAACTAAGAAAAGGGCTAAGTGCATTCATGACACAGATGGATATCCCAGGAACCCTGTCGCCTGGAAGTCAGATGGCTCTGGGCTCGGTTGATGTAGGAACTCACGGGGTGGCCGAAGCCAGTTTATGAGAACTAAGCCAACACAAGGACACAGATGGAATCACTCTCTTGTATTAGAGCCAACACAGCTGGAGGCTTGTGTGTGCATGCCTGTGCAGGTCAGAGGTCATCATCAGGTGTCTTTCTCTAGAGTTCTCCACCTTATCTGTTTTTTCAGTCAAGGTCTCTCACTGAACCTGGACCTCACAATGTGTGACCTGGTGGTGGTTAGGGTACCTGTGGCTCCTCTGTGGACACTGCCCATCCAGGATCTTGGGGACAGGAGTCCGAATGTCATGTGGAGGAGGGACCAGCACAGAAGGCAACAGGTGCCAGTGCCAGGACTTGCCAGTGAGATTGTGGTGTGGGACTGGTCTGTCAACAGCAGGGTGCTATTTATACAACTCTATCATGATTCATGTCTCCTGCTTAAGTACGTCAGTGCCTTTAGAGCACAAAACATGGTATTTTAAAATGCTTTTATGAGTGGGGTGTGAAGGTGGGCTGGGGAACCTGCTGTTAAACCCGGGCTACAGCCCAGAAGTGAAGTTCCAGAATTCCTGAACCGGAGGATTGTGTCACAGAGCCACAATACACACACACACACACACACACACACACACACACACACACACACACACACACACCATGCAACAAAACCTAAACACTCAAGAAACAAAACAAAACAAAAATCACAAGTCGGGCTGGAGAGATCGCTCAGCGGTTTAAGAGCCCTGGCTGCTCTTCCAGAGGTCCTGAGTCCAATTCCCAGCAACCACATGGTGGCTCACAACCATCTGTAATGGGATCCTATGCTCTCTTCTGGTGTGTCTGAAGACAGCGACAGTGTACTTGCGTACATAAATAAAATCTTTTAAAAAAAAATCACAAGTTGGGTGGTGTCTTGCTCGTTGCTCCGTGTAATCCTAGCTGGACTGAAACTCGCTATGTAGACCAGGCTGGCCTGGAACTTACAGAGATCCACCTGCCCCCTGCCCTGCCTCCTGGGTCCTGGGACTAAATGTGTGTGCCGCCACACCCAGTAAGTATGGTTTCTTTAAAATTACCGTCTGATGTAGACGTCTCATCTGTGTGAACCACCTCGCTGGCTGCTTCACACCAGCGAGCCGGTTTCTCTCTGAGGAGATTTGGGTCTCTTTGCTTCCTAGTGTATTTTTGGAGCGCCATAAGTAGGCTTGCTTCAGAGGCGCCCATTCTGATCTCTGTTTTTTTCCCCCTCTGGTATAAAAACCAGTTTGTCGCTCAGTCCTATAAATACCACCTTCCCCTCAGCTTCCGGGACTACATGTGATGAATCTAACAGACCTGTGTTTCCCTCAGCATTTGCCTTTTCTTGTTTGACTTTCCTCTGGGGACAGCCTTCCGGGTGATTTCTTCAGGACACCAAGAGGCCCAGGCTTCTGTCAGCCCTATTTTTTCATGCAGAGGCATGGGCACTTCTCCGGGTATCTTTTCCTTTTGAAGTAGGGGTTGGGTGGGGGTCACTGTCTAGAGAGTTCCCTATTGTGCACTGGCTTAATTGGCAATGTAAATAGCTTGCTGTTGACACAGCCTGGAAATGGCAGCTTCTAACCAAGATGAAATTGGTTATAGAAAATGCAGGCACTTCGAGCTAGAGTCCATATTCCATCTACAGTGTCTGCATATCTGACTGCCTATCATCCCTGAAAGCTCATAACATACCCATCAACTCTTTTCCTTTATCATGACATCGCTATTCTATGGAGCTTTACTGTGTGTTTAACAGGAACCAGAAGTGTTCTAGGATTCCTATATTATTTTACACTTTGAAAGACACCAGCATCACCTTTCATCACCTGACTGAGGCCTACCAAGATTAAGCCACTTGTAGCCAAGTGCAGCTAGAATTTGAACATGGGTGCTGTTTTAGTTAGGGTTTTATTGCTGTGAAGAGACACCATGACCACAGCAACTCTTGTAAAACAATTTTTAACTGGGGCTGGCTTACAGTTCAGAGGTTTATTTCATTATCCTCGTTGTGGGAAGCATGGTGGCATGCAGGCAGACATGGAGCTGGAGATGTAGCTGAGAGTTCTATATATGGTTCCTCAGGCAGCAGGAGGGGGCTGTGAGCTGCACTAGGCATGGCTTGAGCATCTGAGACCTCAAAGCCCACCCCCAGTGACACACTTCCTCCAACAAAGCCACACCTCCATTAGGAACTACCTCCTATGAGGTTCTGGGGGCCATTTTGTTTCAAATGCCCACAGGCCACCTCTACCTGGAAGGTGAAGAGTTTATTACTATAATGTACTGGACGTTGAGATTGGCTGGATGATCATGTACTATCCTGTCAGTCTGGGAACAGGCCTGGAAGGTCTCTATCCCTCACCCTCATGCATATGACACAGGTGTAGAGCTCTCCCCTGACCATCTTCCTGTCCCAGCTCATCAGATCCTCATGCAGAGCCAAGTTTGCCCATAGAGTTGCACCCAACCTTCTCTGCCAGGCCCACATCCACTCTGCATAAAACTCTATACAGACTGCATCAGGAGATCTCGTTAATGACATGGTCCGGATGCTCAGTCATTTCCTCAGGGGCTGTGGGAGCTGAGGGCCAGGGTTGAACATACCATACTTCTAGCCTTTTCTAAGAAGGCCTGTGTGTTCCAGGACTACCAGATAACCCACCATCACAATGATGATTGAGCCACGAGCAGAGTCTCCTATTCCACTCAGCAGGCATCAACCTCTCGGAGGACCTCCCAGGGTGGCAAGGTTCTATCAGCCTCAGATCCATTTCCAGCCTTGCAGTTCCTTGGTCTTCTTGCTTGGGAGAGGCTGGTGACAGTCACTATTCTGGGCATCCATGGAGTGGACACTCAGGACACGCTTAGATGGTCGCTGGTAGGGGTAGGCCTTGTAGCCCACCACTTAAGCTTTCCTCCAGCCATTCTCCCTTGCTTCTTGCTCAGTTGCTGCCACGAAAGCCCCACACTATCCCCAGAATTAAGGAAGGGAAAAACCATCTTACAGGCACCAAACCCCTCACAGCACACAGCCCACTCTCCCATGAACCTCTTTATGGTGAGCTTCTTTCTCTGTGCCCGGGTCCCTGAAAATCCCATGGAGGGGTGCAGATGCCAGAGAGAGGCACTGTCCTCTGGTCACTACCAGTCTCTGCTCCTATGTTTTGGTGATGCTTTCTCCAGATTCACCCCTGAGTGTCCCATGGGAATATTGAATAGCCTGCCCATGCCTCAGTTTACCCCTCTACTCTCATACATTTTACATGTCCCCCGTGTCTTCAGTAGCCACCCGTGAAACCCCTTCCCCTCAATGTGTTCCTGTTCAGGAAGGGCTTTGGGATCACAAGTAATGGGAGCTGGCACTGGCTGGGGATGCCACCCGCACATCACTCACTCTCAGTGGTAATATTTCATAGCCTCCCAGAGGCAGAGGACCTTGTTATAATGGTCCCTACCTCATAATGAAGAGATGGAGTCACAGAAAAGCTAAGGCACTTTACCAATGCCATATAGCAACTGTCTTAAGGTTACCATTGCTGGGATGAAACAACGTTAGACCAAAAAGCACACTGGGGAGGAAAGGGTTTTTTCAGCTTACACTTCCACATTGCTGTTCATACCAAAGGAAGGTGTAATGGTTTATATATGCTCTGCCCAGGGAGTGGCACTATTAGAAGGTGTAGCATTGTTGGAGTAGGTGTGGCATTGTTAGAATAGGTGTGTCACTGTGGATGTGGGCTATAAGACCCTCATCCTAGCTGCCTGGAAGTGAGTATTCTGCTAGCAGCCTTTAGATGAAGAGGCAGAACTCTCAGCTTCTCCTACACCATGCCTGCCTGGACACCACTATGCTTCTTGCTTTGATGTTAATAGACTGAATCTCTGAACCTGTAAGCCAGGCCCCAATTAAATGTCCCTATAAGAGTTGCCTTGGTTATGGTGTCTGTTCACAGCAGTAAAACCCTAACAAAGATAGAAGGCAGGACAGGAACTCAAAAATGGCAGCAACCTGGAAGAAAGGGCTGATTCAGAGACCATGGCGGGGTGCTGCTTACTGGCTTGCTCCCTATGGCTTGATCAGCCTACCTTCTTAAGGAACCCAGGACCACCAGCCCAGGGATGGCCCCTCTCACCATGGGTTGGGCCCTCCCCCATTGATCACTAATTGATAAAATGTCTAACAGTTGGATCTCATGGAGGCATTTCCTCAACTGAGGCTCCTTTTTAAAAAAAAAAATTAATTATTTATTTATTTTATGTATGTGAGCACACTGTCCCTGTCTTCAGATATACCAGAAGAGGGCATCAGAGCCCATTACAGATGGTTGTGAGTCACTGTGTATTGCTGGGAATTGAACTCAGGATCTCTGGAAGAGCAGTCAGTGCCCTTAACCACTGAGCCATCTCTCCAGCCCCTGAGGCTCCTTTCTCAGTGATGACGCTAGCTTGGGTCAAGTTGACACAAAACCAGCTGGTGTTACAGAAGCCAAGTGCAGAGCAACCAGAGCACATAGCCCTGACCTGAACTATAGAAGCCTTCCCAGATGAGCCCTGAAGAAATGGGGAGCTGCCTATGACAGCATATCCTGGTTCCATTTCACACATGTGACAGGAGTCAAAGAAACACAATCTTACTACAATGCTTGAGTTCCAGTCGATCACTGGCATCCACTGGAAAATGAGTTATTTATTAAGGTGCATGTTCGTTTGAAACACTTGCTTTAAACAAGCCATCTCCAATGAGAGAACTTAAAACAAAAACAGTGTACTTGGGCTGGAGAGATGGCTCAGCATTTAAGAGCACAGACTGCTCTTCCAAAGGTCCTGAGTTCAAATCCCAGCAACCACGTGGTGGCTCACATCTGTAATGGGATCCGATGACTTCTTCTAGTGTGTCTGAATACAGCTACAGTGCACTCATATACATAAAATAAATTTTTAAAAAGACCAGTGTATTATATCATCATCCCAGTGGCCACAAATTTGTGATCAGGACGTGACCAAGGCTCCTGGGGAGAAGCCTTCTAGCCCCTTCCAGCTTCTAGCAGCTCAAGGTGTCCTGTGGCCTGTGGCCACTTCACTACCACCTCTGCCTCCATTTTCACTCAGCCTCCATGCCTTTTCTCCTTGGAACTGCCCTCCTCTGACACCGGTGACCATCCAGGTGTCTCATCCAGGTGACCCAGCTTGATCTCCTCTCTCCATCTTTATCTTTCTCAGGAGATGTACCATTTTCCAAATACAGCCATGTTCACAGGCTTGCCTTTGTAGTTGAGACCATGGGCGAAGGGGGTAGACACTGCTTATTTCTCTCCGTGGGAAGGAATTTTAGCAACAGGGATGGTGGGGAATCAATGGGCTCAAGAGTGCGCAAGGCTAGTCTGGACATAATTCCCCCTGGGCTTTACTCACTGTGTTGGGACAGAGATTCTACAACAGTCAGATACTCCCTGGTTGAATTGAATGATAATCCTGTGCAATGCCCCCTTCCCCTGGTCCATCAGCAAGTGTAGAGCTTTGAAGAAACATGTTGCTAGGGTAGAAAGAGAAGGGACCATGAAGACTCTAGAGGCAAGTCATTGAGGTTTCCAGTATGGACACGAACTTAATGCAATAGTTGGGGCTAACATCAAGCAGTTGATGTTAGTTGCACCTGTAGCTTCCCCCATGAAACAAACATATAAGTGGGTTAGTTACTATGATCTGTCCCTTTTTTTTTCTTTCCTTCTTTCTTTCTTTCTTTCTTTCTTTTTTCTTTTTTTGTTTTTGTTTTTGTTTTTTTCGAGACAGGGTTTCTCTGTATAGCCCTGGCTGTCCTGGAATTCACTCTGTAGACCAGGCTGGCCTCGAACTCAGAAATCTACCTGCCTTAGCCTCCTGAGTGCTGGGCTTAAAGGCATGCGCCACCACGCCCGGCCTGTCCCTTTCTTTTGATGCATAAAAAAAATCTAAACATCATAAATGCCTGTTCATGGGGGAATCCTCAAAGAAGGGTATTGGTATCCCAGAACTAGCCTCCCTGCCCATTGGTGCAGGGTCTGCCCTGACTGGTTCTCTCCTTGTCTTAGACAGGGTTTTTAATTCCTGCACAAACATCATGACCAAGAAGCAAGTTGGGGAGGAAAGGGTTTATTCAGCTTACACTTCCACATTGCTGTTCATCACCATAGGAAGTCAGGACTGGAACTCAAGCAGGTGAGGAAGCAGGAGCTGATACAGAGGCCATGGAGGGATGTCACTTACTGGCTTGCCTCCCCTGGCTTGCTCAGCTTACTTTTCTATAGAACCCAGGACTACCAGCCCAGGGATGGCACCACCCACAATGTCCGTCCCCTGCCTTGATCACTAATTGAGAACATGCCTTATAGCTGGATCTCACAGAGGCATTTCCTCAAGGGAGGCTCCTTTCTCTCTGATAACTCCAGCTTGTGTCAAGTTGACACACAAAACCAGCCAGTACACTCCTGAGGCCTGATATGCCAAGTTACACAGGCTCCTTGGCTGTTGTAAGCTTCAGGGGCAGCATGTGACAGAAGCGAGGTGATCTAGTACAATCCATTTTGACTACTTTGTTGTGGCTGGTTGGAAATCTCCGTGGAGGGTTTTCAAGTGAAGTTTGAACTCAGCCAAGAAGAGGACTATGACTGGCTGTTTCATGTCTGCCTCACAAGCAGAAGGTGGTGGTAGATCACTGCCCACTGATTATGGAGAAAAGATCAGGTTGAGGTCAAAATCCTCCTGCCACGCACTGCCTGAGGGCTATTTCAAGTTCTCTGAACCACCCTTTCTTATCCATAAAGTAAGAGAATGGGCAATGTGACCTTGGGAGTCTCTTCCAACTCTGAGAGTTCAGTCTGGGGAAATACCAGAGGTTAGCTCTTTCTTTCTTTCTTTCTTTCTTTCTTTCTTTCTTTCTTTCTTTCTTTCTTTCTTTCTTTCTTTCTTTCCTTCTTTCTTTCTGTGCAGCGAACTTTATTGGTGGTATTCAAGAGAGTAGGAAGGGCTCCCTAGGCCCCTCCTGTTATTATGGGGGTCTGGGATGGAAATTGTGAGGGAGATGCTCAGTGTTGGGGGCTGAGTTGGGATAGAGACTCCTCAGCAACAGAGGGCCTCTCTGTTGCTCTCAGTGTCCTTGCTGGGGTGGGTGGTCCAGGGTTTCTTACTCCATGTAGGCCATGTAGGCCATGAGGTCCACCACCCTGTTGCTGTAGCCGTCCGTATTCATTGTCATACCAGGAAATGAGCTTGACAAAGTTGTCATTGAGAGCAATGTCAGCCCGGCATCGAAGGTGGAAGAGTGGGAGTTACTGTTGAAGTTGCAGGAGACAACCTGGTCCTCAGTGTAGCCCAAGATGCCCTTCAGTGGGCCCTCAGATGCCTGCTTCACCACCTTCTTGATGTCATCATACTTGGCAGGTTTCTCCAGGCAGCACGTCAGAACCACAATGGACACATTGGGGGTAGGAACATGGAAGGCCATGCCAGTGAGCTTCCCGTTCAGCTCTGGGATGATCTTGCCCACAGCCTTGGCAGCACTAGTGTATGCAGGGATGATGTTCTGGGCAGCCCCACGACCATCACGCCACAGCTTTCCAGAGGGGCCATCCACGGTCTTCTGGGTGGCAGTGATGGCATGGACTGTGGTCATGAGCCCTTCCACAATGCCAAAGTTGTCATGGATGACCTTGGCCAGGGGGGCTAAGCAGTTGGTGGTGCAGGATGCATTGCTGACAATCTTGAGTGAGTTGTCATATTTCTCCTGGTTCACACCCATCACAAACATGGGGGCATCGGCAGAAGGGGCAGCGATGATGACCCTTTTGGCTCCACCCTTCAAGTGGGCCCCGACCTTCTCCATGGTGGTGAAGACACCAGTAGACTCCAAGACATACTCAGCACCGGCCTCACCCCATTTGATGTTAGCGGGGCCTCGCTCCTGGAAGATGGTGATGGGCTTCCCGTTGATGACAAGCTTCCCATTCTCGGCCTTGACTGTGCCATTGAATTTGCCATGGGTGGAGTCATACTGGAACATGTAGACCATGTAGTTGAGGTCAATGAAGGGGTCGTTGATGGCAACAATCTCCACTTTGCCATGTGGAGAGCAGAAAGCAGCCCTGGTGACCAGGCGCCCAATACGGTTCACACCGACCTTCACCATTTTGTCTACAGGATAAGGCTGGCACTGCACAAGATGCGGCTGTCTCTGGAACAGGGAGGAGCAGAGCTATTCGTTACTTTCTAGTCCTCTTCATCCCTGGAACAAATGCCTGACAACATCAACTTAAGGAAAGAGGTGTTCAAGGGATCCGTCTGTCACAGTGGGGAAGGCATGGTGGATGGAATGTGGGGTGATTTGCTCACATTGTATCCACAGTCAGGAAGCACAGAGAGATGAAGAATGATGCTCGGCTGGCTGTTTCTGTTTTCCTTTTCATTCTTCTGGTCCATGAAATGATGGTGCAAATTTAGGTTGGGTCTTCCCTCCTCAGTTAAACCTCCTTGGAAACACTTTTACAGATACCAGTCAAGTTGGCAAAATTAACAATCATAGGTCCACCCCTTGTCAACTTGACACTCACATTGACACTGTACAAAATACAATTCCATCTCTGGTTCCTAAAGACTTGTTCTCATGTTCATCTTGATACAATTCCATCTATAAGAGCATCCATGCCTTGCCTCCCCAAGTTTGTGTGTGTGTGTGTTAGCTATTTTTCTATTGCCATGACAAAACATGACCAATGAAACTTGTTTAGAAAAAAATGTTTGATTTAGGGCTGGTGAGATGGCTCAGTGGGTAAGAGCACCTGACTGCTCTTCCGAAGGTCAGGAGTTCAAATCCCAGCAACCACATGGTGGCTCACAACCATCCATAACAAGATCTGACTCCCTCTTCTGGAGTGTCTGAGGACAGCTACAGTGTATTTACATATAATAAATAAATAAATATTTTTTTAAAAATGTTTGATTTAAAGGCTCATTCTGCAGCCCAAAGTTATTAATGGTTTCAGAGGAGGCTAATGGGGAAGTGGGCCAATCGCCTAGCAATTAAGAGCTCTTCAGCACTGCACATGTTCAAACATCACTCCTTGACTCTTGCTTGGGTCTCATCTTCCAGCCTTTGTGAGGCTGTGACAGTGGCCTCTGAAGTAAGAAGGCACCTGAACTCAGGTTTCACCACCTGAATCTTTCCTGGTGGGCAGTCCAGGACAGCAGGGTTATGAAGCAGCCACCATCTCACGCAGCTCGCCAGATTTCAGCATGTTTACTTAGTCCCAGGTTGACAAGAGGCATGGAGGGGATACGGCCACAAACTGTATAACCATGCTGCAGGCAACAGCGGATTGCCAGTGCTGTGAATGTGCCCAGGATCACCGTGGGACCTAGAAAATCCCACGAGTTAGTGACACTGTTGTCATTGTGCTGCTGTAACATGATGCGTTATTGATGTGTCAACCACTTCTGGTCATAAGGAAGCCCAGCTGCTATCAGCCACATGGTGCTACCAGATAGGAAGTGACCATGCTGCCAAGGTATTTACTGCATCATCCTGACCTGTAAATCCATTCCATTGAATTAACCAAAGTATGGAATGTAACTAGCTTGTGTTGTGCCAGCAGCAGCGTGCTGAATCCCTCCATCCAAAGGCCCAGGACACCTTGCATTTTTAGGAGTACTGGTCCACCAGAAGCTACCCCAGGAACACATTCTTGGGAAGGTAGTGTTTTAGAGCTTTTCTCTGACCTGGACTCAGGCAGGTGTCTTGAACTCCCATGTCCCTCATTTCTTCACATACATTTAGTGGTCTGGTTAGTTTTCGACTGTCAGCTTGACACAACTCAGAGTCACTGGGATGAGGTAACCTCAGTTGAAGAACTGCCGCAGTCAGATCGGCCTGTGGCCGGGTCTGTGGAAGGTTGTCTTGATGGATGACTGAGGTGGGAGGGCCCAGTCCACCTGGGGCAGCACCATCCCTAGGCAGATGGTCCTGGGCTGTATGAGAATGCTAGCTGATCATGAGCCAGCGAGTGAGCCACTAAGCAGCGCTTCTCTACGGCTTCTCCTTCTGTTCCTGCTAGAGTTCCTGCCTGGACCTCCCCCAGTGATGAACTCTGACCTGGAAATATGAGACAGACAAACGCGTTCCTCTCCAGGTTGCTTTTGGTCAGTGTTTGTCACAGCAACAGAAAGAGAACCAGAACACCCAGCAGCCACACACCTCCCTGATGTTCCATTCTGAGCCACTCCCTCCTCTCCTAATAAGTCAGAACTAATTACTGCAACTAGCATTCACCGATAGCACCCCTCATCATTACAACAATGATCTTCATTTTATTATTATAAATTATATTAATCACTCGTAACTCCTTAACTACTATTCTCACTAGTGGCTACCATATAGTGGCAGGAAGATTTTTATGTAGATCCTCCCTAGAGGGAGATAAAACAAGCCCTAATTCTGGCCCCTCAGCCTAGAATATTGTCTCCAGGCCTCAACCCTCTGGCCAACCCAGCTCATTTTGGATATAGGGAGTAGAATATCAGGCTTGGATCTAAGATGTACTCGGGAAGGGAGCCTATTATCCAGCATCCACTGGCTTCCTTGCTCTCATATACATGAAGGGGTTAATAATACCTATTGTGCTGGCTAGTTTATGTCAACTCAACACAAGCTATAGTTATCTGAGAGGAAGGAACCTCAATTTGAACAATGCCCCCATAAGATTGAGCTGCAGGGAAGGCTGTAGAGCATTTTAAAAATTACCGATTGACATGGGAAGGCCTAGCCTGTCATGGGTGGGGCCATCCCTGGGCTATTGGTCCTGGGTTCTACATGAGAGCAGGTTGAACAACCCTTGGTATGCAAGCCAGTAAGCCGAACACCTCAGTGCCCTCGGCAGCTCTTGCCTCCAGGTTCTTGTCCTGTTTGAGTTTATCGGTCAATTGAAAAGCAGCATCCTGGGCTGGAGAGAAGGCTCAGCGGTTAGGAGCACTGACTGCTCTTCACAGGGTCCTGAGTTCGATTCCCAGCAACCACATAGTGGCTCACAACCATCTGTAATGGGATCCCTGGCCCTCTTCTGGTGTGTCTGAAGACAGTGACAATGTGCTCATATAAATAAAATGAATCTTAAAAAAGAAAAAGAAAAGATTAAAAAGAAAAGAAAAAGAAAGAAAAGCAGCGTCCTAATTCAAGCTCACATCACCAAGGCTGAGTCCTTGCTGACACTCACCAGCCAAGTGATGAACAGGTAACCCATCTACCCCAAGACTCACTTTCCCTAGATGCAGAATGGCGATGGCGTGGTGCTCTCTGTCTTCTCTCTAGGTGGGTGGGATGCTCAGTAAGTGATGGAGGGCTAGGCAAGCTGTTGTTCCTCAGTCCATCTTTATCCCTGGACAGTGTCCTATGACGTGGAGGTTGACAACTATCTATTCTCACCATCCTGGAGCTACTCCAGAAGACACAGGGAGATCTAGAGGATGATGCTGGAACAAGAGCCCGTTTGCCTCCTGGATGTCCCAGTGACTTCACCAGGACAACGCTGGCCTGCTCTGTGAAGGGCGAAGTACCCGCAGCTCAGGGCTGGACCAAAGAAAAAGATTGATTCTCTGTATTTTTTGCAAAGGGGGCCCAGGTTCAGGTTTACTGTTGGCCAGAAGCCAAAATGTCACAAAGGACTGCGGAGATGGCTTGGTGGGGGCTAAAGTCAACTTTGTCAAACCTGAAGACCTGAGTTCTGTCCCTGGGACCCATGAGGTGGAAGTGAAAGATTGGCTCCCAAAGGTTATCTTCTGACATACACACATGTGCTTTGCATGAACTCGAACACACACACACACACACACACACACTCTTGCACATGAACCTGCACCTGCACATATACAAACACACACATATGCGCGCACACACACACACACACACACACACACACACAAACACTTATGCACTCATTCAAACACAAACATGCAAACACACACGCATGCATGCACACACTTTTGTTTGTTTGTTTGTTTGTTTGTTTGTTTTTGAGACAGGGCTTTTCTGTGTAGCCCTGACTGTCCAGGAACTCACTCTGAAGACCAGGCTGGCTTTGAACTCAGAGATCTGCCTGCCTCTGCCTCCCAAGTGCTGGGATGAAAGGTGTGCACCACTACTGCCTGGCTATACACTTTTTTTTTAAAGTGGAAAAAAAAAACATTGGCAAATGTGGGAAAGAAAACCCAATTCCACTGTTCTTGCTCTGCCAGCTTCAAGGTTCAAAGCTGAGGGAGGGTGAGGACTTGGTATGTTCCGGCAAAGAGCCCTTCCCTTTCAAAGGGCGGCCCACGGCTGCGTGCCACGCATTGACTCATTCTCAAAAGCGAGTTGAGCAGCTGATTTGGAATCTATGATGACGTAGGTGTGAAAGCACTAATTAGGATGCTCTGCTAATAATAGAACCCCAGGGATAGAGCATCCTCAGGTGGCATGGGAAGGAGGGGGGGGGGGCTTCCCGGTTTCATGGCTCTCACTAAGGGACTCCTGGGAGTGAAGGCTGTAACTCACCCTGTGCTTCTTGACCATGGCCTTCCTTCGGCTTGTCAACCTGCACTTCTTTGGACCCAGGAGGAAACTCAGACCTCCTGAAAGGAAACAAGGAACCCTCAGCACCCACCAGGTCACCAGTCCCAGCTGTTGTCTCTGAAGGTGGTCAATTCTCTGGAGGTAAGGAAGCCTCTTTCCCATAGGTCTTTTCCTGCTCCCAAGAAGCTCTGAAGCTGGCGATCTTTGAGAGAAGGATGCTTGTGTGTGACGTGGTGGTAGTTGTACTTCACATCAGAAAGCCCCAAGACTCCTACACCAACCAGGATCCCCGGACTTCTGACCAGTTGCCACTTTGCCCATGCTGGATCTAGGAAAGCCAATCCCACTGCACCCTCCCCTGCTTACTTTTCTTTGCTTGAGAACCCCTTGAATTCAGGGAGCGTGTGCCTGGGTATCTAATCTGGTTTCAGGTAGAGACAGCCCACCTAACACATAGGCTGGGTGGCCTTAATATCTTCATCTGTAAATGGAGCATGGCATGATCATCTCCAGGCCTGTGCCAAGCTGGTTACACGCTCTACCCAGTCCTTGCCAGTATTGGCCTTAAATGTCTTCCACAAATCTTAGTCCCATACTTGGCCCCCACTCCCCCAGTTCTGATCTTCATCTCCCTGCCTGTGTTTCCTCATTTGGTAACAAGTGGAAGTGATCGTAGGTTGGTTGCTCAGAGCCACCTGTTGTGCACACTCCTGCCCTCACTCCTGTAGCTGCATGGAGTGGTGGGAGCTGCAGCCAACCACAGCCTGAATATTCATTCTGCCACCAACCAGCTGGTGCAGGGCAAGGCCCTCATTACCATCCCTGGGCCTCGGTTCCCTCATGCTTATCCTGCCACAGGAAATGAAGCTTCAACAATACGGTACAGGACAAGTTCCATCTATGGGGTCCATGTCCACGGTAGCAGGGACAAGGCCTCAACCCCACCCTGCTCAGGTACACTACAAAGGACAGAGCTGAGCCAAGCTCTGCCATGGACAGATGTGACTGTGAGGTCTCAGTTTGTCCATCTGTAAATGGGGAGACAGTAAGGATTGAACGTGTTCACGGGCAGCTGAATCCGGCTCACAATCAGCATAAAAGCTAACTTCACACATGAAATTACAGGTTTAACCCCTCCATTCAACACTATGAATCTGAGATCATAGAGTGGGCACACCAGCAGGCGATGCTGCAGGCCTGGGAGATGGCTCAGTTGACTGTGTGTTTGGCACCGAGCCCTGGGTTTGATCCCCCACACCACTTGATCCAGGAAAGGCGGGGCATTCCTCTAATCCAGTGGTATATGCAGCCTGTGTGATACAACCCCCTCAGGGGACTTGAACAATTCTTTCACAGGGGTCTCCTTAATACCATTGGAAAACACAGATATTTACATTATCATTCATAACAGTAGAGAATTTATAGGTTTGAAGTAGCAACAAAAATAATTTTATGGTTGGGGGCCACCACAACACGAGGAACCGTATTAAAGGGTCAGAGCATTAGGAAGGTTGAGAACCACTGATATAATCCCAACACTGGAAAGGACTTCAGAGTTCTCCTCTGATACATAGCCAGTTCCAGTTCCAGCTGGAAGTGTTCCCCCACAAAGCAGGTGACACAGATGAATGAAGTTGAAAACAAAGACGAAGAGGGGAAAGAGATAGGTGTCTTGTGAAGTCGTAGACGATGCTCTTTCAGCTGTGTGGCTAGATCATCATCAGCCATGGGCGCTTACCCCACATGGCAGTATAGGGTACCCTGCATGGCAGTATAGGGCAGGCCTTTGAGCATCTTCCCAAAAGAGCCGCTCTTCTGAACTGCTGATGGGTAGCTGACTGGAATGGGCACCCATCTGCCATTAGCTACTGGAGAGTCCCAAGTATCCTTGGGGAATTGGAGGCAGAGTCTCTGGTTTCTGAATCCTACCTCTTAACATCGTGTCATTTTTCAAGGAAAACCAGCATGAAGGTTCTTCAAGAACAGCGGAGCCAGACAATGCAGATATATCGCTCTCAAGTATTTACCTAAAGGAATCAATGTCAACCAGTGTGATGATTTCCATATGCTTGGCCCAGGGAGTGGCACTCTTAGGAGGTATGACCTTGTTGGAGGAAGCGTGTCACTGTAGGCATGGGCGATGAGACCCTCCTCCTAGCCACATGGGAGCCAGTCTTTTTCTAGTGGTCTTTAGATAAAGATGTAGAACTCTAAGCTCCTCCAGCACCATGCCTACCAGACGTTAACGTGGTTCCTGCCTTGATGATAATGGACTGAACCTCAGAACCTGTAAACCAGCCTCAATTAAACGTCATCCTTTTTAAGAGTTGCCTTGGTCATGGTGTCTGTTCACAGCAGTAAAACCCTAACCAAACCAGCCAGCCTAGAGATACCTGACCACCCAAATCTTAAAATCAGCCTAGGTGTCCTTTGATGGATGAAGGGATGAAGAAATGTGGTATTTGTGCACAGTGGAGTTTTATTCTGCCCCACAAGTGAAGGGACTTATATCATTTGCAGTAAATGTGGCTGGGCCTGGATGTCATTACATAAGTATAGAAGTATGACGAGTTACCTGGGTTAGCACAGTGTGATCGCTACTCTTTGTCCTTGTCTTCATCTTCTCAACTTGCCTTGGCCCAGCCCCCCAGGGTCTCCACAGCACCTTTCCAGTGGGCTAAAGAGAGAGAGCTGGCCAGCCACTGTGAGCCAGCCTCCAGAGCCTGGCTAGACAGCAGGGTTCCTGCTTTGGTGGTTGGCCTGATCCTGAGGCTGTCTACCCTCACTGTCAGCCACACCCTCAGTGCAGACCCAGTTGAGACTAAGGAGGGTCTTAATGAATGACAGGGGTCATTCAGTCTTATCAGGAAAGGTCAAGGGTCTTAGAAGCTCTAGGCCAGGAGCCAAGGATGACAACCAGATAAGTATCCTGCTACACATAGAAAGACTAGCAGTGTGAGTGATGGGGTTGGGGTGGGGGAGGGACATGAGAGGGGGATGTGCCTGGGAGGGGAGCTGGGATGTTAGGGGGGTGCTGAGCTCAGGTCAGTGCATGTCAAGTGGAAATGCTAGAAGTGGAATGCTGGAAGGCTGTGTTCAGAGGCTGTGCCATTCAAGTCCTTGGAGCCAGAGTTGCATGCCAGGGTGTATGTAACACCTTACCTACAAACAGCCGTTCCTTCCACAGCCATAGAATGAACACGGGTTCTGGTGCCTCCGTGGCTCCTGTGGATACCTCCTATAGGCTCAGATGTTCCAATATGTGATTCTCCAGTTGATGGGACAACTTGGGTACGTTTAGGAAGTGTGGTCCCACTGGAGGAAGAATGTCCCTGGGAAGTGACAAAGCACGAGTTCCAGTTTCTTGTCCCCACTTCCTGCTTATAGTTTGAGATGTAAGCCCCCAGCTTTTGTTTCTTCTGCCTCCCTTCTACCACCGCGGACTCTTTATTCCTCTGGAACAATAAGCCCAAAGAAATTCGTAGTTCTCTAAGTTGCCTTCGCCATGGTGTTTTCTCACAGAATGAGAAAAGCAGCTACTACCACTCCCCTAGGGTAGGCTTGCTGCCAAGGCCAGGCTGGGGGCAAGCAGGGCAAGCAATGGATAGCAATTCAGCCCATCTATTAAATAAGTCCACGTGTCAAGATGTGGGCAAGGCGCTTGAGGGGTCCGGAGTGTCTGTGTCTAGTGTGATAGATTCCCATCTTGCACAGAAGTGAGGTTAGGAGGTTTAGAGAAATGTGTCTGACTCTGTTCAGGGTAGATTTGGGGTTCAACTCCCAGTACCCCCTCATGAGTAAGCACTGCTTGGTTGACCAACAGAGAGGGTGATAGGAGTTTTATTGTGGAAATTAGGGGGGGGTATCCCAGAAAAGACATTTGAAGTGAATCTTGAAGAAAAGAATTTGTGAAATGTGGAATGAGGGAAAGAATATTCTAGAGAACACTGGTCAGGTGAAGGGAGAGAAGCCTGTAGGAGCTCAGGAAAAGCTACATGTTTGCTTACAAGAACACCTGCTCCCAGCTGCTCAGGAAGCCAAGGCAGGGGGATCAAAGTTCAGAGTCTCCAAAGCAGGTGGCTGGGGATGTAACCCAGTGGTAGAGTGTTTACTTAGCACAGGCCGGGCCTTGGGTTTGATCCTTGGTTGCTTACTTTGCCTCTCCTGCACTGTCTGTCAGAGAACTCCCATACCATGGCCTGTGCCATGATCCAGGAAGTGGGTGACATGTTGATCATTACTGAAGCCTAAATCAATCGACAGTGGGCAAAACTACAAACCACACTGGGTCGTCACCATCCGACCAGGCACATCTCCTTCGGTGGGCATCTGCTAGAGTCTGTACTAGCCAAGGAAAGCCAGAAAGTCTACCCTGTTGATGAAAGGACCACATGGCCAGAAAGATAACCCTGAGTTTTTGCCAAAAGCCAATGACATTTACAGAAATCACAGGAGGGAGTCTCTTGGCCAGCACATGCCCCTCCTGGTCCTCCAAACACCAGTCTTCACCTAGGCTGCTGTCCTCCCCAGCAAAAGACATGAGTGGAGCTTTGAGCATGGCTCCTGTAACAGAGGCTTGCCTAGTATGCTCCAGCCCCTGGATCCTCTGCACCTCTAACTACAAAATGGGGGGGGGGGTTGAAAGAAAAAATGGGGAGTGGGAGACATTGTCTTGACTTGAGTCTAACCCAGAAGTGGGAGGAACCAGTTTAGTCAGCCAGTTAGATCGTTGTCATCTTTGTCGACTGTGACCAATACTGTATATGGCTCTAACAACACTGGTGTTCTGGTGTGTGTGTGTGTGTGTGTGTGTGAGAGAGAGAGAGAGAGAGAGAGAGAGATTTCTCCTGAGGGGTAAAGGAAATATGTAGACTGTTGGCATCCATTGAAGAGACATTTCTGACTGGTGTGCCTGAGTTTTCTTTTCTTTCCTTCCTTCCTCCTTTTCTTGTGACCCACGGAAAGAGTTAGTTATGAGTCTCTATCAATTCACGGTTACTCTGACACAGAGGCCCCCCTTTCCCTGGCCTCTTTGAAACACACTAGTGTGCTAGCGCCCAGCAGGGCACAAAGCCCCGACATTAATTGATGAGGACAGGAAACTCCGCCGCAGTAATCTCTGAGACGTTGACCCCGGCCCCGGGACTGGGAATTCTGAAATGTCATCTCCGCAGCTGTAGTTATGATTGCTTTATGTCACACTGACCTGTCGTGTTTACGATTTTTAACAACTGTCTGGAAAAAAAAAAGTCTAGGGACATCTGTTGAGAGTTTAATTGTGAGTGTAAAAAAAATCATTAAAGGACCAATCAAGAGATCAGTTTTCATACTATTTAAATACCACAGCGGCCATTAGGCGCTGGGACTCCGGCGACAGGACTGATTTAGTTCCCCAGTCTCAGTGCTAGGCGCTGCGGGAGAGGACCGGGTGATTTAAATAAAACCGGAGAGCGAGGCGAGAAGGGGAAGCGGAGGAGGGAGGAGGTGCAAGAAGCAGGAGGGTGGCATCTCAGTTTGCTGCGGGAATTGTCGCTCCGGGAGTGGGACTGTGAAAGCATTCCCTGCTCCCCGTGCTCTCGGCTGCGCACCGAGGAGATCGCTCGGGCGCCCAGATCTCAGAGCCGCGACTTTGCGCTCCGCTCAGCCGCCACTTTTGTTTCCTGAGCCTGGTCGCTGGGCCGAACGCAATGCGCACGCGCGGGCCGGGCGGGGCGGGGCGGGGCGGGCAGCGGGTTCCCGGCACCGCCTCCTGCCGCCCCGGCCCGCTCCATCCGGGCACTGCCGAATTAGCATCGTGCCGAGGCACAACTTTGCCGCGGCCCCAGCGAGATCCAGGCGCGCGCGCCGGAGGAAATATAGTCCCTGCCGGCGGTCAGCTGGCGCGGGCGGCGACAGGGCGCGCGCTGGGGGGCTGCGCGGGGCTCCCGGCGCCTGGGGGCCATGCGCCGGGCGGCGCAGGCAGCCCGGGCACCCGGCGCAACTTAGCGGCAGCCGGAAGAGTTGGGCGCCAGCTCGCCTTTCTTCCCTCTCGTCAGCCTCCTTTCCTATCGGCGCTGCAGGAGGGAACTCGTGTCTCTCTGTGCCCGGGACACCGGATCCGAGCTCTCCCGGTCTGGTTCCCGCCGAGCCGCACAACTTCCTGCGAGCTCCGGCCAAAGTGAGCGCAAAGTGCTGCCCAAGTTGCGGCGATGGAGCTGCAAAGCCGGTCCGAGGCGCTCGCGGTGGAACTCGCGCGCCACCAGGTAGGTAGTCCCGGATACTGGACCGGGGAGCCTTAGTGGCCCGGGGAGTGGAGGCGAGAGGGATCGAAGCTCCGTATCTAACTCTTGGTCTCAGGGGTGCTGGAAGCAGGCCCCTTCCTGGAACATGTCCCGGGGCTGGGATGGAACCCTTAGTTCTCCCTCTCCCCCTCGCTTCCGTGCGATCCAGCACTGTTTGCAGATCCAGGGTTCGTGGGACCCCAGCGTGGCGTCTTCTCTGCCACTGCCCCGTTTGCACAACTCGGGCGACCGGAAAGGGGACCCTCCTAGAGCTGCCCAGGGAACAGGGTGCATGGACCGGCCAGCTCCTAGCCTCCTGCTCCGGGCCCAGCCCGGCACCGACCCTCACTGTTAGCAAAAGTAGTTTGGCGATTGTGACTCCGGCGAGAGGCGGCCGGTGCCCGAGTGATATTGCGGCGTGCGCGTGTGTGTGTTGGGGAGATTAGGACGCGACTTGAATATTTATGAGCTTTGCTCGACACGGACTCGCCGTGTTTACTTGGCTCTTTGTTCGTCCCCCCTCCCCCGGCACACACTCTTACACTCACTCGCACCCGCACCCCGGCCTGCAAACTTGCACGGCTCGGGGCGCGCCGCCGGGTGGCCTCGGCCCCCGCCCCGCCCCGGGAGCTGCCCCAATGAGGCGGCAGCCACAGGTAAGCTGCTTCGCGCGACATTGCACGGTGGCCCGTGTGAGGAAAGCGGTCCCGGAAAGTTGGGGCGCGTTGGGGTCGGCTTGGTCCGCCAGGCAGTGGGTGGTGGGGATGCGGGGCTCGGGGCTCGCCTGCTCGCCCCCCCCCCCGGGGCGGCCAGGCTGAGCCCGCTCCTCTGTGTCTTCATAGAACGGCGACCTCAAGAAGCAGCTCCACGAAAGGCAGCCACGGATCGCAGCGCTCAGCGACAAACAAGTAAGGAGGGGCCTATCCCCCACAGGGGACCGGGGTCCAGGGAGGATCGCCGGGCACTTTGGCAGCACCCTAAAAAGTGCCTGTACGGTCGTCGCACGCTCCGACTCCCGTGGGGTTATGGCTGCAGTCCTCAAAGTTGCCGTCCTCCCTTTCTTGATAGAAAGAGCTGATTTGTGGTGGCTGAGGGGAGCGCGAGGCTCCGGCGGCCGGCCAAAGATCTGCGCCGTACCTTCCGAGGCGCCGGCTGCCCGGCGTCCATCTTGAGCGGTGGACATGTTTTGGGAACGTGGACATTCCCCGGCCTCGGCATCCCCTGATCCCTGCTGCGGTGGGAGGGGGACACAAGGGGGCGGCAATTCAGGCCCGCACCCCAAACTCCTTGGAAGCCATTTCCGCGTGGCACTGCCGACCCGGTTTGGTGATCCTTCTCCTAGCCGGCCCCTTCCCGGCCATCCCGCCGGCCTCACTTTTTATTCTCGGAACCTGACGCCAGCTCCCGGGGAACAAAAGAAAGGCGCCCCCGGGACCCCCCAGTTCTGCCCTAACTTGAGTGTCTATGCCTGAAAGGGGCTGTGGGGACCCGCGAGGAGCTCCAACCATGGGGGTGCGCGCCCGCCGCCCCCACGGCGAAGAAAAGTTGTCCATTGTGAGTTAGTTGCGCTGAGCTCAGCGCTCCGGGTTTCAGCACCACGAACAGATGCCGCCGCCGGAGCCCTGCCGACTGCGCGCCCCCGAGCCCCTCCCCCTCCGCGCGCGCCCCCGCCCCTGCGCGCCGCCGGCCGAGAACTTTGAGCTGTACAGCCAATGGTGCACCCGGGTCTCCGAGGCGGCGGGCGGGGGCGCGCCCCTCCCTCCCCCAGCTCGCCGCCCGGGCCCAGGAATAGCTCTCGCTTCCTTCGGAATGTCGCCGCCCGCCCGGGACTAGGGCAGCCCGAGGACCCCCGGCCCGGCCGACTTCCCTCTCCCAGCCCACGGGGACCCCCCTCTCCCCAGCGGCGCGGAGCTCGCAGTTGCCTGGGAGGATGCTTCGGCTCGCAGGCCGGTGCTCCAGGCCGAGTCTTTAAAGTTGCAAAGTGATGGGAGGGGGCGCGCAAGAGCAGAGGGGACGCCGGGCTGGACCGTAGGCTGGGGAGTCAGGCATTTGCCCCTTTCTGTCGGAGCCCGTCCCCCCCAACCCCCCACCCCCGGGCTGCGCGCCCCCGTCCGCGAGTGGAAGCTTCCATTCTCGCCGGAGGGGGGCCTGCGCGCGGCCCCGGCGAAGTCGGGGAGTTCGCGGGGGGAGGGGACCCAGGCCCGGCATTACCATTTTGATTGCTTCGATGCCATTTTTGGAGGGGGAGGGGTTGGAAGACCCTTTTCCGCAGAGCACAAAGATGTTTAATCACTGTGTAGAATCAAACCAGATACTCAAAACAAAACAAAACTAACAAATCTGGAACAGTGTGATAGCCTGGGTAAAACGCGAAGTTGTGAAGTCTTAGGCTTGGAGCAGAAGATTTAAAATGGAAAAACCAATGCTAGGTGCCTCTCTTCGCAACAATGTCTCTTTATGTGTGCGCTTCGTGCCAGTTAGTTTCACTATCTGGAGTAGGTCTTTCCGAGCTTGTGTGCGATCGTTTCTTCTGGATTGTGGCAACTATTTCAGGGCTTTAAATTTTTTATGATAGTAAATGAGTAGCTATTTATTATCCCGTATGCCGGAATTTAGATAAGGCTACAAAGGAAATCTTTGAAAATCCTGTCTGAAGGTAGAGGCAGCCTGGGGTAGAGGTGGGGGGGGGGGAGGAGCCCTCCCACCCCCAGGATGCCTTTGCCTTTAAATTTGAACTCGGGAGTATTGCCTGCAAAGGAACAGTGCCTCCATCTTTTTGTGTGAGTGCTTTAAAAGAAAGAAAGGAAGCCAGAAAACTTTTGTTCTCTGGCCTTTTAAAAATGTTTCCCGTTTAGATGCCTAAAAATAACGTTTGGTAGGCAGCCAGGGTTTGGCCTGGCCATCGGAACTTGTGTTTGTGAAGGCAAGTCTGCTTTTCTGTTTCTCTTTGTGGCCTTTTATATAACAAGGGCTCATAAAAGAGGGAGAGGAGGGGGCCCGAGGCAGGGTTCAGCATGCTAATAGAGTTGCCTGTCTCTCTTACGCCGTCTGCAAGGGCTCTCAGGGTTCACCTATGTAATGAGCTGGTGATTTTAACTGTCTGTGCTTTCTGGAGGACTTTGGTGGTGATTGGCAGTTTGGCTGGGACCGGATGGATTTACAAGGTCAGAGACTACTCAGTTTTGCATGGGCAACCCAAAACTTGCCCTGGAGAAGTTAGTTGCAGTGCAGGAGTGAGGGCGAAAAATTTCATAAGTCAGGTGTAGTGCAGTGTATATTTTAATTCAAGGAAGAATTTAAAGGTACAATCTCTCTATATACAGTTATTTGGGGGGTGGGGGGGTCATAGCTTTTCCACCCCTGTTTTCCTGTGCTGCCCCTTGGAATATGAAATAAAAAGGTTAAGTTTCAATTAGAAGTTCACAGGCAGGTAATGAAACT
Organism: Mus musculus; assembly: GCF_000001635.26. Classification (NCBI taxonomy): domain Eukaryota; kingdom Metazoa; phylum Chordata; class Mammalia; order Rodentia; family Muridae; genus Mus; species Mus musculus. The sequence continues at coordinate 84,852,205 of NC_000081.6, read as the reverse complement.
ATATATAGTTAGAGGACAGTTGGCCTGCTAACTTCCTCTGATACACAGTAGCAGTAAGGTAACTCTGAAACTACAGTTTGTTAACTCCCTCTGTTAGATACACAGTAGCAATAGGGTAACTCCAACAGACAGTGCCCTTGGCACTGGGATATTTTGTTTTACTTTTCAGTTACTTTGAGAAATACAGATATATTGAGAGGACTTCCTCCTTGGTCAGAGGAAGGGGGAGAAATTCTGTGTACAGTTTTCCTCCCATCATTGGGGGCATCTTGTGGTTGAATACAAGTTTCTGTTACATACCTTGTGTTTTGCAAGGGGAGTTCATATCCCTCTCCCCTCAAAAGAAGGGAGGTGTGAAGGTGGAATGGTGACCCCCCCCCCCAAATAACAGGCAGCCTGCCAGGCGGGCTTTGGACCTGGGGTAGACCAGACTTAAGCCATGCTGTGTGAAGCCTCTATTAGCTGCCTCAGTGGTTTTACTCCGAGAATTTGCAACACATGCTGAGATGCAGTAACATTTTAATCTGCATTGTCAAGCAAGAAGCACTTTGTGTAAATAATAGGGGAATCATAAATACCGGAAGCTTCTCCCCCCTCCTTTTCTGCACAGCCTTTCAAGCTCGTCATGGCCTCACCTGCCCTGCCCTGCAATCCAGAGTGAGCTCAGCGAGCAGGGGCTCTGTCTGAACTGCAGCTGCAGCTCTTGGGGCATGGCGAAGGAGACCCTGAAGATGAGCCCAGAGTCTGGGACACCTCCTGATCTGTCGATTTTATGGAGTCTGGATTCTGAGGGGCTGTCCTCAGGTGTGGCGATACAGATCTGTCTTTTTGAGAGGGATTATGTATCAGGTGCTTAGAGGCCCTGCCTGAATGGTGTCTTCAGTATGATTCACTCTCTAGGTCAGACACCAGAGAGCTGGACACGGGAATCTGTGTGCTGGTTTATCCCCAGAGCACTCACCCCCAACACTGTCTGCTGAAAGGCTCTTTTGTTTTCGGAGCTTTTTGCTCTAGAAGAATAAACCTCGGTCTTCTTCCCATGTTGAAACAGAATGGTTACACATTAAAGAGAAGACAAGGGTGAGAAAGGCTCTGTGTTTTCTTTTGCAAGAAACTGCTTGGGGCAAATGCTTGGACCCGTTCTTTCACCAGAGCCCTCCAGCGAGCGGGACCCACTCTCCACCACCCTGGACCTGCTCAGTGCTGTCATCTCCCGGAAGAGATCAAAAGCCCTTTCTGCTTGTGTTTCATGGGGACACAAGTCACCCACAGGAAGTTTGACAATTTTCCTACATCAGTCCCCGAGCCATAGCTACCATCCATTTGAGAGCATTCATCACCTGGAAGCTAGGCTCTGCCTTCTCCCTAGGCCTGGACCACTTGTGCTTTCTGTCTGCAGGAGTTGTGTGTTTCGGACATAGTTTCATGCAAAGCTGTAACTGTGTGTGCTTTGTATTTGAATAAGCTGAGAGTGGAAACAGTACAGTTTGCTTAACTGTTCACCTGTTGATGGACATGTGAGTGTATCCATCTTTTAGCAGGAATCTGTCCAGCCCCTCCTATTACGCTATTCATCATACTGACTTACATGGGCTATGATCACTCAGGGAGGGGGGGTAGGGGGGTGGCAAACCTTCAGTGGTCTGTTGTTGCTCCTGAATGGAACCCTAGGGTGCCCCCTGCTGTTTATCCCTTGCTGGGGTTGTTCACTCCAACTTTTGCACTTGGCAGAAGACATTTTGGCTGCTCCTGTACCCCAAGCACACCTCTGCCTTTGAGGAGGGCTGGGTGTCTGCTGCCTTCATCTTGCATGGTTTTCTTTGTTAGGTTGTAAGTTCCTCCATTAGGGAGGAAGCATTTTCCTATGTTTGTTCTCAGGGTGGTAGAAAATAGGGATTAGCATGGATGAGCTGATGCTTCTAGGGTGAGCAGACACTGGAAGGTGAATTTTAAAAGTATGTCTTAGAAATGAGTGGGTGGAGAAAAGAGGGAGACCCACTCCCTGGAAGCCTGACAGGGTCAGATGTGGATGGCTGAGTTTCTAGGAACTTCGGGTCATGCCATAAGTTTTAAGCTGGGCAACCTGGCTGTGTCCTCAGAACTCAGACATGGCCAGGTGGGGCTGGTGGCCTGAGTAAACCTTGCAAGTAAGAGGTAGGGTTGCTTGTAGGCTTCCTGGTGGTTAAACCCAGAGGAGGGGTGGAGTTACAGGTGATCTGTGAGCAGCTTCACATGGGGGCTGGAATCTGAGCCTAGGCCCTTTGGAAGATCAGCAAGTACTCCTAACTGCTGAGCCAGCTCTTCAGCCCCTACCCCAGCCCCTACCCCACTCTGTGTGCTGTATGTGTATGATACATGTGTGCAAATGTCGGTTGAGCCTAGATGGAGACATTAGATATCCTGATGCTGGGGTTATGGGGAATGTTAATGCCTAGATGAACCCCAGGTCCTTGGGAAGAGCAGCAAACACTCCTAATTGCTGAGCCAGCTCTCCAGTCCCATGAATCTTGGAGACCAGGAAAATACCTGCCATTCTCGTGCTCTGAAGTGGCATTTCAGGGATAAAGGAGAATTTCCACTTTTAATATTTTTTGAGATAAGATCTAACTATATAGCCCTGACTGACCTCAAACTTTAAACCTCTCTGTACATACCCCTCCCCCCGCCCCCCCCCCGGACAGTTTAAAAGTCACCTTCTAGCTCTTACTTCCCCATCCTGCCTTTGAGGCCCTACCAGTGTGAGTCCTGGGGTATGCTTAGCTGCTTGTCCTGGATGGGTATATGTACACAGACAGACAGACAGACAGACATCTGTTCCTATTCCTCAAGGGCCTCTGTTGGAAACATTCCAGTTAATCTCACAGGCATGTAAAGGGGTCCTGCCCAATACCGGGGTTATGGAGGACTTCTGTGTGGTCTTCACTGATGAACATTCTCATACAGCTGGGAAGATAGGCTTATCTACCCATTCCTCAAGGCACAGTGAAGTTTTGACTCAAGCTGTTTAGCTCTTGGCAGCTGAAGAAGCAGTAAGCACTCTCTGGGTTGAGGGGCAGCTCCTAGGTGGTAAATTTGCACTAGCAGAGAAGGTGGGGACAGAGCAGGTATATGCACATGGCCTTGCGGTACTGCCTGTGCCTAAAGAGGCTGTCACAGTGTGACGGTTGTATGTGTTTGGCCCAGGGAGTGGCACTATTAGGAGATGTGGCTTTGTTGAACTAGGTGTGTCACTGTGGGCATGGGCTTAAGACCTTCATCCTAGCTGCCTGGAAGTCAGTCTTCCTTCCACTAGCAGCCTTCAGATGAGGATGTGGAACTGGAAGCTCTGCCTGCATCATCCCTGCCTAGATGCTGCCATGTTCCCACCTTCTGGACTGAACCTCTGAACCTGTAAGCCAGCCCCAGTTAAATGTTGTCCTTATAAGAGTTACCTTGACCATGGTGTCTGTTCACAACAGTAAAACCCTAACTAAGACACACAGGGACTCTCAGCAAACACCTTCCTACCACCTGGTTCTCAGGGTGTTTGGGTCTTGGGTCAGGCTGGCCTGGCCAGTCTTCTCCACTAAACAGATAATAGAAGGGAGACTTCCTAAGGTCAGATGATAAGGTCTCTCAGTGAATGGGATTGTCCATTCAGTTTGCCTATGGCATCAGCGTCCTCTCTGGCGGGATGTTCAGCTTTGTTGGGTATGACAAGGTGGGCAGAACCTTACCTCAATCCCCAAATCCTCAGGTGCCAGGACCTGCTCTGGCCAGGCCACCTTGGGTAAGCCATTCTGTCTTTTTGCATTTGCTTGCAATGTGGGCAGGGATGAGACACCCCGCCACAGCCCCAACCAGGCCTTCTGGAGGAAGTGAGACAGTGGTTGGGAAAGTTTCACAGGAGCCCCAAAGTCAAGGGAAACTTTTGAGTGAGTTGGCCTTACTGCTTTTAGATTTGTGCCTTCCCGAACAACCCCCAAATTCCCAGCGGGTCTACAGACTGTTGGGAAGTGTGCTGTGGCCAGTTTTTGTGGGAGGTGTCATGCACTCGCCACCCCTGGGACCAGTTGATGACGGTGACTGCTGATGGTGGCGTCCTTTTCAACTGGTCCAGAGAGTTCACTTTGATATTTTGCCTCTCAAAGCACCTGCTGTCAGAACTGTGCGCTTGCTTTCAATTAGGCCTGAATTTTTTCAATGAGATGACGCTAATAATAACTTTGGCAATCCCTTGGTGCCTCATTAGAGCTCCTGGCTATGGGGATCACCCAGTGATGGAGCAGGTTCTCTGTCTGATGCCTTTGTCTCTTTGGGAACAGAATCGTGGGCTCTCTGTCTTTATTTCGCTTGTGCGTGTGAGTTAGTGTTCTGTTTGGAAGTGTTAGCTCTGGTTCTCCTGTCTCGTCCTTGGCAGTGGAGACTCCTATCACCTGTGGGGAGGGCTCCAGAGGCCTCCTAGGGTGTGTGCCGCCCATCTGGCTCTCCCTGCCTCAGAGAGACCTCTCAGGAGGGTCTCACTTGCCTTTAAGAGGCCAGTAACAAAGGTCTGTGTCAGGTTTTCAAACTGAGCAGACCCGAACTGTAAATCGGCTCCAGACTTGAAGTCCTGGTCTTTCCTGGTCAGTGTTCGCCACTTTGGAGGCTTGTGACCCTCAACAAGAAACGGGGGAAGGAAGCAACACTTTGCTGCCAGACAAGATCATAGAATACAGGGCAAGTGGTCCATCAAGTGGTTTTACGGAGGCAGCACATGATTAAATGAGATGTTGCAAAAGCTCTGGGATTTGACATCTTTATTTTTACCGGCATTGCCGAATCTACACCTTGCTTGTTGGACATCTGCACCTCAGAGCCCCTTCTGTCTCCCATTCCTCCTCACTCATCCCTTACCTGGCCCTCTGAGGAAGGACTGCTGGTAATTGTAATTTTGTCCAGGAGTAGGCTAAACCACGGAGGTGGGGTGAGTGGAATGTGGAGGTCACACAGTTAGTAAGTGGAGATGCTCTGGGTGTTAGCTACTGGCTGCATGGGGTGATAGGTGTGTGTGTGTGTGTGTGTGTGTGTGTGTTGAGCCTGCAGAGAAATTCAGGTCAGAGCAAATGATTGGGCACAACTTCCCACCAATCAGAGACCATTCTAGAGGTCATGGTGGGACTTTTCCATGATACAGAAAGTCCTAAAACTTTCAGGGGGTCTGGGCAGATCTCTCCCTGTTCTGTCTCCCTGTTCTACCTAGTTCCAGATTGGGAACATGTGGCAGGGCAGGTCAGGAGGCCCAGAAAGTGGGACTAGAGTGGACAGACCCTGGATCTATTGAGGAGCCTGCCTGACACCAACATCCAACTTTGTGTTTGTGCGACCCTGGCCTGAGTTTCTCTCTGCAGGGCTTGGGTTTTTCTTTTTGATGACAGCTGACATCCTGTTCTGCTTTCAGGTAGACAAATTTTTCTAATTTTGAAATATTAGCAGAATAGAGAATATTGTCTCTATTCTCTAAAGAGACAAGAATGTTTTCCTTGTGGGTATCATTGCGGGGTTGTGCCTCCGACGTGGGAGAAGCTGATGCTGGGTCTTCTTTCTGGCAGCTTCCTTCTGGTTCCTTCTGATGGACAACAGCAGGCATCCCTGCTCTCAGCTGGCCTGCACTTTAGCCCCTTTGTGACAAGGAAATGGTGTATCCACAGGGATCTTCTTTTTTCTAGGGTAGGATATCCAGGAAGAAGTCAAACCCTCAGTCTGGGAAGGAGCTGGCTTTGGTCCTAAGGTGGGGTCTCAACAATTCTGCACTGGGCCTGATGCCCGGCCTGCAGCAGGGCAGTTGAGTGGAGGAGCTGTTCTCACTGTTGCTTTATTAACGTAATTGCAAGCGGCAGAAAGCCTTAGAACCCAGACACAGATGTCTTTTTTGGGTGGGACAGAAACCTCAGAGTCACTTTTCCTCCCCCCTCCCCCTCCCCTCCCCCTCCCCCTCTCCCTCCCCTCCCTCCCCCTCTCCCTCCCCTCCCTCCCCCCTCCCCTCCCCCTCCCCTCCCCCTCCCCCTCTTTCTCTTTCTTTCTTTCTTTCTTTCTTTCTTTCTTTCTTTCTTTCTTTCTTTCTTTCTTTCAAAGAAATCATCTTACTATGTAGCCCTGGCTGTCGTGGAACTCTTGTGCAGACCACCTTGCCCTTGAGCTTAGAGATCTTCCTTCCTGTCTCTGCCTCCTGAGTGCTGGGGTTAAAGGTGTGTGCCACTATACCCTGCTGGCAATTTAGAGATGCTCTAAGCCCTAATACTCCTGTGAACACAGCTGGAATTGGGTGCTAGACTTGAGAGTTGGTAGATGAAGATGTCTCTCAACATCTCCTAGAACTAGTTAGTGGGTTATGGTTGAACATATCTGAAGTGAATACCAAGGCATATTGGAGGACAACATCCTCTCACAAAGGAGAAAGTGAGTCTGTGAATTGAACAGGCCTAGGGACCGTGTCTCGTGATCAGAACTTTCTAAAAGGTTTAGTCTTCACCCACCATGTTATGACCAAAAGGAAGAGAGTCCTATGATAATTACTCTTAAAAGCTGCCTCTCCCAGGGAGCTGCTCTCAGAGCTCGGGTCCTGCCTGGGATGTCCTTGTGTTCTGACAACAGGATCACCCACCAAGAAGCCGTCCCTGGGTGCTGCTCTTATGACTCTAAAGTGATTCTTAGAGGCCTGGTGGCAGCAGACTTCCAGGCTGCACAAGTAAGGAGTGGGCAGCATGGGCAGAGGCCCTGAGCTCTCTCTGTTCCAGAGTTGTGTGTGAAACCTGTTGGCTTAGATACGTTTCAGGGCTTTAGCTGAAGGTTGGTTGCCTTAGCCCCAGTGTCCCTGTTTGTTGCCCAGCCGGTGCATACTCCTTGTTACATTTGGAGTCTACACTTGGGGATAGAGGTCTACAGTGGGCCCGTGAGGCGGGTAAAGTCCCTAAATAGAGGTGCTAGACGTCAATAACTAGTGAGACCATTGGGGGACATGATACCTGCTGTCTGGTCCCTTAATGGGTGTAACAGAGTCTTAGAAGATGGCGGTGGTGGGGCTGAGGTGGCTTTGCCTACAGATGCCAGCAAACTGTCACCGAGACAAGCTGCAAGAAGCTTTCTGCTCCCGGGAAAGGGAAAGGGAAAGGGCAGGGGTGGAATAGGGAAGTAGGAAGGGAGGAAGTGGGGGGAGGGGTGATCTTATGTCATTCAGACAGGCAGACAATCTACACTTATAAACACACTTCAGAGTTATTAAAATATACATCAGAGACCCCTGTCCAGAACTGTGAGATAAAGCTCACCAAGAGGGGTTGATCCCTGCCATCAGCGGAGTGTCACATACCTGGATTTAATGACACTGCTTGGTGGTGACATGTATGCTGGGGCAGGCTGCTAGGTGACAGTTCCATCTGCCCATACTGCACTCCCCGCTCCCCCAGTCTATCCTGGCTAAGAAGGAAAAGGACATGCTAGATACTGGTGTGGTCATGGGGTGAGGTTGTCATAGCTGCAGGCATAATGGCAAATGTAGAAACTTTGAAAGATGTGCAGAGGGCCACCCGTAGCTGGTTTCTTAAAGCCAAGCCTGGGACTACCATGTGGCCCAGAGTGTTGAGCACTGGGGACTGGAAGGACACTGGGGTGACAGAGCTCTCCATTATCTGTCTTAGTCAGGGTTTTTTATTCCTGCACAAACATCATGACCAAGAAGCAAGTTGGGGAGGAAAGGGTTTATTCAGCTTACACTTCCACACTGCTGTTCATCAACAAAGGAAGTCAGGCCTGGAACTCAAGCAGGTCAGGAAGCAGGAGCTGATGCAGAGGCCATGAAAGGATGTTAGTTACTGGCTTGCTTCCCCTGGCTTGCTCAGCTTGCTTTCTTATAGAACCCAAGATTATATATACCAGCCCAGGGATGGCACCACCCACAAGGGGCCCTCCTCCCTTGATCACTAATTGAGAAAATGCCTTATAGCTGGTTCTCATGGAGGTATTTTCTCAAGCAAGGCTCCTTTCTCTGTGATAACTCCAGCTTGTGTCAAGTTGACACACAAAACCAGCCAGTACAGTATCTTACGCCCTTTTGCATATTCTCTGGTATGTCCCTTTGTGACCTTTGTCACCTTTGTGAGTTTGTGTGTCCCTGGGCACCTGAACACTCTGACATTTAGCTTGTACAGGACAGTCCTGGGTCAACATGGTGCCAGGACAAGGACAGGCAGTGCTGCCAGCCTCAGGCAGGTGATAGTCAAACACAGTAAGCGACATACGGCGATTATGGGATGGCAGGTACTCTAGCCAAGTAGAGCAGGCCCAGGAATATGGGGTACATGAGGTCATATGGTCAGGTCAGAGGTTGTCCCCAAGAAGATGACATTGGAACCAAGGCCTGCAGTGGCAGTGGGGACAGGCTATTCTCTCACACTCTCTGGACAGAGGAGTCCTTCCCTGCCTAAGGATGGGTCTAGTGTTTGTATCAGGGACCTGTGTGGCCAGAGGACAAGTGACTGTGGAGAAGAGAGCTGAGGTGGGCTTGGTTGTCTCCCCGCTGTACTAACCCCCTCCCCCGGTTAAATCAGCTCCAGGCCCTGCCTGCTAGGCTCAGTTCTGCAAGGGTCAGGGTTGGCACCATCTAGAAAAGAGCTTCTGGGGGACTTGTGCTGCCAAGCCACCACTCCACCTAACGGAGACGAAGCCATGACTGCTAACCCGGGCCAAAGCCAGGAGCTGCTCACTGTCATGGAGACTCTGGGTTCAGAAATGCTAAGGGCTTCAAGGTTCTCTGATGGCCGACCCAGCAGCCTCTGGGGTTCCATGGGTTCTGATGAGAGGGTGGCTCTCAGAATGGTCCTGTGTGCTCTGTGAGTGCGTAGTGAAGCCTTCTGATTGGTGGATCAGTGCAGAGGACGCAGGCTTCCAAACACTCCTGGCCGGAAGCGACATCCCCGACATCCCCGAGAGCTGACTGCCATGCTCCTCCCTTTTCCAGCACAGGGGCAGGCAGCCAGTTTTTCCCTTAGACAAGGTCTGGTTTCTTCCTCTGGGTCAACCCTTTGATAGCTCCTCTGGGCCGGGTCACAGTCTTGAAGTGGCTTCCCTCCCTCACCTCTTGTTCCCTGCCAGCATCGCATGGTGGCTACTTCAGAGAACATGAGGACTGACCCGCTGAGACTCTGCAACCATGAAACTCTTAAGATGTTGGGAGGCTGTGAGGTGACTGAGCTGCCCGGGTGTAACTGTTCTGTTGTCCTGGTATAGAGTCTGTGAGGTGAACACAGCAGAACATAGCATCACCAGAGAGATTGTATAACCACAGAGCCATTGAGGTTCCTCAAGGGTGTGTGCCATTTAGATCAGTGAGTGAGGCTCTTAAGGTAAAATAGGCCTGCAGCTCTACCCCAACACTGAGGCCCAGGTCAGCATAGCCAAGTTATTTTATTAATGCATTCTGCTGAGTGGACGTGAATGGGCGGCGTGGCCTCTTCTACTGTGGATCTAATTATAAACACAGGGGACGGCACCAAATAAGCCGCCTTGGAAGGAGGAAGAGTCTGGCAGCCGGGGTTAACGCGGCCTTTAATGAACTTCCTTGGTACTTGTATCTTAGCAACACATTTTATTACATCCCAGTGCGGCTGGACTTGCGTAGTAATTTATCCCCCTTTTCGTGCCCCAGCCCTGGTGACTCAAGAGAAGAATGTGTGTGTACCCCTCCCATGTTTTCCCAGGGTTCTGTTTGCCTCTTTTAGGCTTTATTTAACCATTAGGAAAGATAAACATGCCTACTCTAGTCCCGGGACTCTCTGGCCTGGGGTTGCTACCCAGAGGGACAGTGTCCCAGACTCTTGAGGTATGCAGACTGTGCCGAGCTAGACTCCCACAAGTGGTGCCCACTGCCTCATGGATTCTCTTATGCTTCCTGGGCTGGATTATTTCTTATCTGCGATTCAGTCTTGCGATCACACTAATTTGGAAGTGAGAGTGTGAGCAACTCCCATTGCAGCAGCAGCAGCCTGTAAGTGGGGAGTCGCGGCAAAGAGGTTTCTGCTAGATAGAGCCTGAAGAGAGACCTCCAGGATAGGGGCTGGACTGGGGCTGCCCACATCTCAGGTTACCATCCTCTGTGCTGTCACTGTCCCTCAGCTATGTGGTTCCTGGGGCCACTGTATCAGTTTGAGGCTTAAAGCGACAGGGTGTTAGTTAGCAGGTCTGGATAACAGAAGGCTAGCCTCCAATTCCGTCTTGGGGGATTGAGTGATCTGGGCTTTGAGCATGGCAAGCAAGCTCTCCATGTATGAATGGAGCCACGGCCACAGCCTGTTGCTCCTCCACACATCCATAGATTTGTCCCATTGTGCCTCGTTGTATGAGGTAATGTCTTTTGGGTTTAGGGGCCACGCTGTCCTGGAATGGCCCCACAGAGTTAGGTCAAAGGCCCTGTTTCCAGGTCAGGTCACAGTTCAAGGTTCCAGGTAGACATGAACCATGGGTCTTATCTGAGCCTGGCATAGCTGAGGGTTATAGGTTAGGTGTGCCCCCGGTTAGAGGAAGGGATGGCAGGCTTGCACCAACCACACTCTGGCTTCCCTGTAACTGTGTGTTCTTCCCAGGGAGAGCTGAGGTGGACAGGCTGCTCAGCTTCCTCCACCCTGGGTCGGAGAAACAGGCTGATTTTCCAAACCATTGCTTGGTAGCGGGTTTGAGTATTTGAATCAGCAGCTGGGGGTTTGGGACCTGGAGAAACAGGCACGTGAACCAGGTTGCTGACGATGTGAGGGTCGGCGTAGAATGCTCCTCCTGCTTGACCAAGAGGCTGAGATTTTTAAAGTCAGTTTCTGGATCTATAATGGTGCAGGGAGCCCTTAGAGTGGCACCCAGTTGCAGAGGTACGGAGAACTAACTGGTGTTGGGGCTAAAGGGGCTTAGCAAGCAGCCTGGGTGGGGCCAAGAGGCTCCACAAAGCCATCTCCATCCTCCACTTGCTACCACATTGTCACTTGCCTTGCCTCTTCTGTAAGCAGCATTTGCTACATCCAGCTGTCCGGAACAGGAAGGGGCTTAGAGCACTGAATTGGGTATGGACAGAGCTGGCTGGGCCCACTTCATCATGGACAAGCTAAGGGTTCATGCTGTGTAGATATGCCTCTCGGTGGGCCTGTCCCTGCAAATGTCCAGGTTAATGGGATGAGGCTATTGCTATTATCAACAGTGGTGAGGCAGGAACTGGGGACAGGTCTGGCTTAAGAGCTATGAGGAAGTGTTTCCTTCCTGTCCCCGGGGCCTTGGGCTGGAAGCTCAGTTGGCCTCACACCTTTCCTAGTGGTTTGCTGATGTGATGATCTCTGCCTGGGCTCAGACAGCCCTGTCCCAGTTGAGGATGTTCATTCTGACTCCAGTTCTGTCACCTGAACGCTCAAAAACACAGAGGCCAGTGTGTCACTTCCTGTTCCCTTTGTACCTTGACCCCTGCTCATCACTCCACCATGTGGAGACATCCTATAGAGCAGTATGTGGAGATACCAGTTGGGGACACCAAATCAGAGTTTTCATGTCTCATGAGACCCCGTGGTCTTTACACTCTCTTCCACATCCTGGGACCTCTTAGATGCTGTGCTGCAGAGGGGTTCAGTTCATGCTGCAATGAGAGTGCACAGGTGACAGCCCAGAACTCACGCAAAGATTGAAAGACTGTTGCAGTTGTGGTTACTACCTCTGTTGTGCTAAAAAAAAAAATGGCCAGGGAGAGTGAGTGGGGTTGAGCTGAGGATGGGTCTCTGTGGCTCTCTCTTGTGCCTCTAAATGCCACATCTGAGACACTGCTCAAGCCATGTCTGGGAGAGAAGCACTCCCTGGGTACACTCATTACATCTTTCCCCAGTTCCTCCATGTGTGCCCCTCCCAGATACAACCTCCGATAGACCTTCCCTTCTGTTCCCCAACCTGGTCTGCTGACCTCATTCCCTATGCCTGGCCCATGTGCGGCACCGACAGCTTTCTTAATTATTGCTTGATCTGGGGCCACACAAGGCCAAGCTCCTCCAATACCACGTTCCTTGTCCTATGGTCTGCTGGGAGGAGGTGTTCTAGCTGCAGGAACCATTTGTTCCTTTGGGGTTGCAGTTTGAGTGTCTTGGGTTAGACCCATGATGAACTTTTTGGGGGGCAATCACCCCAGTCATTCACCAGTATGCCTTGAATGACCACTGGGTGTTGGGTACAGAGGACACACTGTCACCCAGCAGTAGGGGGTGTCATGTCTCAAGCACTGTTGCAGCCCTGTCAAAGACTTGTGACAGATCAGAAGCTGGAGAGGAGGCAGTAGCCTGGCTTTACCCTATGTCACCAGCAGCACTCTATGTAGGGCTTTGCATGTCTTCTGTGCAGCCTTCACCCACGGTCGCAACTCAGGGCCTGCTGGAGGGCAGATGTCAGCCCTGGGTGGATGCGCAGCAGGGCTGACAGCAGGCAGGCATGCTGGCTCAGGCCTCTTGTGGTTTTGGCACCAGCTTTGGGTCTGTAGTGCTTGGCTCCTTCTGGACAGGTCTGTTGTAACATTTTCTCTATTTTCCACAGGAAGGTTCCAAGTGGAGAGAGCCTGCCCAAGGCCCCTCCCACAGCAGGGGGAGAGGGGTGGGAGAGGGGGCAGGACAGCAGATTGCTGAAGTTTCTCTCTTATTCCTGTCTCTGCAGAGAAAGAAACCGAGACTTGAAACTGTTTATTGTGATACAATGTAGGTGATATAAATCTTACTGCTATTAGATACACTGTCCAGCAACTCAAGCTGTTCAAGCTGGCCTGTCCATTGATACTCTGACTTATCTCTAAAACCTCTGTCCTCACTAAACAGCTTTCCACCCCCTCCTCAGAGCACCTTACTGCCCCCGGTCTACTTCTGCATCTTGGTTTCCTTCAGAGAACTTCAGCTAGACAAACACAGATTGGCTTAGTTTATTCAGCGCTGTGCCAGTTATGTCTGTCCCCGCACAAGCAAGAATGGGAATTCTCTCTCTCTCTCTCTCTCTCTCTCTCTCTCTCTCTCTCTCCCTCCCTCCCTCCCTCCCTCCCTCCCTCCCTCCCTCTCTCTCTCTCTTTCTTTCTTTCTTTCTTTCTCTTTCTCTTTCTCTCTCTTTTTCTCACTCTCTTTCTCTCTCTTTTTCTCACTCTCTTTCTTTCTCTTTTTTCTTTCTTCCTTCCTTCTTTTCTTCCTTCCTTCCTTTCTTTCTTTCTTTCTTTCTTTCTTTCTTTCTTTCTTTCTTTCTTTCTCTCTTTCTCTCTTTCTCTCTTTCTCTCTTTCTCTCTTTCTCCCTTTCTCCCTTTCTCCCTTTCTCCCTTTCTCCCTTTCTCCCTTTCTCCCTTTCTCCCTTTCTCCCTTTCTCTCTTTCCCTCCCTCCCTCCCTCCTTCCCTTCCGTCTTTTCTTTTTTCCCAAGACAGGGTTTCTCTGTATAGCTCTGGCTGTCCTAGAGTTCTCTCTGTAGACCAGGCTAGCCTAGAACTCACAGAGATCCGCCTGCCCACATTCTCAATGTCAGTGTGAGTATCTAGTGGGATGTCACTTACTGTCATCAGACCTCAGTGCACTCGGAGGAAGTATGTCCATGTTCATATGTCCCCAAGGCAAAGACTTGCAAGGGTCTGGGGAAGCTGTCAGGAGACACCCACTCCCTTACAGATAACAATGCCAAATAAATGTCAAGTATTGAAAATTCCCTTGATTGCTGAGTAGTGGTAGTACACGCCTTTAATCCCAGTACTCCAAAGGCAGGGGCAAGGTGGGTCTCTGTGAGTTTGGGGCCAGCCTGGTCTACAGAGTGAGTTTTGTTTCAGGACAGCCAGAGTTACACACAGAGAAACCCCATATCAAGAAACCATTAATTAAATCAAATGTTAGTGTTCAAAGTGTAGCCCAGCTGTGGGGTTTGTTTAGACTCTATATTATATGAGTTGTTCTTTTCTGTTCCTCTTGTATGATCATCCCAGGTGAGGGTAGTCAGTCCCCCTGAGCCCTGTCATTCGTTAAAACAGTGACATTTGTGTAGCAGTGTCTTGAGGTGGCAGGCACCATCGTACGTGTTAACCCATTGGAACATTTCATCTTGTGAGTAAAATGCCAAGGCTGAGGGCTGGTGAGTCTCCCCACGCCAATCTCCTCCCCCCTCTCCACTAGCAGTCAGTCCATAGCTCATAAAAGGTGGACGATAGAAGAATGGGACCTGCTAACCTCAGGACACGATGGGCTCCTCTCCCATAAGCCTCACCTGGACATGGAGCAGCCTCACCTTGAAGGCAGGAGTTCCCTGGCATGGAAGGAGCCAAGTGGTGGGAATGACCAGGCAGGAACCCCTGGAGGACTTGGCTAATGTTTGTGAACTTTACTTAGAAGCAGAGCTTAGGCCTGACATCCCTGGACACCACTCAGAGGCTCTGTGGCCCCCCTGCTAATACATCAGTAGGCATCTCTCCTCTTCTGTAAACTGGGGAAACACTTGGGTGATGGCAGAGGTGATGAGCACTTAGGCACAGGGATTAGAGAACCTGGAGATTCCCTCCCGAGCAGTGACACTTCTTCATGACATCAGCTCAGATTCCATCCCCAAGCCTTCTTAGTTTTGTGACCTTGGGCCGGCTCTTCTTGAACTAGGGTCAGCCTCTGTGTACCCAGTCTGTGAGATGGGGATCACCAAGTGCCTTGCAGGACTGGAGGGAGGAGGATACCGGATGGGCGTTGCAGAACCTGGCACATGTGGCTTCTGAAGTGACGTGGTCTCTGCTCACATCTCCTGGCTGCTCCCCTATGACGTTGGCTGCACAGATGCCCACTGTCTTGGGCTTCGCTCTGGTGCCTCTTCTCACATCAGCCTGACATTTTCATCTTGCCAACTTTACCCCCTAAATACTTATTTTTCCCGCTTCTGCTGCTGCCCCCTCCTCACCGCTCAGCCACTCTCACTTGGGAAAGGCCAGCAGCTTAGGTGGCTTCTCTGCCCAGGATCCATCCTCTGTGCTGTCACCAGTGTTGTTTATTCTAAAGTCGACCCTGACATGCCAGATGCTCTCACTAACTCCATTGCCCATGGCAGTTGTTCAGGATGTTTGCCTGACTTCTCACTTGGGTGCACATATGGGAGAGGGAGAGATTCTGCTGGAGGCTACATGGGCGTCTGCGGCACTACACACCTGCCCTCGGCCTTCACGGGGAGGCAGTTGGCTTCAGTTCAGAAGCCACGGCCTGAGGAATAAAATCCAGGAGGTATTTCCAGTGAACAGATGGGGCCTTTCACAGACTGGACCCAGGGTCTTCAGCAGCATCTCCTGGCACGCTGTTGATCATTTGACAGACTCACCAAACACCTGAGGGGTCACTGGACTTTCACCTAAGACAGTGCTCCCACTTGGGTCCCCACCCCCATCCCCAAATGAGGCATAGGTCATACATGAAGACCCAGGTCTTAGATCATCTCCTTCTCATGATGGAAACTCTGGGTTCTTCTTGACTAGATTGTGTGGTAGTGATGCTCATGATGTTGGTGATAGTAACCATGATGGTGGTGCTAATGGTGACGATGGTGACAATGATAGTGGTAGAGACTGAACTGGTGATGGCGACTGTGCTAAGATGATGACCACTACGTTGATGTTGATGGTGGTGATGTAATGGTGACTGTGATGGTGATAGTGATGCTGGTGGTAGCAATGGTGACCATTATGTTGATGGTGGTGACCATGCTGGTGATGCTGACCATGATGGTAATAGTGACCGTGATGGGGGTAGTGACCGTGACAGTGATGCTAGTGGTGATGATAACCTTGATGATGATAGTAAGTGTGGTGGTGACTTTGGTGGTGTTTTTCTGATGATGATAATGACAGTTTAACAGTGATTAGAGCATAGTGGTTTTGCTTCCAGTGGTGGTGGTGCTGCTGTTGCTGGTGGTGGTTGAGTTATTGTGAGGCAGTGACAGCCCCTTGTACTAAGCATGTCTGTGAGGAAACGTGGCTCTCTGCATTAGCAGAGAAGCATCATGGACGTCTTTTGTAAGTGACTTGAAAACCCCAAGCTTTTGCTGGAGCTTGCTGGCAAGTCACACTTGGAGCTGCAGTGTCCTGCTGGTGAAAGAAAGGGGTGGACATTGGAAGTGGAAGTAGGAAGCACAGGCTTACGTGGTAGTGGAAGTGCTTGCAAATCACGATTGCTTACTTTATACCCTTAAAGATGCAGTGCCCTTGTGTGTCTGCAAAGGAGAAGCAAAACCTTTACAATTCCCAACCTCTCCAGGGTGGACCCCTCACAGGGAAGAGTGAGTGCTGAGCTTCCAGAGACAAATCCCACAAAAGCCCTGTGGAGCTGTAGGCAAGGGGACCTGAAAGCCAGGTACCACCTTTTAACATTCATGGTGTCCCCTGTCATCTATGACATGACATGTCTCAGCTTAGTGCCTTGGGTGCTGAGATCCTGGCTGTCCGTCTTCTACCTACACCTGTACCTCTGTTGGTGGCCATGGGCGATGCGGATGTTTGAAACAGACATATGAGCAATAGGGCTTACCTTAATGTGATTTGTCTGAAAAATTAAAGCTCCCAGTGAAGAAACAATGGTTAAATGGCTCTTCCTGCTTCTGCAGATTAAGTTAATATTCATGGAGCAAAATGTAGGTACTCATAAGCAAATACAAGGTGTGCTAGGGACTTCCACCATACTCCTAAGAACAAGGGGTCATAGATTTTTTTTAAAGTATATATATATATATATATATATATATATATATATATATATATATGAGTGCACTGTAGCTGTCTTCAGACACACCAGAAGATGGCATCAGATCCCGTTACAGATGGTTGCGAGCCACCATGTGTTTGCTGAGAATTGAACTCAGGACCTCTGAAAGAGCAGTCAGTGCTCTTAACAGGTGAGCCATCACTCCAGCCCCCATGGTCATAGATTTTTAACTGAGGTACGCTATCCATGACCAGGATACAGGCTTCTGCAGGTCCCTCAGCATTGCCACCACCATCTCTACCACAACAGTTCCTTGACTGCCTGCCTACCTCTGTCTATCTATACAATTACCTGGTATCTCCTCACCCTGGGGTCGGGGTCTGCACCATCAGGTGCAGGGCTCTGTGTTGTCACGTGCCACCTACAAGATTCTGGCACCTCTGAAGTGTGATAACTCTGGCTCTGTTTGAGGTAGACACTTAGTCCAGACACTGGAAAAACTGGAAAGATAGGGTTGATCTTGCCTTTTTTTTTTTTTTTTAACTTTTGTTGGTTCTTGTCTTCTTGGAAAGCTGGCAGTAATGATTATTGTGATGAAAGGGATGATAATGATGTCAAAGTCAAAGTGATAGATTCTGATTAAGTGAAGACGGATGGGGTCGGTAGTGATGGGGATGACTGATGGGAGGCGGTGATGCTGGTGGTGATTGACAGATGATAACGATGATGATAGGATGATGATGGTGATAGTGATGATAATGGTGGAGATGACGGATAGGCCATTGATGGAGATGGTGATTATGGTGATGATGGTGACGGTTGACAGAGATGATGATTGATGGTGGTGGTGACGATGCTAATGATGGCGATGGCTATGGTAATGATGCTGATGGTGGAGGCGTTGGTGATAACAATGGTAGAGCTGATGAGTGATGGAGAGGATGGTGAGTGAAGGGAGGTGGTGCTGGTGGTAATGATAGCAACCAGAGTGACTATGGTGATGCTGATGGTGACTACTATGATTATTATGGAGAGATTATTAGCATAACAGTGATGGCAGTCATGCTTTACCGATGTCAGGGAATGCCGAGGAGATTCAGGGATAAGGAGCCCTGTATTAGTCAGGATTCTCTAGAGGAACTGAACCGATAGAATGGATCTCTCTCTCTCTCTCTCTCTCTCTCTCTCTCTCTCTCTCTCTCTCTCCCACGCCTAGGCTTTCCCCCATTGAAACCCAGGGACCGTTGTGTGCTCAGGGTGTCCTCTCACTACATTTCCTATCCCCAGACTCTGGCAAAGCCACAGGTGTTGTGTCACAAAACCAGACATGTGATAATTTGGACTGTACACGATTACGTTTTTTTATTGATTGATCGTATGTATGGCTATGCCATGGCTTGCATGTAGAGGTCATGGGTCAATTAAACTGAAGTTGTCTGGTGTGGCGGCCACTACCTTTACTGACCCCCGACTGTACTTGATTTTACCTCAGGGCTCCGTAGCAGGAGGGAAACACATGGTTCCAGTTTGGTCTCAAGTGGTTGCTGTTTGAATGTTATTGTTGGGTTTTCTTAGGCTAGATTTTAGATTTTTTTTATTCTTAAAATAAAAGAGAGTTTAAAGATTTAAATACAAAGGTCCTTCTATCCTTTTAACTTAGTGATGGTAGAGGCTTCTCTAGGAGGAGCAAGGATTCAGTAACATGCACAGGCATAGGCACACACACACACACACACACACACACACACACACACACACACACAGAGTGAGAGCAAGAGAGAAAGAGAGAGAGAAGCCTTTACAGTATGGTACCCTGCACCAGTGAGTTGCCATAAACCCAGCACCCCAGGATGGCCAGATTTCCCTGAAAGCCGCCAGTTCTGACTAACTTTACAGCCCTTTCACCTGTGCACACATCTCCGAACAAACCCAGTTTTATGACGTTCCCTGGAGCTTTGTCTCAGGGTGCTGCTGACTCCAATCGATCACAGTTTGGTTGCTGTCCCATTCTTAGATTCTCCAGTCAGCCTTTGGAGCCTCCATCCTCCCTAACACTGCTCCTCTGTGACTTATCTCTAATGAGCCACTTAAAAAGTGAGCAGTGATCACTATATGAAAAAAATCTCAAGATCCAACGCCGTCTACAGACCTTGTTATCAATAATTCCCAGGAACAAAGTCTGAAATTAATGACAGTCAACAGCCTCACCTCATGTGGGACGCCTTCCCTTGTCTTAGTTTGTATACCAACCCCTGTGGTCATTGCTTGGTAAGTAGCCATGAAATGCTGGGTTGGGGAGCCTTTCAGGACAAGCTAAGCTGTGTGATCCTGAAGATGAGTTAGGAAGACATGGGCTTGGTGAGGTCCAAACTCAGCTGGTAGACCTACACCTCTTAGTGAAATTGACATCTCAAGACTTGGCTTCCTCATTTGTGAACTGGGTTTAGCAGTTCTCGTGTTGAGGGCTTGCTGAAGGTAATGGTGACCTATGCCTACAGTTGGTGCTCAGAGCTTGCTTCCGTCTTCTTTCCACCGTCCTATTGTCAAACTCATTTGCTTCCTTCTGCCATGAGATGGACCACAGCCAGACACTGCTGGGGATCTCTGGGCCTCACCACAGGCTCAGAGTGGAGAGTGATGTGATCTAGGTCACACCTGGCAGAACCAGGTGAGAACCAGGTTAGGTCCACACACCTGTTCCCTCTAGAATGGTAATTGAGAGCATGGTGTTTGCCCAAGATACAGAACAGCCAGGCGCCATGTGGGAGTCCTGAAGTTCTCCAGGCCAGCACAACCCTTCCTGGGCAGTGGGGTAGTGTGTGAGGCAAGTCATTTCCACAGCAGGATTGCCATGGTAACTGGGTCCATTTACACTAAATTGCATTCATGGTCACTCTTTTGTCAATCTCCTTTCCAGAGTTCTCAGAACCACTCCTTCCTGTCCTTGAGCAGAGAGCCCTAGGACCGGCTGCCATCAGTTCTGTTTTCCTGTAGGTTCCCGGAGGAGAGTTATGTGTGGCCACAGGGATGACAGTGGTCCCTGTTCCCTCCAAAAAAGAGCAGTTATGAGCCAGCCCAGCAGAGATTTGTTCTGAGCCAGTTCCATTCTGTCCCAATCAGAAACGCTGGTCGATCAGTCAGTCACTCAGTCAGTCACCTGGTGGCTTTGACTCTTGGTTCCCTCCTAATTATTATTAGCCTAATCCTTAGGCTGTGTGTTTGCTGCTCTGTGGCTCTACTTACTGCATGCCAGGCGCTGGATGAAATGCTAAGCAAACTCAGATCTGGAGACCTAGAGTCTGCAAGCTCAGAGCCAAGGCAGAGGCAGATCTGTGTATACCACCTTGGTGAGAGAAGGGAAGTTTCCAAGGAGCTACCAGCCTCACCAGGGGCTGCTGGAGAAACGTCTCCAAAGATGCTCAAAGTGACAAGGAAGGTGTTTGTTTAAGGACAGACCACGCCAGCTCCTTGCCTCCCTCCCCCCCCTCCCTTCTTGCTTCCTTCCTTCCTTTTCTTCTCTTCCCTCCTCTCCCTTCCAGACTCCAGGTCTCTCACTTTTCTCTCTCTCTTTCTCAGTGCAGTCCAGACAGTTCTGTGTGTTCTCAGATTCCTTTTATGCCCTTGGTCCCAGAGACAAACAGCTGGCCACCCTACTCTCGATCCCCACCCCACCCCCACCTCCACCCGTGTCTGTAGACAGCAGCTCAGAGAAGCCGACAAAGCTCGGGAGTTATTTATTTCTCATTCTGCAGAAATGTTTATTTGAAGGCAGGAGGCAAGGTGGAATGGTTTGATTTGATTAGCAAGTCTAAATGTATTAGCCACAAGACAGAAACGATATTACAATTAGTGCTAATTAGCCATACTGATGACTCGGGGCTCGGTGCGGGGTGGCAGATGTTGGTTCTTGGTCCCGGGTTAACCTGAGAGGGCACAGTCCCCTTGTAAAGTGTCTTGGTTCCCTGGGGTGGCCGGCCCTGGTCCAATTATGGTCAGGACTGAGTAAAAGCTAATTAGTCACCTTGGAGAGACTCAGGTGCAGCACTTTATACTTGTGTGTAAAGTGACTGCATGGTGTTTAGGGGGCACGTGGGTAGGGAGCAATGGCTGTGGAACCCCCAGCTTTCAAGCTACCCTGAATTAGCACCACCAGTGACCAGGGGCCTCCTTTGTACCCTCCCGTCTCTCTCTTTTTTAAATCTTTTGTGTGTGTGTGTTCACACTCACGTGCATGCACAGTGCAAGCTTGCACGAGAGTGCTGTGTCAGAGGACAGCTGTAAGCATTGCTTGTCATCTTCCACCTTGTTTGAGGTAAGACCTCTTAATGGTTGTTACTTTGTAACTGACTGGCTGTTCTGTGAGCTGCTGGGGAGTCTACTTTCTATCTCCTATCTTGTCATAGGAGAAGGAGGAGTCTCTATGTCACTGTGTCCAGCTTTTGTCCTCACGCCTGTACAGCAAGCCCTTATCCACCACCTTTCTCCAGCCTTGCTTTCATGTCTTTATAGATCTTTATCATAGCACAGTTCCCTCCAAACCCTATTGCTCATGTGCACTGAAGGCTGCCTTCTAAGAAGAGGCCAGGCAGCCTCTCTCAAGGCAGGCCTGGCCTGAGGTTACTTACTTTTCTTAGATGTGTGGTGGTGCTGAATATATATCTGGGTCTACCTAGGAGCTACATGACCACATCTTCACACATTAACTTACTCTTTAACCAGGTGTGTCCATGACCCCAAACAATGAATAGGACCCCCAAACTTGCCCCGCAGGATTTCTAGTTTCCCCAACAGAATCAGATACACAAACATTCTTAAGAGAGGAGACATCAAGTCCCCCTTTCATGGGCTGGGGAGAGGAAGTGGTTGCACAATATGGTGTGTGCACTAAATGTCACTCAGTGACGTGTGTGTGTGTGTGTGTGTGTGTGTGTGTGTGTGTGTTAAAGGCAAATGAAATGCAGATTTCACCAGAATTTAAAATGCTAAGAGGGAGTTTAGAAGCTATGATGGTAATCTGGATTGTCAACTTGAGTGGATTGAGAGATACCTAAGAGGAGACTAAAGCACACCTCTGCGCGTGTCTGTGACACTGGGGCTGTGTCCAGAGTGGATTGATATACAGGGCAATAAGCGAGGAAGAACCTTTCATATGGGCGGTGCTATACAATAGGATGGGGCCAACATGGGCCAGTGTGGGCTGGTATGGTCCAGTATGGACCAGTGTAGACTGGTGTGGGCATATTCCACTCTTCCTGAGTGAGTTGTCTGTTGTGGCTGCCATTGCCTGTGACATCAAGCCTGACATCAGCTTCTTGGGCTTTTCATCAGACTTTCACCAGTGACCCCTGGGAGCATCCAGGCCTTGCAGACCAAGGCTGCATCCTTGGTCTCTTATTCTGAGACTCCTCACTTCCTTTAATTTGGATATTGTTACTTTTCAAATGATACACATTTTATCATTCTAATCTTCAGTATAAAATAGAATTTGTGTGCATCTATAAAGCACGCCTGCAGGTGTGAGTGTCTGCATCCAGGGTGAGGACCAGGTGTGTGGCCTCTAGACTCTGACATCCCCAGTTTCCCGGAGAAGGCTGTGCAAGTTTCAGAGACAAGGTGGAAGACCAGGGTGTGAAGACAGCTGTGTGAATTGAAATGTAAGCTGTAATTTGCCTTTTCCC
The DNA here is from genome assembly GCF_000001635.26 of Mus musculus. Lineage (NCBI taxonomy): Eukaryota > Metazoa > Chordata > Mammalia > Rodentia > Muridae > Mus > Mus musculus. The sequence continues at coordinate 84,829,823 of NC_000081.6, read as the reverse complement.
CCTGGAGTGGCATAAACACTGTAAGTTTTGTTTTTAATCAAGCTAAAAATCTAGAAGCCATGGAAAATGGATGCGCGCCCTCTCCTGGGTAAGCTGGGAACGGAGCCTGGCAGCCCTAGGTGAAAGTGTCCCTGGTTGGCCCCCCACTCCCACCCCTCCGCTCACTAAGCACCACGGACAGCTCTAGAACCGGCGTGATCCTTATGAGGCCAGCACCACGGACAGCACCAGATATGGGCTCGCGTGCAGTGTGGCTCTGTTCAGGACCACGGACAGTTACTGCATTTCTTCTGGGAGAGACTGCCACAGTGCCCAGCTTGTGCTCAGAGGAGACAGTCACTGTCGGGGGTGGGCGGGGGGAGGCGATGAATAGTGGAGCATCGGATGAGTACAAGCAGGACCTAGTTAGTCCTGAGTCCATGAGTCCTGAGACTCCTGGGAGATGCCAATGAGTGACCAGTGTCACACACTTCCAGGCTGGCTTCGAGTTGTGGGTCAGTTCCTGCTTCAGAGGTGACAACCAAGTCCAGCTAGGTACTGGTGTCCTTTGGACTGGACTCCCCAAGGGGCTGGGCTACTGAAGAGAGCTGAAGTGTCTTTCCTAGGTTGTGGCCTCCATCCTGAGAAAAGATGGGCTTGGTGCACAAAATGGGCTTCTGGAAGATTCCCTGCACTCTTAAAGGCCCTGGGCTGAGGATGTGGGAAGCTGGTGTATGTGGTGTGTGTGTGTGTGTGTGTGTGTGTGTGTGTGTGTGTGTGTGTGAATAGATTAGAAGGAGATGGGGAATTAGCCTTCAGGAGTCAGTCTGTGGCTCCATGCTGGGAAAGAGAGAGACGGGCAGGATTTTCTTGGCTTTAAATCCGACAGCATTCATTAGTTAATTCATGTTTCATTTTGATTTACTTGTTCAATGATTGGGTGCTGAGCAATGTTACATGATCGAAACTTTCAATAACAGGGAATGCTCTGCCATTTGCTGATATGCCTACATCGCCACCCGCCACACAGGGCTTATTAAATCTAAATAACGTTCACACTCGGCAGCTCCGATTTGAACAGCAAACCTAGCCCGGGAGGGAGATGGATGCCTGCCGTCTGCGTGACTATCTGCTCTCTCTGGTTCTCGCTTGATTTGCATGCAGTACAGCATGGGGGCCCCATTCCTCTAGCACTGGTTCCAGGCTTTGGCACCTGGGCTTGTCTAGCACTGAAACAGGACATGTATAGTGTGTGAGGGTAAACCTTGCGCAGTGTGACACCAGCACTTGGGCATGTCAGTCGGTAGCTTGTGTGAAGATACATCACACCATACCAAAACCTGGCGGTACAGTTCATTTGTCCTTAGCTCTGTCCATGATTACAGCATCTCACAGATTCTCCGGGCAAAGGATGACAGGCTTGCATTGCCGTCTGTCTCCCTGGTTTACAGCTCTTGGTGCTTCTGAGGGAATGGGGAGAGGGGGGTCAGTCTGAGCCAGACGTCTTAAGAAACAGTCTCCCTCTAAGCTCCAAGTGTGGATGTCATGAGTGTTAAAATATACACACTTTGTATTGGTTCTGCTCACTCTGCCTAGGTCATTCCTGTTGATGGTTTAAGAACTGGTTTGATGCCAGCTCATCCAAACTTCACAATGATGAGCTAGGTCTTCCTTGGCTGGCTATCTGGCTTCTGAGGTCAGGAGAGACACACCTGTAGTGGTACCTCCTCAAAGCTAGGAGCTCAGAAGGGCCGTATGTGTTGATGTATGCAGTAGGTGCTCCATGTGTGTTAGCGTATTTCAGAACGGTTGTTACCCTTCTTCCTACTAAGTGTGAGGGGATTTTTCTCTGATCTTCACAGCATTTTTTCCCGTTTGTTTTTGCATTTATTTATTTGTCTGGGGGTATGAGCATGATGTGGTGATCAGAGGACAACTTGAGGGGATTGGTTTTTTTCTGTGGGTTTCTTCTCCTCTACTGTGTGAGATCTGAGGGTCAAGTGTAAGTCCTAGGACCTGACAGTAAATGAACCACTGAACCATCTTGTTAGCCCCAGTCTTCGCTTCAAGGCTCTAGTGGTATTCTTAGAGGTAAGCTCATGGGTGTGCCCCCGACTTAGGCTTTGTCCCTGGGAGTCGCTATCTCAAGCTGCTATGAACACAGCTTTGAACACTTCCTTGATAGGGCCTTAAGTATTACTTCAGTTCTTGGCTTGAGCATGTCTGCAGCAAGCTGAGATTCTTGACCAGTGGTCTCTCCAGTCTGGAGATTTGTTCTGTGCCCCCTGTTCTCTGAATCTAGGAAAAGCCTCTGGATTCAACTTTTTTCCCTTTGGAGGGTGGTGACTTACGGAGTCCCCTTTGCCTATTTAGAAACCCTTGAAGCAGACAGGCTGGAGACCAGCAGGCCCTGGTTCTCCACAAATACAGCCTCCAGGGACTACTGTATTAAAGTCCGGTTCCCAGAATCCTTCTGCAGACTGTGATTGCTATGGTGGGAGCCAGTCAGGTTGGCACCAACCCTGGCAATAATCTGAGAGTCCTTGCTGGAGTGGGAGCTTGTTATAGTGGCACTCATCTGGTGCTGAGCTAGCTTAGGACAACAAGCCTGGAGAGGTGGGAATATCTGCTGCCTCCTCCATCCTCCCTTCTCCCTTCTCCCTCTTGCTTCTGCTTCTTTTTTCTTCCCCACATCCCCCACCTTGGTGTAGCTGGACTTAAGTTACTTTGTGGGTTCTCTTTTCTTCCATCCTTTCAACCCCCTAACGGTAGATAGGAGAGAGAAAAGGATAGAGGGAAAAGGGGGTGATGTTATCTTTAGACTACTTCCTGCTGATTAGGGATGTCGAGTTCCTAGGGACAAGTTTGATCTTTGCAGTCAGGAATCTAATTTTTTTTTATTATTTGTGCAGGACTACTTAATAAACCACAATTAACCAACAACCTACCTTGTCTCTTGGGGCCCTAGCATTTATATACCCTCTGAAAAGTCCCCATAATTCCATACATCACACAATCAGAAATTAACTGCTGCTGACAAAAATCACACCTCCGCTAGGGCATGAAGCAAATCATAGTCAGCTGCTGTGGACAGTCTGAAGCAGTTCCACACCTGGGATTAAAGTGGAAACATATTTAAACAAACCAAGATGCAAAAATTGTCACTGCACCTTGGTACATCAGGTACCAGGTTGGTTGGGCCCAGTTGCTAAGGGACACACACACACACAGAACTTGGGGGAGGGACCAGGGTCGGATTGTATTTGTTCCAAAAGGTCAGATCTGCCAGGATAGAGTGTGAAGGAGGTTGACTGACAGAGCGGGGGTTTTGAGGTTTTGTTTTGCTTTCCAGTTACTTTGAGAAATGGAGGCATACTGAGAGGACTCATAAAAGTGGCTTGGTCAGAGGAAGGGAGAGAAATTCTGCCTCCAGTTTTCCTTCCATCATTGGGGGCGGGTCTTGCAGTTGAATACAACAGGTTCCCATTGTGTGCCTGTGTGAACAGCTTCCTGTTGCACTTAGGAATGGGAGGTTTTGGCGTGTGGCTTTTCAAGGCTCTCCCTTTACCTGAAGGAAATGTTTACTCATTATCCACTTTCCCAAAGTCAAGCGGACTCTTTCTTAATCCCCCTCCAGATCTTTATTAGGACATTAAAGCCGTGGGCCTGGGGAAGACAAGCTAGATCCTGGTGTCTGTAAGGCGCGAGGAAGAAGAGAGGAATTTGAATTTCAAAGCCAGGCTTTTATCTCTCATTAGTTATTTTTCTGCTTCAAGGGCTCTCCCAAGACCAGCCCTCCTCCAGAAGGGGAGCACCAAACAGTGCTGCCTCTGCCTGGTGTGATGTGCAGTGTGAGCAAGGTCCATGCCACTGGGAACCAAGCGACTGGCCCAGGAAAGCCAAAGACCATGCACTGGTTATGATGCAGAACATACTATTAGATACTCCTCTGATGGGGAGGTGGGGAGCGGCGGGGATGGCGCTGACTCTGAGAGAATGGAGTAGTTGGTACAAGCTCCTTGTGTAGCAGGCAAACCTGGCAGCAGGCAGGCATGGTGCTGGAGCAGTAGCTGAGAGCTTAGATCGTTACCCCCCAAGCATGAGATAAATAAAGCTAACTGGGAATGGAGCGAGTGCTTTTTGAAGCTTCAAAGCCCACCCCTGCTGACACACCTCCAACAAGGCCACACCTCCTAATCCTTCCTAAACAGTTCAGTGAGAACTAAATACTAAGTATTCAAACATATGAGCCTACGGGCCATTCTCATTCAAACCAGAGCTCTGCCCCTGTGACAGCCGGTGAGTGCTGTGCCACAGAAGGTCCAGGAGGCGAGGGCTGTAGAAACAGAGGAACAGTTCCAAAATCTGATTCTCGAAGGTATCAGACAGAGAGCAGCACTCAGGAAAGCAGAGCCAAGAGCCGGGGAGAGGAAGGTGTGTGGTGGAGAATCAAGCAGCCAGCAGCAACAGGAGGGTCTGAGGTCTCTCGCATAGGCTCAGTGAATGGGTTTGCAATGGAAGCTGGGAAAATTGGATGTGTCCATCCAGAGCCCAGAAGAGAGTGCAGAGAACAGCCTGAGGAAGAGTGACTGTCTCTGGCAAAGAACACACCGAAATCCGTGACTGTTGATGTTGCAGAATGCGGGATTTCCTAAGACCCTCAACACTGGGGGAGAGTGAATGCATGTTTAGTTATGAGAGATGGTGGAGTATGCACCACCCCCAGCAGCCAGCCCCCAAAGCAGAAGTTATTAGTACTGTACACCAGTGTGTTGGGGATGTAACTTTCAACCTAGGGTCTACATAGGATCTTGCAAAGCCCCTTGAGGGTATTCGTTCCCTTTTGCCTTTCTCAGTGAGCCCCAGGCCAGATGCTCCCTGGAAATAAGGAGTTATACTCAGAAAACAAAACCGGAATCTGAGTGCAGGAAAGGGGTTCCATGGACTTGGGGGAAGACCCTGAAGGTGGTAGGGTCCTGGAAGAGCCCCTGTATGTTTGCGCAAGAGAGGTCACTGTACCAGAGAAGTTGTGGAGACTGAGCAAAAAAATACAAGCCCTTGAAAATTCAGGCATGGGAAAGCAGTTGGTAAGAGCAGGAGGCCGACTCCTGAGACTGTGTGCATTATTTAAGCTCGGGTCTAGAGTCCCTTTGAAAGCGCTTTTTAGATTCTGGGGCAGACATGATGCACCGGCCCTTCCGCACAAATGCACTTTTCCCTCAATGGTTATCATGGAGCTGACCCCCAAGCTTCCTAAGGGTTGCAAGAAATGAATGCAAGCAAAGATGTTCCCAAGGACCTGATCCTTATGTGTGACTTCTGGGCTCCTGGGTTACCATGGGCTCAGGAGCTGGTCTTGCCACAGAGGCCAGGACTGCAATAGAGCTGGCAAGAGGCACTATGGCATTTGGGGATGGGAGGGTGTCCAGAGATGCTGAGGTGGAAGACTGTGCAGGGGGCTATACACATGGTACTAGAGGAGATCGGGTGTCTGGCTGTGGGACTGTCATGTGGGTGATGGCCACCAGCCACAGCTCCCAAGACCAGAAAGCAGGCCGACACAAAGATTGTCATGGACAGTGGCAATGATGGCTACCACTGCTCTTTCCTGAGTGTGGGTGAGTGACTTACTTGTGGGAAGTCCCCAGTTTTCTATGGCATCTGAGAATAACTCAAGAAGTCCACCCTAGCTCATATAATCCTGGTCAGAGGTCTGCAAGAGGAAGAACCCCTGGACAGCACCTTCTTCCTTTGGTTCTTTCTAAAAACTATGTTTTCCCGTTTCCAAAGTGGGACTTAAAAATGAGACTCTGGGCTGGTGAGATGGCTCAGTGGGTAAGAGCACCCGACTGCTCTTCCAAAGGTCCAGAGTTCAAATCCCAGCAACCACATGGTGGCTCACAACCATCTGTAACAAGATCTGACGCCCTCTTCTGGTGTGTCTGAAGACAGCTACAGTGTACTTACATATAATAAATAAATAAATCTTTAAAAAAATGAGACTCCTGCCCTGGGTACTTCTGAGTCGTTTCCAGGGATTACCTGTGACTGCAGTCAGGCTCAAGTTGGCATTGGACCCAAGAGTGCATGGGTAGCATGGGGCAGGCTTGAAAGATGTGCACCTGACAAGCTCCTCAAGGCAGGTGGCCACCTCACAGCCATTTGACTGACCGGTAAACCTCAATATTTCTGCCACTCAGCTAAGTAGATTGCCACCTGCAATGAGTAAATTAAGTATTGATGAATTTGACTATGAGATTTAATTTATAGCCTCTTTCTAGGACTACACTGGGGTTGAGGTGGCTCAGTGTTGAATCCTGACTGTCTTTCTTTTAAAAGTTGAGTAGCAAAGAAAAGACACTCGTCAGACACTTGTAAGGTCAGGGATGCCTAGGGACTCTGATCTTAGTTGTTAACGTGACACAAACTAGAGTTCCCTAGGAGGAAACTCATTTGAGAAATTGCCTCTATCATATTGGCCTGTGAATGCATCTGGGGAATTCTCTTGATTGATGTAGGAAGGCTCAGCCCCACTGTTGGTGATGTCATCCCTGCGTAGGTGGTCCTCGGTGGTGTAAGAAATAGCTGAATGTGAGCCTGGAACAGCATTCCTGCATGATATCCTTGCTTTTAATGGCTTTGCAGTATTCCATTGTGTAAATGAACCACATTTTCTTTACCCATTCTTCAACTGAGGGACATCTAGGTTGTTTCCAGTTTTTGGCTATTACAAATAAAGCTGCTATGAACATAGTTGAGCAAGCGTCCTTGTGGGATGGTGGAGCATCTTTTGGGTATATGCCCAGGAGTGGTATAGCTAGGCCTTGAGGTAGAACTATTTCCAATTTTCTGAGAAACCACCAGATTGATTTCCAGAGTGGTTCACATTCCCAGCAGCAGTGGAGGAGGGTTTGTTAAGGGCATGTTTATTAAGTGAGCATAGGAGGCTGGGCATGGCAGCACACACCTGTAATCCCAGCACTTGGGAGACTGGTGTGTTAGTTTTCTTGTTGCTATGGCAACAAGAGGTAGGAAGAGCTTGTTTTGGCTTACAGTCTGGGGGATACAGTCCATCGTCATTGTTACAGTGTCTCTAGACGTTGCTTCCACAGTGGCCCTAACCAGCAAGTACAAACTGCCCATTTTGTTAGTCAGCTTGCTTTTGGTTTTGGGGGGCTCTTGGTGGGGTTGTTTTATGTTTTATTTGTTTTGTTTTTGTAGACAGGGTTTCTTTCTCTGTGTAGTCCTGGCCATCCTGAAACTCCATCTGTAAACCAAGTGTTTCCCTCTGCCTCCTGAGTGCTGGGATTAAAGGTGTTTGCCACCACCACTCTGAAATCTGCTTGCTTTTAATAGCTCTCTGGCTTTGGCAACACAAGAACGTATAGATAAAAATCTAGAGGCAAAGTTAAGTTCTTTAAGAGCTACGGCATTGCACTTAGGACATGCAATACAAACTATACATCGGTAATTTTTTCCAGCATCGTGCTGGCTTTAGGTATGTCTGCGTCATTCCATTAAGCTACGACGAATCTAAGTAGAAATGGAACAAAATTAAAAATAGTTTATAGGAAATAAGGCATTATAAGGTTTGTTTAGATTTCTTAGATTTGATAACCCTGTAGTAGTTAGTAGTTAGGTGCGTTCGGTTTCACATCTGAACTGTCCAAAGATGTACTGTACAAGTTCTAGGGACTCAACCCCTTTGACATCCTTTAATGTCCATTTGACTTTACACCCAGACTGCTCATGGTAGTGACTCTTTTTTATATCGTTAGGAGGGCTTCTCTTGGTTTAGGGAACATCAGAGTCTCTTGGACACTCCGCCATGAGTAAATCATTTGACCTTAAAAAAAATAAAAGAGGGGGAAACTGTTGAGAGCCAGGCTGGTCAACGGCTTTCCCTAAGGCTCTGATGGTGTATAGAGAGGGAATTAAGTCTTAGTCTAAAACCAGGAACATGCACGGTGGCAAGTGGCCTGGGGCCAGGATCTTGGGGAAGCTGCAACTTTGAATCCTGGAAACTCAACTCTTGCCCCCTAAAGAAAGGGCTGTGGTCATCAGTCCCCAGACTGCTGTGAGCTTAGTCAGTGACACACTTGAGACACCCTGTGTTCCCTTTGTGCAGCATTGCTTGACTGGCTTCCTGCTGGCTTTGTCCATTGGTATGACAGCTTTCTGCCGAGTCTGTCATGTTTTCCTTCTGCAGAGTGTATATAAGATGCTGCAATTCTTAATAAACTTGCTCAGCCTAAGACACAGCTTGTGTAAGAGTTCCTGATCCCAGCTTCACTATCTTTATTTTCTGATCCCCTGGCTCTTCTCTCTGGAACCTGTCACTGAAGAACACCTTGCTGGGCCAGGTCAGTGCCTGCCTGCTAAGTGCCCAGAGAAGAAAAGGACCTGGTAGTGTTGACCTACATGGGCATGGCTTTCCTCCTGCAGTGTATGAACGCGAACCTGTGTGGTTCAAGGTTCTCTGCTCCTGCCTTGACTGGACCTCAGTTTCCCCATCTATAGAATGGGGAACAGAGTGAGTGGCTGATGCCCACAGTTCAGTGTGAAGGGTCTGAGTCAATGAAGAGGGTGGGAGAATCTCAGTGCCCTAGGACATGGGGACCCCCAAGAGGGGAACTCTTATTCTCAAAAGAGCCCTAGGCATTCAAAGCACTTTAAGACCATAAGATCTGGAATGAAGTCCTGCTTAGTGTAGCCCTGTATCCCCCATCCCTACCCCAGCCAGTGTGTACATCACTTCCTCATCCCCAAGGCAGCCTGTGCACCTCCCACATCTTCCCCTGCAACGATCTGTGCTTTATGCCGCGGCCTAGCCAGCCCTGCTTACTGTGTGGCTCTCCAACTCCCTGCTGGCACTTTGCCTCAGCTTGGAGGCTAGGTGGCATCACACTGTGGGCACCCAGTTCCACTTGGTGCCCTGGGTATGCCCAAGGTGGGCCGGTATGGCTGGGTCTTGTGGCTCTTCTCTTACTTGTGGGCTCCAGGTACCAGGGCTGAGGGTACTGGCCAGACTCACCTTCTGCCCTTCACAGAGTCACATGATGTCCAGAGGTCCAGGGCACACACAGGGCTCAAGATGTTCTAGCTCCAGCCAGTGGTTTGTCTCCTCTCTGAGGCCCCAGGATGTGACCTATCCTTTGAGTTGTCACCAATAACTGGAAACGTCCAAATCTGAGACAGAAGCACCCCTTGTGCACGGGGCCCCGTTCTTAAGCACGCATTGTATCCTGGCTTATTGTGGAAAGAGACTGGCTAGCTATGATGGTGAGGCTCATAGCAGACAGGGAGAAGAGGAGAGATGCTAGTGGAGCTAACGGGAGGGACCACAGTTCATGCCTGGAGGTCGAAATGATTCAGGTAGCCAAAGGGTCACACCAGGCCAAGAGGAGGCATACACGGGGTCATTGCCTAGTGACTGCAGTGCCCATGGCCCGACAGAGGTTGCTGATAGTTTAAGACTCCCTTCTGCATTTGTACCTACCACTGACCTTGCAGGTAGAAAGTCCGGAGCTCAGGATGTCAAAGGCTCACCTGAGTCTCCAACCTTCTGACCCTGGGTTGTGAACACTTTGGAGGACAGGACTTTTTCTTGGTAATTTTGCCTTTTATCAGTTAACGTCACCCGTTTCTGTGGATCCCACGGGGCTCCTGCTAACTTCCTTCCTGGTATCAGGAGTTTCCACAAATGTTCTGTCACCTATGTCTGAAGTGTCTACGTTCTCAGAGGGGGAAGGGAAAAGATACCAGCCTTGGCTAAGTGCATGATGGACCCTGCTTCTTATTTAAATCCAATAGCAGCTTTGCAAGCTGACTGCTCACACTGCTGTTGGTTCTAGGGTAGAGCTTGGGGTGTCTGACCCCTGATTCCCTGTCCTTTCTTCTTCCCACGACACCTTAGATTAATGGGGTCTTCTCATGGAGAATGTAGCTCCCACAATACCCACTGGCTCTTGGCCTATTGCATGTCTGTCCCTGACCCTAGCCCTGCCTTGAGCTATGTTAGGTTCCTGCGGGGACTTCCTAAGTGCTCCTGGTAGGGGATAGGATGGATCTGTGCTGTGTTTGACACTGTAGGCTTAGTGTCTGTTCTACAGCTATGGCACACCAGGCTGGGAGCCAGAGTGGGTTTCTGAAGTCTCTTTTCCTCCCTGTCCTGGTCTGAGCTCCCCTTCTCAATGGTTTCCTGTGTAAGCACCATCCTGCAGGCTGCACTGGTGATCAACGAGGCTGGAGTGTGCACAGCAGCATAACCTCTGTGAACTCCAACACTTACCCTATGCTACCAAGAACTCCTTACCCTCTTCCTGCTCCATGTCTTCATCCTGGGTCCTCTCCCAGGTGCAGTAGACATAGTCAGGACTGGCTAGTCCATTCCAGTGTTGGGGTTGCCCCATAGAATAGAGCTCACCCCATGGGTGCTCCCCCAGCTGCCCCCAGGGCTCTGCCTGTCTAAAAGGGAGCCGTAACTGGCGCTCGACTTTTTTTAATGTGTGATTTCTTCTTTGATATATAATTTACATACATTGAAATTCACAGATCTTAATTGTACCATCTGATGAGTTTTGACAGTCGCAGGCTTGCAGGTAACTCACACCCCTGTGGAGACGAGGTAGGGAATATTCCCATTACCTCAGAAAACCCCTGTGCACTGCCTCATCAGTCCCCGAGAGGCGTAAAAAGAACCGGGACAACTGACTGTAATGATACGTAACCAGCATATCCCGAATACTATCATTTCCAACGTATAATTAATGTTTTAAAATAGTAATGAGATTTTTGCTTTTTTTCCCTTACCGCCTTTGAGACAGCGTGTGTCTTATACCTGGTGCACAGACCAAGTGCCAGCAGGTGCCAGGTGCTGGCAGGTGAGGACATTCAGGTGGGGTATCACATGGAGAGGACTCAGAGCAAGAGGTCAGGAGGCAATCAGAGCCTCAGAAGGGTGACAGATACGGAATGATATTGTTTCCAGTCGGACCCCAGCAGAGAAGTGCCTTATAAACCGGACTGGCTGGTGCAACTTCCCAGTGCCACCTCCTCCAGGCTCTGCAGGCAGCAAGCTGGGAGGCTTCCCCAGGGACAGCACAAGGGGTCTGCAGCCTCACCCCATAGCTCTCAGAGGGAGTGCTACTATTATTTCACTAGAGACGGAGGTCATGTGATATGCGTGTCTCCCGCTGCAGATACTGAGCCTGGCTCTCTTTTCTCTTTCAGTCCAGACAACTCAGGATTTGAAGAAGTTCACTTTCAACACATTGCTAATTAGAAATGCCAACCTTCTCACGAGGCTTCATAGAGACAATGGGGTGTTGTGTCCCCTGAGGGCAGCCGTGCCAACTGGCGATATAACGTCTCGGCACACACGTGGCTGCTCAGTCCAGCTTGCACGAGGCCTGGGCTTCCTGCCCTCAAAGGGATAAAGCCAGTCAGGGCCACCTTGTCCTCAGCTGACACCTGCCTCATCCCATCTCACAAACTCCCCTTCGAAAACCAGCACAACCCCATTTTCTGGATGGGAAAACAAGGGCTTTGGAGGTTAAATGGCTTCATCCAAGGTTGCCTGAGCCATGATGTCCTACAGCTTCTCTCAGGTGACAGCTCAGGTTTTTAGGTCCTTCTAGTGCCAGGTGTGTATCAGACACTGTGAGGAGACACCCTGACGACACAATGGTCCCTAGGGAATCCTAGACATGGGAAGTCTGAGGGACTAGTGCCAGCTCCCACAACCATAGTGGCAGGCCTCTGAGCCACATGCCTATGGCTACTGACCGGAGTGGCATTCAGGACAAGCGACTGGAGTATCCCCATGGTAAGATTTCACTCCCTCAGAAGGGGTGTTTATGTGTAGTGCAGGTATGAGTATATAAATTACCTCTTGAGCTGAGCAGGCCAACCCCACACCCATTCTGTGCTCCTGGCAGGCCTCACTGAAGGCAGGGACGCCCCCCTCTCCCAGGGTGGTCTAGTGAGCCACTGGGCTTGAAGTGCTCTGACATCCATAGTCTGAGTGGCAGTGAGGGTGAGCCAGGAGATGTGGGGGCTCTGGCGGCTCTGTAGAAAAGATGCCAAGGAGACTGAAACTTTGGCACATGGGCCTTGGACCATCAAGCTCTGACTGTAGGGTCTCCCGTCCTGATGTGCCTGTACCCAGAGTGCTCTGGGTACATCCTCCAATCTAGCCATTCTTAAAAAGACAGTACTCTGGCAGAGAGCTCTTTCTGACCCCAACACCCAGCACCTCTGGGCTCTGCCTCTGCTACGAAGTTTCTGTCTCTTTGTAGTCTAAATTGGATCTTTTGATCATACACACAATCCCCTACCTCCTTCCCTCTTCCAACCTCTCCTCCTCTTTCTCCCTCCTTCCTTTTTATTCTCCCCACTCCCACTTTTGTTTGTTTGTTTGTTTGTTTGTTTGTTTGTTTTTGAATCAGGATCTCATTATTAAGCCTGGGCTGGCCTTGAGTTCTCCTTGAATTCCTTCACACTCACGCCTCAGCCTCTCAGATGGCTGGGGTTGGAGACAAGTTCTATCCTGCCGGGCCTGGAGTCCCTCTGTCATCCCTGGAAGTCCTTAAGGAGCACTCTCAGGTAGCTTAACTGCTTGTCACTGTGACCTGTCCTTCCAGAGTGTGGAGCAAGTCCTTGCCCCTGCACCGGGCTCACCAGGTACCTGCTGGAGGACCTGTGCCCTTGATTCTCTAGCCTCATGAACACATTGGCTGCCCAGTATCCCACACCAGAGGGGCAAGAGAGCTGTGGTCAGGGAGGAGCCATCACTTACAGAGAAACAAGACACAGATGGGACTCAGGATCATCCCTCCCATAAGTCACCTGCCACACAGGGCCACTGGGACCCTCGGGAGGCAGTGCGGGACTTCCGGTCACCCTGTGCCACCTTCCTACTACCTTTATCAGGAATCCCTCCATATCCCCGACTGAAGACAAACTAGGCACCTGGCAGCCCATGCCCTGCTGGCAGAGTTAGGGGGCCCAGCTTTATAGTTAATGTGCTCTCAAAGCCCTCCTATGATGGGCAATGAAGGGTCACCTGGAGCATGCTGCCTGAGGCTCTGTGGCTGTGAGCACAGCGGAAATGAGTCGAGTCCTGTAAGGACATTCCTAACAGAGACCAGAGATTAGCTTAGAGTAGCAGTTCTCAACTTGTGGGCAGTAACCCCTGTGGGGTTGAACAATCCTTTTATAGGGGTCACCTAAGACCATCAGAAAACACAGATATTTACATTATTATTCATAACAGTAGCAAAAGTACAGCTATGAAGTAACAACAAAAATAATTTTATGGTTGGGGGGTCACCACAACACGAGGAACTGTATTAAAGGGTTGCAGCATTCAGAAGGTTAAGAATCACTAGCCTAGAGCCTCCCAGCCTTCCGGACTATTCAGGCACAGCCTCGGGCAGAGCAGAGTGGTGAGCCTCGGGCACCAGGATGTGGGATGCTATAAGGTGAGTCTCACCCCCTCTCCAAAGAAAGGGCCAGCGCTTTAAAAATGAGGTACAAGTTACATACAGTGAGAGGCACTGGGCTAGACATGCAACCTAGTAAATGTAGGTGAATGTCTCCATCCAGATAGTTACACCCAAGGACCAGTGACCCTGGAGGTACCTACCACAAGCTGCTTAAAGGTAGGCCCTGCATTTCCTGACACCCGGGTCCTCTCCAGACAGGTTCACATAACAGGCCTTCCCATGGTACTAGCAAGAGTATCTAATTGGATGGAGATGACGTGGTCTTTGAGAGGTGTGTCCACGGTTGCAGTTGGACACTGGTTCTTCTGAGTGGCTATTATGTGTGGGGCCTAGCATACATCCTCATTCTGGGACGTGTTGTAAGGACACAGACTTGGCTATGTTCAGAGCCTGATGCAAAGACCAGAGGCCCTAGCATGGATGCTGGGCCCTGAGGCCCAAGCAATGATAGTTCCAGGAACATAGGAAGGAGCAGCCCCTACCATCTATGTCATTTTCTAGGCTCCAGGGCTGTCACTCAGCCCCAGTCATCATTGTCACATGTTGCTGTGGGTTCTGGGAACAGGGAGGGGGAAACTAACTCCAAGATCCTTCCATAGAGGTTCCAAGCTCCACCCCTTCCTCTGGGTCATTCCTGCCCAAGCCCCCAAGCTTTTGTGAGTCTGGACACACACTTGTCTTAGCTTCTCTTAGATGTGTCCCTCACAGCCTGGGCATTACCATCAGGCAGGGTGAGGTAAATTCCACAGCAGGTGGAAAGGGGGGATGGGAGAGTCCTGCTGGCCTCCTAGGCCCCAGAGTCCAATTCCCTTCCCAAGATGCTTTGCATTTCTCAGGGGAGCTGAGGGGACGAAGCCCTTTCAGCTACAGTTGTCTTGGCTGCCTTCCGTGGCTGAGCTGTGTCTCTTCAGAGGTTCACATTTACATGCAGAAGTTTGCCCCCCCCCACACACACACACTTCTGTGTTTGCCAGGATCCTCTGGCCGTGGTTTTTCCCTACCCCCACCAATCACAGCCCCTGATCTTTAGACTGCAGTGCCATTTAGAGTGTGCATTTGTACTAAATAGCATAAAATTACATCCTTTCAAGTTAATTAAGCTACTCCACTACCCCAGTGCTGCAGAAAGGGTATTTCCAATGTCAGCCGAGTGGAGCCTCTAGTTTCTCATGCTGACTGACAACTGCCCTCTGAAAGGGCCCTTGCAGTTGTTGGAGTGGCCTGGGGGGTACCTTACCCTCGCTGGCCAAGTCTCAGTCAGGGTCACCAGCTCCACAGGCCACCTGCACTGGCAGCTGAGCCATGAGGCCAGGTGTCACTGCTCCCGGTCACCTTGCTTCTCATAGCTATAGCAAATAACCCCCCTCCCAAGATGTGAAGGGCCCAGTCTTCCAAGAGCTCTTGCTTCCAAAGTATAGTGCAACAGTGTGGCAGTTCCCTGAGAGTCCGAGAGGCAGCTATTGCTTGGCACCTGCCCTGTACTGGGGCTTATACTTAGCATCCTGGGAGAGAGCAGGCTGCAGGGCAGGGAAGGACCTCATGGGGAAACTGGCCCCAGCAGGAGGGAATGCAAAGGTCCAGATGAGTCTGTAGGCCATGGTGTGCCATCTCCACATGCTGCCCTCGCCCGCCTGCCTTGCTTTGGCCTTCCAGCAAGCCAGGGAGGCAGCTAGCTGGCATCTAATGTATTAAAGGGATGAAAACCTAACCCTTTGGCTGCCCACAGGTGTCATTGGCTCTGCCTCAAACGCAGTGTTATGCGCACAGGGTCTCTGATCCAATAGAGATACGCCTGCACGTCTATTTGCTAAGACGTGCTCTGTCACTTCCAAAGTGACCAAGCTCCTGCACATGACGTTCAAGGCCCCCCATAGACAGAGCCTCTCTGCATGTGCCTCTCCTCTGCCATCTTCCTTCCCACTGGTTCCCACGTGCCCCTGCTGCTGCTGGCTTCTCTGTCCTCCCTTCTGGTTCCTATGAACTTCATCTACTGCCCACTTGGAACATTCTGGACCTTTAAAGGTCCAGCCCAGACACCACCTCCTCTAGGACGCCATCCTGCTCTCTGTCTCCCCATGCTTGTTTCCAGTTGCCCAAAGCAGAAGGCCTCCCCATGATTAGCTCCTGGTGAGCGAGCACAGGAGCACTTCTGTTCTCCCCTGCGCCGAGCCCTGCAGGGTACCAGATGAAGAAGCCCTCCATGTTCCCTGCCTTCCTGGCTGCATGTCACCAAACCACATGTGGTCCCATGGTGTAGCAGCCATGATGGGATGTGTGTTAAAGACTGTCTGGGGGAAAGGGGCTGGCGAGATGGCTCAGCATTTCAGAGCACTGACTGCTCTTCCGAAGGCCCTGAGTTCAAATCCCAGCAACCACATGGTGGCTCACAACCATTCATAATGAGATCTGATGCCCTCTTCTGGGGTGTCTGAAGACAGTTTCAGTGTACTTGCATATAATAAATAAGTAAATCTTAAAAAAAAAAAAAAGATCCTCTGGGGGCATGGCTAAGTTTGACTGCTAGGAGCATTCAAATAGTCTTGGTTATCTTATCTCCCCACCTAGTGACAGAGGTGCTGTCCTGGACTTCTTGGATGCACTACAGTGTATGTACAAGGGAAGCCCTGGCCTGTTGTCTTCTGGTTGGTCAGCTTCACTAACCCCTCACATCTGCACGCTTCCCTCCCTCCATCTCTCTCCTCTTGGTCAGTACACAGCGTGTGGTACACATTTGTCCTCAGGGGATCAGGACCCAGGACAGCAGAGATGTTGCAATGGCCCATTGCAAAGTATGCAGATGCCTCCCTCCCACCCTCCTCTCTGGTCCTGGTAACAGGAGGCAGGTACTTGCTCCTTCGAGTTGGGGACAAGGATATATAGAGTGATTGCGCTGTCACTGGATGGAAATTCACATTCAGGTGGGTGCACCTGGCATTGGTCCTGACTGCCACTGTGCCCTGCGTGGCTGTGAGCAGTGGGCTGGGGGAGGCAGGACAGTGTGCAGATTTCTCTGGGGATTTGTGAAGACTTCAGGGAGCACCCATCAAGCTGAGGCCAGTGGAGGCTCTGTGTCTAGGAAACAGGATTGGGGACACCCAGGTTGGAGTGCAGGGGCCAGACCCAGAAACTTGTGCCAGGAGCATTGTTTGCGAGCGGCTTTTTCCTGCCAACTGTGATAAAGGCAACCATTGAGTTTCATCTGTGAATAACAAGCTGGTTCCCATGACAGTCAAAGCGGTGCTTATGTTATATTAATATTTATTAGCCGCTACCAATGTTGGGGCTCACTTGTTATCTGAGTCACATATCACAGCAGTTCTGTAAGAATGCAGGAAAATCACAACCCAGACGCAATTAAACCGCTGCACTCTGGCTGTGTCCGCCAAGGCTGGGGCCGCATGGAGCGGAAGTAGGAAAGCAGTCACCCTCCCCTCAGCTCTCCGTCTTCTCCCACGCTGCCAGATGGAGGAATGAACCTCACTGGGCATGGAAAGTCAGACCCTGGCTACAGCCATCTGAGCGGGGATTATCCTAAACAGCCAGCTAGAGAATCAGAGATTTGGAGATTCTGTCCCTGACATCCTAGGAGCCACAGCCAGTGACCATCCTGGGCTCAGACCCCAGTGCCCTGTGCCTGGCACCTGCCCCTCAACAGATGACTAAAGTTTTATGGAACATGCTAGTATATTAAGTGTTCAGGATCAGCCCCGAGACCTTCCTGCAGGGGCATTGGGATACAGGCAAATGTGTGACCCTGTGACCCTGTGACCCTGTGACCCATTGCCATCCTAGGCTCGACCCTGAGGGGCAAGGCACAGTCTCTGCCTGCAACGCTCATGTCCTTACTTGAAGCACCATGGTCAAAACCACGTGAGACAACCCAGAGGGGTCAGATGGCTCAAGAGACAGAAACCTTTGTCTATGTGCCTGCTGTGACAGTGGTCCATGGGCCCACTGCACATGTAATGAACCTGAGCGCTGAAGGGCCAGTCATGTGACCTGGCCTCACCCCAGTTCCATCTTGGCTCCTCTGTCTCCACAATGACACACTTTGTGCCACCTCCCCAGGAAGTCTTTAGAGATCTCGGCAGGATGGAGACTAGCATCCAGAGAGCCTTACTTTGCTTGAGCTGGCCCCTCCCTGTTTTCTCAAGCTGACCCACCCTAGCATCTTGTTAGAAAAACTGGGTTTTTATTCCCACACCGTCTGAGACCGACTCTCACCAACTGGTCTCCATTGCTGGGATGTGTCTATTAGTAGCTGAGAGGTCGCGTGATCCTAAGCCTCATGCCAAGCCTATCTTGAACTGTGACTTCCCAGATGCAGGGAGCACCAGAGAGAGTGCATTCTCAGGGAGGGCGGGGCCCAACTTCCTCTGTGAGCACAGCCCTGTTACTTACCACATAGGTTAAGTTTCTTGGCTCTGAGGTTTGGCTTAATAATGTAGCCTAAGGGAACATCTATCCGCAGAACCTCAGTTTCCCCAACTGTATACAAAGAGCAAGGTTGTATGTGTTTCCAGGTGTGACCTTCTAGAATGGTGGTTCTCAACCTGTGGGTCTCGACCCCGTTGCAAGGGCATTGAACAGTCATTTTCACTGGGGTCACCTAAGAGCATTGAAAAACGCAGATATTTATATTATGGCTCATAACAATAGTGAAATTGCAGTTATGAAGTAGCAATGAAAGTAAATTTATGGTTAGGGTCACCACAACGTTAGGAACTGTATTAAAGGCCGGAGCTTTAGGAAGCTTCTGTATTAGAATTCACTCTCCTGGGCTCGGCCATCTTAGCAGATAAAAATTTTCAAGGAACTTGAGTCCTATGACCTCTAAGCTGCCATCTGTGGCTCTGGCCCTTGGTCCTCCCGACTAGCTTATAACTTAGGGATGGGAATTCATCGGGGGAGATGTGTCTCTCTGGTGACTCATAGAACAGCAGTCATTGCTGTTTGGCCCTTGTGGAGTTGTGGAACTCAGCTCTCTGAAGTCTCGAGCAGGAAGCATGCCATGTGTCCCTGGAAGGGAGCTCACGGCCACTCACACAGCAGGCATCCCCTGGCCCTGGCATTCTCTGTCCAGTCTGGATGTTGTGGTGGCCGTTGCTATGGTGAACCCCTTCTGGCTTCTTTCAAAAAAGTTTCTTGTGTGATGGCCTTGGCAGTGTGACTTCTGATGTCCCATGCACCACTCAAAGCAATGTTAGCCACCTGGAGTTTGGAGGGGAAAGTGAAGAGAAGATCTTTGAGAGTCTGAGGGAGGATCCCACACACAGTGCATTTGGTCAGTCCTTCACCCTTACAGGGACCCTCTTCTCCACCAGAATCAAACAAGAAGGTTTTGTGTATTGTCCTTAAGAGTTGCACTGGTTTGGGACTTAGAGAGGAGCTGCACAGAAGCTATCAGAGATCAGAAAATGCAGGGATGTGTGGAGGGTGGAAAGGGGGCGTGATGGCCACAGAGATGAGAGCCCAGCTGGCCATATCAGCCACAGCAGTGGGACAGAGACAGGTGAGATGGAAGCCCTTCCCTCCAGAGGGCTCATGCTGGCTTCAGCTTAGCAGACTGGCTCCAGCTCTATCCCCAGCCTGGATTTAGGAGGAAGCCTCAGGCCAGAAGCCCTCTGACCCACCCATAGGTTGCACTGGGGCCTTAATATGCTGTGCTTATGTTGGGAGCAGACAGGTAGACTTCGAGGGGAGAAGGCAAGGCAGATGCAGCTTTGCAACCAGAAGGTACGGTTTTTAGCTTTGCGTCACGTTGGTCATGAGGCACCTAAGATAACTTGAAAGAGGAGGGGGTAATCTAGCTCATGGCTCTGGACATTCAGGTCCAACATGGCTTTGGGTCTCTGAGAGCATGTGGGTCACATGACAGAGCAAAGTGCATACCTTATGGCCAGAAAGCAGAAGCACAAGTGGAAGAAAGAGTCTCACAGCCACACTAGACTATGTCCCCAAATCTAAGGCCCTCCTGCTAAGCCCCACTTTCTGCAGGTCTACAGCACACACACACACACACACACACACACACACACACACACACGTAAGACAACAACATCCTTGGACCCGGCCTTTCTCACATAGACCTTTCCAAAGGAGGTCGCCAGGATGGGCTGACTCTAGGCTGCCCTCTGTCCTATTTAGTCCTGGGGTGATGTTTCTCTCTCACACACAGTTCCTACTGTCCCCTCACCCCAACGCTGTGCAGTGCCCAACCCACAGAGCCACTCCATTTAGTCTTCATAGCCCAAGTATCAAGATTCCTTCTGTGGCCATTGGGGAGGGACATCAGCAAGAAACACTAAGTGGCTCTGTGTAACCGATGCCACAGCACATCTGTGCTCCCTCATCTATCCCTGCCAAAGCTCCTGAGGTGAGTCTCCGTGACACTCGGAAACATTCGCCAAAGACAAGTTTTTCCAAAGCCATGAGAGCTTTTGCCCTGAAGATCGAAGGGTCTGCCTGAACCTGCCTCCCCGTCCACGTGTTGGCTTCTCCTCGCCTTCTCCCAGACTGCCTGCTGGACTGAGCTAATACAAGGAAGTTATCTTTGACTTTTATGGCCCCTTTTCCCCCTATTAAAATGCTCAGAGCTATAAATGTCGTCATCAGCAGCTCGTTTATCTTGACAGAAGTGCGGCTCTAAGTGAACCAACCTCTGAAGCGACTGCTTCAGTTGTATCGATAAATTCCGGCGTGGAGCAGAGAGGTCAGCTCTTCGCAGACAAAATGCCTTCCCGCTTATTAATGAGTGCTTTATGAGGCCGTGGAAGGATGGATGCCTGTGTGAGCTTCAAGGCCAAGCAGATCACACCCTCAGTCCGTGCAGCATTGGCAGGGGGGCAGGCCATCTGTGAGAGGTGACAGGGATATTCTGAGAGGACTCCTGCCAGGCCACGGGATACTGGCACCCTGTTGGCAAAGTGTTTGCTACTGACTTTCTACAAGGCATGGAGACTGTGGGCTTAGACTGAGAACTGTCAGGACGCTGATGCTTCAGGCCGTGGTCTCACAGGACAGTACAGAACCTGTCCCCACAAGACTCTGGCACCCTGTACTTTCTTAAAGGCACCTTATGTTTAGTACACCCTAAAGAACAGACCAGGCACCCCAATCCAGGCAGTGGTAACACAGCTGTGAAGTTGGGTGACCTTCTGGAATGTGGCAGCTTTCTCCAGATATGCCTCTGGAACCTCCTGGAAGCATGTTAACAGAATGGCCACCCTTGCCTGCCTCCCACCTCCATGGGTCTGAGCAAGCTGCCCCAGTTACATGAGCTGGTGTCTATACTGGGAGATGACAGCTTCTTCCTATTAAAGTGGTGTGGAGCCCACAGTGACAGGCAGACAGTCCTCAGAGCTGGTGTGTGTGTGTGTGTGTGTGTGTGTGTGTGTGTGTGTGTGTGTATTCATATGTGATGTCTGTCAACCTCCGCCCTGGCTTTTGAGACAGTGTCTCTCACTGGGACCTGGAACTTGCTCATTTGATGAGGCTTGCTGGCTAGGGAGCCTCAGGGAACTACTTCTATCTGCCTCCCCAGTGCTGAGATTACGGGCGTGTGTCCCCACACCCTGTTTTTTTGTTTCATTTTTGGTTTTGTTTAGACAGGGTCTCTCTGTGTAGCTCTGCCAAAGCCCACACCTCACTCCATTGTTTCCTAGTGGGTTTCTTCCCATGAGTGGCTGGGTGAGGGTTGGGCCCTTGGGAGTGAGCCAAGGACCTACTTTCCCAGGTAGATTAGGCTGGCCTTGAGCTCTCAGAGATCCTCCTGCCTCTACACCTTGAGTCCTGGGATTAAAGACGTGGACCACCACTATGCTTGAGAGTCCCAGCATTTGGAAAGAGGAGGCAGAGTCAGCCTCAGCTAAGATAAGTTCAAGGCCAGCCAGGAATCTAGCAGCTGTATGCACGTATACACGCACACACTTGTACACATGCGTTTTGTCTCACTGTATAGAAACTTCATTGTAAAAGGGAAACCAGGATACAGTAAGGTTGACTATGTTCTGAGCAATGCTTTTCTCTCTCTCTCTCTCTCTCTCTCTCTCTCTCTCTCTCTCTCTCTCTCTCTCGTTTCCAGGGGTACATGGAGAGCAAGAGTGAATTAGGCCATTTCTGAGACCGTGACCCCGGGCTGCGTGCTGGACTCTGACCGTTTCACACTCTGTCTTTCAGGCTTTGGGATCCACCACTGCAGTGCCTGTCACAGGTCCTCAGGTCAGCTCCCTGCAGAGGTTGGCTGGGCAAGGAGCAGCAGTGCTACCTCAGGTAAGCATCTGTCCGTCCCCAGTCCCTCAGCACCGCCCCTGGGTTCCTCCTTCAGGCGGTGCCTTCCTTCCTCCATCCCCTTGGTCCATTCATGAGGGGAAGCCAGAGTTTTCACAGGGAGGAATCTGGTTTTTCAAACAGTGAGGAACTGTGAAATCCTCGAGTGGGTCACAGCCAGGGATTTTTGTGAAGCAGTAAGTCCGGTCAGCAGCAGCCAGAGCGCATACGGCCAGGCAAATACCTCTCAACCCTTTGCCATGCTGATCACACTTGATGTATCTTGAGGTTGAGTCAGAGGGTTTGAGAAACGCTTCACTAACACCTTTCCTGGTAAGTGGCACCGGTGCAGGGTGCAGGCCCTCAGCGCCAGCCTAGATTCTCCATATCCTGGGCAAGTCACCCAGCCTCTTTACCTCTTGGATGGAAGGCTCTTCCATCAGAGGGGCAGATGGCTCTCTGCTGTGTCTGTTGGCCTTGATGGTCACAGGGAGAACTTATACCCGCACCCAGGACGTAGCAGACACCTAGACCCCTGGGAATTACTGCCTGGCACCTTTTCTTTCAATGGCTCAGCTTTGGTGAGCTCCTGCTAGGTGTACTATACCTGCCTAGGGACCACTGGATGCAGAGATAAGGACAGGACCTGTCTGTCTTGGAGCTATGGGGCTGGACAGATGCTCCGAGCTCAAGGATAAAGGCAAGTAGCTGTCCTGGGCCTTTGACCATGAGCTAATGCAACCGCCACATGCCCACCTGTTCCAAAGAGGTTCAGAGTCTCAAGGATGTCAGGGAGGTGTGAACGGCTGGTAGGAGCTCTGAGATGGCCTGTCCTATGTTAAGATCCACAGAGGTCTCCCGGCGTGGAGATATTGTAGACCAAAGTTGAGGGTGAGCCCTAGGAGAAAGGTGCAGAGTAAGGAACCTAGGTGGAGGTCCTGGGAAGGCCAGAGGTTTCCCCCTGAGGGAGAGAGGTGAGAGCTACAGCAGCTGATGGGGGTCCTGGCTTCAGATATGAGGCCATATTATTGTCCTTGTCTGTTGACCGTGGACAGCTCCACACGGCTTTTCAGAAGCTGGAAAGGGGAGGCGGGGCTCGGCTGTGGTCTGTGCTGTTTCCTCTGGGGCTGTTGCTCCCTGGGCAGCCCCACCCTTGTTCTCCATCTCCCAGTAGTCTGTGCTGCTCCCATCCCCACAGAAGCACAGACCAGGCAACTGACAGGCACCGGGTCCCTGTGATCACTCTTCACTCCCTCTGCTCTGCCTGCCCAGCCGCCTCCTCTTGCTTACAGCTCCTGGGCTTCTTGTCTCTCATTCAGCACTTGCTGTCCCCTCCCCAAATCCTTTGCCCATGCCCTGGGTTTGCTCACTCTCAGGTGGTCATTTTGGCCGAGGGGTGCCAAGCACACACCCGGGCCCATCCTGCTAGCCTAGGAAGCTCGGAGGGGTGGAAACAGACCTTGAGAAGGGAACGTGGCAGGCTGAGGCTGTTCCATGGGGATCTGCTGACCAGGGTCTCCGTGTGGCTGTGGGAAACACTGAAGGTTCTAAGGTTCCCAACTATTTCCTCGGGATGGGCAGCTTGTGTTTGAGCCTGGCTAAACTGTCCTCAGTGTCTATCATGTGCTTCATGGCTATTCCCCATGTTTGGTGTGAGTTAGGGAATGTCATCTGGCCAGCATTACAATGCAGGTGGCCAGGGAGGAGCCAACAGTGTCATCCCCTCAGCATCCGTAAGAAGTCATCTGCCCTGACTGGTCCTCCTTAGAGGCAGAGAACAACTCCTCCTCAGCACTAACTAACCGTTTGCAGCTGAGGGGTGGCAGAGACAAAACCCCTTCTTCATCCTTCATCAGTATATGTGGTACTGTGCCCAGTGTCTGGGGACCGGTCCCAATACCTGACAAGGATAAGGCAATAGGCTCACCTAAGCCAGGATGGATACATTACCCAGCTGTGGCATGGCGCCCAAGGTGGGGAGAGCTAGTTTGGTTTTCTCAGGGCACACTAGAGCAAGAGATAGTAAGGCTTGTGAATCAAGGGCCGGCTTGTGTCAGGCTATGGAAGATCTTATAGACACGATGCCTGCTGACTGCTGCACACTAAGGTCTTGGTGGCTTTCCCAAGAGCAAGGATCCATCAGGGTCTTCCCAGTGTCACTAGAGTAGAGCAAGGGAGAACAGAAAAGACAACACACAGCTTCAGCAGTCCTGGCTCAGATCCCTCTGCCCTAATGACAATGACACGTGTTGTACTATGGTTCTCCTCAGCTAAGCCTCTCTTGACTTTCCTCAGTTTCCCTCCATGGAGGCTGGTGATAGCCAGCTATGCATCTTGTCACCTTCTTGTGATCACGAGTAGGTTCCATCACCCCCAGTGCACAGGTGAAGACATTAAGCAGTGTCTCCAAGACCACCTACATTCCCTAAGAACTAGGATTGGGCACATAAGCTGACAAGAACCATGGTCTCCATTGTATGGTGACTGCCTGCAGCCCGTGCTTCACCTCCATGTGTGTGAGGTCTTTAGAGGGGTTGGTGCCCATGGCACAAGATCTACCACTCTGTTTGTCACTCTGTGGCTCACCTAGTCAGGCCCAAGGGCAGTGCTCTAGGCACCTGTGACACGGGCTTCCTGTGTGGACTTGGTGTGGTCTCCCTCATGGTTTGCTCTCTGGGCCTCAAGCAGCTTCATCTGAGCCCGAGGATAGGCGGGTGGGTAGGGAGTCAGTAATTGAGAGTACAGAGTACAGCCAATTGAGAGAGATGGTGGTTGGAGTAGTTTGAGCCTTGGGGTCAAGATCATGACTTCTGAGAGACCCAGAGCAGGGTCAGAGAAAGTGCTGTCCTTTCCCCTCAAATGTTGGACTCCGCCTGTCTGCATGAGGCCTGCCCCACTACTATGCCTTCAACAGCTCGTGTCTGTTTGTCTGACCACACACTGGTCCCTTCCTCCCAGGTTAGGCCAAAGACTCTGATTCCAGACAGCCTCCCTGTCACCCCGGGCAGGGACCGGCCACCCAAGCAACCCCCAACATTCCAAAAGGCCACTGTGGTCAGCATCAAGAACCCCAGCCCAGCCCTCCCCACTGCCAACAACACCGTCAACCATGTGCCAACACCCAGCAGCCAGACCCAGGCCCTCACCGAGCCCACCGCCATCACCTCACCCCTGAGCAGTGCCGGGGTGGCCTATGCCATCATCTCCACCTCCCCCAGCAATGCTGCCACCATCACCCCCAGCACCACTGTGCCCGTGGCCAGCGACGGCATCAAAGTGCAGCCCCTCCTCATCAGTGCTGACAAAAAGGTGAGTGTCTGCCAGAAGCCCCAAGAGGATGTGCTGCGTGTGGAGGCTCAGAGGCCGTGGTCCAATAGGAGCTGAGGCTTAGGCAGAGGGGTAGCTGGGCGATGACCAAAGAGTGAAAGGGCAAGACTCAGGTGAGTGTGTGGAGGGATTATGAACAACAGTCAACAGGATGAACTAGTGTGAATGAGCAGGAAGTGTGTGAGCAGGTGAGTGTGTGAATGGAGCTCGAGCATGTGATCTGTGGGAACGAAGAGAGTGAATGAGTATTAACACGAGTGAGTAGTGATCAACTGAGTGAAACTGTGAATGAATGAATAAGGATAGGTGAATGGGTATGGGATAAAACAAGTGTGCCTAAGAGAATTGCTATTCATTAATATGGGAATCGTGTACTGCTAATGTGTGGCTAAGTTGGGTAGCTGCAAGAGAGTCTAGTACTAATACTTTATCTCTGCTGGTAGAGTCAGGTGGTCAAGAGTTCTTTTTTATGCTCCAGTTGCCTGGATGGGGAAAAAAGAAGAGAGAGAGAGAGAGAGAGAGAGAGAGAGAGAGAGAGAGCGCAAAAAAAAAACCTACTTGATTCCTTGTGAGGAATTTAGTTGTAATGCTAAGTCTAAAATCATCTCCCCATGTCCTCTAGAGCTCTCTGAAGATTGCCCTGATTGAGGCCTTTGGGGAAACATGGTAGCAACTGTTTTCCCTTTAAAAAATCCTTTCCTGATTCCCACCACCAGAACACTCTCTTGCCTATAGCTGATGTCTTTCCATTTCCCCAGGCAACCCCAAATCACCCTATTCCCTCTGACTCTTCTCAGGCAAGTGACTGAGTATCCCCAAGCTCACCGTGCCTGCATTTGAGCTGAGAGTAGAGTTAGCGCCCCCTGGAGGCTGGCATTGCCACAGCTTTTGCCAGTGAATTCCCTGAGGCTGAGGTACAGAATTAGCCTCTCTGAGGCCACATAACCTCAGAGGATTTGCATCCAGGCCTCCTTGCTTTGTAACCCTGGCCATCTCTCACATAGATGCTCTCGTGGGAATATGGGGGTTATTGGAAAGCAAAGCCCTGGACACAGTTACCTGGTTCCTCTGTGACACCCCTTTCAGGACCTACCTAACTCCTAGCTACTCCCTGCCCCTCCCTCCCTGGTTCTCTCATCTTCCCTGTGTCTTCCAGGTTATCATCATTCAGCCACAAGTGAAGACACAGCCAGAGAGTTCAGCAGAGCCCGAGCCACCCACGGAGGAGCCATCTCAGGGAGCTCAGGCCACCAAGGAAGATCAGCCCCCCAGCAAGGAGAATCCTGAGGTAGTGTGACCTGCTGGAGGGTCCAGACCCTTCTGAGCTTTAAGACAAGGCTCTGTGCAGGGCTGGGATGGCCTCCTTGGGCAGATCTTGCCTGGATGTGGCACCGCCCGGTGGGAGCTGCCAGAGCAGGGCTTGCCCAGGGTTCTGAATCTGCACTCTTCATTCTCCAGGCTGTGCAGGCAGGGTAGGGCCATGGTCAGCGTGGATTCCAGTGCCTGGCTGCCTAGCTGACTGTCAGCAATGTGTGCCATGTGTGGTGATTCGTCTACAGACAGGAGGGGGAGGGCCTTGTTCCTCTGGGTTAATAGAGGATTCTGAGTTGTGGACAAACCAGTAGATCAGGGGCATTGTCCAGTTGTTCCAGGGACCTGTCGGCCTTGTCCCTCTCAGGACTAAACCCAGAAAGAGATGCTCCCCTATCTTTGGCAGCATGTAGCCCCTGTCTCTCCTTCCTGTCTGTGTCCAGTCCTGGAAACTTGAGGGGTACAGAGCAAGACTAATAGCACTGTAGAGTTTAGATGCCCTAAGAACTTCCTAGAACTTGCACATGACACCTCCTTCCACTCCCTAGAGCAGTGGTTCTCCCAATGCTGTGGCCCATTAATCTAGTTCCTCATGTTGTGGTAACCCCCAACCATAAAACTATTTCCACTGCTGCTTCATAACTCTAATCTTGCCACTGTTATGAATCATAATGGCGTTATTTGTGTTTTCTGACAGTCTTAAGCGATCCCTGTAAAAGGGTTGTTCAGTCGCCCCCCCCCCCAAAGGACTCAGAACCCATAGGTTGAGAAACATTACTCTAAAGGAAGAGGGGTAAATGAGTCTATTCTAGTGTGTTTCAATCACCTACAGTCATGGGATGGGACAGCAGCTGACTAAGGCTCCTCTTACAGGACCTGGCTTCACCGGGTATCTGACCTGTGCTCTACTCGCAGCCCCACCTTGCTCAGAGCATCCCTGCTCTGCTGAGGATGCATCTCCATATGGCTCTCCTCACTCAGACTCTAATGTCCCTGGTGAGCCCTCATCCATCCTACAGGAGCCCAGTCAGCATGGATGGTTCCTACCACATGCCCTGTTCCAGCCGCTCACACACCAGCAAAGCCTTCCCTAAGCCCCTAGGCTCCCATCCCTCCTGGCGATGGCAATGACCTGTAGCCCCAAAGATACCGCTTGCTTTCTGTGGCTCACACTTGCCTGCTCCTCAACTGTTCTCAGTGCCATGAGCAGGGGACTTAGGATGGGCAGATATGGTCTTTGCCCTGGGAAGCTCCCTTCTGAGGACAGAGACTAATGAGGCTACCGAGGCTGCCAGACCGGTGACTTCCAGTGAGCTGGGAGCTACAGGAGAAAAGACAGGGAGGGGGATTCCTTGCGGGGTGAACAGGCGATGTGCATGCGTATCCATGGGCGGGGTGGTGCATGTGTGTCGCTGTAGGGCTTTGCATACGAGGGGTATAATGAATGGAGGTCAAAAGAATGCAGAAGACTAGAGGCAGGGGGATGGACAGGGCAGGTTGAAGGTACTGTGTGCGCAATGGCACAAAGTGGGAAAGGACTGGGAACACCCAGAGAGGTCAGCTGGGCTCTGGACAGCACGCAAATTAAGAGTAGAGGGTTAGCTCTAAACAGATAGATGGCAGAAGACTTAAAAGCAGGCGTCCAGGACGGGGATTTACTCCTTAGATAATGAAAGCCATGGAATATCTGGGCAAGAGAGTGATTTGGTTAGTGCTCATGCATGGGTGCCGTAGGCCTTGGAGGGTGGGGGAGCCAAAGAGGTAGCGAAGTTGGTAGAGGGTTTGCCTAGCATGCATAAAGCCGTGGGGTTGCCCCAAATCCACAGCACTGTATAAACTTGGTGTGATGGTGCCTACCTCTAACGCTAGCACAGGGGTTGGAGGCAGGAGGATTCATTCATTCAAGGTTATCCTTAGCTACATAGAGGATTGGGTTCTAGCCTGGGTTACATGAGACCCTGCCCACCACACCCCCACGTAAAGAAATAAACAAACACCAGCACTGGGTTGCCTGGAACATGAAGCTGCTGTGTGAGCCACATCTCTGTGACCCCAGCCTCTGCATCCCATTGGTTTCAGCCAGAAGCAATGTCTGAAGTCCACATGTTTGCATGGTAGGGCTCTGGCTGGCTTGCTGCCTGCAGTACTCTGCTGCACCTGTGTATCCTGCTTTGAGGTGTTTTGTATTCTCCACATTCAGGAAGTTTCTCCGAGTGACATCGCCTTGTTCTCTCAGAGTGCATCTTAGTCAATTATTGTGCATTTTTACAATTAGTATAATTATATCTAACTGCGTAATTAGTGTAAATACTCGTAATGGCTTAAACAGAGCAGTCAAAACACATCCTGGTGTAGAAACCCTTGTTGAAGTTTGAGAGCTGGGCAGCATAACCCTGCAGCAGAAGGAGCCTGCGGCAAGAGGCTGTGTGCCAATCCCAGGACACTTAGCTGGGGCCCCCAGGTACTTCTGTGGCCCAAGTGGGACCCCAGGCCATTGCAGGACATGGGCTCTAGTTTTTGTATGGTACTCGGGATAAAAAAATCATACTCCACCTCTGAGCTGTTACACGGCCCAAGCCTTCTTTAACTCTGGACACTGGATCTCACTAAATTGTCAAGACTGGCCTTGAACTCTCTCTGTAGCCCAGGCAGGCTTTTGGTTGGCTTTATTTCTGCCCCACCCTCCCCAGCAGCGGGATCACAGGCCTGTGGTACGAAGCTAGGCACGGACATCCGTGTTTTTGAAGGAACATTAACAGCCTGTGATAAGGCCTGCAGATCTGACTAGCATGCCAGAAGAGTATTGGAACAGCCCAGGAGATGTATCAGCAGTGACTTCAGGAGGCCAGCAACTCAGAACGATACCTGGACACTTGGGGGGGGGGGTGTCCAGTGGCAGTTGTGAGGGATGTGGGCACAGGATGGTGGGTACCCAGCCTGTGCTTACTGCAGGAGGTGCCCTGCATGGTTAGATGTGTCTTAACAGCAAGCAACCTGTGTGCCCAGAACTGCAGGGAACTTGCTGCGTGTACATGGGTTGGTAATTATCTCCACCAGAGCCAGAGCATGCCCTGGTGGCAGAGCTGGGAACTGAAGGTGCCACCTCCACTGTTGGCATCTGAGTTGGGGCAGAGTGGGCTGCCGCCGAGCTTCCCAGGATGCTATTGCAGAGGGTGGCCACTGTGCCGGAGTCAGAACACTGTGGCAGAGGCCGCCACTGTTCCTGGGGCTGCCTCTGACTTCCTCACAGGTCCCAAACTTTCTGTAAAAAAAGGTTACAGGTGTATGAAGTCCCCATTACTTGACTCCCATGAAGCTCTAAGCCTGGTTCATGTCCCTCATCAAAGTCCTTACACTTCCAAGACATTCCAGAAAGCTAATAGAGCTGGGTGGGGCCTGTGTTTCTGGTCTTCCTTACCATGGCTCCCAGCTCAGTTTGACACCCAACATGGCAACTGTTTTCAGCCCTCTGTATCCTCGGGTTATTGTCCACGGACCCAGCCAACCTCCAGTCAAAAATATTAAAAGAGAGACGGAGGGAGAAAAGAGTCTAGAGAGCTCGAAAGGCAGTGCTTGGAGTTGCTGCATGCCAAGCACAGCATGACCCTGTCATTGAAGTGTGGCCGTGTCCTGCTGTGGTGCTGGCTTTATCAGAGATCCTCAGTCTCCCTCGGGCACTTCCTGTGACTCCTTCTGCATTGGATAGCCAGGCCACAGTGGTTACATTTGGACTGAATGTACACAGACATTACTCCTGTCATCATTCCCTAGTCAACAACACCGTAAAACAGTGATTTATACGTGGTTTCTGCCACATTAGGGAGTATAAGCCACATAGAGGTGGTTTGGCGCATGCCTTTAATCCCAGCACTTGGGAGGCAGAGGCAGACGGATCTCTGAGTTCAAGGCCAGCCTGGTCTACAGAGTGAGTTCCAGGACAGCCAGGGCTACACAGAGAAACCCTCTCTCAAAAAAAAAAAAAAAAAAAAAAAAAAAAAAGGTGGTTTAAAGAAGTCAAGAGGGCGTGTATAGGATTTATATGGATGCTGCTGTTTTGCATAATGGACTCAGCACGGATTCTGGCTTCCATTAGGGCCAGGATAGTGTGCACCTTGCCAGGCTCCATTTTCTATGTTGCTGTTGCTCCTCCTTCCTGTCTTGTTTACTCAAGCGTCTGTGTGCTGAACACACACACTGCAGAGCCCACTCCAAGGTCAGAACAGTTCAGCAAGTGGTACCCAGCTGTCTATCTGTGTGTCCTGTGCTTGAGGCCAGAGCCTCCTGAAGGCTGAGCTCACCTAGCTCATTCCTCATCATAGAAGGGGGAGGGGCTCATGAGGCTGTGCACTGCTCCTCCCAACCCATATGGTGGCCGCCAAGAGTCCAACCTCTGTCTCTAAGAAGCCACTATAGGCAGGGTTGGCTGTGCTCCTCCGCTTCCATTCCTGCCGTCTTGCCAGCTTCATGCTGTTGGTTTTTTAAAGTATATTCGAGGATTGTGTTTGTCCAGTCCCATCCCAGGCCCCTCATTACTCCCAGGAGCCCCCTATATTGACCTTGGACAGTCTCTGGGTATTGGAGTTCTCCAGGATTCCCAGGGACAACATGAGTGTCTGGAGCAGTGGCTTCATGATTGGGCACTCCCAGGGTATAAGCCTCCGGCTCAGACTAGTTCATGGCTGACCAGGATGAGGGTCAACAGCTGTGTTAACTTAGCCTATCTCTTTTCTTCTCAGAAAATCGCCTTCATGGTAGCTCTAGGCCTGGTCACAACGGAACACCTAGAAGGTAAGGATGGGGAGAGTTTGGTGGGTAGGGCTTTGTGGGGCCCCAAACAGAAGCAGCAGTCTTTGGGGTGCCTCGGGTCATGGTTGTGCCCTATCCAGATGTGAGGTTCCTAGGAACCAAGCCCCAGGTAATAGGGGCACAGTCATTCAAGACAAGGCAGAGAAATGTTCTGTTTTCTGATCCCACGACTGT
Organism: Mus musculus; assembly: GCF_000001635.26. Classification (NCBI taxonomy): domain Eukaryota; kingdom Metazoa; phylum Chordata; class Mammalia; order Rodentia; family Muridae; genus Mus; species Mus musculus. The sequence continues at coordinate 84,798,450 of NC_000081.6, read as the reverse complement.
ACATTGCACTGTCACGTTCCTGTAGAGGGACCTGTCCCCATCCTAGAGGCCGCACAGTAAGGTAGCAGAGGTCATTGTTTAATCTTGCCATTCACTAATCCATGAGAGCTGATGTTTCTTTACTTCCTTGGTGTTTGGTCCACTCAGTGCATTTTCTCATCTCTGCTGTAAGGGAAGCCATATTCTTATGCTTGTTGGGTTGTTGGGAGAGTAAGGGAATAGTGATTTTCCTAATATGCAGTTGGCCCTTGCTTTGAAAACCTCTCTCCATGATCTGGGATCCCACAGTACTTATTTGGACCCCGTGGTACCACACGGGAAGAACACAGAGTGACCCTGGCAATGGTCAGAAGGAAGCTGACAGAAGTAAGGAATGGGCTCCCCAGCCACCTCCATGGGCGAGTCAGAACGAGTTGCAATGGGCAAAAAAGAGGAGAGGGGAAGGAGGTGGGATGGTGTGCACAGGCTCAGCACAAAGCAATGCCTGACTCAGCAGAACCAACACCTCACTAGCCTGCCGCCACCCCGGGGACCTGAGACATAGAGTGAGGCTTGTCTGAGTCATTCTACCACTGCAATGAAGAGACATCGTGACCAAGGCAACCCTTTTTATTGGGGCTGGCTCACGGTTTCAGAGAGATCAGTCTGTTATCATCATGGTAGGGAGCATGGCGGCAGGCAGACATGGTGCTAGAGAAGTAGCTGAGAGCTACATCCTGATCTGCAAGCAGAGAGAAAAAGAGCCAGGCCTGGCATGGGCTTTTAAAACCTCAAACGCACTCAGGGTGACATGCTTCCTCCAACAAGGCCACACCCCCCTAATCCTTCTAATCCTTTCTAATAGTTCTGCTTCCTGGTGACCAAGCATTCAAATATATGATCCATCCTATGGAGGTCATATCACAGGGCCTTGTGCTGAGGAGTGTGTCCCTGTCTCCTCATCCCTGTCCTGACACTCATCCTAAAGCCACCAGAACCATGCTATAAGCAGTTCCTAGAGGCTCTGACCTGCTGGGCAAGGAGCCTGTGACTGCTGTGTCTGTCTTTCCAGAGATCCAGAGCAAGCGGCAGGAGCGGAAGCGGAGGAGCACAGCCAACCCTGCCTATAGCGGCTTCTTGGAGACCGAGGTGGGACTCTTGGCGGCCACAACATGGGTTGGGAGGAGCAGTGCACAGCCTCATGAGCCCCTCCCCCCTTTTATGATGAATAATTGATGGACCCAGAAGAGTCCCTGGACACTGCACCCTATCCCACCCCCAACTCTCTCTTCCTGCCTTCTTGCCCGTCCTTTCTAGCCAGGGGATGCCATTGAAACAAGATGGTGAACTCTCACTGAGTGTACATACCTGTAACACAGTAGTCAGGGAACTGAGACAGGAGTTTGAGTTCCAGGTGAGCCTGGGTTATATAGTGAGACCCTGTCCCAAGCCATAAGCTGTTGGAGTCCTTTCTGAGGCCGCTGTGAGTATCAAACACACCTGCTGGCCACAGGTAGAACTGGGTTTCTCATAAGAATATTGTGAAGGCTCAGGAACCCAGGCTGCCCACGGATACTTCTCAGAGCCCACTGTGGCTTGCCCATCACCTGGAAGGCTTGTGTGGTGTTTCTCAGCTCTGACAGACTGTAACATCTCAGGCCTGTGCTCTCTCAGCCCCTGGGGGCAGCTGGAGGGCAGCAAGCAGAGACCCAATCCTGGGTCCTCTGGAAGACTGGCAAGTCCTCCTAACTGCTGAGTTGTCTCTCCAGGCCTATTTCCCTTCTCTAGGATGTGGGTCCTAAATCATTGTCTAATGAACTTGAATTTAGCAGGAAAGAGCACTCTGACAAGGAGCAATGTTCAGAACTCCAGTTCTGCAGTGCCCTGTTCAGGGAGTAAAGTGGCTCTCTAAGCTCTGTCCACCGTCTGCCCCTTGCTCTGTCTAGCCCTCCCTGTTCCTAGAAGATGCACATATTTGCACACATCCTGTTCTCTTCTCCTGGGTCTAGTGATCAATCCCTGACCCTATGCACAGGAACCTTTCACATGACTATCAATGGCAGAGGGTGTAGCTCAGTTGGTGGAGTGCTTGCCTGGTATCCAGGAAGTCCTGAGTTCAAGCCCGAGCACTACATAAACCATGCATAATGGCATATGCCTGTAAGCCCAGCATTTGGGAGGTGGGAGAATCAGTTGTTCAGGGTCATCCTTGGTTACACAGAGAGTTCAAGGCTAGCCTGGGCTACATGCAACTCTGACTTATAAATAAATGAAGGAAGAACTTCACATTGTCTTTAGCCTCCAACCAAGAACATGTATTCTGTCACCAGGGCTTCAGTCCTGTGGTTATATTAAGAAACTGTCTCCAGGGCTGGAGAGGTGGCTCAGAGGTTAAGAGCACTGACTGCTCTTTCAGAGAAACCGAGTTCAATTCCCAGTAACCACATGGTGGCTCACAACCATCTGAAATGGGATCTGATGCCCTCTTCTGGTGTGTCTGAAGACAGCTATAGTGTACTCATATATATAAAATAAAGAAATAAAATCTTTAAAAATAAAAAAGAAGAGAAAGGAAGGAAGGAAGGAAGGAAGGAAGGAAGGAAGGAAGGAAGGAAGGAAAAAAGAAAAGAAAATGGTCTCCAGTACCCTGTGCATAGAACCTACTCAGTGAGCTCTGTATCTGCAGCCAGAGCCAAGGAATCTCCTTAGCCACTCAGCCCAAAACCCTGTGACCCTTGAGCCTTAGACAAGCATGCAAGCCAAGAGCAGCCCTTTGCAGATCCCTTCCTTGCTCTTGAATGCAACTTGGCTCCATTGAGAGAGAAAGCTTCAAAGCTGATTCTAGAACAATCTTTCTGCAGTAGCCAGAACCACTTGGGGATGTGGCCTGTGAGGTCACTAAAACTGAGGCTTCTGCTCTCCTGGGGCTTAGGGAAGCCTCTGCAGCTGCGAGGCTTGGGCCCCATGGCTGGATGTGAAATTTGAGGGGTCCAGTTTATGTCTCCATTTCCCTACTTGACTGTAGAACCAGAGAAAGATCAGAGGGCTGGTGGGAGGGCAGAGCTGGCTTTGTCCATAACCTAGCCTGCTTGGGGACTTTCCTGCCCAAGACAACTTGGGATTGGGAGTTCCTGGGCCTCAGCGGAACCTCGCCTTTGTAAACTTCCTCTCTGCCCCTGGTCCTTGGTTTCTGCCCTCCACCCCACCCCTGTGTCTTCTGCACAGAGTGTCTGCCCAGTCTTTGGGGCCTGATGTCCTAGGAGGGGCCTGGGCAGGGTGTTGTAGTCAAGTAAGAGTTACATATGTGTGAATCTTTGGTTCCGCTTTGTCCTTACAGAGGAAGCGGCTGGCCTCCAGTTATCTCCACAACCCCTTGTTCCTCACAGCACGAGGTAAGTGCCAGCCAGAGCTGAGGCTTCCATAGACCCTAACTGCTCCCTAAACCTGGGCTCTCCTCTCTTCTCCAGGAGCTTCGTGTAGCCTCTGCTCTCAGGGAGCCTGGCAAGGGAGGAGAGCTACTGGGGAGGGACTCCATCCCATCAGATACAGAAATGGCACTAGGAACATACTGCCTACTAGAGTCATGTAGGTTCCTGCTGTGCACCCATGTCCAGATCTGAGAACCAGGCCAAAGGCCACTGTGGTAGGGCCATCCACCAAAGGGCTGAGCTGGCAGGGCAAGAGGAGGGGTGTAGAGGATGTCCCTGCTTCCCAACCTTGCCTTCCCTCCTATACTGGCTCTGGGCAGTTGGACAACATCAGCTAGTCTAGAAGTACTGAGTGCTAAGCCCAGCTTTGATAGGCAGGGATATACATCCCTGCTTTCAGTAGGGCTCTTTCTCCTGTGCCAATCGTCCTCCATGGCCGGGAGCCTCTATCCCCCCATCATCATGGTACTCAGAAAGCAGAGGCAAGAAGATTGCAGTCAGTTTCAGGCCAGCCTGAAACCACAGAAAGACTTTGTCTCAGAAGAAAAGAAGCAACTATCAATGATTTTTGGAGGCAGGAAATGGCTGCCTGCTTCTTGGGATTGTATGTAGCTTTCGGCATTAGTTGTTCCCTAGCTCTTGGACTGTTGATCTGTACAATGGGCATGACTGCTCTAAATTGGTGACAGTTCCTCCCCCAGGAACAGCATCACTGAAGATGGTTTGACTAGGAGCCTGGAAGAAAAACCATTTGTGGTTCTTTCTGTGTGTAGTTTGAGTTCACAGCCTGAAATGCAAAGAGTCCACAGCTGAAAGGAGCTGCAAGCAGGTGACTCCGAGGGGTCCTCTGAATTCTAGTTTTGTCTCTGAGGTACCTCACTGAGCCACCCATGATCCTTGTGGCTTCAGATGCCTGTTCCCAGGTAGGTCCTGACCAGGACCAAGGCAGAGACTCTTCCCCCATCACATGGTGGTTCTGAGAACTCAGGTGTCACTGGGCCTTCTGATACTCCCATCATGCTCTAGGGCAAGGACTCTGCCACACTAAGCCTGAGGGACCCCAGCCATCACCCATGCTCCTCTCACCCCCACTAACATCTTCTCCACCCTTCCTCCCTGTGCTAGCCAATGAGGACCCCTGCTGGAAGGTACGTGACCGCCTCCCCTCCCCCATCTTCACACAAAGTGTGTGGGACATCTGTCATTGCTTTAGGCTTCCCTTGGTACTCAGAGCTTGCACAGCGACAAGCCTGCATGCCAGGCTGAACCCTGCATTGCTGCAGAGAACTGCCTCGTACCTGGTCCCGAGGATGCTGGGGCTCTAAAGCCTGGACCTGAGGATGCTGGGGCTCTAAAGCCTGGTCCTGAGGATGCTGGGGCTCTAAAGCCTGGACCTGAGGATGCTGGGGCTCTAAAGCCTGGTCCTGAGGATGCTGGGGCTCTAAAGCCTGGTCCTGAGGATGCTGGGGCTCTAAAGCCTGGTCCTGAGGATGCTGGGGCTCTAAAGCCTGGTCCCGAGGATGCTGGGGCTCTAAAGCCTGGACCTGAGGATGCTGGGGCTCTAAAGCCTGGACCTGAGGATGCTGGGGCTCTAAAGCCTGGTCTTGAGGATGCTGGGGCTCTAAAGCCTGGTCCTGAGGGTGTTCACACTGCACCACCTGTTCTTCACCCTGTGTGACCCAGGACAGAGCTGGCCATCTTTGGTTCTCTGTTGCCCATCCCATGGGCTGGCTCCCAGGGTTTCACCCTATAGGGCTCACACCCACAAAGCCCACATCCCTGTTCCCTGAAGCAGAAGCTGGTCAGGACCTGGATTCTGTGCATAGCCTCTCTCACCTATTTCTTTTCATTTACTTTATTTATGCCGTGTGTGCTTGAGTGCATGTGTGTCTGTGTGCAGGCACCTGTGCACCCTCATGCAAGCGTAAAGGTCAGAGGACAACTTGTGAGGCTCGGGTCTCTCCTCTCATTGTACAAGGCATAGGGATTGAACTCAGCCTAGGCACCAGGTGCCTCTGTGCCCTGAACTATCTCAACAGCCCTTTCCTGATGTCCAAGCTAATTCCAGATGAACCTCAGCCCACATGCTCACATGCCCAGGGGACTGCTTGCAGCCTGCTTCGGATGGCCACGTTGCTTTCCAAGGTCATCCCAAAGTGGTAAACACAGGTAGCCCTGGGCCTGGCAATTTCTTGAAACTACCAGTATCCAGACTAACCAGACGAGGGACACGGGTGATGGAAGATTCTCCCTTTTCCAAGAGTCCATAGTCCTGGAGGACCTTGGCTTTGAAGCAGGATGTGGGGATTGTGGTCCTGGCTCCACCTGCCATTCTCACTCCCTGTGTGGCCCTGGGCAAATTTTTCACCCTTCCTGAATCTTTGCACTAGATAGGAGATGTAGATGGGCCTACCTTTGGGGACACCTCTGGTGTCAAGACACTTATGATAAAGGCTGTCCCTTCCCATCTCTTTGGTGCTGGAGTTGGAAACTGTTGGTAGTCTTGCAGTGACAAGGACCCTTGTGGGTGTCTGGACAGGTGTTATAGGTCATCAACAGAGCTCTTCTTGGTGCAGCCTGCTGATGGGCTGGGGAACACAGTCCCTAAGCTTGTGCTGAGGCCTCTAGGAGGGACAGAAAGGGCCTTATCCCTTACCACACTGCTGGGTACACGATTCAGTGGGGTCCACTTGGTGTGCTCTGTCCTGTTCTATCCATTGTCCAAGGGACAGCTGTCCTTATCCCCCATCGTGGGTGTGGAAGCAGGTGTGTCTCTCCGGAGTGACTGGGTCCCTGCTAGATGGGTATGCAATAGAGGATAAGCTAAAGGGGCAGCTTGCGTCTAGCCACACCCCCTCCCTGAGGGAGTGTAGTGTGAAAATGTGTTACTGCTATGCCCTACTCTGTGGGAGGAGCCTCTCCTGTGCTCAGTGCCCAGTCAGGGTGTGTAGGAGTGCCCTGGAACCCTACCTGTCAGGGCACACACCTTGCTCGTTCCCAGCATGCCTTTACAGTGTCACCCTGAGGAGGAGTCTCTCCTTCCTGCTCCCTCAAGCAGCCTGGACCTGGCTCAACCACTTGGCACCCTCCCTTCTCTTGCAGGGTGAAATCACCCATGATGAATTCTGTGCTGCCTGCAAGCGAGGAGCCAGCCTGCAACCCTGCGGCACCTGTTCAGGGGCCTACCACCTCAGCTGCCTGGACCCGCCCCTTAAGACGCCACCCAAGGGCCTGTGGGTCTGCCCCAAGTGCCAGCGGAAGGTGTGGGCAGAAGGGCTCACACCTCTGCCCTGCACATTTGAGACAGTGTTCTGGGTGATGCCCGCATGGGTGGAGCAGGGAGCGTGTAAGGGAGTAACAAGGGTCTTGGGCACCTATCCCTGGTTTCTGCAAAGGAGAGAGACCCAAAAGGCAGTGTCGCACTGAACAGTGCTGGTGAACCAGACTGATTGATAATGGCTACTGTCCCCTGGTCACAGTTGGGAATCTGTGGCTTCCCTGCGGAAACTCTGTGGGAATCTGGGAACACACCTTCCTGGGGATACATAGCTGGGATACATTCTCAGAAAGTTCTACAGTCTGTGTACTTTCTTATCACCCCATCTGCCCCACAGGCCTTAAAGAAAGATGAGGGTGTGCCCTGGACTGGGATGCTGGCCATTGTACATTCCTATGTCACCCACAAGACAGGTAAGTTGTCCCTGGGAGTGGGATAGCACCCCTGCATTCATATGGGACCTTGGGGTTCTGGGTGGGCCCAGGTTCTTCTGAGCCAGGGCACTGATAAAGAAAGGTGGCGGAGACCAGTCCCTAGCAGAACGTTTCCAGCCCAGCTGCTCAGCTGCCACTCGGCGGGTCTGGCTTCTCTCTCCCAGTGAAAGAAGAGGAGAAGCAGAAATTGTTGCAGCGTGGCAGTGAACTGCAGTCTGAGCACCAGCAGCTAGAGGAGCGGGACCGGCAGCTGGCCTCAGCTGTGAAGGTGAGCACAGGTGTGGGGGCATGGCCTCAGCTGTGAAGGTGAGCACAGGTGTGGAGGGATGGCCTCAGCTGTGAAGGTGAGCACAGGTGTGGAGGAATGGCCTCAGCTGTGAAGGTGAGCACAGGTGTGGGGCATGGCCTCAGCTGTGAAGGTGACACAGGTGTGGAGGGATGGCCTCAGCTGTGAAGGTGAGCACAGGTGTGGGGCAGGGGTGGCCTCAGCTGTGAAGGTGAGCACAGGTGTGTGTGTGTGTGTGTGTGTGTGGATGGCCTCAGCTGTGAAGGTGAGCACAGGTGTGGGGCAGGGGTGGCCTCAGCTGTGAAAGTGAGCACAGGTGTTGGGGAGGGGAGGCCTCAGTTGTGAAGGTGAGCACAGGTGTGTGTGTGGGGGGGGGTGGCCTAAGCTGTGAAGGTGAGCACAGGTGTGTGTGTGTGTGTGTGTGGTGGCCTCAGCTGGGAAAGTAAGCACAGGTGTGAGGGCATGGCCTTAGCTGTGAAGGTAAGCACAGGTTGGGGTGGGGTGGGGGGAGGGATGCCTCATTATCCTTTCACTGAACACAGTCTGACCAGTACCCATAGGTTCAGGGTGCAGCTCTGATGTGGTCCATGAATACTTATCAAGCGGCCTCTACGTGACCTTGGCAAGGCCCTGCCTTTCTGAACCTCAGCTTCCTCCTCTATAAAGAGAACATAGTCCTCTATAGATTGATGATAGACAATGATGAAGATGATGGTGGGTGGTGGTAACGGTAATGATGGTAGTGGTGGTGATAGTGGTGATGGTGGGCAGTGATGGTGATGATGGTGGTGGTGATAATGTTGATGGTCATGATGATGGTGGTGGAGACAGTAAGGCAGATAGTGCTGACAGTAGCATTGATAGAAGTCCTAACAGCAGTTGGGAGAAGCTGTTTTTCTGTTTTATTATGTTTTATTTATTTCAATGGGGCTGGGGATTGAGCTTAGAGTCGCATGCATGTTGGACAAACACTTTATATCCCAGCACAGAGGGAGAGGGAGGGGGCTAGAGGTGTGAACGCACCTGCAGGCACACATACTTGTGTGCACACAGGTTCAGGCCAGAGGAAGCTGCCTTCCTCTGTTGCACTTTAGAGGGTTTACCACTAAACTTGACATCTGCTCAACATCTGGCTTGGCTGTTGAGCTTTTGAATTTCCAGGATCCACCTGTTTCTGACTCCCAACATTGAGGTTACAGTCATACATGGTCATACTTGGCCTTTATGTGGCTGCTGAAGATGCCAGCTCAGTGCCTTTTTAGCCTGTGAAGATTCTCTATAGCAGCCGTTCTCAACCTTCCTAATGCTGGGACCCTTTAATACAGTTCCTTGTGTCGTGGTGACCCCCAACCATAAAATTACTTTATTGCTACTTCATAACTGTAATGTTGCCACTGATATGAACTGTAACGTGAATATCCGATATTTCTCATGGTCTTAGGTTGACCCCTGTGAAAGGGTCATTCAACCCCAAAGCATGACAACCCACAGGTTGCGAACCACTGTTCTAGAGGAAAAGAACAGATAGGAAGAATCTCCCGATAGATAGATAGATAGATAGATAGATAGATAGATAAGGAATTTATTAGAGTGGCTTACATGCTGTGGTCCAGCTAGTCCAACAATGGCTGTCTACCCATGGAAAGTCCAAGAATCTAGTACTTGTTCAGGCCACAAGGTTGGATGTCTCAGCTGGTCGTCAGTATATGCCAGAATCCCGAAGAAGTAGATTCTCATGCCAGTGAAGGAATGGACTTGTTAGTGAGAACAAGCAGGCAAAGAGAGTAAGCTTCCTTCTATGTCCTTTTTATAGGTAGGCTGCCAGCAGAAGGTGTGGCCCAGGTTAAAGTTGTATCTTTCTACTTTAAATTATTTAATTAAAACAAAAACAAGAAAACTCCTCACAGGTGTACCCAACCACTTGGGTTTTAGCCAATTCCAGATGTTGTGAAGTAGACAACCAAGAATAGCCATCACAAGTCCACCCCTTGTCAATTTGACACAGAGTCATAGCTCCTTATGGTCATGCTTAATTTCCAAATGAAACCAAGAACTAGAGTATTATACTAGAACGTACAATTGCAAATTCATTATATATTTAACCATATCATAATTATGCCTAACATGATATCACTATCCTTCATACAACCACAAACACATTATAAATTTAGAATTGGTGGCAAAGTCCATTCAGGGACATTCTTTTAGTAGCTCAGCTTACATATGATAAGCACTGATATTCTCATAGTTGATGCTGCACTGCATGATAAGGAAATCAAAGAAAGAAAACACAAGTATCTGTGCATATGCATTCCTCTTGTTGGTGTTGGTTGCTTTGTTTGAAACAGGGTTTCTCTATATAGCCTTGGCTGTTCTTAAACTCACTCTGTAGACCAGGCTGGCCTCAAACTCAAAAGTCTGCCTGTCTCTGCCTCCCAAGTACTGGGATTAAAGGTGTGTGCCACCACCACCCAGCCTTACAAATGTATTCTTATCAAAATATGCCAGAAACACTCATATAAATTATAATCCTCATTTCTGTAGCTAGTCACATGACCTTAGCTAGTATTTATAACTACCTTCCTCTACAACCCTTCTGTATTTCCTTCACCCTCTGCAAGCACCTCAGCAGGTCTTGGCTCTTTTCCTGGAGGACTGACCCATACCTTCATTCCTAGTGGGTCTGTGTCCTTTGCTTGGATTAGGCTGTTGTAGTTTCCCATGGACTTTAGTCACAGGACATGGTAGTACTAAGAGATGCTCTAAAGGATCTCTGGCACTCCAGACATGATCCTTCTTACCTCCATTGTGGAGAGGCAACCCAACTTTCCCTTGGTGATCTGGATCAATCACCCTCCTGACCCTGTTATTTCCTTTCTTAGCCTGTTGGCTTGTGGGCAACAGAAGCTCAAAGGGGCTGGGAATGGGGGTGGGGGTGGGGCAGTTCAAGCTTCCAGTTCAATGGAATGCTAGTTGTGGCTCCTCACTGGAGTGCTCTCCACTCTAGAGCCAATTTCTAGGCCAGCAGAAGGTGTGGCCTAGATTAAAGGTGGATCTTCCCACCTCAGAAGATCTGGACTAAAAGTGTGTCATTCCTCAAAGTTCAGGATTAGAAGTGGGTCTTCCCACTTCAGTTCAATATAGATGTAGTCAAGTTGACCACCAAGCATAGCCAAAACATGCCCTGAAAGAGTCCCTGATTACTCGTATCCTAGTTTGAAGGGTGCCCCAAAGGAAGTCAGTATTTCACTGCCACCCTTTGACCTAGTGTCACCGTCATCCGACTTAGGCCTCAGTCCCACTGCAGTGCCATCTCTGTGTGACACACAGAGAAGCTAGAGAGAAGGCAGAAGAGGAGAGCAGGCTGGCAAGCCTGTGGGCTTTCGTGGCTGCTGCCGACCAAGCTCTACGGGGACAGTCATCCCTGCCACTCCAATCATGTATTTTTTTGTGAGGTCTTTGGCCTGTTTCAGGTTCTGCTGGGGTTGGGGGTCAGGGGAAGGCTTTGTGAGAGGAGGTGGGCTCATCAAGGTGGCTGGTCCAGGATGCTGTAGAACTCAATGCTGACACCGCCTCCAACACTTCTGCCCTCGACAGAAATGCTTGGAGCTGAAGACAAGCCTCCTGGCCCGCCAACGGGGCACACAGTCATCGCTGGACCGCATCCGGGCCCTCCTCAGACTGATCCAGGGTGAGCAGATGCTTCAGGTCGCTATGGCAACCACCAGCCCCACCCCACTTCTGGCCGGGCCCTGGACCAAGCCTTCCACCACCACCACCATGCGCACTACCCTCCAGCACCCCCAGAATCACAACTGACCCCAGGGACCTGTCTAACACTCATGGAAAGTTACTGGGACCTTGCTCTCAAGACCTGGAGGATCTGTCGGCCTTAATTCATAAACTCTATGAATTTTAGACAAAAATAAAACTAGAGAGTGATGAGAGAAAGGAGGAGTGAGATGAGTGTCCTAGAGCCAGAACCAGCCTGAGGTGGACCCCTCCACCAGTTGCAGGGTACACCCGGAGGCCAGGTGAAGGTGTCTCAGATCCAGGCACACTAGGCCCACGAGGCTGCCAGACCTCCCTGGCCTTTGGGTTTCATGACCAGCTCTCTCCTTGCGTTGTCCCCCTCAAGACAGGAAGACTTTAGACTTTGGAGAGTGAGGCAGACTGGGCCACACACCGCTTGTGAGGACTCAAGCTGACAACAGGTAGCTGGTTAGTGGGGGTGGGCGGGGTGGGCCTCTGGTGCAAGAGAGGGTAGTTAACCTAGGTGGTTCTCCAGTGGCCCTGGGGCTTCCTGTGCCCCGCTGGCCCCTAATCCATCAGTATTACCATGTTGAAAATCAGTCATTTAACTGGACAAGTGACAGGCCAGCTTCTCTTGGGGTCACCCACTGCTGCATGGGCTGCCTGGCCTGGCCTGGCCTCTGCCTCTCCTTTTCCCAGCTCACGCTCTTGTTGCTGCCCACCCACCTCTTCCTATTGCCAATCCCTGGAATTTTCCTCATGGAGTTCAGGGCTAAAGGGAGCAGTCACCCAGCAGGGGAGGCACCTGGCAGGTTTCAACTCAAAACCGGAAACCTTTCGAGCACTCTCCTTTGCAGGAGCCGCCAAGCATCCTGCCCACTTCATGCCAGTTAAAGACACTATGCCAAAAAGAGCTTCACACTTTTTGTATAGCGTTTTGTTTTTGTTGTATGATCCGTAATGTGAACTGTGCCCCTGCCTGCCTTCCTCTGCATCTGATGGTCTCTGCTCCGATACAGGAACTGGTAACCTCGCCTGAGAGGGACCAGATGGAGCACCCAAGAAGGGACTTAGAGATCCAGGGAGAAGGCAGAGAGAGTGGTGCACTTGGGGCCCTGGCCTTGGGAGACTCCAGAGCCCTCAACGCTCTCCTCAAAGCGATCTCCATATTTGCAGGGAGTGTAGGCTCCTAGGCACCCTGGGGGCTCCTGCACCTCTGTGAGCCATGTAGCCCACTTCCGCAAGCCTCACCCTGTCCCGAGGGACACAGCACAACCCATATGTGACCAGGAGCCACAGGGCTCCCCCCACCCCCGAGCATATCACACGGTGCCGAATTGCAGTGAGCACGCACGCGTGCATGCGCCAGGGCCACAGACGCACACCTGTGCACACAGACACAGGTGCAGAGCGGGAAGGCTGACTGGGATCCCGCCACCAGCTGTTTTCCCTCTTGTCATTTCTCACGACTCCGGGAGAAACTGTGCTGTAGGATACAAATCTATTTTAATACACATTACACTGGGTTGAACAAGATTTTTTATATTCTTTTATTGATGAACAACGTGGGCCCTGCGAGGCACACGCCTTTATATATTGGTTACGCGGTGCCGATTATGCGTTACCGCACGGCTGGCGACGTAACTGTCTTCAGGTTCTTTTGTTGGTTTGATTTTTCTTCCTGGATGGATTGAGTTCGATTTTGCAAGAAACGTGGGAGGATGTTGGAAGGTTGGACCCGGGAGGGGGAGCTGCTGACGCGTCTCGAGACTTAGTTTTGATTTTTTTTTTCTTTTCTTTTCTTTTTTGGGACCAAGGGGGACCGTCCAGTGGATAGTGGCTAGAGAAAGTGTTTGTCTTAAATATTCCAGTGTAGTTTTCCTTCTGTATGATGCATTAAATCCAATTTCAAAGCTCGGTGGTCCTGTGTCCTTGCTTTCGGTGTGAGGCTCTAGGGAACCCTGGGACAACTGGGTGGGCTTAAAAATGGCTGAAAGCCAGGGTCACATGACCTTGAAAGTGACCACGCCAAAGGAAAGTGGGAGCTCTTGGTGTCCACCCCAGTCCTGGGGGGTAGCAGACTCAGGTTATAAAAAGCACCAAATCTTGGCTGGTTCCCGTGTGGAGGGCCGGGCACACTCACGCTTCTCACCCGCTCTTCAGGTTCTCCGCCTCGCCTACTGGGCACAGAGCGCACCACACCACCGCCATTATACCTGAAGCTAGGATGGGAGAAGGGCCTGTTAAATGCTACCTGTGGCGCTGAGGACGGAAACACGCATGCGTCCATGCACCGACAGGCTGGACAGCCCACCACGCATGCTCACTGCAGCCAGGGCCTAGTGCAATTGTTCAGGGGCACATTATGGTTTTAGAAGCTCTACACTTCGGATCTGCCTGCACCATCTACACGCTCCCTAGCCTTCTGTCTGCTGAACAATCTTCACAGCCTCCTTTCCAGTCCCTAGATCTTTTCTGTTCTCTTCCCCGCCTCCACCCTCTGTCCCATAGCTCCTCTGGGACAGTCTAAATAGTCTTAGTAACTTTTAGGCAGATCCAGTAGGTGCCCTGCTCCTGCGGCCCACGTGACTTAACAATGACGCCTCACTATTGAAACAGCTCACATGACCCCTCGGGAATGACTGTCCCATGTCCACTTTAGGCTATTCCCTCCTACCTAACCTCCGTATTCTGGAGACCTTTCAGTCTACACCAGCCTCTGCTCTCTCCAGTGCTCCTTGGACAGCTGTCCCTTCAGTTCTTGTATCTACACTGGTAGCTATCCCAGACTGACATCATGGAGGACATCTCAGATACGGCACAGTCTGGTACTCCCGGGTCTCTGTCACTTGGCCCTCCATCCCCTTTCTTGTTACCTAGATTTGGATCATTGCTGCCACCATCCACCTGCTCCTTCCTGTTCAAGTGCTAGTGACAGGTGTGGGTGGGGCACCTGCCAACAGGTCTGCTCCAGGTGTGCTCAGCTAAAGTTAAGTCTTTATCTCACCCATCTTCCTTGTGGCATCCAGGGCCCCACGGCCCTCCATCCCTGCTCTCTTTTGGGTCCTTGTCTGCTGCTTTCTGCCATCTCCATCTCCTGCTCTGTGTCAGTTCACAAAGCAAGCTCCTACCTCAGGGCTTTTGCACATACAGGGCCTCTGCTCCGTGGGCTCTTGCTCACTGCCTTCTCAGGTTGCTGCAAGACTTAACCTTCCCCGTTGTCACTGCTGCTGGACCACAGCTCTCCCAGCTCCCATGGCCCCTCCCACCCCTGCCTATTCCTTCCTGCTGGTTGTTGAGACTTCACAATCCATTCTGCACTTTCTCTAGCAGGAAGATGAAAGTTTATCAGTGTGTTAGGCAAAATGTTTGAAGGAAAACAGCCTGAAGGGGGAAAGATTTGGTTTTGACTCAACTGTTCGAAGGTTTCAATCTATCATGGTGGATGACCTGAGCAGTACACAGCAGAGTGGCCAGGAGGGAGAGATACAGGGAAAAGAATACATGGGATTGGGGGAGATATATTTGTGTATTTGTGTGCTAACTAGTTCTCTGTCTGTGTGTGTGTGTGTGTGTGTGTGTGTGTGTGAAGAGATTCAGTTTCCCCTGAAACTGGAGTCACAGGCAGTTGTGAGCCCCTATGTGGGTGCTGGGAACCAAACCCAGGTCTTCTGCGAGAGCAGTAATCATTGTTGACCTCTGAGCCATATCCCCATCCACGACCTTTTCATTCCCCCAGCCTGCAGCTTGGCACTACTTACTCTCACGGTTAAATGGCTCTGCCCACACCTTCACAGACATACTCTGAGTGAGCTCTACAAAGTTCCAAGGTGCTTCTCAGCCTCACCAAGTTGACAATCAAGACTCCCCATCATAATCTGTTGCCAGACAAATGAGCCTGAGAACAAAGCTTGCCAAGGTTGCCAGTCTCCTGGCCAGGATGCCATGCTGAGCAGGCAGAGGGGGTGAGAGCTCCTTTGGGGGTGGGGCTGGAGGACTGGAAAAGAGATCCCATTTAGCACAAGCCTGAGCAGCCAAGGGGCTGGTTTAGCAGGGCTGTGACTATACCCTGTGTTCCACCTTCTGGACACGGGGCACCTCATGGCCTTTGTGTGACAGCCAGAGGTCACTGTCCCAACCTGCACAGACAGGTCCTGATCCAGTGCCTCACCCATCTGAGGCTGTAGTTAAGGACTGAGTGGCATCACTTCAAAGTGAGATGGGATAGGGAAGCAGTTTCCTGGGTGAAGCTCTTAGCCACAGGCAGAGAGTATCTTCGCTGCACAGAGCATCCGAGGTTTTGATTGCTTGGTTTTATTCTCTTTTTCTTTTTCTACTTTTCACAAGACAGGGTCTTCTATAGCCCAGGCTGACCTCCAACTCACTATGTAGTTAAGGATAGCCTTGTTCTTCTGATCCTCCTGCCTCTACCCCCTGAGAACTGGCTTTGCAGGTGTTTGCTAGCACATCTGGCTCACAGGTGCTGTGATCAAGCCCATGACTTTGTACATGCTGGGTAAGCACATTACCAATTGAACTATAGCCTCAGCCATCATGTGTGTTTTTAAAATATTTAGTGCTAAGCCCTTTAATCTGGTATTAGGGAGGCAGAAGGAGACGGAACTCTGTCAGTTCAAGGCCAGCCTGATCTACATAGCGGTTGCCAGATCAATATAATGGCACCCTGTCTCAAAAAAAAAATAAAAATAAAAATAAAGAGATATATATAGCCCAAATTCTGCCTGCATACCTTCCTCTGCCTTGGCTATCTGCAACTTATTGAGGGACCATCTCTGGCTAGCATCCCCTTTAGAGGCTGCAGCCAGGTCTTCTCCAGTAGGATCAGAAGCCCAGTTTGGTGGAGGAAGTTCTTCCAGGTTGTCCTGGTCTCGGAGACTCTCACAGCCTGATGGTGTCAATTCTACCTTGACGGGTTGGATTCTACCTTGACAGCTGCCTGTCCTCAGTTTTCCTTTTCAGATCTCTCTGTAGCCACGTTTTCCTGAGTGGCTTGCACTCTAAAAACTCACCAAATCTTCCTGCCCATTCGAACAGTCGTCTAACACACATTCCTCCTTAGACCCAAACACAAATGGCATCTGCAAGCTGCTTCTACCTCCCTCCTCCCTCTTCCTTCCTCCTTCCTTTTTTCCTTCTTTCCTTCCTTCTTTCCTTCCTTCCTTCCTTCTTTCCTTCCTTCCTTCCTTCCTTCCTCCCTGCCTGCCTGCCTGCCTACCTACCTATCTGTCTGTTTTGGATTTTGACACAAGAGTCTCACTATGTGGCTCTGGCAGGCCTGGAACTCACTCACTATAAGGACCGCTCACCTCTGCCTCCCAAGTGTTGGGATTAAAGGCGAGTGCCGCCATGCCTGTCAGCCACCCTTCTCATCTGTAGCTCACTTCTCTTGCCTCCTACAGTGGCGTCTAGTCCAGTGAGGATGGAAGAGGTGAGACTTGGCATCTTTTCTTAATGATAAAGTTTCAAGAACGTCACCGTAAGTATTAGGTTAGTCAGGGTTCTCTAGAAAAACAGCATGGGCAGAATGAATGCATATTTAAAATGGAGGTCATTACATTGGCTTACAGGGTACAGGCTGTCTCACATGGGACAGGGTGGGAACCCAGTAGCCCAGTCCATGAGGCTGGACACCTCAGGAGTCTCAACTTTGTGCCAAAGGCCTGGAGGATTCCACTGCTGTTCACTTGGCTTGGAAGGCTCAAGGAGATGGGTTCTGGCCTCAGTGGAGGACGGCAGCAGCTCTCACCAGCAAGAGGCCAAGGCAGGCAGACAAGAAACATACACTTTTCCCTTGGACATCCTTGTATCTGGTCCCTAACTACTGAAAGGTGCCACCCATTCAAGACAGGTCTTTCCACTTTGATTAATCCCTCATTGGCATACCCAGGGGCTTCTAGAATCTCTTTTCGTGATTCTAAATCACATTAAGTTGATAGTCAACAGCATGGTAGATAGGAATTCTGTTTGCTTTATGTTTATTTTGTGTGTGTGTGTGTGTGTGTGTGTGTGTGTGTGTGTGTGTGTGTGTGTGGTGTGTGTGTGTGTATGTGTGACACATGAGTTTAGGATACTTTTAGAGGCTGGAAGAGTGTGTCAGATCCCATGGCTGAAGTTATAGGTAGTTTAAGAGCTGCCCAGTGTAGGTGCTGGGAACCAAACTTTAGATTCAAGAGCCTCAGTTGCACGCCTTTAATCCCAGCACTTGGGAGGCAGAGGCAGGTGGATTTCTGAGTTTGAGACCAGCCTGGTCTACAGAATGAGTTTCAGGACGGGCAGGGCTACACAGAGAAGCCCTGTCTCAAAAAACCAAAAAGAAAAGAAAAAAAAGAAAAAGAAAAAAGAGCCTCAGTTGCCTTTAACTGCTGAGCCCTCTTACCGCCCCATAGGCTTTTTGTTTTAAAATCTCGATTGTTTTTAATTTTTTTCAAATGCATACACCATGCTTTTTAAATCATGTGAGTGTCCCCTGATTCTGCAGTGTGATTATTTATATTACTTTTCGAACACTAAGCCAAGTTTAAACTCTAGGAATAAGCCCTACTTGCTCACTGCACAGCGTCCCTTCCGTCGGCTCCATGTGACGCGCTGTTATTAGGTGCTCTGTACTGTGGGATGGTACATTTCTGCCAGTCTTCCTGACGCCTCGGACACTGTCATACTAAATAATTCAGAAACATGCCCCTTGCTTCCCCAAACAGTCTTTTTCTGTTAGAATGCACTAGTGAAGCCGTCTGGAGCAAGAGTTTCATTTTTGAGAAGATGTTTCCACCTAACATTTCAATATGTTTAACACACGGGCCTGTTGGGATAGTCTGTTCTGCTGTCGGTTCCAATACATTGAGTTGTTCAAGGAATTATCACTTAGACCGATTTTAGCGTAAAATTGTTGGTGACAGTTTGATGATCTTTTCTTCGCTCTCTGCTCACTCTAAAGCATTAAGTACTTTTTCTTTCTTAATTTGTGCTTCCTCCCATCCTGATCTGTCATCTATCGAGGGGTCCATAAATGCGCGTATTTATGTGAGGGAATGACTTTTGGATTTGTTTATAGTCTCTTGTCTGATATTGACTTATTGGTCTTGTTTGCTTTGGGTACTGTCAGTAGAACCCGGGACAAGCTAAGGGCTCTGCCAATGAGCTACACACTGGTCCAATTTCCTTTTTCTTTGTTTGAGACAAGGTCACATTATATGTAGCCCATGCTGACCCAGAACTTGCAATCCTCCAGCCCCGGCGTCCCAAGGGTTAACATTACCCATGAGTCACCACATCCGGCTTAGCCTGTCACTTCTTGATGTCTTGGTTATTGGTTGTCGATCTGGCACTAGCCTGACAGCTAGAACAGCGGTTCTCAACCTGTCGGTGGAGACCCCCTTGGGGTCTCCTAAGACCATCAGAAAACACAAGATATTTTTGCATTATGACTCAAAATTACAGTTATGAGTAGCAACAAAAATAATTTTGTGGTTGGGGGAGGGTCACCATAATGAGGCACTGTGTTAAAGGGTCAAAGCATTAGGAAGGTTGAGAAGCACTGAAAAAGGGAATCTCAGCTGAGAACATCCCTCCATCAGATTGCTTAAGGGCAAGTCTGTGGGGCATTTTCTTGATTGCTGATTGATGTAGAGAGCTCAGCTCTCTGTGGATGGTGCCACCCCTCTCCACCCACCCCCTACCTCCACCCCCCTGCAGATGCTCCTGGGTTGTATAAGAAAGCAAACTGAGCGAACTGTGAGCTGCAAGTCAGTGAGCAGTGTTATTCTCTGGTCTCTGCTTCGGCTCCTGCCTCCAGGGTCCTGCCTTTTGCCTCCCCTCAATGATCAACTGTGATTGAGCTGTGTAAGCCACGTAAGCCCTGTCTTCCACAAGTTGCTTTTGGTCACGGGGTTTATCAGTGTGGTAGAAGGCAAGCTAGGGACTCAGAGTGTTGGTTTGTGCCTTTAAACCTAACACTGGAAGGCGGGAGCAGGCAGGTCTTTGCATTCAAGTCATTCTGGTCAATATAGTGGACCAAGATTACATAGTAAGACTCTGTGTCAGAATAAGAGAGAAAGAGAAAAGGAGGGATGGAGGAGGACAGGAAGGAAAGAAGGAAGGAAGGGGGAAGGAGAGAAATGAAGGAAGGAAAGGAGGGAGGGAGGGAGGGAGGGGAGAGAGAGAGAGAGAGAGAGAGAGAAGGAGAAGAAGAAGAAGAAGAAGAAGAAGAAGAAGAAGAAGAAGAAGAAGAAGAAGAAGAAGAAGAAGAAGAAGAAGAAGAAGAAGAAGAAGAAGAAGAAGAAATGAAAGGGAAGGGAAGGGGAAAAAGGGGAAGGGGAAGGGGAACGGGAGGGGGAAGGGGAAGGGGAAGGAAAAACATACTTCTTAGTCCAAATTTCTGTTAACTTGTATCTCCCTCCCCTGACTCTTTGCTCTGGCACAGCCCTAGCCATTGCTTTTGGATCGGTTCTTTGTTTTTCTCCGACAAGCTTTTAGCTCTCCCTGGAGGCTGTGCTTTAACGCTTCATGAATGTTGATATGTTGTGACATTAGCGTGTCTTTAGCTGATTTTGAGTGTGAATTCAAGTTATTTTCTTGGGAGCTGGGGAGCTAGCTCAGTCAGCAAAATGCTTGCCATAGAAGCCAGAGGACCTAAGCTTGAGCCCTAGGACCCATGCCCAAAAAAAGGGAGGAAGAGGAGGGGGGAGGAGGAGGAGAAAAGGAAGGAGGGGGGGGAGGAGGAGAAAAAGAGGAAGGAGGGGGGGGAGGAGGAGGCATCATGGCACTTGCTTGTAACCCTAGTACTGAGGAGGCAAACAAACAGAACACTAGGGCTTGCTGATCAACCACTCCAGCCTAACTGGCCAGTGATAAACTCTGACCCTAGTAAAAGGTATGGCTAGAGAGATGGCTCAGCAGTGAAGAACACTTGCTGCCCTGACAAAGGACCCACATTCCGTTCCCAGCCTTCATGCCATATGGTTCCCACTTCATCTCCAGGTAACCCAACACCTTTCTTAGGCCTCCTTGGACACCCACACTCATATGCACACACCCTGGCACAGATGCACACACACACACACCAACAACACCACCACCAACAACAACAACAAAAATCTTTAAAAATATCAACAGAGCTAGGAGAGGCTCCCATTCTGACTTTGTCTTTAACTCACTGATTTAAAAAAAATTTTTTTTTCATATACTTGGCTTCTCCACCCCACCCCACCCCCAGCAGATGTCATTGATTTCCAGGATCAATTTTATTCCATTTATTCTTTGCTCCATTTTAACTCCCTCAATTTACCAGAGCTTGTCGTTGTCGTATGACTCAGACTCTGGTCTACACTGGCAGCTGCATCCCGTGCACTTAGGAAGAGCACACACGCCTTGTTATTTAGTATGATGTTCTGTAAATGTGGGTTAGGTCCGGGAGTTCAGCTTGTTTATGGATTCACACTTTGTGCACACACACACACACACACACACACACACCCTGCCACCTCTCTGTGCCTTTCTCCCTTCTTCAAGCCCTGAAGGCTGACACCCAGGACTTCACACATGCTAAGCAAGTGCTCTACCACCAAGTCATATTCTCTGCACGCCCCCACTCAGTTATTTTTTTTCTGCTTAGCGTTGGGGGACAGGGTGTGGGTCTGTGCCGCAGACTATCCCCTTTTTGGGTCTCCTATCTGTGTGGAACAGGTCTCTGGTTGCAGGTGGACAAGGAGTCGGTGACACACGAGATTGTGTAGAGTCTGAATGTAATTTGTCAAGCATGAAACATTTTATACAGAAGAAAATAGAGAAGTTGGCTGACACACCGGCCAGGTACAAAGAGGTTACTTGATTCTTACACAAAACAGAGGAATGCTAACATGGAAGGACTGGCAGGAACCAACTGGGATAAAATTCAATGTTTAACAACTGGGATCAAAAACGGCTCCATCTAAGGTCCACTTAATCTTAGAAGCCAGGGTCAAGGGCTTCGTGCCCTTGCCATAGTTCCTACTCTAGTCTACTATATAGTCCACCTTCCACCTACGCCATTGTAAATACTTGTGTATGGGTGTAACTCAGCTATCTATAATTGTAAGTATCTACTCTGGTTCCTTCTTAGATCACAAACTTCCTTCTTCCTAGATCATGGTAAATTTCTGTGTAGGGCAGTGACTTAGCTATCCTTGCCCAGGGTCAGCTCAAGGACTGCCTAGAATCTAACTTAGCTATATGTCAAAATATCAATCCTTAGGAGCACTTATAATAAAGCAATATTAAGGGAAAGCACACAGATCTGTTTACCAACTAAAGCAAGGACATTGGAGCATTCTTTATACAGGATGCCATGATTCCAGGAGACTAAGTTTCCGTGAACTTTTCGCCTTGGGACAGCACCCAGGTTTTCAGGGCCTGTCGCGCGTGTCACTACTGGAGTGGACATAGCAGGTGTGTGTACATGTGTGGGGTCACCCACATGTCATGGTGCACCTGCGGAGATCAGAGGACAGCATGTGAGAGGCAGTTATTTCCTTCCACCATGTGACTCCCAGGAACTGAACTCCAGTCTCTAGGCTTGCTGGCACTCTCCTTCACCCACTGAGCCATCCCTCACCACCCACCATTCACTCTGTAATAACTCCTTCTGCTCGTATATCATTCAGTGTCTATGAGACCACTTGGCGATGAACCATCGTGGGCTTGCAGACGTGACCCTGGGTGATGTTCTCCTGCCAGTTCGTGTGCCATAGAGGTGTGACAGTGCTGACCAGCAGGGATGGTCACCAGGGGAAACTGTGATCCAAATCAACACACACAGGTCTGTCCTGGCCATACTAAATAAATGCAGGATACTCTTCAGTCACGCTGGTGACACACCTTGGCTTATCTGCTATTCCTGATGGTCAGGCCAGCTGAATCTACATGCAACAATGCTCTGGTCCACCTTCCAGGTCATTCCTAGACACTGTGCTGATTTCCAAAGCTCGCTGAGTGAGTGAGCTCTCTCGGTGTCTGCAGCACTCTGGGCTTCAATCGTCAATGAGTGACTTTTACTTTCTGACTTCCATTTTCCTTCCCAGACATCTCCCGCTATCGTGGAACCTTAACATGCGTGGGTCTGGGGAGGTATCTGTGGCTCATTCTATGAATTCATTCTTTCTCTGAATGTCAACCACAAGTTCTGGGCAGCCTGCCGAACCTCTGCAGTCAACTGGCAATCGCTGTCATCTCCGCAAAAGTGAATGCTTGGATAATCTATCCCCTGTGTCCGGGAGATTGAGTCCTCATGCAGGCTCTGTTGTCATTGTTTTAAGCTGGGACATGTCGTGTGCTTCCTACGTGTGACTGCCATAATCACTTTCTTTTGCTGTGGGAACGATGGGGAGATTGTACTGAGACACGGGAAGGTGACGGGGCCACGCAGCGCTGGGCTGGGATTCCACAATTACCGATTGTGAAGGGAAACTGTTATCAAAGGAGCGGCAGGAGACCGTCTTGGGGCACCTCTCCAAGTCAGGAAATTTGAAACATATATTTCACAGACACGCATTTCCCTGTAAACCCCACTGCATAATGCATGAGGCTTGATTTAATGTCATTGTTAATTCGGGGCTCACAATGGTGGGCTCTTAAGGGAGCCATCATTTTTCTTTCTTTCTTTCTCCCTGGCAGCAGAACTCTGAGACCCTTTGGGGTTATTCAGCATTCTGAGAGCACAGACGCCATGGGGGGGGGGGTGCAGACGCATGGTGGCTTTTCCAGAGGCTACGAGCAGGACAAGGGGGCTGGCTGCCTCGGAAGGCCATACTGAGCCATGCTGGAAGCCCACTTTGTTTGACTATTTGGGGTCAGAGAGGAAGGGTTGGGGTTGTCAGAAGGAAGAAAGGGAGGAGAGAGGGAGGAAAGAGGAGGGAAATGAAGAGAAAGAAAGAAAGGGGGAGAAAGAGAGAAGGAAAGTGAGAGATAGAAAGAAAAAAGGGAAAAAAGAAAGGGAAATAAAAGGAAATAGAAAAAAGAAACAAAGAAAGCAAAGTAAGAGAAACAAGAGGAAAAAGAAAGGCTTTGTAATGGAGGAGCAGGAGGAGGAAGGGGAGAGGGAGGAGAAGAGAAGGAGGGGAAGGGGGAGAAGGAGGGGGAGGAGAGGAAGAGGGGGAGGAGAAGGAAAGGAGGAGGAGGAAAGGAAGAAAAGAGGATGAGGAAGTAGGGAGGGGAGGAAAGGAAGAGGGAAGAGAAGAGAAGGAGAAGGGGAGGAGGAGAAAAGGAAGAAGAGGGAGAGGAAGAGGAGGAGGGGGAGGGGGAAAGAAGGAGGGGAGGAGGGGGAGTAGAGAAGGAGGAGAAGAGAAAGAGAAAGGGGAAGGAAAGGGAGGAGGAAAAGAAGGAGGAGGAGGAGGGGGAGGAGGAGGAAAAAAAGAAGAAGGAGGAGAAGAGGAAGAAGGAGGAAGAGGAGGAGGAGGAGAAGGAGGAGGAGGAGCCATCAGTGTCATGAAGCCCAGGAGAATCCATGTGGCTTCGGGTGACCTGGCAAGACAGAGCAGCAGGAAGCAGACAAAACTCTACACAAAGCCTGGTGGGCAGGTAGTGGGGCCCCTGACACGTGTGACTGGAGCTTGGCTAGGGGCTCAAGGGCACCAAGGACTCTCTCAATACAGGTGTCAGGCCAGTGCCTGAGTCCGGCCCCTGAGCTCAGCAGCAGTGCAGGCCAGGCTCTCCCGAGCTCCTGAATACAGGCAGGGCGTTTGCTGAAGGATACTTCAGCCCAGGGCCACTTTAGACTGCCAGCAGAGGTGTGACAGTGTTGAGCAGCAGAGATGGCCACCAGGAAGACAAATCTACTTTAATCTCAAAAAAATTCTATGTGGTGTGATACACTGTCATCTACAAGCCCGCCCTGAAGAACTGCAGGGCTGAGTAACAGGCCCCCTCCAGTTCACCAACAACGCTCATGTTCTAAGCATTGGGCTTTCACTTTGCCCATGCCTAGTCAGGGATCAGACAGAAAAGAGCAAGCTTGCTGAGGCTGACCATGCTGGCAATACTAGCTCAGGTCTGTACACTGCCACAGAGCTACAGTTTCCAGAGATGGAAGGGGCCTGCGGTATAAGCCCCATGCTGTCCCAATGGGAAGAGCAAGCCTCGCCTCTCCCTTCGTTTCGTTCCCCCCTCCCTCCAAAAGGAGCAAAGCAGATGCCTACACGGGTTCAGTCACAAACTAGGGTCATCTTGAAAGAGAAATCTCAATTGAGAAAATTCCCCCATCAGATTGCTTGTATGCAAGTCTATGGGGGCATTTTCTTGATTGATGGTTCATCTGTGAGTGTCCTGCCCAGCATCGGCAGTACCCTGGGCAGGTAGTCCTGGGTGCTATAAGAGTGCAAGCCGAGAAAGGCACGAGGAACCCACCAGCGAGCAGCTCCTCCCTGTCAGCTGCCTCCAGGTTCCTACCTTGGGTTTGTGCCTCGGCCTCCCTTTACAAGGGACTGGAATCTGTAAGCTGAAGTTAATTTGGGCCATGGTGTTTTTCAACAGCATGGTTCTGTGTCCGCTCTTTCATGTGTCGTCGAGTTCTCATTTGTGGGTTAGGTATATGACCAGGGACGCAGACTCACCCCTTGTTCACAGTGAGAAATCCTTTTAAGCTGGGCCCGATCCCTCTGTGTCCTCTGCATCTCTGGGGTAGATGAGGTAACATGTCAACAGTCGTCTACCGGAGAGGGAGCTGCTCTGCATGATCAGCCAAACCCATGCTTAGAAGTCGGCTGTTTGCAGGGCCACTAACCAGCTAGCAATACTGTCTGACCCAGAATGACAGATAGCAGGGCTCCAGTTCCCAGGCAGGTCTCCACCCTCTATGGAGTCTGGCAGTGTGAGCTACTGAGAGAGGCTGGCACCCTTCAGGGGTGCAGAATGTCCTCCACAGGTTCCTATGGATAAAACGTGGACCTCAGTTTCTGGCAATGTTCTGGAAGGTTCTGTAAACTTTAGGAGAGGAGGAAGTGGGTCGTGCAGGAGGGGGCTATGAGGCTCATAGCCTGACCTCACTTCCTTCCTGTCTCGATTCTGCTTCTTAATCTGCCCTGTGAGAAGTCCTCACAACCACAGCCTGGGGCTCCTGTTTCCATTCCTTTCCCACCATGTTGGACAGGCACTGGAATCACCCCCAAAGCATGGGACAGCTTCCATCCAGGCTTGGGGGGACTGAGAGCAACTATCTGTGGTGGGCTTTCGTCCTCCGCATCCATCCCCTTCTGTCTGCAATCGAGTGTGAAGGCAGCTGGCACAGGGCTCACCCAGTGGTGGCTGTTAGCTGTAGTGATCCGGATTCCGGCAGGAAACATGTGATCCAGGCCTAGCCCTGCAGAGCATCCTCTGGCCACAGTGATTGGTCCAGGATGGACACGTGACCAAAGCTTGTCCAATCAGAACAACGTATGGAACTTTCTGTAGGGAACTTTGCTGCACTGTATTTAATGAGGTAAATGGCCCATCCTACAACCCTAAGAGGACAGTCTTAGGCCAAAGATTCAGTCCGAGGCCAAGAAACCCGGAGCCCTCTGGCAGGTTGGCTGCCAAACAGTAGCTCCGCTCCTCTTCGGGAGTCTCAACAACGCTCAACCTTCCACTGTGGCCAACTGGCTTGGCCGCGGACATCCTTCTCCACCGGTGATGCTCAGGTGAGCATTGCTGTCCACGATCACAAAGATCTTACAAACCTTGTGCAGCACCTCTGACCAAGATACCATGTTCCCCATGCCACCTGCTGGAGGATAGGAGTAATTGGCCAGACAGCAGAATCTCCCCAGATGCTAGCCAGCCCGGCCCCGGACATGTGTGTGTTCCCCAAGAACTCTTGACCTGTCAGGTAACCCAGGGACTGTGACCAGTCCACAGCTGTGTCAGTCACTGGGTTGGATGGCCTGCCACATAACACCGCAGCCAACAGTGACTGCTCTGGGCCCCTTGCCAGCAAATTCACATTTCCCTTTAGTCACGCTGAATTATGGCTCAGAAGAGTTGCCCTCACACATGTATGTCATTTCAGACATTTCCCAGAACCGTGATGGACCCAACAATCAGAAGCACAAAACCCCCACTAGGAAGTTCTGGGTTCATTTAATTCCTGTGTCTTCTTAAAGATAGTAAGTTCATAAGACAAACAGGTACACAGATGCCTAGATTGGAAGGGGGCATCTCCAGTCTCCATCTTGAGGTGTCTCAAGCTAGTCAGGAGATACGGAGGCGGGACAGGTATGGTGAGGCCCGGGGAGTGCCCGTCTTCATAAATTCTTTGGTAACAGGGCCAGCCTGCTGTACTTCCACAGTATCCCGGGTGTGCTCCCCAGGGGCCTCCTGGCAACTGAAGACTTTGTCATAGTACTCTATCAGCAGCTCTGTGAACAAGTTCAGAGGTACCAGGGCGCTCAGGGAAGCCACCCCCTGGGATGGCCAGATCAAGTTCAATCCAAACACGCACGCCAGGTTAGAGCTGTTCATCTTGTTTGAAATGCTCTCCAGAGACACCTGGAAGAGGAAATCCAAGAAATGAAGCCCCGGGCATCAGCAGTCTGGACTCCACCCTCACCCCAAGGGAGACTGGTGTGGAGAGAGAGCTCTGGGTGATTCTGTCCACATCCCTGACGGGCCAGTGTGGTGGGAAGAGCTCTGGAGGGGGAGGGGGTGAGCTGGGGAGATGGCGCTCTTCGAGACAAGCGCTTGCCCCACCAGCTTGTGTTTGAAGCCCAGAATAATCCAAGCAGAGTTCCAGGCCAGTGAAAGACCCCATCTCAAACACCAATGGAATCATTGAGAATGCTCAGTGGGTAATGGTAAACTTCTGCAGAGTTTAGCAATCTGAGGGACCCACCAATCCATGGCCTAAGAGGACCTGCCCCTGCAAACTGTATTCTGACCTCCATGTCTACGTTCTGTAGCATATGCACACACGCATAAACGTTTATGCGTGTGTGCACATGCTACAGAACGTAAATAATAAACAGACAAGTAAATAAAAGAATTCTTGAATAGAGACCTCAGCCAGTATCAAAATCCTATGTGGCCATGTCTCCACTTGGGGGTCTCGGCTTCTCAGTTTTCCCATCTGTAAAAGGTTCTGGCCTTGATACTGTGGGGACCCTCTGATTCCACCATCTAGGATATCCTGGGTACCCCATCAGCATCTCTTCCACTTTGGCAGACTGGGTTGAGGTGGGGGACCCAGCACTGAAGATCTAAACCAGACACCCTCTGGCTTCTGTGATATGGCTGGGGAAGTGAGCTCAGGCTCCCGGGTCCAGTAGTGCGAGAAAAGTGCCTTCTGTGCTGGGGGCTTCCATCCTCCGGGCCATCACAGCCACCTGCATAAGTAGGATTCAGTACTCCCCACTTTCTAGATAAGGAAACTGGGCCCTGAGGTTAAAGAAGACCTGCTGCTGAGTCCTTGTATAGGGCAAGCCCAGCTCACAGCAGCGTCTGAGGAGGAGCTTAAGAACCGCTTCTCCAGTAAGCCAGCCCGAGCACATCCTTGCTTGCGTGAAAACTAACAGTGAGAGACAGAACTGCTTATGAATGTGGGGGTACAGTAGAGGGCAGTGGGGGAGGTGGCTCAGGAGCTAAAGCACGTGTCACAGAACCTGAGTTCAATTCCCGGCCCCCACAAAAAAAATGAGTGTGGTGGTACATGCCTATAATTGGAGCACTGGGGTACGGGAGCATAAAGACAGGCAGATCCCAGGAGCTCACTGCTCACTGGCCAGCTGATAATGGCTGACTGAATAAATGAGCTCTGGGTCTTTAAGAGTCTTTGTCACTAAAAACCAAGAGGGAGTGAGGATGACTCTGACATTGACCTTTGACCCCCACAGGGACAATCACACACGTTCATCCACGCACACACGCATGAACATATATACTCATACACACCACACATAGAAAGCCAAGAATGTGACATCATACGACAGACTGTCTCCTCTGGCCTTCCTCTTTCCCATCCCTGGGCATCGCATCAGACTGCCAGGCTTCTCAGAGGCGCCAGGCTGGCCCTTGAGGGGAAGTCCTTTGGAGGTTAAAGAGAGTAGACTTGGCTATAACTTTGGACCTGAGGCAAGCAGGACCCGTCTGTGCAGGGACTGCTGTCAAGAGCCCCCCCAGATCCAGTCTTAGGGCTGGTCTTCCTTCTCCTGGGAGACAGCTAGTCACACTTACTTCATGCAGGAAGCCCATGAGGTAGCGGAGTACGGCATAGTTGTGTTCTGGGAGGCTCCGCAGGATCAGGCGGCAGTGGGTCACTCGAAGGCTGCTCTCCACACCTGCAATGGCATGACACTGCTGGCCAGGGAAGCACAGTCCCCAGGACAGCCTGGCCATGTGGCTCTGCTCAGCACCTTATTACTTCTGCCAGGCTCCTTCCTCCTCTGCATGATGGCTACAGAAACTGCAGCCTGCTGGGAAGCAGGGCAGTGAGTCACTCAGCAAACAGCAAACGGCTAGTCCAGGGCCAGTAATCTACACACAGACAGCTGTCCACATCTGGCCCGGCAAGTTTCTCTCTTAATAACGGTCTTGTTTGCTCTTTTCTCTCCACCCACCACCACCCCCCAAGTGCTGGTTTTAGAAGGGTGCACCACCATGCCAGCTCTCAGTCAGTAATATTTTACTTGAACACAACCATGTTGTGTTGACACATTGCCTAGGGCTGCTTGTGGGTTACAAGGATGGAGCAGCAGCTGATATGGAGACTTTGTGGTTGGGGAAGGCTCAGCATTTACCCTCTGGCCTCCTTGGAGACAAATGCACCTACCTGTGATTCTCCATGTACATAGACCACTGTGTGGTTCCTGGAAAAAATCTCACTTTCGGTGTGGGCGTGGGATGTAACTGTTTCATGCATAGACCCTCAGTCCCTTTGGTTGCCCTCCATTTGAGCTTTGAGACAGGTTCTCATGTGACCCAGACTGGCCCCAGACTTACTATGTAGCTGAGGATACCCTTGAACTCCTAAGCCTCCTGCCTCCACTTCCCAAGTGATGGGATTCAGTTGGATGCCTCTGTGCTGGGTTTATGCAGTGCTGGGCATGGCAAACACCCTACCAGCTTGTCTACATCCTCAGATCCTCCATTTGAGCTACAGCCTCGGAGGAAAGACTAAACTAAAACCAAGTGCGGCTGCAGAAGCCTGCAATCTCAGCACTTGGAGGCTGAGGCAGAAGGATTAGGAGTTCAAGCTCAGCCTGGACTACCTAGTGAGACCATTTCTGAGATCAATTTTTAAAAAGAAACAGAGCAAGTCACTCAGTGGTTCCAGCTGAAGCACTCAAAATCACCCGAGAGCCAGGTGGTGACACAGGCCTTTAATCCCAGCACTTGGGAGGCAGAGCAAGGCAGATGGATCACTAAATTTAAGGTCAGTCTGGTTTACAGAGTGAGTTCCAGGACAGCTAGGGCTACACAGAGAAACCCTGTCTCAAAAAAAAATTCAAGAAAAACACCCCCACACAAGCATTTACACAGCTCCCTGAGATGTGGGTGCAGCATGCATGTGATCCTGTTCCCCAGTCCCCAGCCTCTGACTCATCATCACTGTCCTCCCACTAAGCCTGTGCAGTGACCAGGAGACCCTGGGGCTGTATGCATGCTGCTGGCAGGACACAGGATTCCTCGTCTATGAAAAGCTTGAGGTCAGCATCCAAACGCTGACACCATTGCATACACTAGCAAGATTTTATCGAAAGGACCCAGATGTAGCTGTCTCTTGTGAGACTATGCCGGGGCCTAGCAAACACAGAAGTGGATGCTCACAGTCAGCTAATGGATGGATCACAGGGCTCCCAATGGAGGAGCTAGAGAAAGTACCCAAGGAGCTAAAGGGATCTGCAACCCTATAGGTGGAACAACATTATGAACTAACCAGTACCCCGGAGCTCTTGACTCTAGCTGCATATGTATCAAAAGATGGCCTAGTCGGCCATCACTGGAAAGAGAGGCCCATTGGACAAGCAAACTTTATATGCCCCAGTACAGGGGAACGCCAGGGCCAAAAAGGGGGAGTGGGTGGGTAGGGGATTGGGGGTGGGTGGGTATGGGGGACTTTTGGTATAGCATTGGAAATGTAAATGAGCTAAATACCTAATAAAAAATGGAAAAAAAAAAAAAGAAAAGCTTGAGGGCTTTCTAATAAACGCCGTCATCTCCAGGAACTGAGCTGGCTTCTTTAGCAATCTCAGTTGTCAAGGACTTGCCTGTGATTCACACTTCCAGGGAAACAAGGGGCTGCCAGCCCTGGGCTGTGGATGGTACAGCATCAGGCTCCTCTTCTTAGAATGATGGTCACAGAGAGGACATGGGAGGGACGCAGGCCACCTTGGCTATCATGGTGGTCCCTTTTAATTCCTCTCCAGGAAGCAGGCAAAGCAGCCAAATGTCACGACACTGATTCTGTCATCAGTCAGCTGAGCATGGTGTCACTTGTTTTGAGCCAAGGATGGCCTAAACTTCCTACCTCTACCTTCCAAGTGGTGGAGTTACATCTACATAGCCCCGTGCCTACTTTATTCAGTGCTAGGGAAGGAATCCAGGAGAACACTCCATCCACTGAGCCCCAGAGAATGCATGTGAGGGAAGTGAGCTCAGAGGAGCCGCAGGACTTGCCCCAAGTCACATGACTAACTATCGACTGGAAAAGCCACAACTTGAGACATGGTCAGCTCCAGACTGGCGCGATGACTCTCGTAAATTCCCCTGGAGAGGGCTCACCAGCCTCCGCAGAGACTACAGCCTTCAATAAGCTCATGTCTTCCACAGGGCCCTCAGGAAGAGCTGGTACATTTCACTTGAAGGAGAAATGCAGCCATGTGCACTGGGTAGGGCCACCAGGCAAGCTGGAGTTCCCTTCCTCCACCCCATGGACACCATGGCTAAGCCTACAGCCTCACTGAATGAACAGAGAAGTGGGCCCATGCTCCCCTCCGCTGACCCACAGGGACCAAGGTTGGGTGGACACTGCCTCAGCCGAGACCAAGGCTGACCCGGGTCTGTAGCCAGGGACACGCCGAGGCCAGGGTTCAAGCGGATACATACTGGTGATCCCGAGAATCTGCTCGTAGGCTTGGAAGGTCAGCAGTGGCTGGGGCAGCTCTCGGAGAAATGTCTTCAGGATCACGGCTGGGAGGTGCATGTCTCCATAATCATCAAAGTTCACGGGCTTCCCTGAACACAGGACATGACCTGACGATTTAGCACCTCACTGGCTTGAAAACTCGATGGCGAGGTATAGGTCACAGTCGTGTGTCCCTGGGGTGCCTCGGTCGCCACCTGGATTTGGGGTTGCTTTTCCCCCACCAGCTTCTCTCTTATTGCTATGGTTTCCCTCTTTTAGGGTGCCCACGGAGTCAGCTATGGTTCCCTGTGATTTTGCTGCGGATGGGGGTTTGAACTCCAAGGTCAGGGCCTTGGCTCTGGGGCTGCGCACACAGGGCTCTGGACCATGTGGGGGCGGGGCTACTGTTTGGGCGGGGCTTCCTGCGATGGGTATGCAATCACAGGAAGAGGGTGGGTGGCTCCAGCAGCGCTAAAGAGCAAGTGTCCCTGGGAGCTAGGCAGCTGCTTGCTTAGTGTTACTTTGGGGATATTCCCAATTCGGTTGCAGGGTGGGGCCTGCCTTGGACATTGGTTTTCCTACCTTGCAGTGTTAGTTCGAACCGTGTGGCTACCTGGTGTTGGAGGAGAAGGCGCATGGGCAATGAGAGCTGGGGCAACCTGGCCTAGCAGGCTGGAGTCTGGGCACAGTGGTTAGGGCACTGGCAGCAGCCCCATCCAGACCTGTTTCTGGGGTTAGGTAGGGTATGGAGTTACACCTGAGGATGGGGGTGGGAGGGTGGCAATCGGGAATCTAGCAGAAGGTAGGAGCCTGGGGCATCACCTTGATCATATAGCCGCTGCACCTGACGGACAGTCTGGGCGCTGGCCGATCTCCGGAACAGGCCCTCAGTGCGCAGTCCTACAGGAAGAGACCGAACATCTCAGATCCCTGTGCTCTGGGCTTCCCACGATTCTGTGACTCCCCTGTCTGTGGCATCAATTGCCTGTGGCGACAGGTCAGGCTTTTCCAGTCATCTGATGTCCCAACTCCGGTCCCTCCCTCCTGCTCCCTCCTGAGAAGGGTGTGCAGAAATGCACAGGCCTGTGACCAGTCGCCCCTGTCTCCTAGCAGCTTTGTGACCCTGAAGAAAATACTCAGCCTTTCTTCTTCTATCCATCACCAGTTGGACCCCTGTGGGCTTCACAGCCAGGAGAGGAAGCCAGACCCAAGAACAGCACATGGGGACACTGGGCAGCAGCCTGGAGGTTGAAGTCCGTTTAGTAACCCCTGCCTCTCCTCCCTAGCTTTCCCATAGACCCACATCCATGTATACACACCCCAGGTGACCACAGGGCCTTTGCACCTGCAATGCTTCTTTCTGCCTTCCAAGCCACAGGGCATATTCACCCATACACATGTGTGGGATGTTCAGGAGCTGAAATAAAGCCCCTTTGAGTGTCTCGGCTAGAGGCAGCTCCTTACCTTTTTCTCTCAGATATGTCACCGTCCAACGCAGCACCGGGGGGATGAGTTCACCTTGATTTTTGTCTCTGAGGCTGAGGGAGAAGAATGTACTGGCTTATTCATTCCAGACCTTGATGGCGGGCATGGCCAGGGGAAGGCTCTCAGATTCCCCTTTCCAGAGAAGATACAACATCAAGGAGTCTCCGGGGAAAGAGACAGCTTCAGCCTCCATGAAGCAGCCATGAGTGTCCAAACTTTGGAAGGACAACAGAGTGCCGGAACTCCACCCAGAATATGGTGTGGGGAATACTGGGGGCTACTGCATGGCAGGGTTTTGAGGGATGAGTAGGAGCTTGCCAGACACTAAAGTATTACAGCCAAGAAGATAGATGAATATCTAACTGTGAGCATGGACCCAGGAGACTAGACTAGGTGCTCATTTAATTTAATCCCACACTTGAGAGACAGAGGCAGGTGGATCCTGGTCTACATAGTGAATTCCAGGACAGCCAAGACCACAGAGGGAGCCTGTCTCAAAAAAAAAATAAAACAAAGCAAAAGTACATGATAAAGACATGGGCCCCAAGACACAGCAACAGCAGACAGACAGAAGGACTCCGTGCAGAGTCTGAATCCTCAGTATCTAGTGCTGCCTGGGACCTCAGATGAAAGAGCTACAGTGTCTTGGGATAAGTGTCTCTGTGTCACCTTCACTTGCAGGGGAGTTGCCTCTCTGTGCGCTGGCCATTTGCTGGCCCACACAACCTGCTGTGGGACATAAGCAGACACAATACACACATTTTGTATGGCCTCCTGACTAGACCATACTTGTTCCAGCCACACCCCCATGCCCCAGAGAGAAGAGATGTCCTAGGTGGAGGCCACTCCTCTGGCCTGGGTGTCAAAAATAATAAGATACACAAAGTAAGCTGAACCCCAGTTGCTCCACACACTTCACGGAACCCAGGAAAGATGCCTATTGCTATAACATGCTGAGAGGGAGACTACTTGTTACACGGCATCGCCAGCCCCAGCTGACTGATACACACTTGCCGCTTGTAAAGTCAGGCCCAAAATTGCAGGGAAGACCTTCAGGGTCCCCTGAATAGGAAGGTAGATTACAACACTGGGATGGGAAACAAGGACAGATATAAATACAGAAAGCATCTATTCTGTTTCATGAAAGTGAGATGAATGTTTGAACTTGACTGGAACTTGGATGGGGAAACTGAGGTACAGACTAACCGGTTACAAGACTTGCTCAATTGAGCGCAGAGCCAAAATGGAGTGTGCGTGGTGACCCTGGTTCTGCCAGCCAAACCTCGCACCGACCTCCCTGAGCCCCCATTTCCCCTTCTGTTAAGCGTCTCCAGGCCTGGCTGCGGAATCATCAGGGTGGCACACAGGTAACGTCCTCCAAGGTAATCCTGTTACTCACTCCCTAAGCAGCCAGCAAACCTACTCTGTCCCCATGCGGGCTGTCATGGGATGCTAGGGACAGGCAGACCTTAAACACTTGGCTCAGTTCAACGCGCAATGCTCACATCACACAAGCAATGGTCTCCATGCATCCTGACTCTGTGCATGGTTTGGTGGTTTGACAGAGATCTTTCTTTCTGCTAAAGACACACATGTAGGACCCTGAACAGTCACCATGAGGCTGGCCCTGCCTCTGGAGAGGCTCAGGAATGGATGGGCCCTTCCTAGCCTGCCCTGTGTCAACTTCCTAGTTGCCAGCTGTCAGGGAGGAGGTGATGTCTCTGGAGAGGGAGGAACAGGGCAGCAGGAGCCGCACTGCTGCTTTCTAGGGAGTCTGATGGCCTGTGCCAGCCATCTCCAGAGCTGTGTTCTTGACAGCCAGTCCCATAGCCTCCTGAGCCTCAGTCTCCCAGTTTTGTAAAGTAAGGGTACTGACAGCCCCTCTCCCAATTCTGGGGATGCAGGCGTATTCTTAAGCAGGAAGGCTTAATAGTATCAATGATAGAAATCATTCTCGTGCCAGGACTGAGCAGGGTCCCCAAGCAGAACACAAATGGCCCATGGCAGAGGGAAACAAGTCGACCCGGCAAGCCGTGGTGACCTTTCAGGTCACACAGAAAAAAAGATCGGGCTGGCTCTCTTCTTGGAGAGTCCTGCTCAGCATGCAATACAAGCCTGAGCCACTGGAGACACATGCGCTGGGTGCTTCCCCCACACTTTACTACTTAAAAGCAGATCTTTGGGTGGGCAGAGCCTTTGGGACCATTCAACCTGAACTCTCTGTTGGCGGAGAAAAAAACCCAGGCTCCATTAAGGGAGAAATCTTTCCAAAGTCTCTGGTCCACTAGTCTGTGGACCTAAGGAGTGGCACTCTGCCTCTATCTGTCAGCATTCATAGCAACCAGGGACCTGACTGGAAGTCGCTGCTAAGACTCAGGACACCCCCCTTCCCCCAGTTCTGAGTCTCTGTAACACCCCACAGTCCCAAGCCCTTACTTGGTGACCCAGAGAGAGGCTTGTTCCCTGGACTTGCAGAGTCAGTGCTGAGAATAACAATTATCCCAGGCAGGAGAGCAGATGGGCCCCACTCACTTCCTGCCTGGGCGGGTATGCCCAGGGCAATGGAGAAATGTCACACCATGTCCCTCCTGAGCACCTCAATGGTACAGGGCAGGGGCAGGTCTTTGTAAAGATGCTCTCAGGGCACATTAAATCCATCCCCTGAGCTGAAGGGCCAAGGGCACCCTCAGAAGCAGCCCGGGAGACAGCAATGTCCAGCCATCTGCCCGGAAGGCACTGGGGAGGCTCTGCTCATAGACACTACCTGTCCCCAGGGAGAAGGGCCTGGCATCAGTCAGAGAAGGCTTTTTCCTACTTTTGCATGCCTTGCGTGTGGTGAATGCACAAACAGGGGATTGAGGGGGTGGGGTGGGGAAGCCACCACCATGAAGCTGGTTGGTTGGCTGTTTGCAGGCAGTGAGTGTCTGGGTCCGTCCCAGGGCGCTAGCTTCTCCAGCCCTCCAAGACAGTCATTGTCTCCCGAGCCTATGCCAGACCTCTGAAATGGTTGTTCAATCCCCGAGACAGAAGGAACCCACAAAGCCCCTTGGCCACAGAGTCAGCCAGGGAGGTCCTAGATGCCAAGGCGGCTGGACAGCGCCAACAGATTGGTGGTCACTGCTCTGCCTCATGTGCCTTTGAGAGTCTGGTAGTCATAATATTTCATCCCCATTTTTATAGAGGACAAACTGAAGCTCTTAGGTAAATCATTTTACGTGAGGTCACACTTTCTGGTGTGGGTACAAGCAGGGTCAAAATCAGGCTAAGAGGCAACTCGTCAGTTAATAGTATACACTCTCCTACCCAAAGGACCCGAGTTCAACTCCTAACTGAACTCACAGCTCACAGCTACTTGTAACTCCAACAACATGGGGGTCTGACACCCTTTTCTAGGCCCCAAGGGTACTACAAACTCACATGAATATACACATAATGCCTATATGATATATATTATAGTATATAACACACACACACACATTTTTTTTAATGGAGACAGGGTCTCTCTACATAGCTATGGCTGTCCTGAAACTCACTATGTAGAGTAGGCTGGCCTTGAACTCACAGAGTTGCACCTGCCTCTGCCCTCCTGGGTTCTGGGATTGAAAGCATATGCACAAAAGGTACAGACTACAGCTTGTCTATGGAACCGGGGCATGTGGAGTCAGCGAGGGGGCTGGGAAGTTACAGGACAGCAGGACTGGGTCCGAAATGTGAAGCCTCGCATCTATGGAGCCAGTCCTCTCCGGATGGGCAAAAATGGCTTCATGGTAGAGTCTTAAAACTCTACCGAGGTAGAGAGCCTATTTCTTATTCTATCGCTATAACAAAATCCCTGACACAGTGTCAGTTATAAATGAAATACAGTTCTTTCTTATAGCTCTGGAGGCAGAACATTCAAGTGCAGGGGGCCCTACATCTGCTGGGCTCCTGGCCAGGACTTCTGTCATATCATAATGTGACAGAAGGGAACTGAGCACAAGAGAGGGGAAAAGCAGGAGGAACTTCCTACCTATTTCCTTTCCTCCCAGAAGGAACTCACTAGAGGGAATTTCCAGGTCTACTTGTGTGGTTGGAGCCTGTGACCCATGTGCCTCTTGCTGTGCCTCATTGCTCTGCTGGAAAGAGCAGTTGCATCCAACACACTGGCTTCCAGGAATGTTTGTACCACAGCCTGCGGACACAGTAAGTTAGGCCAGCGCACACAGCATAGAAACAGGGTCCAGGGCAGCCCACTCCCCACCACTAGGCCAATCACAAGGGAGCAGGTCAAATACTCTCAGGACATCAACAAAGCATGGTGAGGGCTTCAGGGATGGTGCACAGGTAAAGTGCCTGCTATACAATCAAGCACACAGGCCTGAGTTTAAGCCCTAGAACCGCATAAAAAGACAGGCAGGTGTGTGTGCTTAGAATCCCAGCATCGGGGAAGCAGGTGATTCACCGTCTAGCTGTAGACCCAAGGGAACAGAAAACCCAGAAACTCACAATCTTGCATGTGAATTCTCAGACCACTGTTATACATAATAGGAAATAGGTGGAAACGAGCGGTATATTCAGTAATTGCTAGAGAACGAACATAATCTGGTATGACCCCCAAAATGACACCAGGCAGATACAGCTCAAAGTGGTCACACATGGTGTGGTTCCAGATAGAAAGTGGGCTTGAGTCTATGAGGGGCTTGTGAGGCAGGAAGGGCCAGAGATGTGGTTCTGGGATTAGACAATGGTGGCAATTGCCCACCGGTGTGACAAACTTAACCCACACAGCACTGCATACTTAGAAAAGGGGAAAGTGACCCAATAATCCAGGCCTGGACAGTTCCTAGATGCACACGTACATCAGTCCTGAATTTGGACACTAAATCCTACTCTGAGGGGCAGGTAGAGGATGTGGGGAGGTATCAGGAGGGAGGAGGCTCACACAGCCTAATTTGTGTGCTGCCATCAGGGAAGGCTTCCTGGAGGAGGGGGCTAGTGAAGGCACATAATCTGCATGCTCTGTGGCAAGGCCCATGGTCGCAAGGCTCTTGGGCAGGGTTAGTTTGGAACGCAGTGGCTCGGATCCCTCGACTTAGAGAAACTGGGAAGTGTAAAATCAGTAGCTTGGACTTTGCAAACCTGGAAAGTTTGGCCCACCTCACCCTTTTTTCCCAGACTCCACGGGTACCCAGAGGAGACTCACACCGCTCTTCCCTCTCTCCCTGAGGATGGCAAGCAAGCCTGTATATTTCTGCAGTGCTGCATTTGCACATGCTAAGCAAATGCCTCCCAGCCCTGGCTGAGCCAGGAGACCTCTGACTCCCTGACTTCGCCTTCCTCTGTTGGCTTAAGCGGCTCATTCCAAGGGATGGCTTTCTGTCGTGAACTTAAATCAGCAAATTAACATTGGCGCCTAGGCTTTGGTTATGAATTTTAATGTCTTCCATTCATTCACAGTCCAAACAAATTACATATCTGGTGCTTTATTTAATACGTTTATTGCCATTTTATTATAGTCATTGGCAATGAGACAGCATAAAATATTAATTTAAAGAAGCAATCACACAGATTATGTCTTAAAGTGGCGTGCCCGGAATGTACTCAAAGGCATCTGATGTTGCTTGCTGTTCTCTAAAGAGATAATGAAGTGGATTTTCCTGTGTGGTGTTGGAGTGGCCGCAGTGGTAGCACATACTAGGCAAGCAAGCACTCTACCACCCAGCTGCACCCCAGCTCTGCCTGTTTATTCCATGTATTGATTGTTAAAAGCAGTTACTGATCCTGGAACAGAAATAACTCTGGGATTGTCACATTGCTAGGAAGCCTCCCGTCTACTGACAACTCTGTGTCAACATATCCTGAAAGGGCTCGAATCACCGAAGGTGTCCCGGGTGTCCTGGTTGGGTAGCTGTTTGCTTCATAAAGACATATCCCCTCCTGGAGCAGGGAGGAAAGGGGAGAGGGAGGAGGGAAATTCACAAGGCTCACTACACTCACCAGAAACTTACAAGACACAGGAGGCTTGTATAAGGTTATATAAACAATGAGCTGCTGCTAGGAAGGAGGGCCTCTTGGAGCTGTCTGCAAATCCCACAGGGGGCTCCAGGAATGCTGGGGTGTGGGACTTCTCAGTGATGCAGCTGCTTGAGTCACCTATGCTCCCATGAATAACTCCATCAATGCACTGATCTGCAGACTACACTTGGACAGAACCCCTCCTTCATCTGTCATTCTCTCCTGCCTGAGGTAGACAAAAACAGCCCCCTCTTTGGGGCTGGAGAGACGGCTCAGCGGTTACAAGCACGGTCTATTCTTGTAGAGGACCCAGGTTTCATTCCCAGCACCTACATGGCATCTCAGAGCCATCTGTAACCCTGGTTACAGGTGATCTGACGCTCTCTTCTGGCCTCTGTGGGAAGCAGGCACATACACGGTGCACAGGCACACATACAGGCAAAACACCCACATGCATAAAATAAAACAAAAACCAAGTCTTCCCCCAAACCCAGCTACACGGTAGAGCTGCAAGACTGACGACAGCCACCAACAGGTTCCCAATCTCGATGCTCAGGCCCATGCCCAATGTACGAATCTGCACGTTACCCTTGTTTTCCGTTTTCAAGTGGTTGTGTGTATATGTATGCTTGTAAGCAGGAGGTGCGACTATGGATGGGTGTCATTTTTCACTGGCCCAGTAGGTGTTGATTAGGTTAGGCCAGCTGGCCAGTGAGCCCCAGATATATCTCTGCCTCACAGACACATGGCACATCACGGTATATGGTGGAATATAGTGTACTCTGGCTTAGTGACAAGCACTCGTGTTTTCTGTTGTTTTGTTTTGTTTTTGAGAAGACAGAGATAGCTCTGCGGGGTACAACAGGCCATCAGATAGTATGGCTGGAGCCTTTAGAAGGAGCTCTGAGTGAAAGAACCACTAGGGACATTGGCAGTAGAACCATAGAAGCAGAAAGGCCACAGAGAGGCCTCAGAAACATTGTGAAAATTTGTCTCTTGATGGCCTGGTGCCGCAGTGATGAGCTCTCACCAGCGACCCCTAGAGGGCATTGTAGTTACTGCAGGCACCTGCTCTCCCCTGCCTTTGGGGTAGCGTAGCATCTATGATGTGTGGACCACCAGGGAGTTACAGCAGCAAACTTTCATAACCCATGAAAAGGAAGTACTCTTTAGTGGCAAGTTTGTGTTCTAGTTTGGGGGGGAGGGGGACTATTTCACCATTTACTGCATTTTTCTCTCTGAGAACGTGTGGCTGGGTGGGGAGGTACTGTGTGACCCAGGAGCAGGCACAGGTGCTACTGAAGCTGTTAAGACAGGAAGTAGCCATGTGCTCACTCAACCTGGAGTTGGTCCAGCAGACCACGCCCGTCACAACAGAAAACTCCATCAGACAGTGGAGATCCAGGGAGATACTCGGAGGAACAGCAGTCCTCTTTGTGATATCCCAAGGTGCTCCCCTGGGGACGCATCCTGCTCCATCCACTCAGAGAACACTGCTTTATCACACCTCCCTAGCTGACAGGTACAGAAGCATGTGACAGCCACCTCACCACCTCAGGATGCTTCCCGATGGCTGTCATCACTAATTAGCTTAAAACAATACCCTGATTTACCTTACAGTCTAGAATAGGTGTGTGTGTGGGGTGGGGGAGGACCTGGAGGCTCTGGGATATTCTCTTTGTTTTTGCAGCTTTACAGACTCTTGCTTATATAACCCAAGGGGCTACCCTGGGCTCACCAAAGTGTCCCAGTTAGCTCCCATCTCAAGACGCTGCTCACATCTGCAAAATCCTTCCTGCCAGCCAGTTGCAGCCACAGGTACTGGGGAGGTTAGGATGTGACATCCACTGGGCATATTTTGTTTTCTACACATGCACTGCAGACCGTGAGAGCATTTGGATGGGTCTTATCCCAGCGTCTACAAGAGGACAAGAGGAATCCTGTCCTGGTAGCCCAGGAAGCACAGGGACAAACTTACATCCCCAACAGATTTCCCTTAAACTCTTCCCAGGGTGCCCAGCTCCTCGTGGACCTAAAATCAAACCTCGTGCGGGTCTCTCACACAAAGCAACTGAAGTGTCCAGCTCTTCCCGAGTGTGCTGTGGGTGGCCTGACCGCTTCAGCTTCTTTAGGATAAAACATCGCCTTGGATTTATGTCGGCCAGGTCTACTACCAGGGCATGAGACCCAAAGAGGGACAAACTCATGACCCAGAGGGTGGGGCACATAAGAACCTGGACTGGGGATGCTGTGATGGGATACTGGGGAAGGCTTCTGGGGGAGGGGCCCAAGATGCACGTGAATGAAGCTGGCCTGGTAAACAGGTAGGAAATGACAGATCCACCAAAGATCAAAGTCCCTCGAGCATGTCTCACTTGGAAGATGACAGGAAAGGCCCAAAGAGCAGGGAGCCAGAACTGAAGGGTGGCCGAAAAGCTCTTGTCCTCTGCCCAGGTACACATGGAGCAGCGGCCACTCCACCTCAGAGGGGACTTGAACCTTTATCTCTCCTGTAGGCAGGAGGCAGAGGCCTGGGGTAACCTCTTTGGACAGAGAGGGGTCCCACTGCTCAGGAGGGCAGAGTATCTCTCCTTTACTTACTATTGCAGGCTGACGCCAAACTGCTGGGTGGGCAGAGGCGGCCGAGGTGGCGGTGTCTTGGTGGGCGGGGGCGGTTGACCTTTGTGCAGGTTTTGCAGTTTCTCGTCATACCTATGGACACAACAGGAGAGTGTCACCTCACAGGGGGACAGCCTTTTAGCCATAGAAGTCATCTCCAAGTGCTATGTGGAGACTAAGCCCCATCCGCATCAATAGGAAACCCACATATTCTACCTCTGTAAGTTTCAGGCATCCCGGGGCAGGGCGCCGCATCCTCAGAGAGAAGTGAAGACCAGGCTCAGGAGCTTCACTGGAGCTGGCCTGCCTGGCACAGGCCTGAAGCCACGGAGTTTCTGCTCATTGACCCTGCGTTCCGGCTTGCCAGACACTCAGTGGGGCATTCAGCAGGAGCTGAATGAAACGCCCGCTAGCTGTCTTCCCGAATCCCCCGCGCCTGCCACTCCTAGAACATTTCATTCCACACACGGCTCACCAGCACACCAGGGAACCCCTTTCATATCCGGCTCAGAAGCAGAACGGCAAACCCGTGCCTGGATGTGTTTTTAATCAGTTTGTACTTGTACTGTATGCAGCCTTCGTGGTTTGCTCTCCCTCATGTATGTACGTGGATACCGGACCCCAGAGCCATGCGGGGCAGGGGCGGGGCGGGGCGGGGGCGGGGGCGGGCCCTCACCGCACTACTTCCGGGGGGATGAGCAGCTGGTCGCACTGAAGGTGTTCTCGGAGCTCACGCAGGTTGCTGCAGTAGGTGACTTTTTTCCCAAACTTGTGACTGAGGAAGGAGAAGCAAGAGAATAAAATGTTGAGGGGGCAGGTCTCTAATCCCAGCACTCAGAAAGCAGGGGCAAGTGGTTCTCTGTAAATTCAAGGCCAGCCAGGTCTACAGAGTTCCAGGACAGCCAGGCTGTTACCCAGACAAACCTCGTCTTGAACCTCCCCCTCCCCAAACAAACAAACAAACAAACAAAAGACAGAGCATGCACTGACACCCAGAATATGCCACAGGCCCTAGAGGCTCGCATGCATAAAATAATTATGCCTCTACTTTGAACTGGTTGTGAATTTACATACTGCACAAAGACAACTTAAGGGGGAAAGGACTTATTTCAGCTCAAAGTTCAAGCAACACTCCCATCATGGCAGTGATGTCAACGTAGGAGGTGCTCGAAGCAGCAGGTCATCTATGTCCAGGCCAGCAGACGATGCACACACGTATACCACTGCTCAGTTCCTTTCTCTCTTTATACAACCCAGGATCTGCTGCCAGGGGAATGGTCCCACCCACATGGTACAGGTCTTCCCGCTTCAATTAATAGGATAACTGCTCACAGACATGCCCAGAGACCCCTCTCCCATGTGATTCTCCATACTGCCAGGTTGACTTTGATACTGACCATAACTATGTGCCAGCTCAGAGGACCAGTGAGCCGAGCCTGCATGTCTGAAGTCACTATGGTCCGAGATGAGTAATTGTTTTGTGTTGGGCCATCTCCTCTCCCTGACAGACCAAAGGGCAGGGACCTTGGGAGACTCTCCAGGGATGCTTCAGGCCATGGGGAGACATGGCCTCTGCCAGCCTTTCTATTCTCTCCCAGGGGTCCAGGATAAGGCTGGTGATCTGCCAAGGCCTGGGTCCCACTGATACAGACTGTGAACTTGAACCATTGTAAGTAGACATTGCAATGATGAGAAAAGGCAAGTTCTGTGCTCAGCAGTGCCAGATTCTGCTGCAGTTAAAACAACCCATGTGTGCTCCACATTGTAGATAATATGAAATTAAGATTATCTAACTTACCGCTGCTCAAACAAAACAAGACCACAGGGGATCTGATAGATGGGACACCCCTGTGAGTGGAGTAGAATTCCGGGTCCAACCTAAAACAGTTCCCACACCCCAAGGGAGGTCAAGGCCTGTGCACTGGCTCCCTCTTGTGGACAAGAGTGGATCAGACCTGGGGGCCAGATTCCAGCCATGAGCAAGGGAGCCAGGGAGCCTTATCTGGGGAAAGAATGCAGGCCCTAGGCCCTGAGGAAAGGGTTGGGACAGGTCTTATGGGGCATCCTCACCTATCTGTTCAGATAACAGACAACTCGGGGACAGTTTTGCCTCTGCTCTGGGGACATTAAGGTTTCCTCTGGGGTATGAAGTGCTATTAATGGTTTTTTTTGTGTGTATGGACAGGAAGAGCCCACTGAGCCTACTAAGGACCTAGCTGTCCTGTGGAACTTTCTAGACAGTAACATCTGCTTCAGCACTCTGGGGACCTCCCATGTCACACCTGCCCACTCAGGAGCCACACACCACCTTTCTCTCTGTAGCTGTCTGACGATTGCTTTTAAGCCAGGCACCCGCTGGACCCTAGGATTAGCGAGGGTAAGTAGACATGACCCATCTGGCCTTTTACACTGGCGGAAGGGCCTTGAGCAGCTCAGTCAGGAATGCCAGCACAGGCATAGGGCAAGACTTGTGCCACACCCACAGCTGCTGGAAGAGTCGGGACAGTGCTCAGGATCCAAGTTCAAGTGTGTGTGAGTACACACTTCATCCTGTGTTCAGGTTTCATTCTGTCCTTAGATCCCAGTCCAGAGTCCTTCACAAGCTGTGTGACCTATGGAAGCTGTATGACCTCTCTGAGCACTGACCTCCCCTGTTTAGAGGTAGAGAAGGCATGGCTGAAAGACATAAGATGGTTTGGTGTATAACATAAGGTGACTTGATAATTCAACCCCCAAAGGAGAGTTAAAAATATTCTAGAACAAACCAGGCATGGTGGTGCATGCTACGTTCCATAGAACATGAGGGCTGTGGGGAAGGCACGTTGAACTATAGGCCAGGTGAAGTGTGGGATGGGACTTGAGGTGAGGTGAGGCAAGGTCGCAGCACTTTCCAGGAGCCACTGATGGAGTGTGTGCATGTGTGTGTGTGTGTGTGTGTGTGTGTGTGCTTCTGTGAATGCAAATGAACATACACACTGAATAGGAATGTGTAGCGTAAGCACACACATCAATGCAGGCAGACATTCAAGAACATGTACTGGTGGGGTCCTGGGGTCCTAGGTTATAGATGGGTGGTCCCCAGGCAGCTGTCAGGGACCCGGAGCAAAAGAAACAGCTTGAAATGGCACCAGCATACCCTCCATGGGGTCCAGGTCAGTGGGGAAGACCATGGGCGGGCAGGGCTGTGGCCCCCTTAATTCTTCTAGTTCTTAAAGGTGCCTGCGACCCTTTGTGTGGGACTCCTGCTTCCATCCTCGAAGCCAGCAGCACGGCCCCTTTAAGCTTCTTCC
Source organism: Mus musculus (assembly GCF_000001635.26). Taxonomy (NCBI): domain Eukaryota; kingdom Metazoa; phylum Chordata; class Mammalia; order Rodentia; family Muridae; genus Mus; species Mus musculus. Next base: position 84,753,822 of record NC_000081.6, on the reverse strand, counting down.
CCTACAGTGCTGGGAAAGGCTACTCTAAGGACCCCATTGTTCACCTCTCGCCTGGAGAACATTCCAAGTGTCTTCTGTTTGCAACTCCTCAGCTTAATCTTGTCGGCATAACTCCTGTGCTGTGGAACGTGACCGATTTGCAGGCTCTGGGACCTGAATGACCTTTAGGGTCGCTCATTGTCCAGTGAAGAGGGATCTGATACCAACAGTGTGACTGCGTCTGAGTGATGGAGACTCGAGAACTGAACCCTCAAGGAGGATAGGTAGGAGGTGGGGGATGCAGGAAGACTGGAGTTTTCCATGCACTTGGTGACTTGGTGGGCTGGGCTGCTGAAGTCAGAGGGGAGTGGGGAGAAAGGATGTGATGCCCGCCCTTGTCTCTGTCCTGCATTCTCACCTATACACAGGGCACAACATGAACGTTCCTTTTGGCTGTGGACTTTTGAGCCACTGTAGGTAGATATCAACAAATGGGAAGGGTCAGGAGGATATGACAGAAGAGGAGGAGGAGGCAGCAAAAGGTTTTGAGGGCCATGTGACCACTCACTATGTGTGTGCCCTCTCTTCCTGAGTCCTCCTGGCTGACCAGGAAGGATGCTGTCACTTCCTCTCTGAATACGTTCCCTCGCCTGAGTGTCCCTACCCGCCTGAATAAAGCTCACCCACTCACCATGTGGCTGGGTGCAGTTTGTGCCTGATGCTTGTGGCTAAATGGAGAGGAAATGAAGATGCCCCAGGGGTCCCCGAAGAGGCAGGTCTTACAGTCCCTTGTAGCAATTCCTGATACTGGCAGAGAAATCATTAGCCAATGAGAAAGAATCCTGACTTGGAAAGAGCTGACAGAAGTCCCCATGTGTATTAGTCAGGGTTCTCTAGAGTCACAGAACGTATGGATAGTCTCTAGATAATAAAGGAATTTATTGATGACTTACAGTCGGCAGCTCAATTCCCAACAATTGTTCAGTCGCAGCTGTGAATGGAAGTCCAAGGATCTAGCAGTTACTCAGTCTCACGCAGCAAGCAGGCGAAGGAGCAAGAGCAAGAGCTAGACTCCCTTCTTCCAATGTCCTTATATTGTCTCCAGCAAAAGGTGTAGCCCAGATTAAAGGTGTGTTCCACCACACCTTTAATCCCAGATGAAAGGCATAGCCCAGATTAAAGGTGTGTTCCTTAACTCGGAGATTCAATCTTCTGGAATCCATAGCCACTATGGCTCAAGATCTTCAAACCAAGATCCAGATAAGGATCTCCAAGCCTCCAGATAAGGGTCACTGGTGAGCCTTCCAATTCCGGATTGTAGTTCATTCCAAATATTGTCAAGTTGACAACCAGGAATAGCCACTACAATCCACCCCTTGTCAACTTGACACAAATAATATCTCATGTTCACATGAAACAATAACAAGGTTGTAAATACGCCTAACATGATATAACTATCCCTCGTACAATCGCAAACGCATTAGTAAATTTACAATGGGCATTCATATTACTTTATAATCCTCGTTTCTGCAACTGGTTACGTGGCCTTAATTGGTATTTATAACTACCTTCCTCTACTACCCATTCTGTATTTCCTTCACCTTCAGCCAGCACCTCAGCAGGTCTTGGCTCTTTTCCTGGAGGATTGACCCATACCTTCATTCCTGATGGGTCTGCGTCCTTTGTCATCCTGCTTGGATTAGGCTGTTGTAGTTTCCCATTGACTTTAATCACAGGACATGGTAGTACTAAGAGACGCCCTAAGGGATCTCCTGCACTCCAGACATAATCTTGCTTACCACCATTGTGAAGAGGTAATCCAATTTCCCCATGGTAATCTGGATCTATCACCCCTCCTAACACTGTTATTCCTTTTTTAGCCTGTTGGTTTAAGGGCATTAGAAGCCCAAAATGACCAGGGGGAAGTCTGAGCTTCCAGTTCAATGAAATGTTTGTTGTAGCTCCTGGTAGGAGCACTCCCCTCTCTGGAGCCAAAACTTCTAAGCCAGCAGAACCTAGAGTTATGGGGACAGGAAGCAAAAATTTTCCTAGAGGGTCACTAGGAGTGATAGTAAGTGGAACTATTCCGTTTTCCACCCCTTGATTCCTGGACCCATGAATCCTGGCTATGGGTGAAACTGTACCATATATCGAGCGCTGATTCAAAGCATATACTGCCTTCTGAAGAACTCTGCCCCAGCCTTCCAAGCTGTTACCACCTAATTGGCGCTGTAACTGCGTCTTCAAAAGGCCATTCCATCTTTCTATCAGCCCAGCTGCTTCAGGATGATGGGGAATGTGGTAAGACCAGTGAATTCCATGATCGTGAGCCCACTGTCGTACTTCTCTGGCTGTGAAATGAGTTCCTTGGTCAGAAGCAATACTGTGTGGAATACCATGACGATAGATGAGGCATTCTGTCAGTCCGTGAATGGTGGTTTTAGCAGAGGCATTACGTGCAGGAAAGGCAAATCCATAACCAGAATAAGTATCTACTCCAGTAAGAACAAAACGCTGTCCTTTCCACGAAGGAAGTGGTCCAATGTAGTCAACCTGCCACCAGGTTGCTGGCTGGTCACCTCGAGGAATGGTGCCATATCTGGGGCTCAGTGTTGGTTTCTGCTGTTGGCAGATCTGGCAATCAGCAGCAGCTGTAGCCAGGTCAGCCTTGGTGAGTGGAAGCCCATGTTGCTGAGCCCAAGCATAACCTCCATCTCGACCACCATGGCCACTTTGTTCATGTGCCCATTGAGCAATGACAGGGATGGCTGGGGAGAGAGGCTGACTGTCCACAGAACGGGTCATCTTATCCACTTGATTATTGAACTCCTCCTCGGCTGAAGTCACCTTTTGGTGAGCATTTACATGGGACACAAATATCTTCACATCCTTTGCCCATTTGGAGAGATCTATCCACATACTTCTTCCCCAGATGTCTTTCTCACCAATTTTCCAATTGTGATCTTTCCAAGTCCCTGACCATCCAGCCAATCCATTGGCTACAGCCCATGAGTCAGTGAATAATCGTACATCTGGCCATTTCTTCTTGCAAACAAACTGTAATACCATGTGTACTGCCCGAAGTTCTGCCCACTGTGAAGATTTCCCTTCACCTGTGTCTTTCAAGGTTGTCCCAGAAAGGGGTTGTAATGCTGCAGCTGTCCACTTCTGGGTGGTGCCTGCATAACGTGCAGAGCCATCAGTAAACCAGGCTCTAGTCTTCTCCTCTTCGGTCAGTTGATCATAGGGAACACCCCATGAGGCTATAGGTGCATGCTTGGCAGCAGATGGCATTGTAACAGGAATAGAAACCATAGGCATTTGAGCAACTTCTTCATGTAACTTGCTTGTGCCTTCAGGACCTGCTCTGGCCCGATCACGTATATACCACTTCCATTTGATAATAGACTGCTGCTGTGCGCGTCCCACTTTATGACTTGCAGGGTCTGATAGTACCCAGCTCATGATGGGTAGTTCAGGTCGCATAGTAACTTGGTGTCCTATTGTCAAACGTTCAGTTTCCACTAAGGCCCAATAGCAGGCCAAGAGCTGTTTTTCAAAGGGAGAATAGTTGTCTGCAGATGATGGTAGAGCTTTGCTCCAAAATCCCAAAGGTCTTTTCTGTGATTCACCTACAGGGGCCTGCCAGAGGCTCCAAACAGCATCTCTATCAGCCACAGATACCTCAAGTACCATCGGGTCTGCTGGGTCATATGGTCCAAGTGGTAGAGCAGCCTGCACAGCAGCCTGGACCTGTTGAAGGGCCTTCTCCTGTTCCAGGCCCCACACAAAGCTAGCAGCTTTCCGAGTCACTTGGTAAATAGGCCTAAGTAACACACCCAAGTGAGGGATGTGTTGTCTCCAGAATCCAAATAGACCCACTAAACGTTGTGCTTCTTTCTTGGTTGTAGGAGGGGCCAGGTGCAATAACTTATCTTTCACCTTAGAAGGAATATCTCTGCATGCCCCACACCACTGGACTCCTAAGAATTTCACTGAGGTAGATGGTCCTTGAATTTTGGTTGGATTTATTTCCCATCCTCTGATACGCATATGTGTTACCAATGAGTCCAAAGTGGTTGCTACTTCCTGCTCACTTGGTCCAATCAGCATAATGTCATCAATATAGTGCACCAATGTGATATTTTGTGGAAGATCCAAACGATCAAGATCCCTTCTAACTAAATTATGACACAGGGCAGGAGAGTTAATATATCCTTGAGGCAAAACTGTGAAGGTATACTGTTGGCCTTGCCAACTGAAAGCAAATTGCTTCTGGTGGTCCTTATGGACAGGTACTGAGAAGAAGGCATTTGCCAAATCAATAGCCGCATACCAGGTGCCAGGAGATGTGTTAATTTGCTCAAGTAAGGAAACTACATCTGGTACAGCAGCTGCAATTGGAGTTACTACCTGATTTAGTTTTCGGTAATCAACTGTCATTCTCCATGATCCATCTGTTTTCTGCACTGGCCAGATAGGAGAGTTAAATGGAGATGTGGTGGGAACCACCACCCCTGCATCTTTCAAGTCCTTGATAGTGGCAGTAATTTCTGCAATTCCTCCAGGAATACGATACTGTTTTTGATTCACTATTTTCTTTGGCAGAGGCAACTCTAAAGGCTTCCATTTGGCCTTTCCAACCATAATAGCCCTCACTCTACAGTTCAGGGAACCAATATGAGAATTCTGCCAATTTCTGAGTATATCTATCCCAATTATACATTCTGGAACTGGGGAAATCACCACAGGATGTGTCCGGGGACCTACTGGACCTACTGTGAGTCGGACATCAGTCAAAACTCCATTAATCACCTGCCCTCCATAAGCCCCTACTTTAACTGGAGGGCCACAATGTTTCTTGGGATCCCCTGGGATCAGTGTCAACTCAGAACCAGTATCCAGCAGACCCCGAAAAGTCTGATTATTTCCTTTTCCCCAGTGTACAGTTACCCTTGTAAAAGGCCGTAGGTCCCTCTGGGGAAGAACTGGAGAAAGGGTAACAGCAAAACCTTTGAGTGTCTTATCAAGATCCTTCCTCAGAGGAACCTGGCCACCCCTTCATTCAAGGGGTTCCGGATCTGCAAACTGTCTCAAGTCTGGAAATTGATTCACTGGCCGAGATTGCTGTTTACCACGATCTAATGTAGCCTTTCTTTCATTTGTTTGAGAATTTTTCTGCTTATACAGATCAAACAAATATGCAGTAGGCTTCCTATGTATTTCATTCCTGGAAACACCATGATTGATTAGCCAGTACCAAAGGTCCAAGCGAGTCATGCCATTATAAATTTCACCTCTCCTGTGCTGACCATTACTGGGTATGTTATTATAAACATTCTTTTGTCTACGCTGTCCATTATAATAACTAGGATCACCTTGTCTCCGGCGATTCAATGCTGCCACCTGGCCCTTGTTACCTCGGGATCCAACTAAACCCAGTGAATTTAATTCATCTAATTGAGCAGAAGCATCTCCAATGCTAAGATCTGGCACAAGGAAAAGGGAAAGAACAAAACCCTTCAAATGTGCTGGTGCCCCTCTCACCAATTTGCGTCTTATAGAGCTGGTGAAAGGCATATCTTCTGGACCTTCCCATTGTGGACAATTATGCTTTACACAATATATCCACTCTAGCATTGCAATTTCCCTAAGTCTTAAAATCCCTTCATCAACACTAAGCCACGGAATATCAGGCATCTCCAAGTCATTTCCAGTAGGCCATCTTTTGATAAACACCTCAGCCAACCATTCAAACAAACTTTTGACACCTTTTTTAACTATGCGAGCTTCCGTATTAAACCTAGAATCTCTACTCAGAGGACCCATGTCAATAAACTCAGCCTGCTCTAGTTTTATGTTCCTTCCACCCTTATCCCACACCCTTAAAATCCATTCCCACACATATTCACCAGGTTTCTGCTTGAATGAATTAGCAAACTCATTAAGCTCCTTAGTAGTGTAGCGAATTTCCTCATGGACTATACTTTCTACCTCCCCTCTAGGAGCCTGTTTTGCTTTGAGTCTGGTTACAGGTCTAGAAGAAACTATTGGTGGGCCGTGAGCAGACTCTGCAAAATTAATTTCCTCATGTGGGGAAGGCATTATTTCAAGAGGTGGGGCTGAGGGTACTACTTCCTCAGGTGGGGCAAACCCTTGAGAATCTGAGGATTCAAAATTCTCAGCTTCAACATGGTCTTCCCACACATCCCCGTCCCATGTTGTAGGATCCCATTCTTTGCCAATTAGAGCCCTTACTTTAACTGTCGACACACTCTGAGGCTGAGACTTGAATTTTCTCTGTAGTTCAGCCAACCTTACAATGAGAGTTTCTGTTTGATTTTCTGCAACTTGAGCTCTATTGCTACAAGAGAGAAGATTCTCCTCAAGGACACACTTAGCAACTTTTAGATCGTTTACTTGTGTCTGGAGCCTTTCGATTTTATCACACAACTCCTTCCTTTCATTCATCATTTTTTCCACAGATACTAAGAGCAGCCAGCCAGTAAAATCATTTTTCGATTTTTTCCCCATCTTGTAGAAAGCTTTGTGCACTGAATCACCCAATTCATTAAGAAAATCAAGGGCATTAGCTTCTTTAAGTTCGGAATATAGTTTCAACCATGGGTCTTCAAAATTCTCTGAGCTCCCAGGAGGGAGAGAATCTGGAGAGGTTTCAATATTTGAAAGTGCTGGTGGATCAACAAGCCAATTCCAGTATTTTAAAAGATTCATCCTTGTACTTCTGTTACTCTAGAACCACTCCTGGTACCAACTTCTGTATTAGTCAGGGTTCTCTAGAGTCACAGAACGTATGGATAGTCTCTAGATAATAAAGGAATTTATTGATGACTTACAGTCGGCAGCTCAATTCCCAACAATTGTTCAGTCGCAGCTGTGAATGGAAGTCCAAGGATCTAGCAGTTACTCAGTCTCACGCAGCAAGCAGGCGAAGGAGCAAGAGCAAGAGCTAGACTCCCTTCTTCCAATGTCCTTATATTGTCTCCAGCAAAAGGTGTAGCCCAGATTAAAGGTGTGTTCCACCACACCTTTAATCCCAGATGAAAGGCATAGCCCAGATTAAAGGTGTGTTCCTTAACTCGGAGATTCAATCTTCTGGAATCCATAGCCACTATGGCTCAAGATCTTCAAACCAAGATCCAGATAAGGATCTCCAAGCCTCCAGATAAGGGTCACTGGTGAGCCTTCCAATTCCGGATTGTAGTTCATTCCAAATATTGTCAAGTTGACAACCAGGAATAGCCACTACACCATGTTTCTGGGCTGTTGCCCTGGATGCAGGGAGTAAAAGGCTAGCCCATGGGCTTGGGGTAGCCATCCTGAGTTTCCAGGAAAAGGTCTGTGCCTTCACCTGCTCCAGAGAGGAAATCTGAAACATGCCATGGGTGTGTCACACAGTTTCTACCAGCAGACAATAGAGACAGTGCCTCACAGGGTAGTCTGTCTGCACCCAGAGGGAGTGGAGACCGAGTCACTGAGGCCCATGGTAGAGTGTCCACATCCACAGGGCCAACTCTACGAGAACACCTGGGCACTGAGCATGGCTAAGCTTCCTTGCTATATCATACTCAGATGCAGGGGACAGGCTGTCCCAGGTCATTCCCCAAAGACAGAGTGAGAGCCCATGTGTCTATGGCCCAGCCTCTGCATTTACAGTTACCCTGATGTGTTAACTGGAGCCCTTCCTGGGCTTTGTGACCTTGGCAGTGACCTTGGGAACCAAGATACACAGCTGCAGAACGTGGGCATTCGAGTCCTGGCGTATTTAAAATTCTAGCTGTGACATCAATGTCATGGGACAGCATTCCTGTCCACAACTTCAGTGCATGGCCTGAGCAGCCATGTGACCCCCCCCACCCCCATAGTAACCTATAATTGCCTCAGAGGCAGACCTGCATGGAGCCCTCTGACAGAGGTGCACCCCAGAGTTGGTGATGGGCATGGGGGTCTACAGAGTGCGTACTCACCTGATGAGGGGCTTGAAGATGTTCCACAGTGCTTTGATGAGGCTGGTGGGGTGTACAACGTACAGTGCCTTCAGGTTCTTCTTGTACCTGAGGAGGGAAAGGCGAGGTGACTTCAAGTCCCCCAACTCTGCCACACTCCACACTGAATGACTGCACAGCAGGTCCAAGCCTCAGAAAATCCATTTCTCAGCAAACTCAACTAAAGGACATGGATTAAAACCTAGAAGGAACTGAGTTTGGGGAAGCGCGCCTTTAATCCCAGGATTTGAGAGGCAGAACCAGGTGGAGCTCTGAGTTTGTATGAGGCCAGCTTGGTCTATGTAGAGACTCCCTGGCCAGCCAGGGATACACAGTGAGACCCTATTTTGGAACAAAACCAGAAAGAGGAGGAGTTGGGGGAATGGCTCAGTTGGTAAAACATCTGAGGAAGCCCAGGACCCACTTAAGAAAAGCAGGGCTGGGGTGGCAAATGCTTGAAATCTCAGTGCCGGGAAGGAATAGACAGGGGGATCCTTGGCCAGCCAGCCTACCGGGCAAGTTCTAAGCAAATGATAGACCCTGTCTCAACAAATAGGGTGGATGGTGTCTAAGAAGGGATGGCAGTTGAGATTGACCTCTGGCTTGCGCTCGCGCACACACACACAGACACACACACACACACAGACACACAGACACACACACACACACGCTCTGATCCCTCTGCCTTGGCCTGCCCACTGCATTGTTTACACGGCATGAGTGAAGTAGAGCCTGTGGCTAAGGATATTCTCACAGATGCAGAAGATGGGTGGACAGGGGCGTCGAGCACAGCCCTAAACCAGGAAAGATCTAGCCGCGGCTCTCAGAATGAAACCAAGTAAACCTGTCCAGAACCCTCATCAATAGCAATGTCTTTTTTTTTTTTTTTTTTTTTTTTTTTTTGGTTTTTCGAGACAGGGTTTTTCTGTGTAGCTCTGGCTGTCCTGGAACTCACTCTGTAGACCAGGCTGGCCTCAAACTCAGAAATCCGCCTGCCTCTGCCTCCCAAGTGCTGGGATTAAAGGCGTGTGCCACCACTGCCCGGCCAATAGCAGTGTCTTATGTGTGGCATGCATAAGGCCGTGGGGGCTGCGGGGAGGGCACGACTTACTCCACAGACTGCTGTGAGGACCCCAGCCCACATGAGAGCCAGCAGTTCAACTGCAATAGCACACCAGAAGGCCCTGCCCGACCTGGTTAGGGTTTGGGGGTGAGTGTGACACAGGGCAGACATCAAAGCTCAGACAGAGAAAAGAAAACATCTCAGCAGAGAGCTGAGGTGGCCTGGCTCAGGACGCCAGAGCAGAGTGGGGGAGGACATCTGGAGGTAAGGGAGCCAGGCCAGGAGGAGGAGGGGCTGCATTGGGGAGAAGTTAAGCTGGAGCAGAGCTCTGGAGTGAGCACACAGAAGAGTGGGTGCAGGGCTCCCCACAAACTCACTGTCAGCTCATGAGGCTGACCAGTAATACTATAGACTTCAGAAAGGAGGCAGGATCCTGGGAGAAATGGCAGGTTCCAGGCCTGGGGTGAGAGGGGGAGGGAGCCTGGAGAGATTGAAGGGATGAGACAGGACCCTGAGACAGGCTGAGGGGCAATGGTGGAGACAAGATGTGTGTCCTGTGAGTCGTAAACGATAGTGAAGTACAAATGAAAGGAAGCTACCCTCCAAAATCGTGGCCATAGATGGGCTTCAAGAAATCTGCTGCCAGCTAGACATGGTGTGGTACATGCTTTTAGTCCCAACACTTGGGAGGCAGAGGCAGTCACGGTGACTTTGGGGCCAGCCTGGTCTACAGAAGGAGTCCCAGGAGAGCTGGGGCTACACAAAGAACCCCCCACCCCCGTCTCAAAAAACACAAAGCAAAAACAAAACAAAACAAAAATTTAAGAAAGGAAAGAAAGAAGAAAGAGAGAAAGAAAGAAAAAAGAAAGAAAGAAAGAAAAGAGAGAGAGAGAGAAAGAGAGGGAAGGAGGGAGGGAGAGAGAGAGAGAGAGAGAGGGAGAGAGAGAGAGAGATTGAAATCTGTTGCTGTGGGATTCCAGAAAGCAGCTAACTCCTCTATGCACTCTGGAGCCCAGAGGTCATAAAAACAGAACAGGCCACCTAATTTATCTTTCACCCTGAAGCCAGAAAGGTCAGAAGGTCATAAAAACAGGTAGCTTATCTCCTACACACGAAAATCAGTTTCTGGGACTGGAGAAGGCAGCCCCTCCCGCCTCCCTACTCTACAAAAAACTGACTCTCAGACCCTGTACAAACCCTGTACCCTCGGTTCTAAGCCACAAGTCATGGGGACACCAATGTCTCAGACCAGCAGGGTCTGCTCTTGTCATTCTGAGATTGAATGAGTCTGTTTTTTCCTCTTCCTCCACTGACTTATTTCTTACACATGTACCACAGAATGACACACCAGGTCACATGTCCCCATTGATGTAAGGGAGAGAAGAGGAGAGGGGAGGGGAGGGAAGGGGAGGGGAGGGGAGGGGAGGGGAAGAGAGGAAAGGGTGTGTCCTACACATTAGTGCTGGCCAGTGCTCCACTGCCACCCAGCCCCTCAGCAGAGAGTGCAAAGCCAAAGCGCCAGGCCATCAGTGGCATCTGGAGATTTGATGCTGAGACCCTGTGATTGGAGCATCATTTGAATCACATCTACAAAGTTCTGGCCATAAGGTGGGAGAGCTTGGAGCAACTACACACACACACATACACACACACTGAAAAGGGAGCTGCTCTCCTTAGAAGCCTCAAACAGAGAGAGCACTCCTGGAGTCAGGCTGTGTAAGGAGTGGACACTTTAGCTTAGCAGGTGTGGCCTGGCTTGGAGGGTGACAACAAGAAGGCCAGTGGGGATCTTCCAGGGAATCATAGCACAGGCCTCTGAGACTCTCTCAGCACAGATCAGAGCCGGAATGCCAGGTACAGGCCTCTAGGGACAGAGCGCTCATTACCCTCCACCTATCACAGTCTTGGATAGTTTTGGTGCCTAAAGCACCCACTTGTTTGTTTCTGTGGAGCCAAGATAAAAATTCCTCTTCACTGTCCCCACCTCCCTTCCCTAGAGAGTAGGGAAATCTTTATCAAGTTGTTTTGTTTGGGTTTTATTCCTGAAGCATGGTCAAATGCTGGCCTCAACCTCACGTAGCCTAGGATGTCCTTGAACTCTGATCCTCCTGTCTCTGTCTCTAGAGTACTGGGATTACAAGCATGCCTCACTGTATCTGGCCTAGAGTGGGAAAGAAAGCAGGAGAGTTTAGCTCCTCCAATTTGAAGACCATGCTGTCTCTCCCTCCACCTAACACCCGCTGGCCCCGGGGTTAAGAGAGGAGGAAACCAGAAAGTACTCCATCCGTCCCCAGGAACGTTCTCTGATGTCCTTCAGCATGTGTGGTGAATGGCTATTCATATTGGATATAAGGGGCCTCCTCTATCTGCAGATGTGACCTCTCACTTTGTCACCCTTCAAAAACCAGTGGCCTGCTAAGCACAGTGGCACATTCCTCTAATCCCAACCCTCGGGAGACAGAGGTTTGGTCTACAAAGAGAGTTCCAGGCCAGACAGGGCTACACGGTAAGAACCTGTCTCAAAAAAAACAAACATAATCATCAAGTTTGCCCAGGTGCTAATCCTCTAGCTACCTTCCACACTTCTGCCTCCAGCAACAGGACAGAAGTGCTGGGATTCTGTAGCCTTCTCCCAAATGGACTCTCTCCATCACTGAAATGAGGCGCTAGCATCTGTCCTTACCCACTGCATAGCCCACCCCCATTCAGTCCCTGTGTGCCTCCCACCCCTGGGTCCTCCTTGTACATACTTCCGGTCAAACTCCTTGTAGGTGTTCTGGAGCCAGCCTAGGGATGGTTTGTTCTGGCTGCTGAGGCCATAGTGAAAGTAGACAATAGTATAGTCGTTCTCCACATGCTGGTCCAGTGTGTACTTCAGATACCTGGGGGGCACGGGACACAGGGTTCCTTCAGGGCAGTTGTTAGCTCCACACCGAGATTTACTAACATCATGAAACAGAAGCCACCACAGTTAGCCAGCAGGGGTCAGAAGCCAGCTATGCTCAGGTCTTATCCAGGCCTGCATGGTGACTCATGTCCCATAGGTGACACCTGAAGTTCAGGTGAGATCTTACCTCACTGACCCAAGGTCATACAGCTTGCAAGGGGACATGGCACCTTCCTAAAGATAGCCAGAGTAAAGCCCCAGAAACTGTGACCACCCCACATTTGGGGAAAAAAAGGTGCTTGCAGATGAAGCTGGGGTCTTAAGAGATAGGTGGATGCTGGATCCACCAGGGTGGCTTCCAGAAGAAGTCTTAGAGATGCAAACCCAGGCCCAGGCCTCTTCATGGGTCCACAGAGAAGACCCTTAGAGAGACAAGACTGTGTGAAGATGCAGGCAGAGTGGACGTAATGCAGCCCCAGTGAGAGGTTCAAGGGTTTGCTTAGTACTTGGAGCTAAAGGAGACTAGCTACTAGCTCTCCCCCTGGAGGGAGCACTAAGGGAGCACGTCTGAAGCACACCTCCATTCTGAATAGAATGTAGTTCTGCTGTTTCATGCCATTAAGTTCATGACCCTTTATTAAGGTAGCCACAGCAAACTATTCAAGGAGGTGCTGAGATTCAAACTCAGGGCCATGTAGCTTTCAGCCTTGCCCTCGCCCCACCACTATGGTCCCATCTCAGGCATCTTGTTGATCTGCTGTGTTTCCAGAAACACACCTTCCTGCTCTCTAGACAGCCTGCATCCATCAGGTATGGAAGACAAAACTTCCAGTGCACTCAGGACAGGGGACTGCCTCCCGCCTCAGAAGTCAGTGCCCACGGCTCAGTTGGCTAAGAGGGAATCACGCCAACGTCCACCATTCTACTGGTGCTGGTGAAGCCATGGTAGTCCTGGTGGAGGGAGTTTCCCCCAGAGAGGGGTGGATTCCAGAGCTCACTGCCTCTCCGCGTCTGTCCTGGAGAGCAGGATGGAGACCAAGATGGCCACGTGGGGAGGCAGATGCATGCGGCAGAGAACAGAGTAGTACTTACTCCAGCAGGCGCTGGTGGTTGAGCTGGTGCAAGGGTGGCAGCCGGCAGCAGCTGAAAGTGAAGATGCGTCTCCCCTGGCGGTCATCCCCTGGAGGAACAAAGGTGTGAGCCTCCATCCCCTGGGCTGGACTCCCTCAATCATAAGCCACGGTGGCCAGAGCAGGCCAGACTGAGCAGTGGCTAGGATAACTAGGGCTGGGGCTCAGGAGACACCCAGGGGAGGTAGGCGACGCCCACATCTCCTGAGAAAACCTTCCAACTGTCCATCACTCCCACTTAACAGATGGAACACTGGAGCTACCAGGTTAGGTCACCAATGCCAAGTCCCATGGGTGGCAGCTATTGGGACTCACCTAGGACTCTGAGTCTTGGAGAAGGCCAGAGGAGTCAAGGGCCAGTTGTCCCTGAACGGAACCAGACCACACATTCAATAAAGGAGGCCAAGTCATCCTGTGCTGTGATCAGCTCTTGGCACATAAGACTACCTCTCTCTCTCTCTCTCTCTCTCTCTCTCTCTCTCTCACACACACACACACACACACACACACACACACACACACTTTCCTTATCTTTGTGTGTGTTGTAGGGTGTGTATATATTCCTGTTCACACACGTAAAGGCTGAAAGTCGCGTCAGGCTTCTTCCATAGTTGATCTCCATCTGTTTCTTGAGACAGGTTTTTGTCACTAAACCTGGAACTCACTGATTCTACAAGAGTAGCCGGTCAGGGAGCCCCGGGGATTCTTGTCTGCATTTCTCCTCTCCTGGGATTACAGGAGCATTACATGGGTTCTGGGGGTGTGAGCTCTGGTGTTGCAGCTTGTGTGCCAAGCACTTAGCCAGCCTGGTGATCACCTCCCCGGTCCTTTAACTGTCCCCGATCTTTCAACCCTGCTGTACGTTATTTTGAAAGTTGTAGCTCCCAAAGCCGCAGAATCATACACACAGCCAATGGAACTGGGAAGATGGCTCAGCAGGCGGGAGCACTTACTGCTCTTGCAGAGGACCCTCGCTTGGTTCCCAGCACACAAATCAGGTAACTCACAACTGCCTCTACTTCCCGCCCCAGGATCCTATGACCCCTGGCCTCTGTGGGCACCTGAATACATGTGACACACACACATTACAACCATTCATTGTGAAGTCACACCAAGGACTGTCTAGAAACCAGTACCTACACTCGGATGTGTGATGCCCACTTCCTGTGAGCCTTTCACTACATATGTAATAAACTTGCTACAGAGCCAGGCAAGGTAGTGAATGCCTTTAATCCCAGATAGAGGCAGGCAGATCTCTGAGTTCAAGGCCAGCCTGGTCTACAAAACAAGCTCCAAGGTAGCCTTGGCTATTACACACACACACACACACACACACACACACGCACACGCACATGCACATGCATGCACACGCCATAAACAAACAAACAAATAAACAAGCTTGCTACCTTGGGAGCTGGAGAGATGACTTTGTGGTTAAGAGCACTCACTGGCATCAAGGGGACCCAGGCACCCACATGGTGGCTCATAACCATTTATAACTCCAGTTCCTAAGGACCTGACACCCTCTTCCGGCCTCACAGGCACCAGGCATACATGTGGTGCAGACATACATGCAGGCAAAACACTCACACACATAAACAAAACAAGCAAAAACTTGCTAACTTGATTCATTCTGAATTGTTCTTAAATTTTTATTTTGTTTTATTTTTTTGTTTGTTTGTTTTTTGTTTTTCAAGACAGGGTTTCTCTGTATAGCCCTGGCTGTCCTGGAACTCACTTTGTAGACCAGGCTGGCCTTGAACTCAGAAATCCGCCTGCCTCTGCCCCCTGAGTGCTGGGATTAAAGGCGTGTGCCACCACGCCTGGCTTTTTTTTTTTTTTTCTTTTTAAATGAACACATTGACTTCTTCTTCTTTTTTTTTTTTTAATCTATTATCATTTGTAAGCACACTGCAGCTGTCCTCAGACACACCAGAGGAGGGCATCAGATCTCACTCCGGATGGCCATGAGCCACCATGTGGTTTTCAGGACCCGAACTCAGGACCTTCAGAAGAGCAGTCAACCACTGAACTATTTCTCCAGCCCTCTTTTATTTTATTTTTCATTCTTCTTTATTTCCACCCTGAAATTCTTTTCTGCAGTGCAGTCAAAGACCCAGCTTAGCTGGATGTCATGCTACATCGTTAATCCCAGCACTCGGGAGTCAGAGACAGGTGGATCTCCGAGTTTGGGGCCAGCCTGGTCTATAGAATGAGTTCCAGGGTAGCCGGAGCTATATAGTTACTGTCTCAAAAAACAAAACAAAATGACCTAGCTTTACCATAGTGAAGGTTCCATGGAGAAGTAGTCCCTGGGTTGCCGTGGCAACGCTGAGCTGCATTCCCTGGAACCTCTGACCCTCCTAAGTCTCCAAACACTGGAATTACAGGCATATGCTACCACATCTGGCTTTCGTTTCATAGAAGGCATCCTCCTGCCTCAGCCCTGGATGTCACCCCTCCTGAGTCCCCTGATCTGCAAACCCACTTGTTGTTCTAACCCAGCTGCTGCCCCCTGGCTCCCCACA
The DNA here is from genome assembly GCF_000001635.26 of Mus musculus. Taxonomy (NCBI): domain Eukaryota; kingdom Metazoa; phylum Chordata; class Mammalia; order Rodentia; family Muridae; genus Mus; species Mus musculus. Next base: position 84,738,229 of record NC_000081.6, on the reverse strand, counting down.
TCTGTGAACTGAACGCACCACCCTGTGCAAACGTCAACAGGCCAGGACTGAGAAACCAGGCATGTGTTGTGGGGTCATGGTGTGTGGAGGTCTGGTAGCTGCCACGGGCACCTAGTCCCCTCAGGGTATTCTCTCAACACACTTCAGGTTCAGCAGTGACTCGTGTTGAGAAGCCACCATGATGGATGGAATGAACATTGTGCCTCCATCACGCTGCACCAGGCAGTGCTGCCCTTGAGTGGACATCTTGGATAGCTGTTAGGGAAAGAGGTTATGGAGGCAGCTTTGGGTTAAATACTGTCCCCTTCCCCCAAAACCAACTCAGGACTTCCTAGAGCCTCTACATGTGACCTTATTTGCAAACAGGGTTATCACAGATTTAATTAGGTTGAAGTTCAAGATGGGGGTATCTTGGATTTAGAACAAAGAGGCAGGAGAGAACACAGTCATAGGCCAGGGGAGGTGGGCGGTGTAGGGATAGACAAAGGCCAAGAGGTACAAATGAACCCCAGGAAGAGCAAAGGATGCTGGGAAGGTTGGGGTAGATTTCCCCAGAGCCTCCAGGAGCTCACCCACCCACACCCTGGGTTCTCACTTCTGAACCCCAGAACCACGAGTCTGAATATTTGCTGTTAGAATCTCCTTGGATAGGGCCCTCTGTTCCAGCAGCCCTAGTGTCACTTGGGCCCATAATCTTAGTTTCTCTATATTCCAGAGGGTCTTAGGAAACAGAACTTGGTGGAGGGAAATGAATTCACTTATAGTTAGTTTGCACAGACCAAGGAGAGAAATAACATAATTTGTTGTTATTTATCTTACAATGTATAGAAATCCATGAGATAAAGGCCAGAGCTACGCAGATGCTGCTGTGACATGGCTGAACCTGTCCCCTCCTGAGGGGGGGACACTGCACCTCAGGCTACCTCTATCTTGATTTTCAGAAGGAAGGGCACACGTCTCTATTTAGAACTCATGATGTCTCCTCTGTCCCACATCCTGTCTCATTCATATCAGGACACGTGGCAACAGCCCCTTGCTGCTCATTAGACCTCAGCATCAGTCTGCAGGTTCCTACACACACACAAAGCCTGAGTCCTATAGAACAGCCACCATCTGTGTCTCCCAGCACCCTCTGCTTCCCTGCACCAGAGAGACTCTGTCCTCCCTCCCTCCCCTGCAGACCCCCCCCCCCCCCCCCCCCGCCCCGTGCTACCACCTGTGGTGTCCAGCCTCCTCTGCAACCCTTTCTTGTTTGTGACCTCTTTCTCCTTCTCCCTTTGCCTGGCCTCATCCAAGGGGACCCAGCAGGCTGGATGTCTACACCCCTCAAACCCCATCCCCGCTCTTTCCTGAGAAGTCTGAGGGGAGGTCTCCAGCCCCCTTGAGGGCTGCAGCTCCAATCATCTGGGATTGCATGCTTGAAGGACAGGACACGGAAGAAAACAAAGGCCCCCTTCTAGAAGGAGACCCCCCTCTTAAACTCACTTGTGTTTTAAAGAAATATTTACAGCCATTCTCAGGGCTTCTCCTCCCCTGCTCCCCCAAACATGACGGAAGAACGCATGCCCGGAAAGATAATGAGCCAGAATAAACCAGAATCACGTGTGCTCACTGTGTGGGCACGGGTGGGCTTTGATTCCCACCTCTGCGGCTGGAAAGCTGTTTGTTATGTGCAACACCACACCGTTCTTCCTCTTCGGAGCTCCAGAGCCCGGATAGTGTTTAAGATTCCAGAACAATCTGCTTGTAGATACAGCATCCATTCATCTCCCTCTCCTTAGGAACTGTGGCCAGGCCTCTGCTTAGTCAGAGATCTGTGCTCTAACCCACCACACAGTCCCCTCCCCTGTCTGCAGGGATTCTGGGCACAACAGCAGAAAACAGCAACTTTTCCAAACTGGGTCCTCTTGCCTGGGCCACTGGGTTCCATTGCCACCTGTGGCCCATATCCGACGGCCACCAATCCCTCAGCTGAAGTTCTGAGTCACAGTATGGCCACTCCAAAAGACACTATAATTAAATGGCACAAGAGAAAGTTTAGTTGGCCCAGCAAGGTCAGAAACCAGGGGGCGCTTCTCGACCCTGAGTTAGACTAGACTCATTGAACTATAGCATCAGTCCGAAGGCCTCTACACACACACAAGACCTGAATCCCACAGAACAGCCACACCATCTGTGTCGCCTACCATCCTCTGCTTCCCTGCACCAGAGAGCCTCTGTCTTCCCTCCCCTGCAGCCCCACGCCACCACCTGTGGTGTCCAGCCTCCTCAGCCTTTGATCCCAGCACTCAGGAGGCAGAGGCAGGGAGATTTCTGAGTTCAAGGCCAGCCTGGTCTACAGAGTGAGTTTCAGGACAGCCAGAGCTACACAGAGAAACCCTGTCTTGAAAAAAACACAAAAAACCAAAACCAAAACAACAACAACAAAAAAATTCTTCCCCCAAATAAGCCTTCCAGCTAAAGTAGAGGCATATGAAAGTCAAGTGATCAATGGAGTTTTGGCTAAAGCCCTACTCATGATAGGTCCCCAAGTTCATCCTGTGGTTATTTCCCCTGTTCCAGAAATGTATACCTGGGATAGATATACTTAGGAGTTGGCAGAATTCCCACATTGGTTCCCTGACCTATGGAGTTGGGGTAGGAAAAGCTAAATGAAGGGCATTGTGTTGCCTTTATCGAAGAAAACAGTAAACTAAAGACAATACTGTATCCCAAGAGGAACTACAGAAATGAGTGCCACCATGAAGAAATTGGAAGGGGAAGGGGTGGTGGCTCCCACGGACAGATCACAGAGAATGACAGCTGACTATCGGAAACTTAATCAAGTAGTGACTCCGATTCCAGACACAGTGTCCTTGACTGTGCAGATGAACGTGTATCCTGGTACATGCTATGCAGTTATTATTGATCTAGAAAATGTCACAAGGACCTCCAGGAGCTCTTTGTTTTCGTACTTTTACAGCGATACCACAAGGGTATATTAGCTCTCTGGCCCTGTGTTGTTCTACAAATACCATACTGGGCCACTCTACTGATGGCATTATGCTGAACGGACCAGATGGGCAGAAGAACCGAGTGTTTCTCCGTGGCCTCGGCTCCAGTTCCTGCTTCCAGGTTCTGGCCCTGACTTCTCTGCATCATGGACTGCAGCCTATAAGATCCTCCTCAAGCTGCTCCTGGTTATGGTATTTATCAGAGCAATAGAAACCAAAGCAGGACAGCCCCTTAATGACACAGAGGGATCCATAATAAAGCACAGAGGTATCCCAGAGTGAATGAAGCCAGCTCTGGGGCATCTGCCAAAAAAAGACAAGTCAACTTCTCTTAAAGTGTCTTTCTGCACCCCAGAGATCTATAAGGACCCCATCCTCAGTCCGGAAGTTCAGCTCGGCCTCCAGCTTAACACTTTAAAACCATCTCTTGGGCTAGAGAGGGCTTAGTGGTCAAGAGTCTTTACTGCTCTTGCAGAGAACCCAAGTTCAGCTCCTAGTATCTATGTTGGTTAGCTCACAACCACCTGTAACTTCAGTTCCAGGGTATCTGATGCCTTTAGCCAGTGGGCACTCACATGCAAACACACACACACACACACACACACACACACACAGAGAGAGATACACACACATGGACACACACACATGGATGTACATACATGGACACACACACACATATGGACACACATATGCACCACACACATGGACACATACACACACAGACACACATGGACACACATACAGATACACAGATACACATTTGAACACACACTCACACACCCCTGCTATCAGCACTCTCCTCCTCAGCAAAAAAAAAAAAAGGAAGACTGCCAATCACAAAGTCAGTTGTGGCCTTGGAGCTATCGTGGCCAAGTGCAGACTCCTCAGCATGCCCTACAAGGACCTGAGAATGGGCTTCCTGTTCTGTCTCCATCTCTAAAAGACCCTGGACATGTTCTCTAGATGTGGACCCTCAGGTCGAAAGAGGAAGAACGGAGGGGCATATCTGCCAACTCCCGGAATGAGACAGCTAGGTGGGGGCTTTTCATCAGGAAAATCACACATGCTGTTCTTTTATTTTGCTTTTTGTTTGTTTGTTTTATGATTTAATTTAATTTATTTTTTTTAGATGGAGAAGGGTTTCTCTGTATAGCCCTGGCTGCCCTGGAACTCACTTTGTAGACCCAGTTGCCCTGGAACTCACAGAGATCTGCCTGCCTCTGTCTCCCATAGGCTGAGACTAAACCTGCACTACAGGATTCTATTTATAAATATTTGCCAAATAAGAAACATTAAATAGGGGTCTGGAGAGATGGCTCAGCGGTTAAGAGCACTGGCTGCTCTTCCAGAGGTCCTGAATTCAATTCCCAGCAACCACATGGTGGCTCACAGCCATCTGGAATGGGATCCGATGCTGTCTTCTGGTGTGTCTGAAGACAGCCACAGTGTACTCACATACATAAAGTAAATAAATGTGGTTTTTTTTCCTTCCTTGGTTGATAAGTGATATAAGGATCCATGTTCATGTTCACCATATTTGATCTAGCATCCATGTTCACCATATTTGATCTAGCATCCCTCCTTCCTAAGTCTAAAGCTGTTTAAAAAGGACATTAAAGCTTCAAACAACCAAGTGCCCATTGGTCCCAGCCATTTTATGATTTCTCCTACAGCCATCTGGTGCCAGAACATTCTTTACTCCTGTTTCTGGGGTTTTTCAATTATCTGGGGACAGTACTTCATTTTGTCCACTACCTCGACAGGATCCGAGCTCCTTAGAAGGAAGAATCAACCATGACAGCTGGTGCAGGGAACTTAGGGTCTAAGTGCATGCTGAGAGGTCCACAGGCCTAAATTCTGTGTAGCAGAACGTTGTCCTGACTCCGGACAGCCTGTGAGAGCAGGCTGCTTGTCACGCGGTTTTTACAGTTGTCTCTTGCCGTGGCTGAGACACAGCACGGCGTCCTCACTTAATAATGCCATCCACCTAAGAAGGTGAGGAACTACCGTGAGCAGCCCAGATAGCACTCGGGACACCGATGCCATTGTTGCTGTCGGGGAACACTGGTGAGTTCTCTTGTTCTCATTATGCTCTTCATTTTGGTAGCCCAGCTAGAGGGAGTGGCAGCCCGTGACAGCCCCCTACCTTGCAAGCCCCTAAAAACTGTACTGGTCCGTCTTGGAGACCAGCCAGATAGTTAACCTACCTGCCACCTGCAGGATGCCGTGTCTGGCCACATCATAGAATGGGTGACTTGTGCTCAGTGTGGGGTCCAGGCCAGCCATGGACGCCACTGAGGGCCCTTCTGTGGCCCCCAGGGTGACTGCTGCTTCCTTGTCTCTGTTGGGAACACAAGAATTAAAGGGAGTTAGGAGTCAGCTAGGTAAGGGGGACTTAGCGCTCACTAAGGCACCAGGACAGGAACATCGATATTTCACTATTAAATACTATTGATAGACCCCGATAGTCAGCCTTTGTTGTAACCATCCTTTCTCAGGGGTATTTTTGTTTTAGGCTGAGAATGTAGAGAGTCAGAGGGACGTTGACTCCCTACTTGGTGGCTGTTAAAGACTCTTCCCTGGTGCCCCCACTGTCATCTGCCAAATAGCCAGCAGGCTACAGCTCTGAGCTACCCAGGGCCTTTGGGAAACCCCGTGGCAACTGCTGCTGCTGCTTGCTGTAGAAGCCCAGCTCTGTCTCCTAAAGCTCCGTCCAGCCACACCCACTTCAACACCCTGCCCCTAGATTTCTGCCTCAGTGAACCCTGCATGACTCTGCAGCCATTTCTACCCAAACCTGAGGGTCAGCGCTTTCCCTGGAGACTCAGTAGAAGGCTCTTGGCTGGTACAGAGTTCTGCATTCGAGGCCTGCCTGCCTCACTGGTTATCAGACGCCCTTGCCAGACTCTCGGGGCCATTGTGCTGCTCCATCTATATGAACAGGCTATGTGAAGGGATCCCTTTGTGTGTCGCAGGAAGGCAGTTTCCGGTGTTGCCCCTGGTACTGCAGTGTCGGGGCCATTAAAGGCTTCTCTCTGGCGTCCCTTGCTTGCTCAGATCTGATCTTTTTCTTCTTCATTTATGAGTTCTTTCATACAATGTGTTTTGATCCTGGTCACATTCCTCGCCCCCACGTCTCCCAGATCCACCCCTGCCTCCCTACCCACCCAACTTCCTGTCTTCTGTTTTCTTTTTCTGAACCCACGAAAGCCCGATTTGTGCTGCCCCATGTATTCTCGGATTTATGGTCTTCGGTTGGAGCATGGTCCATTTACCATCGGCTACATTCTTAAAGACAAAAACAAAACCCTGACTTTCCTTCTCCTAGCAACTATCAATTACTAACAGTTCCTTAGCTAGGGGTGGGACTTCCTGCCCATCTCCCCTCTCCATACGGGGGTGTCTGGCTTGAGTTATAGGTAGAGTCCGCTGAGCGGATAACAAGAAGAAAGGGAGGCAGTGGCAATAGCAGCCGTGACAATGGGAGTAGCAAGAAGAGGGCCTCTGAAGCTGTGAGTGGTGGCTCATGTCTTTAATCTCTGTACTTGGGAGGCACAGGCAGACAGCTACCTGTGAGTTCAAGGCCAGCCTGATCTACATAGCAAGTTCCCGGCCAGCCAGCGCTATGTAGTGATATACTTTCTCAAAAGAAAACAAAAACAAATAAAAATAACAACAACAAAATAACCAACCAAACAAAAAAAGCACAGATGGAGATTTCCAGACGCTAGGGCAGAAGCAATAAAAACAAGTGTGGTGGAGGCAAGAGCTGCGAAAATCTGAGAGCCTTGGTTGCTAGAGGAGTTCCAGGGAGCCGGCAAAGGCTCAGAGTCAGCCAGCCAGGCTGAGATCTAGAACACCAGACTCTGGAGGTCTGGGATCCAGACGCTCAGGCCTGAGAGCTATAACACTAACTGTACCAAGGGCTGGAATCCAGATACACTGTGGAGAGCAGGCACCCAGGCCTAAGAGCTAAAACAGCAGAAAGGACCACTTGCTGCTGCTGGATGCCATGCAGAAGGGGGTTGGATGTCCCTCCAACATGCAGAAATGGAGCTTGTCAAGAGCACAAGGGACAAAGGCAGCCGACTCTGCCACTCCCTCCCCTGAGGTGCTCAACAAGGAGACACCCACAGATAAGAGGGAGACCTAAAGTCCAGGCTCAGTTCTGCAGTGAAAGGGCTGCTGGCCAGCAGCCAAAGTGAACAGGTGTCATGTGAACCCCCAGCATGTCTGGGTCCCAGCTAATCACAGACACACAGACACACAGACACACACACACACACACACACACAGAGAGAGAGAGAGAGAGAGAGAGAGAGAGAGAGAGAGAGAGAGAAAGAGAGAGAGAGAGAGAGAGACAGACAGACAGACAGACAGATAGATGGACGTCATTTCATTGACTAAAACACAGTAGAGCTGACAAAGTCCATGTCTTCAAATACAAATGGGAGCCGGGTGTGGTGGTGCACACCTTTAATCCCAGCACTCAGGAGGCAGAGGCAGATTTCTGAGTTCGAGGCCAGCCTTGTCTACAAAGTGAATTCCAGGACAGCCAGGGCTATACAGAGAAACCCTGTCTCGAAAAACAAACAAACAAACAAACAAAAACAAAACAACAACAACAAAAACAAATACAAATGGGAAGCCAAAACCATAGCCAGGAGACATCACTACAGGCACCTCAGCAGCTCTGTGCTCTGATGAGCAGGGAGGTTAGACCTTGTTGGCACTGTGGCTAGGGGATACGTACACTTGGTGACATCATGTTGAGTAGTAGGTATGAGGCCAACCTGGGTTGCACAGCAAGACTCTGTCTCAAAACAAAAACCTACCCCTTGCTGTCTTCAGGCTACAGAAATACCTAAGAAATATTATCAAAGGAGCTGAAAGTGGTCACAGAGGGAAAGCACCCATCTTAACCATGGTGCCCTGGGGACAACTGATCTCTGTGTTTATCAACGCTCTGTGCTGTGTAAGTGTAGACACTAACCCAAGATCACTCACAGGTTGGTGCCCAGGACAGGAAGCTCATGACTCTCAACTTTACCAGGTGAGTGAGTTCTGCCTGCTGAAGCCCCCTGCAGGGGTGCTGTTAAGCCGGCCACCTTTAACTGGAGAGTAGGTCATTAGGACCTAGTTGCCCCTAGTTGCTGCAGCTTCTTTCATGTTAACAGTGACATTTCTAGTTTCCTTGTGAGTTGCCACCCACCCCGCCACTGTCCATGTTGTTCTCTCTTCCCTGAAGCCCTTGCCATCTGTACCCTGGGAGGGACTCTGTCACCATGCTGCTGTGTGGCCCTGGCCTGGAGCTTTGCCCCATCTGGGTGGCCAGACAGGCAGGCAGGGCCGTTGCTAAACTTACTGCCAAGTTCCTGGGGCTGCCAGGGCAACGTTGGCAGGGGATCCTGAGAGAAGGTTATCCGGAGTTGGGGAGGAACAGAAGAGGCGAAGGTCCCAGGGGAGGCCAAGGTTATGATGCCCAGAGGAGACAAGAAGAGAGGGGCCTTGTGTGTCACAGGCATCCCTTCTACGTATCTCATACCAGTAACAGACATGGAGACACACGGAGCCTGACTAAAGCTCCTGTAATTCCTGACCACCTACCTCCTGGTCCTGTCCCTGATATTCCTTCCTACAACAGTGCGGATGGTTCAGACCTCCGATGCATCCCTGTGGCAGCCTCCCCCTCAGCCTCCCTGGGCATGCACTGGTGTTTTTCCACATCACCTAACTCTAGATGCCGAGGCTCAGAGCTGGGGAGCCACAGGGCCAGGCCCCAGATGCATACTCAGGATCAGGTTTACCTCCCTGGCAGGGTGCAGGACACCAATGCCAGGCTCCACCAGCCCACCATCTCTTCAGCACTCCTCAAATCCAAAATCATCCTTGCTGGAAAGCAGCTCACTGGAGACCTAGCTGGTGTGGGATGGCACCCAGGCTGGAACCGTGTGCCCACACCTTAAAGGGAAATTCTATTACAAACGCCAGTGAAGGAACTTGGCCCTCAGAGCCCACAGCCCAGGACACACACACCCTGAGGCAGCTGGCCAGGAACCTGTAATGGCTGAGAGGCCAGTCCTCACACCATCCACAGCCACAGGCCCTGTATCTGTGCAGAGGCCACAGTCATGGCCACTGAAGCAGCAAGGCTTCGGCTTCCTCTGTCCTCTGCTTTAGCTAACCAACATTCGTGTCCCTTTCCCTTTACAAGCTCAAAGTCTTTGTCTCCCGGCATAGACCAGATTTTTTTTTGTTTTTGTTCTGAAGTTTGCATAGACAGCCCTGCACCACTGCCAGGAAGCAGTTTGCTGGGGAGCACCAGGTGCCTACAGCCATTGAGAGGGAATTAAAGCAAGGCTCTCCCAGCATCCTACACTGCTCTCAGCATCACCTGATTCCTGGTGTTCTGGACCATGGGAAGAGCTCAATATGTAGAGAAAATGATGATGATAATGGTGATATATAATACCACACACACACACACACACACACTCACACACGTTTCATGTGGTTATACAGACATGCAAACATGGAGGCCAGAGGAAGACATGAGCTGTCCTGTCTGCCTCTGCCTTATTCCCTAGAGACGGGGTCTCTCATTGAACCCAAAGCTAGGTTGGCAGATAGCAAGCCCCAGAGATCCTCTGGTCTCCACCCCTCTCCCCAGGGCTGGGGTTGCAGATGCATGGCCACACCCAGCTTTTAGCCAGATGCTGGAGAGACCTAAACTCAAACTTCACTCACTGCCCACACCCTTCCTCACTGCTCTATCTCCCCAGTCTGCTCCCGCCAATGTACAATTTTAAAAATCCTGTCTCCGCCCTACCTGCAGGCACTGTCTGGCCTCTATCCACCTTCCTCCCTCAGGAGAATTCTCCCTTGCCCAGGGAAGGGTCAATCTTTAATACTGCACAGACATCCCAGCCCCCACTAGGGATGACCAGAAATTCACAACTCATTTCACAGGGGTTCAAGAGCACACCCCATGCAGGGCCGGCACAGTCAAGACCCCTCATAAGTGCCAGAGTGATAAGTCATACTGTAAACAGACCCTTTGTCCTGCCTCAGCGCTCTGAGTCTCAGTCCTGTCCCCAGCCTGCCTGGCACTGCCTGTGTTCACTGCCTCCACTTGAGCTCCAGAGTCTCCCCCGTGAGGGGCCTCACTCCTGGGGGAGCCATCGGCATCTATGAGGCTGAGAGCTTCAGTCTTCATCAGCGCCCAAGACCAGAACAGGCGGATCCAGCAGCAGGCGTGCTATGCAAAACAGATTCCAAACCACCCAAGGGGTCTATTTATAATTCACAGCAAAATGGTTTGTTGCTGTCAAAATGTGTTTGCATATTACACAAACAGACCCTTATAGCAATTATCTTAATGTAGTAGCTACAAATGAGTACCTACTTACTTCGGGCAAATTAATGCAGGGTTTACCTTAAGCGGCACAGCCCGTAGTGGGGGAGGTGGGACACGTGGATAAAGAGCTCCGGGGATGTGCACACCTCCAGGCTCTCTCTGAATTCAGGAGAGGGGCCCCATGCCACCATGCCTAGCCCTCCAAGGTCCAGAAAGAAAGAGGCATGTGCCTCAGACACACCACAGCCAAGGGACCATTTTTTGTCTCAGTCTCACTTGTGGCCACAAGTCTGCTCATTGACCGCTCATTACCACAAACACCATACAGTCCCTGGGGCTGGCACACAGAGACTACTTCCTTATCCAGGGGGAGATATAAGGAGTCACCAGAATCCAGATTCAGGTGAGACTGGGGGTAGAGTGGGGTGGGAGATGGGTGAAGTCCATGTGGCTGATTGGCAGGAGCCAGTTCAAGGTTTCTCTTTGTCCAGTCTCACTCTAACAGTCTGGGGCCCCTCCTATCACCATCTGGGGGGATAGCTGGTACCTCTGTCCCAGGTCCCACCACCCATGTTCAGTGCTGGGCTGGGGCCCTGGCCTTCTACTCTCCCCAGAGGACGCTGAACCCCAAACCCTACCCTCAATGATCAAGCCCAGACATCCGTTTCAGTTTGTTCTTCCGTTGCTTCAATAAAACACTCTGGCCAGAAGCAACTTTGAGGAAAGGGATTGTTTCATCTTACACTTCCAGATCAGAGTTCATCTTTGAGGGAAAGCAGGGTAGGACCGCGAAAGCAGGAACTGAAGCAGGAACCAAGGAGAAATGCTGATACAAGCTTGCTCACTGGCTCCCGCTGTTAGTTCTTTTATATAGCCTAGGCCCACCTGATGTGTTTATAAAAAGATAAAGATGGTGGAGGTGCGGTCAGGTATGGGGGGAGGGGGTGCCTCTGTGGGCCCAGGCTGGTGCAGCCACACAGGTATAGTATAGAATAGAGTTTATTCCGGGCATGGGGAGGGGAGTTGAGAGGGTGGTAGATGGGTCTGCAGAGATGGCTCAGCAGTTAAGAGCACTGACTGCTCTTCCAGAGGTCCTGAGTTCAATTCCCAGCAACCAGATGGTGGCTCACAGCCATCTGTAATGGGATCCGATGCCCTCTTCTGGTGTGTCTGAAGACAGCTACAGTCTACTCAGGTACATAAGATAAATAATTTTTTTTTAAAAGAGAGGGTAGTAGAGGCAGAGAAAGAGAGAGAGAGAGAGGGAGAGAGAGAGAGAGAGAGAAGGAGGAATAGAGAAGTAGAGGGCGGCCATGAGGGGGGGGAGGGAGAGGGAGAGGGAGAGAGAGAGAGAGAGAAAGGGGAAAGAGGAGGGAAGGGGCGAGAGGACAGAATGGGAGCAAGAGCAAGAGAGTGGAGGGGGCAAGCAGCCCCTTTTTATAGTGAGTCAGGCATACCCCGCTGTTGCCAGGTAACTGTGGGGTGGAGCTTAGACGAAATGCTAACACCTCGTGCCTCGGAATGTGCTGCCCAAAGTGGGCCGGACCCTCCTATGTGAAACATCAATCAAGGGAGTCCTTCACAGGCATGGCCGCACAAGCCAGTCTGACCTGGGCAATTCCTCAGTTGAAGTTCCCTCTTCCCAGGTGATCTTAGGTATATTGAATTAAGAGTAAAAAAAAAAAAACATTAAAACACACACCCCGCACCGGGACCCTAGCACCAATCACAATGCCTACCCAATGCTTCCTGTTTCAACTTTCTTCACATGGATGGCTTCCTGAGGCCCCGTTCCCCACCCAAATACTTCCCTCCAGAAGACAAGGCGGAACACTTCCACCCATTCCCTTTTCCTTTAACTGCGTGGGCCTCAGGCACGCACTGTGACCACCTCTGAGCCTTTGCACAAACTGTCCTTGTTACCTAGAACACACAGTCCCACACCAGGCAAGGGATCCATAACCAGCTTCAACCACCATCACTGGCTGACGTCCAGCCTGGATTCAAATCTGCTCCTTGGGAGCTCAAAGGAGATCCTCAAGGACCCAACAATTCTCCTCTGACCTTCCCACGTTTAACAGGAATTAAGAACCATCCATAACTCCAGCTCCAGGGGATCCTCTGGCCTCTAGGGCACTATACACACATGGCACACAGACATATATGTAGGCAAAACACTCATACACATAAAAAAAGAACTTTAATAATTAAATAGGGGCTGGAGAAATGGTTCAGTAGTTAGGAACACTGCTCTGAGAGAGAATTGAAGTTCAGTTCCCAGAGTAGTTCACAGCCATCTGTGACTCCAACTGTAGGGGATCCAAGACTCCTCCGGCCTCCCTGGGCACCTGCACTCATGTGCACAAACCCACATATACAGACAGACAGGTGCATATGCATATATGTAATATAAAAATAAAAAATAAAAGATTTATTTATTTTTCCAAAATGGATAAATAGGGGGCCGCAGAGATGACTTGGTGTCTGGGAGCTCCAGCCCTTTCAAGGACCTGAACTCGGTTCCCGGCATCCACGTCAGGTGGCTTACAACTGCCTGGAACTCTAGTTCTAAGGATCTGGTATCCTATTCTGGTCTCTGAGGGTTCTGATCAACTGAGTACACACACACACACACAAACACACACACACACACACACACACACACACACACACACGGAAAAAACATAAAACATTTTTTTAAAGATGGAGAAATAAATATAACCTACTATCATACACACAGAGACAGACGGACAGACAGACAGACAAAAAGAGGAAAAAACATAAAATGAACCTTTTTAAAGATGGAGAAATAAATAAAACAACCTACTATCAGAGAGAGAGAAAGAAAGAGGAGGGGTGAGAGACAGAGAGAGACAGAGAGAGACAAGAGAGAGACAGAGAAAGGAAAAAACATAAAATGAATATTTTAAAGATAGATAAATAAAACCTACTGTCACACACACATACACACATGAAAAAAACATAAAACTTGTTTTAAAAGATGGAGAAATAAATATAACCTACTATCATAGACAGACAGACAGACGAAAAGAGGAAAAACCTAAAAAGAACCTTTTTAAAGATGGAGAAATAAATAAAACAACCTACTGTCATACAGAGAGAGAGAGAGAGAGAGAGAGAGAGAGAGAGAAGAGGGGAGACAGAGACAAGAGAGAGACAGAGAAAGGAAAAAATATAAAATGAATCTTTTAAAGATAGAGAAATAAAACCTACTGTCACACAAACACACGTACACACACACACATACACACACCCATCTGCCCAACCTGCAACCTGCCATCTGCAAAGACCTCAGGGAGACCAAGACACTAACTCAGAGCTTGTCCTGAGACCCCAGGGTTTCAGTTTACTGCAGATCACAAGCCCAGCAAACCCCAGCCCAGGTGCAGATCCATCCAGTGGAGGAAGGGCAAGGAGACTCTTAGAAGTCTCCAGAATCCAGACCGGCCTAACCAGTTCCTTCTGAGAGTCCCTGGCTCCTGCCCCTTCCAGCTGAAAGGTCATTTCGTGCTTCCAAGGTAGAGCTGGCTTGCCTTCAGCAGGGAAGGATCTGCAGCATACAAATTCACTCAACGCCTAGGTTTGCTCCCAAAGGCCACAGACAGAGTGACTGCTAACATGATCGCTCACAAAGCTGTGTGACTGGTTTGAGGGACTCACAAAACTCTACTCATTTTGACCTCTCCATTACTGTAGAGTATTGTCTTAGAGTTTTACTGCTGTGAACAGACACCATGACCATGGCAACTCTTACGAGGATAACAGTTAATTGCGACCGGTTTACAGGTTCAGAGGTTCAGTCAATTATTATCAAGGCAGGAGCATGGCAGCATCCAGACAGGCATGGTGCAGGAGGAGCTGAGAGTTCTACATCTTCATCTGAAGGCTGCTAGGAGAATACTGACTTCCAGGCAGCTAGGATAAGGGTCTTAAAGTCCACACCCACAGCCACACTCCCACTCCAATAGGGCCACACCTCCTAATAGTGCCACTCCCTGGGCCCAGCATATGCAAAGCATCACAAGTATGAAACTTCACAATCTAGGAAAACAAGGCACAGAGTGGCTAACAATTGACTCAAGGTCACACAGCCTGTGACAGGGTGTGGGGCCCCTATCCCCAGCTGTTAACCACTGTACCCCCTCCGCTGAAGGCACCTTATCCTCCAAGCTTCAAATGGTCTTACAATGCCTATGACAGAGATGAGAAGATAGGGATCCAAAGAATGACTTAGAGAGAGCCACCCACCCAGCCTTGCTTCCAGGAAGCCAGAAACCTGGATAGAACGGGCAGCCAGAAGTCCCACAGATCCAAGCCTGTCGCTACCCACGTCAGCCACCCAAGAAGCCGCTGGAAATCTGTGGGACTTCTTCCTCAAGCATCAAACTCAAGCCAATAGCAGGGGAAGTTGAGTTTCAGCATAAGAGACAGAAAACTTATTTATATCACCGTGCTAACGTCTGTTACACAGGATAGAAAGGAAGGGAAAATTATGAAGTGATGAAAAGAGAAAGGTTGCCCTCACCCCTGAGACTTCCCAGATGAGAAACAGAATTCTATCCCAGACAACAACTGCTTAAGGTCTCTATTCCTACCTGGAAACCTTCGACTTTCTAGGGTTTTTCACCTGAAAGCCATTTACAGAAAAACATACCCCAAGACCCTTGTGTGGCCTTAGTGGCTCTTACTTTAACTTTATTAAAATATCTCCCATCTCCAGAACCACCCCATAATTTTGCCTAGCAAAGAGAGAGAGAGGAAAAAAATAAAAGGGAAGATTCTTAGTAACCTTCTGAGATGTAATGTGAAAGTCAAATTAAAATGGTATGTATGGGTAATACTATGATATTTATTAACTCTCCCTTGAGATGCCCATACCTGTGCTTGGCTATATCTTAATTCTTTCCTTAAACCCCTCTTATTCTTTTAACCCCAAATGCTTAACACTTATGTAAAAATTATCCTTTAGAGGACAGTTATTGTGGTGTGTAGGACTTTAATCCCAGCACTAAGAAAGCAAGAGACAAGAGGATCTCTGTGAGTTCAAGGCCAACCTGACCTATACCGCAAGTTCCAGGACAGTCAGGGATACATAGAGACCCTGTCTCAAAACATCAACAGGAGTCTTTCAGGGGCTGGAGAGATGGCAGAGGGTTCACGCTCAGTTCCCAGCACCCACCTCAGGTAGCTCACAACTGCTTGAAACCTAGTTCCAAGGGATCTGACACCCTCTTATGGTCTCCACAGGAACCTGCACTCCTGTGCATACATTCCCATACACACACACACACACACACACACACACACACACACACACACACACACATTTAAAATAAAATCTTTCTTAAGAAAGTCCTTATAATTTATTTTTTAGATTTGTTTATCTTATTTTACAAATAGAGGTGTTTTGCCTGCACATGCCCGTCGAGGTCAGAAGAAGGTGTCGGATTCCCTGGAGTTATAGGTGGTTGTGAGCCACTACATGGTTGCTGGACCCCAGGTTCTGTGCAAGAGCAATGGGTGCTGTTCAGAGCTGTGCCGTCTCTCCAGCCCTTCCGTAAGGATCGTTTTCACTGGGAAGCCTCCCCTTGTGTGATTTTCCCCTTCTTGAGCATCTTCTTTCCACTTTTAACTAAACTCTGACCCCGTTTCCCTGTGCCCTGAAAGTTCCTTTTAAGTGGACGCCATGGACCTCGAGTTTGCCAGAGGTGAGGTCTTCCGGAACTTTCTAGGGCTATTGAGGGCAAGAGTGTAGGGATGTGTGTTTGTCTGCCTCTTGCTGCAGATACCTGGAAGGGCAGGCAGTTGCTAGAGGGCTTCCAAACATCTCCAACCTACAACAGCCTACTCCCACCAAGGCAGATGCTGAGCCTGGCTTTCCATTCACCAGCCGGAAGATCATGGCTCCCCTGCCTCTGCTTCCTCATCCGCAGAAGTGGGCGGTGCCACTACCATCTCAGGATGTTGGTGTGAGTGAGGACTGAAGCAATCAATCAGCATGCCAGGACTTGACCTCTGCTGGAGGACCACCAGAACACTTGGCAGATGTGGAGGCTACTACTCCCCATGAGGAAAGTGGCTGGCTCAAAATCCGCTAATCACGCTAGGTGTAATGGTTCTTTTTTTTTTTTTTTTTTGTATTGTCAGCTTTTGGAAGGTTGAGGCAGGAGGATTACCTTGAGTTTAAAGCCAGCCTGAGCTAAATAACAAGACCCGTCTCCAAGAAAGAAAAGGGGGGGAACCCCAAGCTCTCCCAAAATTCCCCTGAAGCTTTATCTGTGTCATGTGACCAGCTCAGTGAGATGATGGGGACTCAGGTATTGGGATGGTTTTCTGGTGTGATGAGAGTCTACGGCCAGGCACCTCTAGGTGACAGCTCTTGGCTACCCTATTATATATTTTGGTTTATTATTAGAGACAAGGTCTCACACACTGAGGCTGGCTTCAAACAACTATGTGGCCATAGATGGCTTTTTGTCCTCAATCTGATAAAAGTCCTGGGATTACAGCCTCAGGCCACCACACACCTGGTTTATGTGTCTCAGGGAAACAAACCCAGGGCTTTGTGTATTCTAGGCAGAGGTTCTACTAATTTAGTTACATCCTGCTGTTCTCTTTAACTGAGGCCACCTCTATGCCCCTCATTGACAGGAAACCCCCAACCTTACACAGTTCTCCAAAGTTGCACTTTACTGTTAGCGGATTCAAGTACATACCCGGGGCTCACCCATTTAGACTTCTTCTGGACCACCCAGCAACCTAGGGCCACACCCACCTGCTTAACTCCCACCCCATCTTCCAGCTCTACTGCAGCGTCCTCCACAAAAGTCCCCACACCCCCTGGCTTCGACCACGGAGAGCTTATTCTGGGCTCCCGAGAGCTGAGAACAGACAAGAGGCTGACCTGACCTCTGGGAACAGCTGGACTCAGACTTCCAGTTACCTGCCCCCTCCTCCATCCCGGTTCTGACTCGGGGAAGGGTTTGGCGGGGCATTCTACAAGGAACTCATAAACATATCTTGAAACAACAGAGGCCAATGAAGATTGCTTACTTTCCGAGGCGTACTGAGTTCTCACTTCGACCAAGTTCGCCCTGACTGGCTGACAGCGCGCGCACTAGAATCTAGTCCCAGAGCAGAACCTGGGACCGCCAGGCCCTTTCCCCACACCAGCCAAAAGAACTAAGGAATGCCACCCCTCCCCCCAGTGGCCTCCGCAGTTCCCCTAGCAGGGCCTCGGCAGCTAGCTACACTGACTGCACCTCCCTCTTAAGAATTCTCGAATTCTCGGGAGGCCTTTGCCAGGTTTGGGAAAGTGAAAGAAGCCCGCAGCAGTCTGCCTTACCTAAGTGGGGACTTCCCAGGCCCGCGGCCTATAAATCTTGGGAGTTGCACCCAGTGTGACAACGTGACCAGACAGACCCCAGTCTCGGGCCCCAAGTGCGAGTTCAGCATCCGCCCTGGCCTCAGTGTTGCCACCTGTTAGGCGGGAAAGATGCCACCATGATGCGCTCAGGTTTGGTGCGGGAGCCGAGGGGCTACTGCCATGTGCTGACCCCGGGGGCCCAAAGGGGACCGAACCTGGGTCGGAAGAAAAGCAGGGGGCACAGAAAGCGGGGACAAGGTGGGGAGTAGAGGGACACCCAGGAGAAGTTGGGACGGGAAGAGGCCAGGACCAGGGATAGGAGCCGCGCCTTCCCACCCGAGCAGGTCCCCAAGGGGGGGACTCACCGGACCACCGAGCACCTCACCTGGTCTCTGCAACGCCAGCCACACACCTGGCCCGTCCCCGGACAGGCCCCTCCCCAACAGGCCCCGCCCAATGTCAGAGCGCACAGCCGGGAGTCCCCAGGGTGGGCGGGACCAGGGTAGGTGGTTCTAACTCTAGGCGGGAGGGAGCTACGGGACGCTGGCCCTCAGCAGCTGCTAGCCCTCACTTTTACCCGCATTTGAGATGCGCCTGGTGAGAGGGGAAACAGGAGATCTGTGCTGAGTTGGAAAACACAGCCCGCGTCTCCAAGCGTCCGACCTGCTCTCCCAGGCCTGACCTCGGTGCGGGTACGGGGCTCTCTGTCTGCTGCCTCTGCCCTTGGGGTGTCGGGGTGTCGCTGTCCCTTCCCTTCTGAGTCTCCAGCCCTTCGTAGCTATGGTTCAAAACCACTCCCACAACCCTATGACTTGCCTCTAAGCACAAAGAGGCCTTGGTGACCTAGGGAGAACAGACCAGAGGTGGGGGCACGTAGGTGGTTTTACCAAAGCGTGGACTTCTGCCTCCAAGCTTCCGGACTTCACGCAGAGCCTGCACCTCTTTCCGGCTACACCTCATCTCCTGCCTCTACCTGTTGTCCACCAACCTAACGGCCTTGAATGATCTCAGCTCTCACCCTAACCCCAAGCTCAGGCTCCTAGCTGTGTTGGATACCCAGCCTATGCAGGGACATACTACGGCCTCCCAACTCCTCCTCATCTCATTCTTCCAATGGTGCGGTCCAAACTCGAGTCCTCCTCATATTCTATGTGTGGTCCACTCTCAAGCCCCAAGAGCACCTACAAAGTATGTCACTGTACCACATGCTGACCCCAGGGGACCAAAGGGGACTGAACCCAGGTTGGAAGGAAGGCAGGGGCACAGAAAGCAGGGACAAGGTAGGGGGTGGGTGAAGTTGGTGATCTCCTAGCCTCTTCCTCACTGGTCCATCTGTCTCCACACAGGCTCAGAGGCCCCTTTCTGAAGATTCTCACACAGAACTCCACTCGAAGTGTTCCCAGTAGATGAGGCAGCTCCACAAGCCAGCTGAAGGGATCATGGCCCTAGGGAACATTTGTGGAGCAGCTAAGAGAGCAGCTGAGACATCACTCACCTCTAGAGGGTGTTGTGACTTCAGGGGACAATCAACAGAAACCACCATCTCCAGTTTCTGGAAATAACTGGGTCTCAGCCAACCAGCACAGGCCCCACGGAGGGCAGGCTCCTCCAGTGGATCTGATGGACCTTACTGGATGGGGAGAAAGAGAAAACATGGCTTGCTGCATCTACCATCTCTACCCTCGTGGGGGAAGCTTGGCTCACTGTGGATGCTTAGTGAAAGTCGAAACCATGCCCACTGACCTTTGCTGAACACACAGCTGAAGCCCTGTGACAGAAGACAGCTTAACAAGCAGGTAGCATGCGTGATTTCTTCCTGTAAGAGTTTAATGTTTTTCTATTTATTTTTATTTCATGGTTATGGGTGTTTTGTCTGCATGTATGTGCATATACCACATGCAATGCACACAGTGTGCCCTTGGAGGTCAGAAGAGGGCATCTGATCCCCTGGAACTGGACGTACAGGGGGAAGGATCAAGATGGCTGGCTGATGAATCTAGATCCAACTGCATGAGCAGCCAATGTTCTTAGTCACTGTGCAATCTCTTCAGTCCCATTGCGTGTAAGTTTTACAGGAGATGGAGAAACTTCACAAGGAAAGGAGGACCCAGAGAGACCAGCACATTGTGTATTTTCATGCTTTGGTTTTAGGAAGGGTATTAGTCATGGAGGGATATGATAGGAGGGCAAAAGGTTGGAGCCTAACTGTAATAAACTGAGGGAAGTCAACCCCTCCTCAGTCAAACCTCTCCGGAAGCACCCCCAGAGCCATGCCCACAAGCATCTCTGAGGTTGAATCTTAGCCTTCAAACTCTCACAGCTCTGTCCTGCATCAGTTTTCCCAAGGGCCGTATTTGGGAGCAGTGTGTTCTGAGCCAACATCACTAGCCATCTGGTCACCATGGTGGGTGGGATCTAGGCATAGGATGAGGCAGAGTTGGCAAGGGCTTGAGTCTGTGGTTAACACTGCTCATTCCCTGGATCGAACCTGCCTGTGGCCTCTCTTTTATTTATTTATTTATTTATTTATTTATTTATTTATTTATTTATTATATGTAAGTACACTGTTGCTGTCTGAACCTGCCTGTGGCCTCTCTTTTATTTATTTATTTATTTACTTATTTATTTATTTATTTATTAATTTATTATATGTAAGTACACTGTTGCTGTCTTCAGACGCACCAGAAGAGGGCATCAGATCTCTGTTACAGGTGGTTGTGAGCCACCATGTGGTTGCTGGAATTTGAACTTTGAACCTTTGGAAGAGCAGTCGGGTGCTCTTACCCCCTGAGCCATCTCACCAGCCCGCCTGTGGCCTCTCTTACTTTAGCTGCAGGCACCAAAGCTGTCTATGATTGTTTGAGCTTGAGTTTTCTAGTCCACAGGATTTGAAGCATCCTGGTGGAAAAAGCAACCTTTTAAAAAAATTTTTTTCCTGGCAAGACCAGGGATTGAAGCCAGTGTCTTGCACATGCACAGAAAGCTGTGCATGCAGCATAAAACCACAGCTCTGGCTTTCTATCTAAATTGCAAAATTGTTGCCCTTTGACAATGCCAGCAGTCCACGGATGAGGGTGGGGTTATCCCAGGGGAGGCCTCTGATTGGCTGAGTCTAAGATACACTGTATTACTCAGGGGTCTCTAGAGGAACAGAATTGATATTTCATATATATATATATATATATATATATATATATATGGCATTTAGAGTGGTTTACAAGCTGTGGTCCAATTAGTCCAATAATGGCTGTTTACCAACAGAAGGTCCAACAATGCAGTAATTATTTAGTCCATGAGGTTGGATATTTCAGCTGGTTTTCTTCTTCTTCTTCTTCTTCTTCTTCTTCTTCTTCTTCTTCTTCTTCTTCTTCTTCTTCTTCTTCTTCTCCTTCTCCTCCTCCTTCTCCACAATCTTTTATTTTTTAATATTTATTTATTTATTTATTTATTTATGCATACGAGTACACCACTATTGCTCTCTTCAGACACACCAGAAGAGGGCATCAGATCTCATTACAGATGGTTGTGAGCCACCATGTGGTTGCTGGGAATTGAACTCAGGACCTCTGGAAGAGCAGTCGGTGCTTTTAACCTCCGAGTCATCTCTCTAGACCTCAGCTGGTCTTCAATATATACTGGAATCCCAAAGAAGATCTAAAGCCATGAAGAAATGGGCTTGCCAGAGAGAGCAAACAGGCAAAGAGAGCAAGCTTCCTTCTTCTACGTCCTTTTTATAGGCTACTACCAGAAGTTGTGGCCCAGATTTAAGGTAGATGTTCCTACCTCAAAAGATCTGTAATAAAAAAATGGGTCTTCCCACGTCAAACAAAACAAAACAAAACAAACAATCCCAGGGCTAGAAAGATGGCTCAGCAGTTAAGAGCACTGGCTGTTCTTCCAGAGGCCCCAGGTTCAATTCCTAGCACCCATATGGAGCTCACCCCTGTTGTAACTTCAGTTCCAGGGGTTCTGACATCCTCACACAGACATGCATGCAGCCAAAGCATCAGTAAATATAAAATAAAAATTAATTCAAAAAAAGAAAAGAAAAGAAAAAGTCCCTCATAGTTGTGACTAGCCCTTTGGGTTTTAATTAGTTCCAGATTAGTTAAATTGACAGTTAATTCCAGATAGTCAAGTTGACAACCTAGAAAAGCTAACTCACACATACACAGGTGGGTCATGCAGATAAGACTGGTCACTGGTTTTGCGGAAGACAATCATGAAATCACTACATATGTGTTCTTAGAAAGGGGCAGCAGTGACCTGTGCTAAGCAGAGGCTGGTGTAGTAGGACTGCCTCTGGCAGTCGGGCGGTGGCCCAATCTCCTCCGAAGTCCCTCTGTATCCTCACAGCTGCCTCCTTCCATGAAGACAATTTGCATTATCTTGGCAGGTGGGCCTGTCAAACAACACAGCACAGCTTGGATATGATTATCTAACATCTTCCTTCTCACAGAGGACTCGGGTGGCAGGAGGGGGGAAAAAGGCTTAATTCTTTCGATTTATTTGTTGACTTATTGAATGATTAATTTATGCTGTGTTACGGCAGCATACGTGTGCCAGGGTGTGTGTAGAGAGAGGTCAGAGGACAACCTTTGGGGGTCAGTTTTCTTTTTTCTTTTCCTTTCCTTTCCTTTCCTTTCCTTTCCTTTCCTTTCCTTTCCTTTCCTTTCCTCTTCTCTTCTCTTCTCTTCTCTTCTCTTCTCTTCTCTTCTCTTCTCTTCTCTTCTCTTCTCTCCTCTCCTCTCCTCTCCTCTCCTCTCCTCTCCTCTCCTCTCCTCTCCTCTCCTCTCCTCTCCTCTCCTTTTCTTTTCTTTTCTTTTCTTTTCTTTTCTTTTTGCCGAGACAGGGTTTCTCTGTATGGCCCTGGCTGTCCTGGAACTCACTCTGTAGACCAGGCTGGCCTCGAACTCAGAAATCGGCTTGCCTCTGCCTCCTGAGTGCTGGGATTAAAGGTGTGGCCACCACGCCCAGCAGAGGGTCAGTTTTCTACATCTGCCAGATGGGTTTGCGTGTGCGCACACTCTCGAGAACACACACACACACACACACACACACACACACACACACACACACACAATAAGTCAGCCATCTAGAGTGACTACATGGCTAGGAACACAGTTGTGTGTGCACTGCCATTGACGCAGAGGCCAGGAAAGGAGCCGCACACTGGGAGCCCTTCCCTTTCTTTCTTCAGCAGTAATCAGCCGGTTGGTCTTTCCCTTCTGCTTCTATAACAATAACTCTGCCTTTCAAAGGCTGCGAGATAAAACTCGAAGGACGATAATGGGAAATGAAGAGCTGCTTCGGAATGGTGTTACTACTGGCTTTATTAAATTTGTTCTTGCAGATGTTGATGAAGTCGGAGGATTCTCTTTTTTTCTCCCCAAGCAGCTGAATTCTAAGTTAATGAGCATGCCTGGGTGGAGCGCTAGAGACAGGAGAAAGACCTGGCCACCAGCAGAGGTCCTGGATTTCCTGTTTGTGTTCTCCCCCGGCGGCTCGGCTCGCCTGGCCAGCTGCAGGAGCTGCAATCTTCCAGGAAGCCTGCATTTCCGCGCTGCTGACGCAGGGGGACAGGCAGGCAGAAAGGAATCTGGGCGTCCCCCAGGCACTCCCTCCGCAGGCCAAGCCACTGTAACCCACCGATTAAGCGCCTGCTTTCTGTTCGTAGCCCAGTACGGAGACAGGGTCATGCTCCTGTTTCAGAACAGAGGCCGTTCTGACATCACACGGAGGAATCCTGGTGCTTTCTCCACTGTGCTCTGTGGGACACCGTGGCCCAGTGTGGAAATTCTTTACATTCGCAGCTGAGTGGCTTCTGCTCTGGATATCCTACTGACTAAAACAAGTTATTAACTCAAGGGGAATGAACATTTATTCTGGAGCCAAATATAAGTGACGCCAACGTTGTATGGTTGCACGAATGTTCTTACAGTGACAGAACAAAGAAAGTCATAAATCAACTTTTCAAACACAATGGTGGGAACATCAGGTAGGCAGGTTCCACAAAGACCTCAGATGCTGTCTGATGACATACTTAGCTTTTAGGTTACAGGAGGATAGGGATCTTGTAAGACATCCTCAAAGGTCTCACAGGATAGTCATAAGAGGAGGGCAATGAATGGCTCTCAAGGGGTTAGAGATAGCACCAGATAATTTGGCTCTGGATCTGCAACATTCCAACCTCTTCCCAATCAGTGACTCAGCCTTACAGGTACAGCATCTTTTCGGGGAAATTCAATTCATACCTGCTTGGCACCTCCAGCTCTTCAGATGCCTGTGTTATCAAAGAATCTCCACCTGGTAGACCTCTTAGTTATGTTTCTCTTGCTGTGATAAACACCATGACCAAAAGCAACTTGGGAAGGGAAGGGTTTGTTTCAGCGATCACAATCCTGATCACAATCCATCAGGGAGGTCGGAGCTAGGACCCAAGGCCGAAGACACCAAGAAGGAAACTGCTTACTGGCTTGCTTCTCGTGGCTTGCTCAGCTTGCTTGTTTGCTTGCTTTCTTCCTTTTTTTTCCTTTTCTTTTCTTTTTGGTTTTTCTGAGACAGGGTTTCTCTGTGTAGCCCTGGCTGTCCTGGAACTCACTCTGTAGACCATGCTGGCTTCGAACTCAGAAATCTGCCTGCCTCTCCCTCCCAAGTGCTGGGATTAAAGGTGTGCACCACCACTGCCCAGCTCAGCTTGCTTTCTTACATCATCCAGGTCCACCTGTCCAGATGTGACACTACCCACAGTCACCTAGGCCCTCCCACACTAATTATCAATCAAAACATTGTCCCACAGGTTTGCCCACTGTTCAATCTAGTGGGGGCATTTTCCCAATTGAGGTTCCCTTTTTTCAGATGACACTAGCTTGTGTCAAGTTGACATAAAACTAACCAGACACTATCATGAATGGACAGTGACCTAACAACTAGCTAACCCAGGCTCCTTTGTCATCAGGGCAGTGACAGGCTTCACCGTGATGGGGTACACTCTAAGAGAGAGAGCTAACTGGGAAAACCTTGTGTCACCAGGACCCTACTATGTCCAGCCACTGTGTCCAGCCTGGCTGTGTGTGTGTGTGTGTGTGTGTGTGTGTGTGTGTGTGTGTGTAGGAGGCATGCAGGCAGGTCCTTGGGCTTACATATAAGCATTAGGGGAACCAGGAATGTTAAACACACAGTTGTCTCCTCCAAGAGAGAGAGGTATAACCTGTTTTCTAGCCAGAAAATGTCTGGCTGGGAGCAGTCATTGTTCATAGCCTGGTGACCTTTGTGCTATTTCTGTGGCCGGGCTTTCCTCCACAAGACCCTTATCTTGAGCCTACTTTCTCAGTTAATATCTTACAGAAGATGTCATTGTACTTTACAAAGAGTCTCGATGTAGTCACATCCTAAGCTTTGTTGTGTACACGGGATTGAGTTCAAGATCGCCAGGAAAACTTCCACCAAATTGTGCTGTGCTTAAATATACCTAAAAGAAATCACTCAAGTTCAGATTCTCGAAGGGCGAACCAACTTTGGCTCCTGAATTGAACTGAACTGCCTTCTTGGCTCTCTCAGATCTGCTGGCTGTGGTATTTGCAGAGACCCCTGCAGTGAGGATAGGGGTGTGTACACAATGACTACAGGCTGACTTGGAACCTTCTAGACGCGGCGGCTGTGGCTGTTGATCTTGGATCAGTGCAGCAGGAGTTTCCTGTGGGGTAGTCTCTCTATTGGGTAGGTGTCTCCTGGGAAGCGGATTCCTTCGGGGTGGAGTCGTCTGTGGGTTGCTGTAACAGCCATTGCTTTGCCCTTAAGGCCACTCTGCTATGTGGGTGGTTTTGGACACTGCTCCTGGAAGCTAAGCCTGAGTGTAGCTCCCCGCTCATGGTAACTTGGAAAAGCTCCCACTAACAGGCAATCAGCGTTGCCTCACTAACAGGCTACTCAAGTGGTTCACAGGTAAGTCCCTCATCAGCATCCCCACGTTGCCTTCATCCCCACTGAGCACAGGCTGCGGAGAGTCCCAGAGAGTCCTGGGATGAGCAATCCTTTCTGCAGATAATGTGCGTGATTCTCTACTTTTTTTTTTTTTTAACTTTTCATTGATTCTTTGTGAGTTTCACATAATGCACCCTGGTCCTGTTCATCTCCTCCTCCCTTTATATCTCACAACCATCTGTAATGGGATCCGATGCCCTCTTCCGGTGTTACTCATATACGTGTAATAAATAAATCTATCTTAAAAAAGAAAAAGAAAAAGAAAACCTCTTACCATGGACGCTATAGCATTAACAGAGTGTCCTAGCGTAGATCCCTCTGTCCACACATCTTTACTTACAAACGTTCATTGCAATTACTCATTGGCCTGGTTTGAGGTCTCTGGCTTCTGCGACTTCATCAATGTTGGTATCACAGAACTGGGACTCCTCCCGGCTATCCTGTTGTTGCCCTGCATCATGGAGATCCTGCAGCCTTAGAACAGCGGCACTGGCCCTTTCATGCATCCCAACCATTCGAGGATGATGTAGCTTTTAGGGTGGGGCAATTCAGAGCCTGAATCTGGACCTGGGTAGTAGCTGAGCCAGCTCTCCCTTATCAGCACAACCAGGGTGAGCTCTCCAGCACTGGTCCAGCTAGGAGCATGGACAGGAGGCAGGGTCAGCTCTTCTGCTTTCTTGCCTTTCAGGGGCAGCTCACCGGTGCCTTTGCCATCACAGACAGTTCCACTGTATTGCCCAGGTGAGCTACAGGACAATCTCCTAAGTACTACAACTAGTGAGGGAACGGGGTTAGCTCTTCTGCTCTCATGACCCCAAGGTCAGCTCTTCCTGCAACTACAGGTAGCAAAGGGGGTAGGGGGAGAAGAGAGGCCGTTACCCCCACATCCACACCACCTCAGGCCAGACAAGTGGTGGGGCCAGCTCACCTGTGCCTCCTCCACCAGGGCCAGCTCTACAGTGCTGCCTATACAAGGTACAAGCTCTGCTCTCCTGAGTGCTACAGGAGGCGAGGGACAGGGCCAGCTCACCCATGCTCATGACCCCAGGACCAGAGTTCCTGACTGATGCAGGTGGTGAGGGGCAGGAGAGGGCATCACCCAAGCATCCTTGCCACCTCACACAGTGCAGGGCCGTGGGCATGGGGGAATAAAGAGAGTGGGAGAAAACCCAAGTCCTGCCAGAGTTCCAGTGCTCTGGGCAGGCAGACACGGGAGGACTGCCGCACACTTTGCACATGGCCCCGGGTCTGTGTCTGGCTGTGGGAAGCTATAGATCCAGCCTGAGGGGGTTGGACAAGGGACAGTCTGAGGTCTCTGAGCCAGAAACCACTGGACACCGAGGAAGAGCCAAGAACAAAGTGGAGGCCCCTGGGGCAGCTCCGTCATCCCCGGGGCCAAAGGGAGGAGAGGGCAGGGAGAGAGGGGGTGCTGGGTGGTTTCCACTCTGGTGAGAGCCTTTGGTCTGTTCTGTGGCTTGAGCACAGAAAGGCCTTCAGGCAGGAGGTTAGATGAGGCTCTTTAGGGGAAAGTCTATTCCATTGTTTAAGCATGGTGGGCCTTGATGAGCACAGATAGTCTATGGTTTTAGAGCTTCGTTGTAGAAAGGCAGAGAGAAAGAGAGAAGGTAGAAAGAGGGAAAGAGGCAGGCCATGGCCACGTGGAGAGAAGGGGAAGAGATACAGAGAAGGAGGGCTAGAGAGGAGAGTAAGAAAGGTGAGAACTTAAAGAGAGAGAGAGGAGGGGCCAAGCAGCCCCTTTTATAGTGGGCTGGGCTACCTTGCTGTTGCCAGGTAACTGTGGGGAGGAACATACCTGGCTATAATCAGGTAACTGTGGGAGTGGAGTCTAGCCAGAAAGCCAGGAGCTTGGGACATTGTCTGCATGACTTATAGTCACAGAATTATGGAGTTGGGGGCTCTGTGGTGTCAGGCACCTGTCTCTGGGAACGTGGCTCACTCTTCCATCCCTTGTACAGTTTCCTACTGGGTCTCTACTGAGTTACCAGAGCAAGCCTCATTCAACCTAAACAGGCTGCCTTGCATGGCCCCACAACACAGATGGATGTGGGAACAGCTCTTCCTTGCTCCTTGGAGCTGGTTCACCCATACCCCAGCCACCAGGACCAGCTTCACTGTGCTACCTCGGTGAGGTGAAGGGCCCAGTGAGAAACGGAGCCAGCTCTCCAGAGGAATACAGCCAACGAAGGGAGGGGCTGGTTGTGCACAGCCCCTGGACATCCACGTGATAATATGAGCCACTAACATCCACACCAACCCCTGCTACTGCGTAGCCACAGACCCAGGCATGGCCTTCAGTGGCAGCTTGGGCTGGGACCTCACCCTGGCCCCAGGTGGCAGGGCTGGCCACTTATAATAGGCTATACCTCTCCACCCTCGAGTCTCCAGTTCCATCCCTCTTCATAACATTCAGCTGCTTCACTTGCCTTTCTCTCCTATGTGACTACCACATACTCGCACATCCCTTGGGTGACACCTTCCATCTCTGCTGTATGGCATGGTGGCAGCTGTCTATGACCCATCTGTGCCATGCATTGGAGGGCAGGTCTGGGGTGGCAATGGCAGGCCACAGGTCTCTGTCTTCCTCTTCCTGAGCTGCTCTGCCTGGATTTGATTTGATTTTTATGTGTCCTAGGCATAAGACAGTTTTGGCCACCAAGCCCGAGGCATCAAGCTAGAATAAACAAAGGACTGCCATCTGCTCTGCCCCTGACTAAGACCACTGCCACCAATGAAGTGTGTCTTTGCCCATTGCCTGGGCATACTTTACATTTCTATAGTCCTTTACATCTGTTTAGAGCTGATTTGCCATCTCTACAAACACATCCATCAATAAGGGGAAGGGGTGGGGCAAAGCCAATGGTTTAATACTGAGCCCTTATCTCCTGCAGGTCAAAGCCCACTAAGGACCCATCTTCAGTGGCTATTCGTGTGGCTTTATAACCCTACAGCCCTGCTCTATATGTGAGTCACAGCACAGAGAAGCAGAGCAAAGTCACCAGAACAAGATGTCATATCTGCCAAGATCCTTGCTTCAAATGGAGAAACTGAGGCTGTGTGCTATCTCACAGCAGCCATCTTTGATTCATGTTGATGCTACTGGCTGTCCCCCAGAGGCATATTGGGGACAGAGGAACACAGTGTAGTGTTCCTCCACCAGCTTTCTCCCTGTCTGGGAACCCCACCAACCTCTGGAGTCCTGGAAAGATTCATGTGTATTCAGGTCCCACTGAGTGCCTCCCCAAATGACAGCACCCCGTAACTTTCATTTTTAAAAAAACCTAATTTTTAATGATGGTTCTTGTAGCCCGCCACTCACCAGAGGTAGTGGAAAAGAAAGATGGGGGAGAAGTGGACCTCTTTAGAAAGTTCTTTGGAAGTCGGCAATTTAGTTCACAAGTCAGCAGCGGCAGCTCAATCCACTCGCAAAACACTTCACGGATACAACAGCGGTCCAGTTCACTGAACCAGCAGCGGTGGCGCTACCTAGCAGAGACAGCCGGCCTCAGTGTCAGCACAAGGCAGCAGGAGGGACCAGGAGGAACACCAGGAGAAGTTGTGCCTCTCTCTCAGGGAAGCAAAGAATAGCAAAGACTCAAAACCAACAAACATTGCACAGCTAGCTCTATAAGCAAGCCAAGCTCAGCCTCCACTACTGCCCATTTATCCCCCTCCAAACACCACGTGTCCCCCACGAGTCTTGCCTCAGTACATGTCTTGCCTTAGCATGTGTGTCTGTCTCAGCTGACATCACTCTGCCAATCAGCCTGAGTCTGAGGAAGCCGCAAGAAACTGCAGCACAGCACCAGAAGTTTTTTTTGGTGCATTTCTCTCTATGGAGTCCTGACAAATGCAGCTCAACTACACCACATAAGGTGGACCAATACATGCATTGTTAGTGAAGAATCCTTCATCACAAACAATCCTTCATCACATGTCCTTTCATGTGTCTGCCTTAGCAGACACCCTCTCTCCTGTGTCTGCTTCAACTAAACGTTCCTTCACGAGTCTGCCTTAGTCTTTCCCCTGTGTCCACTTCAGGACAACACTCCCTCCTGTGTTGGCCCCAGCGAAACACCATTCAATACAACATATTCACAGTGTTAGTTGTGTGTGATCATCTAACCTGGGTTACACAGAGATCTGAGACGGGCAACTGCTGCTGTGTGCCCCTCTATCTTGTAAGGTCTCTGTTTCTGCCTCTGTCTCTCCCCCTCCCCAAACAAATGTCTTTCAGAAAGGTGTAGGCAAGGTCACTGAGAGGCCCACACCAACACACACCTGGCAGACCATGCCACCATGGGGATAAGCGCAGGAGTCCCCACTCTGTCCCTCCCTCTTTCCTTTTCTAGTCCTTCCTTTACCACGTGGTCATAGAACCTTATCACACTCTATTCCTGGCCCCTTGGTGCATGCAGCCTGTGGAATATAAGAATGATGCAGGGTGGTGGCGCATGCCTTTAATCCCAGCACTCAGGAGGCAGAGGCAGGAAGATTTCTGAGTTCGAGGCCAGCCTGGTCTAAGAGTGAGTTCCAGGACAGCCAGGGCTATACAGAGAAACCCTGTCTCTAAAAACCATGATAATAATAATAATAATAATAATAATAATAACCAATTAATCCAATGCCCAGCCTCTGTCCCTTTTGTGTCCATACATCTATGTATGTATATATGTATGTGGGACTATGTATTTGTACATGTTTATGTGAACATGGAAGTAGGGATGTGTGTGTGTGTGTGAATGGTGCTGAGACTTCAGCCAATGTGCCAGTGTCGTTGTAGAGATAGGACAGAGAGGTTTCCCACGGTGAGGGTGGGAAGAGCCCTGCAGCTTCAGGAAGCAGGCTGCCAGGTCCTTGGAAGAAGTGTCAAGGTTTTGAGAGTAATGGAGGGGCCCAGTTTTCCCCTCTCTCTGTGCTGTGGCCCAGACGCAGGGCCTGGGAACTCCAAGAGCTGAGGCCATAGCCAGGTAGACGGTGGGGAAGGGCACTGAGGAGGTACAATTCTGTAGCCCGAGGGCATGTTTGTAGGGGAGCCGGTGGGGAGGTGAGCACACCTCTGTGACAGAATGACCTTCACCACCACTGTGGGGACAGCACAGAACTGGGGCAAAGGGCACTCTTCCTTAATCCCTGTCTGTGACATCTGGGCCAGGCTGCTGAGGGGACAGAGGACTTGAGGTAACAAGCCCCTATGGCCTGCTGCGTCCTAGGACCTGTGGGTGTGAGGGAGAAGCCAGACAGGAAGCTTAACTCTCACACTAACACTAATCAGGGCCTCATGTGAGCACCTCAAATTGCCATTAGCCATGCTGAGGCCCAGGACCGTGGGCCACCTCTGCCTCTAAGCAGCAGGAGACAAAGCCCAGGTGTCTGATGACTGGACAGAAAAGTGATTTAAATAAACAAACAAAAAAGACCAAGGTTCAGTAGATAACAGTGGCACAGACCTTTAATCCCAGCACTCAAGAGACAGAGGCAGAGGGGGTCTCTGTGACTTAGAAGTCAGCCTGGTCTACATAGTGAGAGTTCCAGGCCAGCCAGGGCTACATAGTGAAACCCTGTCTCAAAACAAAGCTAAACGAAATGAAACGAAACGACAGGGTCCACATAGCTCAGGCTAGCTCAGACTAACTATGTAGCTAAGGATGACTCTGACCCTCATTTTGAGTGCTGGGATTAAAGGGGAGTCACCCTATGATCGAACACACAGCCTTGTGCGTACCAAGCAAGCACTCTACCCACGGATCCACATCTTCAGCCTTGAGCAATAGCATCTACGCCAGCAAAGTCAAGTGAGGGGACAGAGCCCAGGGCTTGGCTTGCTAGTGGTGAACCCTGCCCAGACAGTGTGTTCCCAGGGCACACTGACATCTCCAATGAACCGCCATCCACGTTAAGAAAGATGGACACCCATTCCTCCATCACAAGGTTTTAAAGGCCATGACAGCATCCGCTCCACAGAAGAACTGTCCCAGAAGCCTTTGGGAGTTAGCACAGAACAAGGCAAGAGCCCGGGAGATGGAATGTTCTAGAAGCCTCACGGAGCCGCTGATAGACACCAGAGGTCACTCCAGTTGAATACATGTTTCCAATGTCATTTTATTGTTTTGGGTCATTGTTTCGTCATGTCACTAGAGCTGGCTTAGAACTGGCTATGTAGATCAGGCTGTCCTTGAACTCACAGAGATCCACCTGCCTTGGTCTCTCAAGCACTGGGATTAAAGGCGAGCGTACCCATCATACCCCACTCAACATTACAAAAAAATAAAAATTCCTAACAGCTGTTTCCTGTGGGTTCCCTATATCCCCACCCCTACCTCATACACACAAAGGAGAGTGGATTAGGGCTCAGAGTCAATGACCAATAGATAGGGCCTGGTGTCCCTTCCCATGACAGTGGGCAGTGCGTGGGCTTCTTGTATGTTTTGCTTGTGTGCTGGAATCTCTGATCAGTCAATTGTGACACCTGCCTCCCAACCCCACCGGTGGCAGAAACACACATTGCAGGTCTGCAGAGGAAGGTGGGCCCACAGAAACCATGGAATCAGCCTAGGACACTGGGAGCCCCTCACCCCCCAACACACACACTGGGCATCCCATGCCCTGTGCTGACCTAGGAACTAATAGGACACAGGGCAGGCACTGGGAGTTTCAGTGGACAAAGATGGAGCTGCCTGGAAAGGGAGTGGGGAGGAGAGGCTACAAACCATGAAACAACTCATTTCAGCCAGCACAAGGCCGGTTGGTATAGGTTCACAAATCAGGAACCTGCCTGGTTTAGGGCTCTTTCAAGGAGTGGGTGGGGCACCCTAGCAACATATTTGCATGTCACATCCTGGTGCACCTGTCTCTGTACACCTGGTGTGACAGCTATTTTTGGTTGTCAATTTGACTATAACTAAAGTTAACTAAAACCCAACTGCTGTGTACAATCGTGAGGGATTTTATTTTCCTTTTTTAATTAAATCACTTGAAATGAGAAGACCCACTTTTAGTCTGGATCTTTTAAAGTGGGACGAACCACCTTTAACCTGGGCCACACCTTCTGGTAGCAGCCTATATACGGGACAGGACGAAGGAAGCTTGCTCTCTTTGCCTGCTTACCTTCTTTACTCTCGCTGGCAAGACCATTCCTTCTCTGACATTAGCGCCTACCTCTTATATATATTCTGTCAATTCTGTTCCTCTGTCGTTTCTCAACCTGTGGGGCATGACCTCCTTTGGAGGCCCAGTGACCCTTTCACAGGGGTCACATATCAGATATCCTGTATATCGACTATTTCCATTATGATTCATAACGGTATCAGAATTATAGTTATGAAGTAGCAACGAGATACTTCATTCTGCTTACAGTAGAACTGCCGACGCAGCGGAACTCTCTACCCATAATTCCAATTTCTACCTCTCAGAGGGGTTCCAGAGTAGTGAGGTTTAACAATGACTTTGATGGTGTTGAGGGAGGCAGGGTGGCAGAGCTAAGCCAGGTCCCAGGCCTATCTTGCTTTCCTGAGAGCCTCCATCGATGCTGCTAGTTTCCAGCTAGGAACTTGAGCTTTCTCTCCAGATTCAGGTTCCTGCCTGATGCCCTGCGTGTCTCGAGCCTGGGGGAGCACTTGCGTGCTGCCCAGTTTTATGTCAGCTTGACACGGGCTAGAGTCATCCGAGATGAGGGAACCTCAATTGACAAAGTGTTTCATAAGCTAGAGCTGCAGACAGGCCTGTAGGGCATTTTCTTAATTGGTGTGTGATGTGTGAGGGCCAAGCCCATTGTGGGTAGGGTCAACCCTGGGCTCGTGGTCCTGGGTTTTATAAGAACACAGGCTGGACCTGGTGTGGTGGGACAGGCCTCTAATCCTAGCTAGCACTCAGGAGGCAAGGCAGGCAGATCTCCATGAGTTGCCAGAGGCCAGCCTAGTATACGTAGTATACGTAGTGAGTTCCAGAACAGCCAGGCTATGTTGAGAGACCCTGTTTCAGAACAAGACAAAGGGAACAGGCTGAACAAGCCATGGAGAACAAGCAGCAATCCCACAGCCTCTGCATCAGCTCCTGCCTCCAAGCTCTTGCCTTGACTTCCTTATCACAGCACAGTAACCCTAAGACACCCTGTGAGGTGACCATGTGCTCTTAGAGGGAACACTGAAGCTCGAGCGGGCCACCCCCGGCTGGAACAGGTTGTTTCTCCCACTCAGGGTTGGGAGGAGCTTTTCCATCCTCTATCTCCAGCAGATCCCATGGGCCCACAAGCATAAATAGCTGCCTCCTGTCCTATTTTTGGGCCAGATCTGGCCATCCTGCCTCTGCCTCTGCCCGATTTCCCACTCTTACCAAACAAAGAGCAGGATCAGTAGATCTCGTGACCCCTTTCTGTTCCTGGCTGCATGGGGTCAATGCCTATGCCAGGGCCAGGACCAGGGACTCTCAGGGTTCGTCTTAGGCTTAAGTATCACTCATTAAGGTCTCGGGACATCCTTATGTGCTCTAGGCCCTTCCATTAAGATGACATAGCAATAGCCAGGCATGGTAGCGCACGCCTTTGATCCCAGCACTTGGGAGGAAGAGGCAGGAGGATTTCTGAGTTCAAGGCCAGCCTGGTCTACAAAGTGAGTTCCAGGACAGCTAGGGCTATACAGAGAAACCCTGTCTCAAAAAAAACAAACAAACAAAAAAAGATGACATAGCAACACTGGACCTAAGAACAAGCGGCCTTGGCCCCAGCCTGGGAATGCGACTGACAGGAAAGCGAAGTCAGGGAAGTTGGGTGGTTGGGTGGGTGGGGGGAGGTCCCAGAAGGACACCAGGGGGCAGACAGGAGTCTGGGGCTGTAAATTTATTTCATGCCTTCCTATTTTGTGGCCACCCAGAGCAGAGGGAGGCAGGCAGGCAGGTCTGACTGTGGCTTGAGTCCCGTCACTCCGGAGGCCAGGCTGGGCTGGCATAGGCAGAGCCCGCTGGTTTCACATTTTCCTGGGTAAGTGTGGGCACCAAGGGTGGGGTGGGCAGGAGGGCACATGGTGACCCCATCCATCCTCCAGGTGGTTGAGTATGCATCTGGGCAGTGCCAACTGGGGGTCCCAATCAGTCCGGGTGAGCAGGGGTGGTGGATGGGTTTTCCAACAGACTGGGAGTATAAAGTGACTTGAGGCAGTGACGGGGGCTGGCAAGAGTAACAAGTCTCTCTCTCACACACACACACACACACACACACACACACACACACACACACACACACACACATACACACATACACAGGCACGCAAACACACAGGGCTCAGTAAAAACATGAACTAGTCTCAGGCCATCACACAACACTTGGCCGGCCTCCCGGTGCCTCAAAGTCAGACACACTGGAGCGACTTCCCCGCCCAAAGTCAATGAATATCCCTTCCGAGTCTGAGTCCGCGGACTCCAGGATCTGGTCCACAAGAGTCTCTGGGCTGGAGGTGGATGGGGAGCCATGGCCTGGGCCCTGTTCCGGGGAATGGGCAGGGGGGTATAGTCTGCTGGGGCAAGGCCCTGAGTGGGGTGTTGGAGAAGACCGGAAGGTCCCCGAAGGGCCCTGGCCAGGCGTGTCCACAAAGCCCTGGGGCTCCGGACAAGATGTCATCTCGGAGACTGAGTGTCTGCGGATGCTCGTGCCGCTGGCTGCTGTGCCTTCTGCTTCATGCTCGGCCACAGGATTGAGCAGGGGAGTGTTGTAGCTTTTGGAGCGCACCACTGGGTTCTTGGCTAGGATATCCCCAGAGCGGGAGCGGCGTAGGAATCGTTTCTCTGCAGGAACAGACACAGTCATACACTAAGATGGTGGGTGCCAGCCCACGTGTCCTCTGAGCATCCAAGTCCCACCTTCTGGTCAAGCATCTAATCCACAAAAGGGACACCCAATAAAAGGCTCACTGGCCACTCCCAGCCTGCCTGCTAAGGAGGGGTATGAGCTCCCTGCCTTAGCTGGAGAACTTTTAACATTCCCAGCCTTGGCCTGAACAGACCGTGGGACCTCGGCTGCCCAGGTTCAAATCTGTAAGCTGTCTGACCTGTGAATGACCCCTTGTCAGTCATAGATCCGTGTCTTATTTTTCTCCCCCGTGAAGCCTATGGATCTGAGGCACCAGTGCTTTTCTAGGTGAGACTGGGCACCCAGGGCACAAGCCTGCATGGAGGAGCTGCAGGATGAGGCGAGGCAGTGCTATGAAGCGGCTGTTTACAGGCCTCGTTGGCAGAATAGAGAGTGAGGACAGAGCCAAATTCCATTGGCCATGTAGAAGAAAGGCTTCTATGCAGGACCCTGCAATGCCTAATAGTCTCCATGAGGCGGCACTCTTGAGTACAACAAGCTCTGTCAGAGTGCCTCCCTGGATCAGGAGGGGTTGGTTGCCAGGTAAGTGTCTACAGCCAAACAGGTCCTGGGAGGTGTGAAGTTCCCCAGTTCTAACTTGTTTGAGCTGGAAGACACCCAGTACTAGGGCTTTATACCCCAGGTAGCAGCCCTAATGATGGGGAGCCTTCCAAGTGACCCTATCTGGCCTCTTCCTATGATCCAGTCTGCA
Source organism: Mus musculus (assembly GCF_000001635.26). Taxonomy (NCBI): domain Eukaryota; kingdom Metazoa; phylum Chordata; class Mammalia; order Rodentia; family Muridae; genus Mus; species Mus musculus. The sequence continues at coordinate 84,701,941 of NC_000081.6, read as the reverse complement.
TCCGCTTCTGTAGCCCAGGGATTACCATTGGGGGCTCACTGACCCATCTTTCCTGCTAGGCCAAAGCTATGAAGGAAGGCTGGGCTTGGTCTCTGGGCTGGTACACAGCAAGTGCCCAAGGGACATTCCTGAATGAACAGGGAGGACACGGCAGGCTTTTGAGGGACCCAGCAGGCTCTCTAGGGCCTACTTTCTCTGTATTCCTTTCTGAGCTAGCACAGGGATGATGGAGGCTCTTCGCATGGCGGGTCTCTGTGGAGAGCCATCACTGTTCTGGGAGTTGCCCGATACCCTCCAATACCCCGTCTACCCTGAAGGTCCACATCTACACACAGCAAGGCTAGACAGGTGCAGGGAACAGACATTCTGTGTGACTGTAGTTAGTCCCCTGTGGGATCCTGGTTTTGCCAACACTGTGGCCCCAGCCCTAGTCAATACCTACCGAGGATACAGGAATGGGTACAAGGTCCTTCATTGGAATAGAGACCATAGGTGCCCAGGTACGGCGACACCACCTTCTGAATCAGTGTCTCGAGGCGCAGATAGTCTTCAGTCACACCCCTGGACTCATGTACCCCCTGCAAGGGAATGGGGGGTGTCAAACACCCTGGTCCATCAGGAGCTTGTCTCTTCCCCACTTCCCCAGGTGGAGTCCCAGGCAGGAGGCTAGGCTCCCTTATAGCCACATAAGGTGATTTATACTAAAGTCACAGAGCCCTGGTGTGCTGGAGGACCTGGGTGGTCCTTTGAGAGACAGTTGGTACTACCCAGGAGAGGCTGCTAGACAGGTTAGCTGGGTCCCCAGCCCATGAGCTTTTTGAGATAAAGTCTCATTATGTGTCCCTGGCTGCCTTCAATGTGAGATCCTCCTGTCTCTGACTCTTGAGGGCTGGGACTGCAGGTGTGTGACACCATTCCACTTCTGTAAATTTATGAAGCCACATCTCCCCCACCCACCACGGTACAAGGGAGAAATAAGAGGACTTTCTCATCTATATTAACTCACATGTGGCTGTTAAATGGGACCGGCACCCCATCATTTGGACCCCCAGCAGGAGCTGTGATCCTAGGAGTGAGTCAGGGGCACACAGTAGGTCCTTAATACACACTGACTGGCAGCCAAGACCTCAAAGCAACTCAAGACTTAAAACAGTGGGGGCTGGATTCACCTGGGGACCAAGGTGAGGTCAGGCGGCAAGCTCATAGAGGCCTTAGGGAATAGCCACTCAGTCTTGAGAGAGGTGGCAGATGGGAGAACGGAAGCCAGCCACCAGCCACTGTGGTATAGAGGCTATGCTGGAACTCTAGCAGAAGAGCTGGGAAGTGGCAGGACACGCACTAACCAGCAGGGGGCAGCACTGCTCTGGCCTTGATCACCTCCTTCAGTGGAATCCCAGGACCCAGGACCACAGAGACCTGACTTTCCAACTCTCCCAATTCCCTGCACACTCACCCTGCTAGACTTGATGCAGTCTATGGAAATCCCACTCACGGGGTTGTACTTGGCTTCATTCCAAGGTGACATAAGCCTCCGACCCAGGGCAGCCCTTGGACCCTACAACCCCTACACTACAGGCCATTCCTTGCTATGACCCCTTTACCATTTCCTTCAGCCCCAGGCCCGAGCCCACAAACCCTAAAAGGACTTCCACAAGCATGGGGGTGGGTCCTAGTGAGGCCACAATCCCTCCAACAGTTAAATGTCTCCCTGTCAGGCAGATGGGGCAGTTGATGGTACCTCTAAAGTCCTGTAGGATTGTAGGTTGTGAGAACTCTGTATGGTGAGCAAGACACTAAGGTGATGTGTCAGATGTAGGGCACATGCGGTAGCCCAACCCTCTTCAGTCCCGGGGCAAGTCCCTTTAATCCAGCCATACTAGCTGGCCACTGTCCCTTCTCCTGAGCTAACCTTGATGATAAAGTCCATCTGTACCAAGTGCCTGGATCAGTTGTGTGTGTGTGTGTGTGTGTGTGTGTGTGCACGTGCACTCACGCATGCACACACACACTCGAGTGCACTTAGTGCACACCTGTGTGCAGGGGTGGGGGTGGGTACTTGGGGGCCCAGCCCTGGCAACTGATCAAGTATACAGAAGCCAGTTACCGCCACAATGAATAAGTAACTGTGGTCTGGTTTGCATCCCAGCCCCAAAGCCTCACTTGCCCGTTCCCTGCCCAGTTGGTCCTGGGTCCCCAAACCCTCGTCCTACCTGCAGTACCAGCAGCATCTGTGCGATGGCAGGGGGAACACGCGCGTGAGAGCGGGCCAGCGCGTCCTCCAGCTTCACGCTGAGGGTGATGGTGTTCCGGAAATGCAGCAGGGCGAGCTGGCGCACCGACGGCTCCTTGCCCTGTGGACACAGGAAGGGACGAGCTGGCCACATTGCTCTTAAGTAGTTTTCTCTCTCTACCACAAGTCAAGGGTGGGATGTAGGAAAGGGCCCAGTGACAACCAGCCTTCCCCATTCTCTCTCCCTGCCCTAAAGATACAGGATTCCCCGGAGCCTCCCCTGGCAGGGATTTCTCTACCATGCAGAGCAGATCTCTGCCAATAGCATTCCCCACTCCAGGCCTTCCAGGCCCCGAGGAGTCACACGCCTGCTGGGCTCAGCTGGTCTGCAAGGGACAGCCTGGGCCAGTACAGAAGGGGTGGTCAGGGCTGGAGTCCTTCCTAGAGCCATCCTATGTGCCATGGTCCCCTTACTCCCACGCCTCCTGCCAGAACACACCTGCACAGGATAGAAGATGGCCTGCAGGGTTGGCAGCACATCACTGAAGAAGAAATCCCAGGTCTCCGCCAATGAGTCCAGCAGCTTCTGTCCTGTGGGCACAAGAAGCCATTACAGCATGTCCTGAGCACAGGAGCAGACCCACCCAGGACAAGGAGCTAAGGAAGAGTGGGAGGTGTACTGAGAAAGCCCCACCCACCCCCGAATAGTGTGGCGCTCGCTCTGCCACTGAGCCCATTCTTCACCTGTGAAGGGGGGACGAGTCCTATAATCTAGAGCAGATAAGACATAAGTCATGAAGATGCTCAGCCCAGATGAGTGTTGGCAGCTGGTTCCTGTCCTGCCTTGGGCATGCCTGAGCAGGAGCTGGGCTCAGACCCTTCATCACCCTGCCTGTTCTCCTCCGCCCATCCACTGATAGAACCCCTAGTTGAAACATTGGGCACTGGGGATAGCAGGGGAGCAAGACATAGAACAGCCTTGGGAAAGACAATGGATAAAGGGTAGCCTCTAGGCTAAGTGACCCAGGGTACAGTCTCTAGCTCCCTCTCTTGAGAGCCCAAGTCCCAACATCGCACCCTACTTGTGGGAGATGGGGCAGAGGACTGGCAGGGAGGACTTCCTGGAGGAGTTGTCTGAGCTGGCTTCTCAGATGGATACATGTTGGGCATGGGACACCCACCCCTACCCTACCCTGGGCACAAGAAAGCAGCAGCTGTGTGGGAAACTGGAGTTTGGATAAGATGTAGGAACTTGGCTGGCCTCAGGCTGGGTGGCACCACCTGGCAGGTAGGTAGTTGTTAGGGAATGGGGCAGGTAGGTGCCCCAAGATAACTCTGTGGCTTGCAGACTCAGGAACTTGTCACCAGGGTAAATAGCTGAGACAAATGGCCATTGGGTCTAGGGATGAACAGGCCCAGCCGTGTATCCCATAGGACTCCAGTGCCATGTGGGTCTGAGCAGGGAGGGAAGGGTCCTTGACTGTTGGCCAGCCTGCCTGCCTGTCTCCCGATTTCTGTGGAACAAGGAAGCCTGTGGAAGCCTTAGTCCAGCTTTCCAGTATGTGCAGAACTTTCTGTCATGGGAAGCCCTAAGTCTGTGTAGATCAAGGATGTAGGGAACAGAGAGCTAGCCCCAGGAGCAGGCTGGCCTCTGTGTGTGGCCGCCCAGGGCTGTCTGCTGGCAGACAGCTCTAACATTCCCGGGTGGCCCACACCTGGTTCCAGGGGCAAGGAGACTGCAGGAATGCCCGGGGCAGGCGGATGCTCACAGCCCCTCGGAGCCCTGCCTGAACACAAAGTCCCTTCAGTTCCTGCCATCATACAGGAAGAAAGGCTGTTCAGTCCTGGCTGGCTGTGGGGTGGCTCTGGGCGCCGGCCAGGGCTGTGTGCCACCAAGTGAAGGTCGTCCTCTAGCCCACAGGGCGGACACACCACAGAAAAGCAGATGTTGTAAAACACAGAATCCAGGCCCCAGCTGGAGCTGTGTGCTGTCAGAGACCCGGAAGGAGAGCCTGGTCCCTGGCTGGGTTCTTGCCTGGGACTGTGGACTGGGCTGTGTGCCGGGGAGTGGGGTCAGTGGAGGCTACTGTCAGACACACGGACGAGGGCCGAAGCCTTGCTCTGTGGCTACAGTGGAGCTCCAGAGAGTTCTTCCAGTCAGACCTAGTGGCACCCTCTGTGTAAGGGACAGGGTAAGTCCCCAGGGCTTGATGACAAGGTACCCTGTGTTTGCTGCTGGTATGACGCAGCCAGTGAACGTGTGTGTACCCTCACTGGGCCCCAGCCAGAGGTGGAGCAGAAAGCTTTCGTGAAGAGCCAGGCTGCGGCTCGGGGGTGGTTTTCACTAGGATATCAGTCTCTTCTTTACTCAACCCCCAGGGTGCTAAGAACCCACAGGGGAACCAGGTGGGTACAGTTCCAGTCCACAGGCATGCAGGGAAGGCTCCAGGGATGGTGACCACCACAGAGAAATGACGACGGTCGTCTAGCAGGGGGCTGAAACCTCTGCACAGCCAGGGTGGGATGGAGGAGTGTGTGTGTGTGTATGTGTGTGTGTGTGTGTGTGTATGTGTGTGTGTGTGTGTGTTTCACACACACATCGGCTACACTAAGTTTGACTCGTGGGTGAGAAAATGCAGATAGCAGCCTCAGCAGCAGCAGCAGCAGCAGACCTGTGTGGCCTCCTGGGTGACCCTCTGTGAGGTGTCAGGCTGTTCCCCTGCAGGGATACTTCCGCTCTAGCTGACTCCAGGGGTCACTTAGTTTGGGAAATGATGGCAGAGGTCTCACCGGAGTCTTGGCTTGTCCTCTGGAGGCTACCATCTGACTCCACATGTCCGTACCCTCCCCCCAGGACCCCACCCTGTGGCAGGTATGGGCTGAGGGTTCAGCCAGCTTCTGGGATTCAAGGGGGTGGATTTTATGAGATGGTGGGGGGATGAGATGGCAGAGCCACAGGGCAGCGGTAAGTGGCTGCACCGGATGAACAAGCTCCCACGCAGACCACTCTTGGAGGCCATATCCAGGGCCTGCTACTGCCACCGTCCCTTCCTCAGAGTTTCCCTTTACCTGACATTCGTCACACTGTCCCGTCAACATGTGGTTATGTCTCAGTCCCTGCAGGGTAGGGCCTGTATCCTTTCTATCTCCAGATCCCCAGAGACTCCCCCCGGGCCCTGTGTGGACAGTGTGTTCTTTGCTCCAGTAGTAAGAGATGGACCCCGAGGGTAGAGAGGGAGGCTGCAGTATGTGATACCCATGGTGTCTTCACATGCGCCCGGACCTTCCCCTGAGCCTAGAGGTTGGGCATGAAAAGTCAGGGCATCTTTTCCCCTTTCCCTGGGAGGCCCTGCCCCCCCAGGTCATGAGGTTCCCCAGGCCTCACAAAGCTGCCCTTCTCCCAGGACTCCGCTCCCCTGGCTGTGTTAGTGGGAGGCCCCTCAGGGAATGTGCTGAATCAGGCGGGTCAGGAGGGTGTGGGAGGCCTCTTCCCTCAGGTGCCAAACATTCACAGTGCCATCCAGGGGCTTGGCTACTCGGATGCCCCCTGGACCTTGGCTGCCTGGGCCTCCTGCCCACACCCACTATTCTCAGGGTGTTCTCATTCCTGTCTGGACCTGCCTCACGTAGGAAGATGATGGGGAACTGGGGAGGGGGTCCCCTTGGAGTGAGACAGGACTCCAGGCTTCAGCCTCTCACTCTCTGAAGCAGCCATTTGCCCAGGGCCCAGCACTTGGAGGAGACACCTGGAGTAGTGAGTGACTTGAGAGGGCTCCAGAAAGCCAGTTACCTGCTCTGCACTTAGGCGGCCATGTATCCAGCATGGCCCAAGGGGGACTGAGCAAGCACCTCCTTCCCAGAGCTGCTGGGTGACCCACTTGGTCAGCAGAAGCAAACTGACCAGGACATGACCTAGTGGAGAGCAGCCTGGCACCTGGCAAATGTTCATAAAGCCCCGCAGCCAGTGTGAACCCTGGCCACATAGTAGGTGCTCGTGGAATACTCACAGCCTGAACCCAGCACAGGGCCTAGCATACACAAAGTAGGTGCACATAAAATGCTTATATATTGAATCTAGTACAGGACCTGGTACACAGTAGGTGCTCATTAAATGCCTATGGGATCCAGAGTCAGCACAGGGCCTGGCATACAGTAGAAATTTGCATAGTCCTCTAGACACTAGACTTGCTGTAGTGCCAAGTCCCTCCTCGGACCTTAAGACCATCAGACACCAGGGGCCTGAGGTGCTGGGACCAGGAGGTTAAAGCCCTCTCTGCCCTATGATGAGCAGAGAGGCTTGCTGGAAGTGTGGGGCCTGAGAGAGAACTAGGGGTGCACCGGCACCACAGCAGGGCTCAAATCTCCTTGTCGTGTGGTTGTTGTACAACTGCCTACTATCCCTGCTTTCCCCGTGTAGGGACAATGACCGTTTGCCCTAAGCTAGTTCTCTGGTTTTGGATATTCAGACTCAAGATCTCGCAGGCAATGGAATGGGGTTCCTGTTACACCCTATATCCTGATGTTCCTTATATCTAGCCTGGATATAAGGTAGCCCCTGAAATAGCTCACGTGTGGACGGCTTTGTCCATAGCCAGTGGTGCTGTGGAGGTGATTGGCTCATGAGGGCGCTGGCTGCAATCACTGGACACCCATTAACTGGTTCAGAGCTGAATGTGCACTGGGAGGTGAGGCTTGGTGGAAGACAGCGGGCTGTGGTGTGATGGCTAACACTGACTGTCGGCCTGACAGGATTTAGAATCACCTACTCTGGTGGTGGAAGTTTCTAGACAGGATTAACTGAGGAGAGAGGCCTTGCCTTGGATCCCAGATGCTGGGGCCCTAGGCTGAGTGAAAAGCACTCAGCTCTTGGCTCTCTGGCTGTGGGTGCGAGTGACCTGTCTCCTCACGTTTCTGTTGCCATGCTAGCCCCACCATGATGGACTGCAACTGTGAGCAAAACACACCCTTCCTTAAGCTGCATTTGTCATGGCAACAAGAAACACAACTAACGCACAAAGGTGCGCTTGGCCTCTGGTCTCTTCCCGTCTCTCTCTGCTTCCTGACCACAGAAGCTGTTCCTGGCGAACAGTTTGGCTAACCCACATCTCTCTGATATGACGAGGCTAGCTTCACACCAGGCTCAACATGACGAAGTCAAGTGTCCAGGGACCTCTGACACTGTGAACCAAAATAAACCTTTTCCCTTTGCAATGGTTATCTTTGCCAGCTTAACCAAACTTACAATCACACAGCAAGAGCTCAGTCAGGAATTATCTAGATGAGGCTGGGCTTATGGGCATGCCTACAGGGCACTGCCTTGGTTGTTAACTGATACGAGAAGACCCAGCCCACTGTGGGCAGCACCAATTCCTAGGCAGGGTAGAAGAGGGAGCCAAGCATAGCAGAAAGCAGCACGCGTGTGTCCATCTCTGATCTGGACCGTGATTGTACCAATTCCCACCTTGATATCTCTGCTATCAGGCCTGTACCCTGGAACTGTAAGCACAATAAGCCCTCTCTCCCCTAAGTTGCTTTGTGCACAGTGCTTTATCACACCAACAGAAATGAAACGAAGACATCCCTTAAAATGCTGGCTTTGTCGCAGTGATTAAAAGCTGGGGACACAGTCCCTGTGAGCAGTGAGATGAAGCAGGGCACCTCTCCCTAGGTTGCGCAGCCCTCCTGGGCTCCCAAGGGGGTGGGTGCAGACTCTCTCCAAGGTCCCCTCCCAGTCCAGACCTCAGTCCCGCTGCCCAATGCTGTTCCCTTCCTTTCCGGCCATCTTAACCAGAGAGCCGCCGTTGCCTCCCAGCATCTGCCACGCCACTGTCCCAGAACATCAACCACACCACATCACAGCCAGGCTGGCCACACTCAGCTCCGAGTAAGACTCACCTTCGTAGAAGCGAATCTTGTCACGAAGAATCACCATGCCCTTCGTGAGCAGCTGGTTCTGAAAGCCAACAGAGGCGCCATCACTGACCTGTAGCTCTTTCAGGAGGGTTTGGCTTACAGGACCCACCAGGAGCCCGCCAACAAGCAGCCAAGACATGAGACCCACCCTCCTGCCAAGCAGTCAAAACCCCACCCACCCCGAGAGGCCAGCCTAGAGCCTGCCCGGGCTGTCACAGGTCACAGAACTATAGAGACCTCTTTTGAGAGACAGAGCAAGCCTTCCTCTGTGGCAAGGCCCACGTACCTGCAGGTACTCAGTGAAGAAGGACCCCAGCTCCGTCTTCAGCAGCTGCCTGTGGGGGAGGGCAGATGGGGACAAGTTGAGATCCTACAGTACTGGTGAGGGCTAGAAACATCCGGGGAAGCCAGGGACCAACCTGCTCAGCACAGCAATACAAGTGGCCCAAGAGATTATTTTCCCTCTGTGACCCACAGAGTGGCTGGCTCACTATGCATCTCACAGAAGAGAAGTCTGAGGGTCCCAATGCGACCAAACACCTTCTCTTCCTCAAGTAGACACCCACAGGCCTGGCCCTGCAACCCTGGGCTCCATCCATCATCTGCCTGCCTGGATCCCACAGCCAGCAGGGACTCCCTTTTCCAAGTGGCTTTCCTTCCCTTTATTATGTGCACCAACTTGAGTCTTCACAGAGCCAGTGACAGGCACTGACTGTAGCTCCTCTCGGACCCCATGCCACACAACCCGTGCCAGATTAACATGGGAATCTCTATTTTGTGAACAGAGCCGCCTGCCTCTCGTGGAGCCATTTCCTGCCCCTATCCCATCCTGAAGAAGTACAGCCACTGAAGGGGTTTGAATAAGAATGTCCCCCATGGGCTCAGATACTTGAACACTGAGTCCCCAGATGGTGGCGCTGTTTGGGGGAGGTTGTGGGACCTCTTAGATCCGGAGCCTTGATAGAGGAAGTCACTGGGGGCGGGGCCACTTCCTGTTTATTCGCTGTTTAATGCTTGGGTTTGAAGATGAACTCTCGGCTTCCTGAGCCTGCCCCCATGCCTGCCCCTTGCAGGCATGCTTTCCCCATCATGATGGACCCTTTTCCTTGTGAAGTCTTAGTCAAATAAACTCCTCCTCCTGTTAGTTGCTTTGTTCATGGTGTTTAATCACAGCACCCGAAAGGAAACTAATATAGCCACGGACATCCGTACGGTCTTCATGATCTGAGACAAATCAGGGCAGAAGTCTCAAATTTTCTGGGTGCTAGCTCCACGTAGCCGATGTAGTTAGTCCTGAATTACAGGTGGTCCTCACCCTTCATGGTTCTGATGCATACAAACCTGAGTTACTCAGGCTTAAAAAACACCCCCATCCCCAACAGCATGGTCCTAGTTCAGTTCCCACACAGTGAGTATCTACAATATAAGCTCCTCCCCCATCCTGATTGGTGCTTGAGTTTGGCATTTCTGCAATTGGTCTTGCGCATCTGTTCTTCCTTCAGTTCATACACAACCCGGCACGTGACTCCGGTGACTCCGCTATCTCCTTGTCCCCCAGTAACTCCCCGCCCCCCAAGATGCTTTATGAAAACAGACAAACCAGGCGCTGGAAAGGTGGCTCAGTGGTAGAGCATTTGCCTCACATATACAAAGCCCTGGGGTCAGTCCCCAGGCCTACAAACAACAAAAATAAGGACTAGCCATACAGGAACTGGAAACACATAAGGCATAAAATTCCAAAGCAAACACAAACATAAAACATAACAAAAAGAGGAAGTGACAGCAGAGGCAACGGCGAGCACAGCCAGGTGGAGAGGATGCTGTTCCCACACATGCACCGGAAGCTGAGGATGCCTACATCCAAAATATATGTACCTAACAGGGTGTTATGGCACACATCTGGCAGGAGAGTGTGGTCATCCTTGGCTATATATAATTTGTAGGCCAGCCTGGGCTACAAGAGACCCTGCCTCAAAAAGCAAAAGACACACTCACTCCAGCTAATGATTGCACAGTGTGGCCGGGTGCACCTTGAACATGCTCAGAACACACTCCGTCAAACTGACACAAAGTGCTGACTCAGGCAACTTACTGAATCTCATATGGACCATGAAAGACAACAGCGTGCTCAGTGAGAAGCTACTCTCACAAGCAACACTGCAGAGCCTTTCCTATGAGGCTTGTTCACCCGCTCACGTTAGACAGGGTCTTGCTATACAGACCGGGCTGCCTTCCCAACTCACTAGGGGGCCTAGGTTGGTCTTGAACTCAGTGATCAGTCCTCAGAAGGAGAAACTGAAATTGGGGAGGCAGATGATGTGGTCAGAGTCAGGTCAGAGAACCCAAAGTCGGTTCCCTAGTATGGACTAGGTGGGTAAATGGTAACCTGGCCAGACATGGTGGTGTCAGCTGTAATGCCAGACAGGGGTAGGCAGAGGCAGGGGGATCACGACAAAAAGAAAAAGAAAGAGGGGGAGACAGTCAGCCTTTCTCAACAGTCAAGCCTCTATGCTCTGAAGAAAGCCAAGGAGAAGATGAAGGGATCTGGGACTTTGAGAAAGTGACTGGAGGTGGCATCGGTTAAAGGCTGAGACTTCACCAGCGTGTCCAGACATTTGACAGTGTGCTGTGAGGATATCATCATGAGTGTTCTAGGCTGCATTCATAGCTATCCAGAGATGCATATGGCCTGAGGGCTGCAGGCTTGAGACACACGCTAGACCAGCAAACACTACAAACTGGCCAACTTACAGTAAAGACTCCTCAATGATAAGTGGCCGAGGATGAGAGCCGATGCTTCTCCAAAGAAGATGCGTGAGTGAGCAGCCAGCAAGCACCCAGAAGATGCCTGGGACTGTTAGTCACCAAGAAACGCCAACCAAAGCCACAGGGAGCTACTGTGGTACCCACAATGCTGTAAAACTTCAACCAGAAAGCAATATAGTGAGAGGCTGGGATGCCCCTTGCTGCTCACTCTGTGGGAAGTGGGGAGCCTCCCCCCAAAAGAAACGCAAACCCTCAACAGATCTGGACATACGCTAAGAGAAGCCACATCACATGTCTATGTAAACTCTTAAACACGGAACCTGGGCATAAATCTCCAATCCTGGCAGAAGGCTGAGGCAGGAGGATCTCAAGAACTATGCCAGACTAGGTTACAGGTCTTCAGAGTCACTCTTCAAAATCCAAACTACAGCCAGTGGCACATGTCTTTAATCCCAGCACTCAGGAGACAGAGGCAGGAGGATCTCTGTAAAGTTCAAGGTCAGCACGGGCTAAATTGAGAGTTGCAGTCAATGATACATATTGAGACCCTGTCTCAAAATAATGAACCAGGTAACAAAAGCTAAACTCAGAACTAAATGAAAAACCCCCAAACCTTTTGTACAAGGATGCTCACAGCAGTAGAACCCAGCACTCAGAGCCATAGGCCACACAGGTAATCATACGGAGCAAAAAAATCAATGTTATCACAAACCCAGGCTCCAACACAGCCGGGTCTCAGAGGCATGAAGGGACCAGCTGCATGCTATCATGAAATGTCATTCGTATGAAATGTCCAGAGCCAGGCTGGTGGAATGATGGGCTATAAAAGGGAGGGACTCTTGTGCAGTGATACAAAATGAACTGCAAGTTTGGTAACAACCACACAACCACATGAGCACACTCAATACCGACCAGGGCATTTTATGGTATATGAACTGCTTGTGAATCAATGCTCATAGCCATGTACACAAAAGAAGGTCTGTTAAAAGGACGGTGGCTGAGCAGGTGCATCATGGGCCTGGAGGTTCACACCACTGAGTACCTCTGTACCTTGTCTGTAATACATAGCATGGAGTCACAGTGGCCTAGTGCTCAGGACAGTGACTGGCCCACAGGTGGCCAGGGAGCCCGGGGGCAGGCTATACGCTGCAGTGCAGGCATGTAGCTGGATCTACTGTCTGGGTTTAGAAAGGGACACTCTGTGACTATCTCATGGTGGAAGTCACTGGGGATGTCAATGTGACCAAGCCACACAAGGCTCTATGTATGTGTGTGTGCACATGCATACACATATGAAGAGGAAAGAGTTATGCAGAGTCTTCAGTTGTGACTAGCTGTCCCTACCTAGGTACAGCCAACACACTGTTCATGTCGCTAACTAGCCCTTACTAGAGTGATGGTGGGGAACTTTTGAATGCAGCCAACGGTTCCTTCCATGGATTCTCTCCCTGGATCAAAGCCAATGGCCAGCTGTGTTTGAAGCACAATCAGACCCAGCTAATATTTGTTTCTGGCAGGGTCTCAGCTATGTCAGGATGGCCTTAAACTCAATATATGACCTTGAACTCCTGATCATCCCGCCTCTAGCTCCCCAGGGCTGGGATTACAGGAACGAGCCATTGATGTAGCATCAGGGTTGAAACTCAGGATTCGTGCACACTCGGCAAACACTTTAGCGGCTGAGCCACATTCCCAGCCCTAGACCTAGTGAATTTAATGTGGCCACGCGTGGAGGAGAATTACAGTGGGGAGGGACAGTTCTGAATGGCCAACAGACCCTGGAGCTGGGACCTGGGTTCTAGCTAAGCCACCACAACACTCAACAGGCAGTCAGTGACCATCTATAAAATACAGACCTAATGGCACAGACCCAAGGGCTGTGGTGCGTGGAAGGCTTAAAAGCACAGCACACTCGGTACACGCTTGAACACACTTCCCTGAGGGAGCCCACGGCCATCACTTGAGGATGCCTGGCGTCTGTTTTGCACTGGTGAAAAAGCAGCTGTCCCAAGATCATCTTATGTCCCTGAAGTCAGCATCTCCCATCACCCTGCTTTCTAGTCAGGTGCTGAGACACACGGTGGCTTCTCTGAACTGTGCCCCCAATCCATCCTGGGGAGAAGGGTAGCCCCTTAAGGCCTACAGGCCTCTTAGAGAGGAGGTGGCAGTCAGAACCAGAAGGGCCAATGGGGATTTAAAGATGTGGGTACCCTGTCTTCCTGGGTGTGATGCTGGGGTCAGAACTTGGGGCCTCCCTCACACGGGCCAGGCCGGAGCTCTTCACTGGCCAAAGATTGTTCACATTTGTTATAAAATGGGTTCCCTAGGCTCACAGACACACACTGTGAGCAGTGGGGGACTATCAGCAGCACGGGGACTTCAGAGGCACCTCGCTCCATGCTGTTCCCGGTGCTCCTTTGTACCCTGGGCCTTGATTTACCCACGTAAGGGCACTTTCAGGTGGGTATGGTGTGGCTAACCCCTGCCCTATTATCCCTTAAGCCTTGCTTTCCCCAGCAAATGGAAGAATTGCTACTAACTCTTGCAGATATACTTTGTATCTGGAGAGAGTGCTCTGGGTCAGGCCTGGGGGTTAATGGCACAGACTGGAAATGCCCCATTGTTTCAGCTGTGTGACCCGGGGGAGGTAGCTTGACCACTCGGAATTCTATTCTCTTCTACTACAAATGCTGATTGAAAAAAAACGCTCTCAAAGCCACAGTGGCCTGGTCTACAGCAGTAGTCTGAGAGGGCTCCTCTGTCCTCGGCTGCTTCCCAACCAGGATCCTAGCTAGTCAAAGGAAATGAGGGGTGTTCGTGGCTGCACTGTTTCCGGAATGGCAGTGGGTCATTAAGCAGGTGGGCCCTTCCTCTTTGACAGAATAAATATCCTCTGTAATGTACCGGGCGGCAAGGAATGTGGACATTATCTCAAGCCACTGTCCAAGTTGCACCCTGCTGACCCTAGAAGGGCGGCTCCAGGAGGGGTGGAGTGTGGGCCCTCCCTCTCCCAACCCCCTGGCAGCACAGATAGGTTTCCCAGACTCACCGGACGCCCTCGTTGAGGATGAAGAGCTCCTGGTCGGGCAGCCCCTTGCGCTGGAAGACCGCGATCACTCCGTTATGGATACTGTGAGCAAAAAGGAGAGTGGTCACCCAGAGGCACTGGGTCTCTTACATCCCTCCAGGCCTGCTTCCTCCCACCTATCCAATCCCATTCAGTCCCACTCAGCCCCTCCTGAAATCATGGGCATGCCCACACCCTGCTACGACTCCAGGTCTGGGCTTGTGACACATACTCTGGCTCACCAGAACCTGCCAGGCACACTGCAGATCCTGTAGTCCAACCTGGGCAGAACTTCCCTTCCTTCCTGCATATTCCTAATCCTCCCAGCTGGGCCAGACACTGGGGGGTGGGGGCGGGGGTCCTCTGCATCTCTTCTCTCTTTCCTTCCCTTGTGTCCAGGTCCTGACTTTGCCCCCACCCCCCAATGCTTCTAGTCCCATGGCGGAGACCCCATGAGCCACTGGGGTCCCAGCCCTCACAGCCTCTTCCCTGGGGCAGAGGAATGTTAACTGTGAAGCTGACCCTGTTCAGGCTCTGCTGATTACAACTCTGAAGCAGGAAGCTGCAAACACTTTTCTTTAAAGGGCCAGAGGGTCAGGTGTTAAAGGTCTGCGGGCTACTCAGCCTCCTGAAGCTATTTGGTTATCTGCTTCAATGCCGCAAAGTTAGAAATGTTAGTGGGACCGTATACCAATAAAACTTTATTATTTATATATCAGGTGACGGATTGGGTTTGGCCCATGGGAATTGCATGAAGTTCAAGCCCTGCATGACCTGCAGAGAGCCCCTGAGCTGAGCCCCATGGCACTCAACCCTCCTAGTGCTTATCGGGGCACTCAGGGGAAGCTGCTGCCAGCCCCAGGACATTTGCACACGCCTTTCTTCCGCATGGCTATCCCCTGCTCCTCTACTATCTACTCAGTCACTTCTTCCAGGTCACAACTCCCCTCAGCCCATACGGCCTACATCAACTCAGAGCATGCTTAGTCAGTGTGATCCCTGGACTAACCTTTCTCCACTGCTGGCTGTCCTTGGGAAGACCAGACCAGTTTGTCCTTCTCTTAAACTTGGCTCACAGTGAATACCTGAGAACTTTCCTACCATGCCAGGAAAGCCTCATCCATAGAAACAGATTGACTGGGGGTATGGGGTGCTAAGCATGCCCTGGGAGGTCGAGGACTCCATCAGGGCAGACGGTGGAGGTCCAGACTGGCCAAAGTCAGAGCAGTGCTGGTTGTAAAGGTTCTGTTTGTCCTTCTTCATTATACCTTCTGGAGAGACGCCCTGACCCTACCTCCCTGGCTCCCTGTGGTCTGGGGTGCAATGGTAGTAGTGGCCTGAAACCCCTCCTATCCAAGGCTGGGCTCTCAGGTTGTCAATGGTGTGAATCACACTGGGCGTGAAGGTGTCTACTTAATTACTCTCCCCTCCAGCACTACCCTAGGCCGCCATAGCCAAGCCAGCAGCCCCAAAGCCCCACCCACCACCACCACATAGCCACCTTACCATCTCCTAGGCTAGTCCAGGTTGAGGCTCCTCTCACCCACCCCTTGTGCCCTGCACTGACTCCAGCCTGATGGACAGCCTGAAGGGCGGGCCTGGGTTTATGCTTGCTCTAGCTTCCAGGCCCTGGTGTTCCCCTGAACTGAATGAACAGTGCCCACCTCCTAGGGGCGTTTCAGGGACGGGACACCTGGGTCACACACAACCCGTGGACCACCCATGTAGTCTCTCAGTGTTTTAAAGGCCAACACGTGGTGGGGACAGTCAGACCTCCATTGTAGAAGACACTAGGGCTTAGAGAGGAGGACAAGAGACACACCTACTCAGCAGGACCAGGACTGAAATGAGGCACTGGCTTACAGTCCCCTCATCCCATTAAAAAACAAAAACCAAAAAACGTAAAACAAGGGCTGGAGAGATGGCTCAGCAGTTAAGAGCACTGGCTGCTCTTCCGAAGGTCTTGAGTTCAATTCCCAGCAACCACATGGTGGCTCACAACCATCTGTAATGAGATCTGATGCCCTCTTCTGGTGCGTCTGAAGACAGTTACAGTGTATTCAAACATAAATAAAATAAATCTTAAAAAAAAAAAAACAATTAAAAAAGCAATCCCAAACAAACAAACAAACAAACAACCACCCAACACACACACAAATCAAAACCTGTCAGCTACTTGGAGAGAGGGAGGAGGGGACCAGAGGACCCCATGTGATCTGTCATCCTGAAACACAGAAGTGAAACCCTGCCTTTCTCAGCCACAGCCTCCAGGCCAGTGTGACAAGCCCAGTCAGGACATCTGCAGATGGTCCCCAAGAAACCACAGGAAGTGGAGGGACTTCCGGGTGAGGCCAGGGGAGGGCATCCTCAGGTGTAAAGCCCCATCCCTCTCTGGCCTCTAGCATCTACCAGAAAGTAAGGCTCTCTGTGCAGGCAGGCCAGGTTCTGGCCCTGGAGCACGAATGACCTCATTGGGTAGGCACAGGGAGAAGCAGAAGCCAAGCCCAACAGCAGCTCAGCCGGAGACAGACTGCTACCAGAGGAGGGGCTGCCTGCTCCTGAGAGAAAGGGCAGGTCCCTGAAGGCCAATCTTGGTTCTACTGAGGATGAACAATTTCACCAAGTCTTGAGATTCCTGTAGGGAGGGGTGGGAACACCATCTTTCCTAGATTCCGGCTTGGTCTGGAGTCCCCTAGAGACATCTGAGGACACAGAGATAGCCAGGAATGGGGGTTTGGGGATTGGGGGTTTGGGGTCGGCTTCCTTAATGTACCTGGAAGCTACATGACAGGAAGCCATGTCTGCACCTCAGACTTGCTTCTTAGTACTTAGGGACAAAGGTTGTTCCTTGAGATCAAGTAGGGAAGAAGAGGGGCCTGGGGTGCATATCTCACAACTGCTAAAACCACAAGTCTAACAAAAGCCAAATCTGCTCTGACATGTGTCACTCAGCCACACTGGGCTAAAGCACAGTACAGCATAGCTGTCTCTTAGGGTGGCTCTGGGGGCTCTGTGCTACCTTGTCTAGTTTCCTGAAGCACCTGAGACCCTCGGCTCCAGGTCCTTCCTTGTCTTTAAGAACAGCAAGACAGGACACTAGGTGCCAGCTCCTTCTTTGACTTGTCCCACCCTTCACAGATTCCGTGACAACACAAAGCCACCTAGTCAGGCCAGACCATCACCTCAGCTCAGCAACTGTAATATAACCGCATCTTCAAAGTCTCCTAGCCACATGAAAGCCCGCAACCACAGGCTGAGAACTAGGGCAGGGACACTTTGGGGGTCACTGTTCTGCTAACCCCAAGGGGCTGAATGTACACAGTGCCCACCTCCTGGGGGCCTTTCAGGAATGGGCCTCAGGACACCTGGGCTACACCCAACCCATGGACCACCCACTATCTGTGGTCTCTTCAGTGCTGTAACACCAGTATGTGGTGGGGACGCCAATTATAGAAGAAAACACTAAGGCTTAGAAAGGTCAAGGGTCACGTCTTCTATTCAGCAGGACCAGAACTGAAATGAGGCACTGGCCGACAGTCCTCCTGTCCCCACCCTTCAGGATACACAGGTTAGACCCTGCTCCTTTTGATTCTCCCTAGCTCTGTGGGTTTTCCAAAGTCCAACCAAACAAACTAACAAAAACAAAATCCAAACCAAGCCAAAAACAAACAAACAAACAAACAAAAAAACCTGTCAGCTACCTGGAGTGAGGGAGGGTGGAGGGGTCCAGTCTCAGACTGGGCCCTCAGGCAGCTCACAAAGGCAAGATGATTGAGGGCTGGGAACCTGAGGGTCCTAGCCTGGAAGCTTTGGCTCTGGCCTGGGTGGGATTTAGGGTGTCCTGCATCTCTCTGAACCCCAATATTCTCATGTGTGTAACACATATGCCAACCCCCACCTAAGGTTCCTGAGAGCCCTGCTGCTCCTTGTTCCTACTTGAGTGAGGGCCATCACCCCTGGACATATATCTCTAATCACAGGCCAGGAACCCAGCGGCATCCCTGGACACTGGGCTCCCTGGGAGTCCTGGTTCAGATTCCAGACAGTGCTGTCAGAGGACATCCTGGTCACCTCTTTCCTCTCACATCCTCATTCTCTTTATGGACATGGATAAGGATAGCCCACTGGGAGGAGGAAGAGGAGGGCAGGGGCACACACCTTGCTTTGCAGGGGTCCTGCACTTTGGGGTAGACTTTCCCCTGCTCCTGCCTGCCCAGGGCTTCCACCTACTGGGGGACAGACAAGGCACTGGCTGAGTGAAGGCTCAGAAGGCTAGGATTCACCCATGAATTCCCCTAGCACCTTAGGTCTAGTGTAGACAGCGGCTAGCTTCTGGGAGTTTTTCTGGAGCCTCTATGGGTGAGAAGCTGGAGGACAGCAGGGCATCTCCCCGGCAGGAGGGAGCTGTTATGCCCTTGAGCTCCAGGAAAGCAGCAGCGGGTTCTCTGAAAACTACTCCACAACAGCAGCGTGGGACAGGCCAGCAGCGCCATGCCTCTTTCAGAGAGCTCCCCATGTTCCCACACACCTAGCTAGCAGGCACGGAAGGCAGGGGCTGGCCAAGTGGCCAGTGGTCTGGTGTTTCCCCATTCTACTTCCCCCAAGTGCTAAGCCATCAGCAATTACCGGCCCCCGCCCCACCCCCCCCAGCCCCTGGTTTATTTTCCAATTTGGTCTAGGGTCTCTGGCTCTGAACAGGCTGTTCGATCCTAAACTAACACTTCAGCTTGGTCAAGCCAACATGAAGAAAATGAATGAATGAATGAGTGAGTGAATGAATGAGTGAATGAATGAATGAATGTGTGGACTATCTTAGGACATAGCAATAGCTGTGCACCAAATTCAAGGGTTGTACCCAGTGTCACTGCAGTGGGTTAGACAGTCCCTGGTGTAAGGTTAAGGCTTACAATCTGACTGGGAAATAAGACTCTTTAATGCTGCGATGGTCGTGAGATGAAGGAGGACCATAGTTTGCAGGGATAGCCAGAGCACAGGCGGCTGACACAGCTGTCCTGACCCTGCTCAGGGTTCATGTCCTGGAGCCCTTGCAGGCACTGGAAAGGCAGCAGAAAGAGAGGCAGGCGCTGGGGCTGGGAGGCGACTCTGGGCCACCATCACCAGTCCCTTTACTTATGTGTGTCTGTACGTGGGAGAGTATCGGGACTCAAGCCACGAAATGCTGTACAGTATGGGTTCTGGCCACTTTGGGTGACCCTGAATCTCCCAGCTGGGATGGGGGCATAAAACCTCCCTTGCTGGCTAGGATGGTGAGGACCCTGAACAGGCTGGCCCAGGATTGGAGCACAGAACACAGCCAGAGCCTGACTCCCCAGGCAGGGGACGCCTCCGACCCTTGCAAGCCTCCCCCTCCCAGAGCTCTGGCAAAGAGTAAACCTTCTCACAGCCATGACTGGTGGCACGTGGCGCCATCAAAGCCCTCTGAGCCAGAGGCCCCCAGATGGGGTGAAAGGGTCCCCACAAAATTGCTTCTAGTAACTTCCGAGACACTACTCTCTGAATGTTCCTAGACTTGAGTTCTGAGTTACAGGGTAGACCTACTGTGTGCCAGAACTCATGCTCACAGCCTGATTACACATCTTCACATTTACTCCAACAACAGTCACTCACCCATATTATTAATAAAGAAACTGAGGACCAGAAGTGGAAAACCAACTGCCTAGGGCCACACAACAGAGGAGTGGAGTTGAAATCTGAGCCAAAAGTCAGCATGGCTCCACTAAACCCTGGCCAGAGACAAGGAAGGGGACGAAGAGAGTGGTTGAGCAGTTCTGGGGAAAAGGAGTCTTCCTTCTCTCACAGTTCTGCTCCCAGCCCAATGAGGAGACCGGTGTAGGCCCAGCAGAGAGGGAAACTAAGGTAGGTAGTCTCAGCTCTCAGGCAGGCTGCAGCTTAGTGGAGGAACTTAGGGTCCCTGCTGGCAGCCGGGTGCCCCCCCCCCCCGATTGCTCTCAGACTAGATGAACAGAAGACATGTGTCCAAGTGACAGCCGTGTCCCTAGTGGCAGACCACAGAGGGTGAAGAACCTGGCAGGATTTCTCTGCCAGGTGGAGGGGTGGAGTGGAGAGCCAGCATCCACAAACCTCCCTCAATCCGTGTTTTACTTTGGATGGAAATACTTTTTTTTTTTTTTAATTTTTCCTTAAGGGCCAAGAGGAGACCCACCGGGGAACTATGGCTAAAAGAACTATCTGTGACTGGTTGAGAACACAGCTGGGGGAGGGGCTTCCCACGCCCGGCTGGTCCTGGATGGGCCTCCGGAAGGGTCCGGTAAGGAATGTCTGGCAGCTGGCGCACCCCCGCGGACAGCTGGGAGGCCCGGGGTCCAACTCAGGGAAAGCCACCGCCCACCCCGCGCCGAGGGCCCGACACGCATACAGGAAGTGCAGCGGCGCCCCGCCGGGGGCCCGCGAGGTTCAAGTGCGCCCCTGCGAAGTGGGGGCTCAGAGGCCTCCTGCTCCCCGGCCGCCCACCCACCCACCCACCCCCGGGGAGCGATCGTGGGCTCTAGCCGCTGACACGTTGCACTCACTTCCCTCCCCGCGCACGGCCCGGCGGCGGGGCGAGCTGCGCGCAAAGTGGCGCGGTGCGGTCTCCGGCCACGCCGCTCCGGGCTGCGCGCCTTACCTGTTCCAGGTGGCGTTGGCGCAGGCCCGGCGCTGCTGCGTGCCCCGCTCGTCCGTACCCGCCGCGCCCGGCTCCCTCTTGCCCAGGTCACTGAGGCTGGGCGAACTCATGAACTTCAACCTGCGGAGAGTCCTCATGCTCACCCCGGCCCACACGCGCCCCCGCGTCCCCTACGACGATAGTCGGCGGCTAGCAGCAAGCCCGGCGACCCCGTGGGGTCCCGCCCGGGTCCTGCGCCCCCGCCCGGGGCAGCACTCCCAGCGCGGGGCCCTGTGAACCATGGCTCGCGGCGGCTCAGCGTGGAGCGCTCGGAGCGCAAAAGCAGGCCGGGGGCGGGGCCTCCAGCCTGGGCGGGGCCATAGTGGGCGTGGTCTCCTGTTGGGAGGGCGGGGCCGGCGTCTTGGAGCCCTCTGCGGCCAAAGGGCCAGCTCAAGGGGCTGGCTCCTTTGCTCTCAGCCACCTCCCTTCTTCCCTTCGGAAGCCACCACACAGGAGCCACAGAGCAGTTCAATCCCAACTGTCCACCCGGCACCCAACCAACCCTGTGGTCACACACACACCATGCACAGGGACTCATAGGCTCCCATTAACGTCTCTTGAACTCACTCCCTCTCCAGACACCCATCCCAGGAGGAAAGGCTGTGCCCACAGAGATCTATCCAGACCCCTTCACGTGGACACAGGCTCCGCCCACTGCGGATCAAAGCTTTCTGCCGGGTGCCTCAGCCATCAGCCCCACCCCACCTGAGTTTAGCATGACCAGGCTGTCCTAGAGCCTTTTCTCGGGGGAGGGGCCAGGGACTAGGGTCCTCTCAGGCCGGTACCTTGGATGATTGACTGGCCAGAGGGGTTGTTGCACCGAGAGTTGAAGGAATGGAGGACAGTGGCACCCCCTGAATCCCAGATCCCCTTGTATGGTAGAAGTCAGAGTGTCTCCTCAATCCTGGTGACTTAGGCACAAGGCAAAATGATCCTAGGACAGGACAGCCCTGGGGCATTGAGGCAAATTTGAATTCTACCTGCTGGGAATGTTGTGGGGGCACCCAGGGCAAAATAATCTCTCCCGGGTTCTGCCACCAGAACATGGCAGGCTGGACCAAGGCTCACGAACACACAGTGCCCCTGACACCCCAGCTCCTGACACACAGCCTCCTTCAAGCAAGATCTGGGAGTCCCACTCGTTTTGCCTGCCACTTCCAAGCACAGCCCCAGGTGACTTGCAGGAGAGTAGAGTCATGGTTCAACTCCCACCATCAGCATTTCCTAACCAGCCACTGTGTACTGGACACCCCCACATGCCTGTCTTAGGAGGCAAGGATCAAACAGACAACTCCTTGTTCGCAAGAACTCTCACAGAGCCGAAGGCCACTCAACCTATTGTGAAATGGCAGCCAGGGCAGGGAAGGGCTGGGCTGCTCCTACCTCCTTCATTCAGTCAATGGCCCCAGTGAGGACCTGACTTGGGGGTCAACAGCAGATGAATTTTCCAGTCTCCAAACAACAGGCACCAGCTTTCTGAACCAAGTCAAGGAACCCAGGTCTGGGAGGATGCGGCATTCAGGTGGGGGTGTAGAAACTGCTCACTCAGGTGTACAGTGGTGGTCAGCATGGCTGGGGGGAGGGGAGGGGAGGGGAGCGGAGGGGAGGGGAGGGCTGTCATTGCTCCATAGCACTAGCCTTGTGGCTAGTCCTATGTCCCGGGTGGGTGCTCTCCATCCCTGGAGCAGCTGTAAGCTTTGGGTGAGTCACTTCTCAAAGGCTTCAGTTTCCTGTGTTTTGGAAAGTGAAGGCCACACATCCATGGTCTCTCTCTATCCTTCCAGACCCTGGGGTTTTACATCCTGTATCAAGTATGTCCAGTCTCTGCCTACAAACTCTATGTGCGTCAGGATAGGTATGAATGCCGGCCAACGTAAAATCACAACCCTAACCCTCAGGCTGAACTGCTCTCTCAGAGGATACAAGTTTGGTTCTCAGCACTAGCATGTGGCAATTCACAAACTACCTGTAACTCCAGCTCTGTGAATCCAGCACCCTCTTCTGGCCTTTTTGGGGCACTGCATGCAAGTACACAAACCCACACTCAGGCACACATTCTCATACACATAATCAAAATTTTAAAATAAAAAAGATCGGATACATGTACTAGGCCTTCCTCTTGAGTCTACCCACCCTGCCCCATCCTTGGTTCTTAGCACCCTAGCCTGAACTACAGATCCTTTCTGACCACTCTTTCTGACTGTTGCTTCTTGCCCTCACAAACAATAACTAGAGCTGGCCATGGCACACATTGCCCTCCTGAGTTCCCACTGTGCTGAAGAGCAAGCCCGAGGCCCCCAATCCTTGAGATGCCTTCAAAACCTGCGAGCCTCCCTGCTCTCCAGAACCCCTTTCAGTGGAGATCAAAGTTGAAGATCATCTCTCCTTTCTCTGATTGCCCCTGCCCTTGTTTAGACTTAATCTGGCTTTCCTGACATTGTCTATCAGAGCCAGGAGCAGGAACTTGTTCATATCTACCTTCCCTATGCTTGGCACACAGTCGCTACTCAATAGGAATGGCTAGATATATCTATCTCATGTTTTAGGTCAGATCGGTGAAAACCAAGATGCATAAACACGAGGCCACCATTTCTCTGCCACGGGTGTCGCTGCAGCAAAACCCTGGTCCCCTCAGAGAAGCCTGACCTTTTATTCAGCAGTTGGGCAGGACAAGGGGCAGAACTGACCCCTGGCTGCCCGTCTGGCAGGAGTGGCCAGATGGGAACAGAGAGGCAGTCTGAGTAACCAGAGGGAGGGAGAAGGCTGGTAGGGGAGGGGAGGCCACAGTGGGCAGGAGAGGAAGGAAGAAGTGAGCTGCAGGGGGCTCCTAGGGAAGGGGCTAGAAGCAGGACAAGCAATATCCAGAATGGGTGAGACTTAAAAGACATCTCTAGTGCCAAGTGTAGGGGTGCTGGCCTGAAATCTTGGTTGTTGGAAGGTTGAGACAGGAGGATTGCCCTGAGTTTGCAGCCAGCCCCATAGCGAATTATAGACTCTTAGGAGACAGTGTCTCAAAGAAAGGAAAGTAAAAAAAAAAAAAAAAAAAAAAGACAACATCTCCAGAGAGCAAAGAAACGAGCTGTCCCCGCCCCAGCACAGACGAACACTGGCTACACCCACAGCCCAAGGCAGAAGTGCGACAGAGACGCGGGGGTGCTGTGCCGCCGGGTGTTGGGGCTGGTGGTAGGCAGCTCGGGTGCTGCTAGGTGTGAGTGTTGGTGGTAGGCAGCAAAGGGCAGAGCTCCCTGGGCCCAGAAATCCAAGGTAGAGTCTAGGAGGAAACCAGGCTGTTAACTCCTCAGCAAAGACAAAGGAGGAGTTGGGCGGGGGCAAGACTAACTCCTATAAAAGTGTTCCTGTGGCCCGAAGTATCAGAAAATCCCAACAAACCAAAACACAACAGCCATTGTTTGGCAGAATTCCTGGACATCTTTTGGTACAGTTATGACCCCTGTAAGCAGGTACAGGGCCTTACATGCCTTGCTGGGTCCTCTGGGCACTGATAGGGACCTCTGGGCTTGGTGCCTGGATCAAGGATTCAACAGTTGTTTAGGAGTGGCCTTGAAGAGAATCACTTGTGCCTAAGATTATTGATTATTGATTAAGGACAAGGGAGATAAGCGGATTCATTCTTGAATCCCTCAAGCTGCCAGTGTCCCTACCTCAGAACCACAGTCTCCTTCCACAGGACCCAGGTTTCATCCCACCTCCACTTGGCAAGCTAGAAACAGGAACTTGAGACAGGCCACCAAGGGAGACTCAAAGAGCATCAGGACCATCCTTCTTAGAGTGAGCCCTAAGTGAGCAACCAGGATGGAGGCCCATCTGGTCTTGCTTGACCTGACCTCTAAGGGACTCAGTGAACACATCTGGAGGATGGGCATCTCAGAATTTGAGGGTCAATAAACATAGAAGCTGAAGCCCTTTGGGGGGGGGGAACCACACTCCCCCACAATCCTCTCTGACTCATGGGGTATGAAAGTACTGAGGGGCTGGGCCCAGGTGGTTCATTTTCAGGGCCCAGGACTCTCAACTCCTGACCCCTGATTTCTAGTCTAGGACAAGATCACAATGTGGTTTCACCCTCTCTTTCCCCATGTCAATCAAAGAGGACAGAGAACTTCTTTGAAGGAGTCAACTGAAGAAGGGATCCTTGTCTGGGGTAGGAAGGACAAGAGATAGGACAGGGAGGCAGGGCTTAAACACACTGCCTCATCTGGTGCTCCCAAGGCTGTGGTGCTCCCAAGGCTGTGGTGCTCCCAAGGCTGTGATGATCCCATGGTTGCAGTGCTCCCATGGTTGTGGTGCTCCCAAGGCTGCAGTGCTCCCTTGCAGAGGTGAGGGGGTCTCATGTCACAACAGAGAAACAGGGGTTCAGGGAGGCTAGGGCACATGCAAGAAGTCAGGGTGTGTATATGACAAGGCTGAAGCTGCAGCCTGGCCTGATGAGCAGAAGAGAAGCAGCCCCAGCTTCGACACTGTCACCTTCCAGCTCTGTCACTGTCACCTGCCACCCTCAATGCACCCTCCCTAGGATCTCCTTCTAAGGGTCATCCACTCCAAAAGGGGTCATTTTGCTCCCTGTTGGCAAGGCCTGGCAGTTCCCCAAAGCTGACTGGCATGATGTCTCTAGCAGCCTGTGGTACAGTTGGTGTGTAGGCTCCTTACCCTGGGGTCCCGGACACCCAGGAAAGGGCCAGTGAGAAGCTAAGGCATGTGCCTGGCTCTGTCTCTCTGGCCTGTGCCCCCGGGCTAGGCCTCATCCTTCCTTGGTGTGCAGAGGAGGGTGGAACAGGAGAATCACAAGGTCATGGGGTCACACCAGGAGCCTAGCAACTGCTCCTGTTATAGAGGACAGTGGGAGGGACACTGAAGGCGAGCTGCAGAAGCCAGGTGAGCCTGTCACCATAGGGCAAGACTAGGCTAAGACCTTGGAGGGCTCTTCTCCCTGCACAGCAAAGCCAGCTGACCAATCAGCATTCGGGGCAGGACAGGAGTCCATCAGTGTGAGAAGCAACACACTATGGTATCTGCCTTTTTAATTCATGCCACCTTCCCTCAGGTCTCCCTGACCCGGGACAGCCCCACCTGGCTAGACCTGGTCCCCCTGTTAAATGCTCCTCCTCTTCTCCCTCCTATGCTTCTGGCTGCTGTGGGATTCTGACCAGCAGAGATCCCTCATCTCCAACACCCTCACCTCATCCACATGACCCCCTACATGACCCCAAAAGACTCTCTCTCTCCAAAAGTTTCCCATCTGTGAAAGTCTTGGACATCAGTTTCCAAAAGTTCTTTGGAGAGAAGCAGGGGAGTTTTAGAACCCTGGAGCTGATCTCTCACTCAGTGCCTGGGAACAGTGAGGTTCTCTTTGGAGCTGAATCTTGGAGTGGCAGAGTTGGTATTTTGATTCCCTTAAGGAGACCCAGCACTGCCAAAGGCACCGCGACCTCAGCTCCTGTTTCATGTGGATCCCTATGGCGCTTGCCCCCCACTCTGCAGGTGAAGGCTCACACACCAGCAGCAGTGACCTGCAGGTTGCCAGCTTGCCTTCCTGCTCTGTCGTCTCCTCGAGGCACCTCCTTGCCAGTAGCTTTTCCTTAGAAGCATTCTTGGAAAGAGTGAATGAGTTAGGAATCAGCTCCTGCTAGTGCGACCCAAGAGGAGCCCAGACAGAGTACACACAGGCGTGGCAGGAGATCTGAATGGAGAGAGTTCATTTACTCTTCTGTTGTCTGAACCTTGCACCTAGCCCTGCCTGCCAGGTAGGAAGAGCTGTTCCCCGTTGAGGACCTAGATCCAACGTGGGCGATAGGAACAGAGAGAAACAACCCTTGGCCTGTGTCCCTTACTTCCTGGTTGAGGCCCAAAGAGCTAGCCAGGGCCTCTCAGAGGAGGGTGCTGCTATCGCGAGGAGTGTTCCCCCAAGCTTTCCTAATATCAGGTAGTAAGACTGGACTTCTACACCCAAGAAATTATCTGAGGAAAACTTTTCTGACCCCTGAGCTGGGGGAAGGGTCATGTCACATGGTGGAAAAGGGCGGGGACAAACCCCAGCAGTCAAAACTTTGCTCCTTCAAAATCTCCATGAAGGAGAGACTCCTTGGATGGTGAAATTTCCCAGTGGACCAAGATCAGGAAAAGCAGCAACATTTACCAGGTACCTGCTAAACCCAGCCCATGTTACTGAGGCCCAGCTGAGGTTCCAAATCTTAAGATCACAACAGGGTCACAGGCCGGTGAGAGGCAGCGCGAGGACTGACTCTGGAGTTCCTGTTGCCTGTTCGGTCTCCAGCTTCTCTAATATCAGGTAGCAAGACTGTAACCCATTTGAGGATAGATGGGCCTACCACTGTTGCCTGGGCATTGGGGGGGGGGGGGGGGGGGTGGGCTCTAGGGACCCTGGCTCTCTACTGCCCCCCAGAGCTTTTATAGAGAACAGCAGCATCTATGGGCTCTGGTCCCCTCTAAATGGGTCCCTGCCCTGCCTGTCTAATCCTCAGATCAGGTGCTTTGCTTTCTGAGAAAACTCCAAATTCCAAAAAAAATTCTCAGGACTCCAGGTAGGCAGGGTCCAGCCTCCATTCTTTGGGTCCTGCTTCCTCCTTCGAGCCCTCCAAGTCCTGTTCTCCATCCTTCTGGGCCCTCAGAATTCTGCCTGCTTCCCACCTAGAATTTTCCAGGCTCTGCCCTGCAAAACAACTTAATCACATGCATAATTAAATGGTCCTGGTCAAGGTACGGCCTGGTGATCTCTCTTTGGCTCCACCTCTCGATGGCTATGTTTTGGTTTTGGTTTGGTTCTGAGCATAGCCATTAATGTCCTTGCAACCGGCTCCTGAAAGCTAACTTTTGATGAAAAGTGCGCTGCCACCGCCGCACAGGCTCTCTCTGGTCCAACCAGGCCATTAAAGGCAAACTGAAAGCACAATGTGCCTCAATTCATCTTGCCTGTCTCCTTCAGTGCGGGTCACTTGCTTACTTCTGTGGGTAGACACGTCAGTCACTCAAGAGTTGTCTGTCTAAAAACTTTATCTGTTCCCCCAGCATCTTGCTTCAAGGCTAAAGGCACAAACAACAACTGAGGCAGATGGAGCCAACTTTTACAATGTCCTGTTCCCGACCCTGCAATGGCGAACTGCAGAGATTCAAAGGACAGGACACCCCGCCCCCCTACTAGGAAGGCCTCTTCTAGAGTGGACAGGCTACATGCTGGACTGGGAGTGTCTTACGGGAAGCAGATCAGTCCCCACATAGCAGGAATAATTGGGACCACCCTGCCAAACAGAACCTAGATGGGGGGGTCACCCAGGTTACACCTTCACCAGGATTGCTTAATTAGGTGTTTACATTGTTTTGCAGGGGAGCTAGAGATGGCTCAGTAGTTAAGAGCTCTTAATGCTCCTGTAGAAGGTAGTTCAGTCCCCAGCACCCACTTGGTGGGGGTGGGGTGGGGTGGGGTGGGTTGGGGGAGATGTGACTCACAACTGCCTGTAGTTCTAGGGGATGTAACCTTCTTTTGACCTCTGTGAGCTCCTCCAAACACACGCTCTTACACACATGAATAAAAGTAAGATACATCTTTAAAAAGGAAACATGGTCTCACAGTGAAGCCCAGGCTAGACTGGAACTCACTATGTAGCCCTGGCTAGGAGGCTTCAAACTTAATCCTTCTCCTGCCTCAAGTGGTATCAGGTGGGCCACAAGGCCTGGCATTTCTAACCCTGTGATTTCACTCCCAGTGTGGGAAAGCTGAGCTGGGGGTCTTTTTCCAGATCCTTCTACTCTTGTCTAGACTAGGCTTTCCCTTCTCCCCAGACCAGCTGGGCCTCCCTCGGAACCCCAGGAGAAAAGAACCCAGCCTGGGGTCAATGTGGGTGAGCCTTGTCCTTAGCTGAACATAACACTTTCTAATTTAAACATTTTTTATTACCTTGATTTTCTCTCTCTCTCTCTCTCTCTCTCTCTCTCTCTCTCTCTCTCTCTCTCTCTCTCTCTCTCTCTCTCTCGTGTCTGTGTGTGTGTGTGTGTGTGTGTGTGTACTCCTGTACCTTGCCACACATGTAGAAGTCAGAGGCCAGCTTATGGGTGTCCGTTCTCTCTTTCTACCATGTGGATTCCAGGAATCGAACCCAGGACATCACCTTTTCCCACAGAATCTCTTTCTTGGCCCTACCCCTTTACTGTTTATGGAATGGGGCATCACGGTTTTGAGAACTGCACAGGAATACATTGCAATCTGGTTTTTGACACCATCATTGCAGCTACCCTGCCCATTTCGGTCACTTCTGGCTCCAACTTGCCCAAATGTCAGGCTTCCTTCTGGCAGAAGCCCTCTGACTCCTTGACCTAATTCCACCCTCTTCATTCCTCCTCCCCCTTGGCTTGGTTAAGATCTTGGGCTGGCTGCCCTGGGGCTGGGATTCCTGGGTGCTGAGATGGGTTATAAATGGCCAGGGTCCACTCTGCTCCCTGTAGGGCAGGGCTACCTCATGCCAAGCCCCTTCTCCACTGGTCTCCACCGTCACATGACTCTTCTTTGTCCTCTTGGTCACTGGTCACATGGCCTTCTCTCCCCTCCTCTGCCCTCCCCTCCACGGGATGTGCTTTGCTCCTTGTCCCCAGACATCTTGGCCAGCACCACCTTTCCTGCTCATCTGAGAAAGCATTTCAGGAAATGCTTCTATGTTCAGCCCTACAGGGTTCCCCTCTGAGGATGGGGCCCTGCGGTGCTCCCTCTGAGGGTGCAGCTCCCACAGTGCTCCCTCTGAGGGTGCAGCTCCATGGTGCTCACTCAAAGGGTGGAGCCCACATGGTATTCACTCTGACAGCGGAGAACTATAGAGTTCACTCTGAGGGTAAAGTCCCACGGAGCTCACTCTCTGGGGGAGGGGTGTCTCCAGGGTGCTCACCCTGAGGTTGGCGCCCCAGGGTGCTCAGTGCCATGCAGTCCTTATTTACCCCCTCCCCTTGGTGTACATCTCCATGAGGCACACTTACTAGGGTATACCTGCCACTACTGCCCAGATGCTGTGGAAACCCAGAAGTGCCACTCCCCCACAAGAGGAGCCAGGCTCCAGCTTAGAAGGGCAGTGGAACTCAGTGGGTCTCCTATTCTGCACATGCTGGCCCTCCAAAGGTCAAGGCTGGGTAATTCCTAGGCCCAGAGATGCCAAGTGAAGAAAAGCACCAGACGGGGCTGCTCAGTAGCCACAGCGAGGTGGTCTCCATCTTGCTGCCTCAAAGCTTTTCCTGACCCACTTATCAGAATCTAAGTGTTTGTGTGTGTGGGGGGGGGGGGGGGGTGGGGGAGGCAGGCAGTTACACACCTTGCACTAGGCTGCCACCTTCTGGCCAACTGCCTGCTATAGCCATTACACTTGACGGCACAGCTCAGTGATCTCCCAAGCGGCCCAGTGTTCCTAGAGTTTGCTCCATAGGCTCTATGGCTGAAGCAGGCTAGCTAAATCAGGCCCTACCTCCCCAGAGCGACAAAGACTGCTAGAGCATCCCATACCTGCTGTGTGTGTGTTCTGCAAAGCACAGGACTCCCGGGAGCATGCCTACAGGGGAGCTGGCTCTCAGCTATGCAACTCTCAAATACTAGACACCCAGAAGTGACAGGCACAAGTCCCTTATGTGAATGCTGGGAGGAGTGCCCAGTTCTGCGGATGTTGCTCTAGGAATTCACCAGCAGGGACACTTTGGCAAGCCACTAGGCTCTGTCAGACTATCAACAAACCTCCCTTATCAGATTGCCTGGTGGTTAGCTTCCTCCTTCAGACTGTCCGCCCAGCTTCTCTGGTCAAGCTGTGTCTGGTGAACCTAACCTAACAGACTGGCTTGCCAGCCTCTGCCATCAGACTGTGGTCCGCCAGAGTCTCATCAGGCCGTGTCCCTGAATGATCTTGTGGCCACTGAATTCGAGGTTTTTGTCACGGGACTGCCAATATATACAAAGTCACTGAAGGAACCTTAGAATGATCTTCAAAAGCAGAAGAAAAAAGAGAAAGAAACCTCTAGAGAAAGCGTTAGCCCCACGAGGGCATTCCCGTGTCATCCTTTTCCATGCCCGGCTGTGCATATGTGTCAGCCACTATTAGCAGTGGCTATTAGCCCCAGTCTTTCTGTTCCCTGCCTGCTTCTTAGAGTGGACAACACTGGGCCTGTCCCTAGAACTTGAGACAAGGTGTCTCCTGCCCTGGACCCCACGTGTCTCCCAGGCCCAGATGCCTTTATTCTCCTCCCACTGCTCATCTTCCACCACCTTTGAAAGCCAGGCAAACAGAGGCTATTTGCTGAGCTCTGCACAGACAGACAGAGAGACAGACAAGGGTTCATTGTGTTCCTCGGTGCCTTCACTGGACACCTGACACCCACATTCCCTGTCTTCACCTAACAGACACTCTAGGGCATCTCTAGGCCCAGGAACTTTCACAGAGTCCTGAGAAGACACGGAAGTGCTGTCGCAAGCATTTTTTAGGGTCAGGAGAGGGACACCATGGCTGACATGGGAAGACACTGGGACACATGACTGGGAGTGTGTGGGTCTGCGTGTGTGTGTGTGTGTGTGACAAGATGAGGTTGTATGTAAGCAGTGTGGCCTTGTGCATATGGAGGCTCACTCTAGCTGGGAAACTGCATCGAGTCAGGTGGGCACGGAATGTAAGACACACACACACACACACACACACACACACACACACACACACAGAGCCAGGAAGGCCCTGCAGAGCTGGATAACTTCCCGCAGGGGCTTGAAGACACAGCGCCCTTTGGAAGGAGAAGCAGCAAGAAGCGGCGGCAGCAGGGAGGCCTACGAGGGGCAGCTGAGCAGGCGGGAATGAGGGGCAGACACCAAAGGCAGCCAGACGAACTGGAATTGTGGCCAGAACTAGAATCGTGGCCCTGGTTTGGCAGCCCACAGGGTCCCCACTAGTGACTAGTGTGGCCAGTTCCCTGTCCCATCCCCAGATGTTGTGGCGGCAGCTCCAGGGACCACAGATTTTCCCCAGGGAACTTGACAACCTCAGAGACACTTCCATCCGGCCCAGTGAATTCTCTTCTCAAGCCTCTGGTCTACCGCCTGGCAACCCTACTTCAGGCTGTGCCAGGGCCTTTCTGGAAAATGGAGCTTTTCCAAATGCCCACTGAGGCCCATCCGGCCTCAGGGATATGAGGACATGAAGGACTCGAAGGAGTAATGAGCATCAGAGAGGTGGAGCAACCTACCCAAGGTCACACAGCACAGAACGCACACATATGACAGAAGCTAGACTGCCGGCCAGGGCAGACAGTTTTATGAATGGATGAGCAAAACGCTCTCGCACCCCGCACAGCAGAAGGAAGGTACCATCTGCCGCTGTTTTTGTTGTTGCTGATTCAAACGTAAAGTCCCACACTGTCACACTAGGCTGGACCTAGGAATTGGTCTTTTTCTGAGTCAGACACTTCTCAGAGACAGACTTGAGATCAGACAAATGGCAAATCTCCTCTGACCACCAGCTCCGGAGAGACCTGACCCATGCTACCTCCACACAGACTCAGCGGCCCCATTCTAAAGAGGCAGAAAACCTACCTTGCTCAGGAGCCAGAAGCTGCAGGGTGGGCGAGGGAAGGGGTACCCTTGGCCTGTCTGCCTGTGACCTTGGCGGAGGCCTGCACAGTCCAGAGCGGTTTGATGTTGGCTCAGCATTCACTGTTCTGGGTGCCCAGGTCTTGGGGCTACCCAATGGCTTACATATTATGAGGAATCCACGTGGCCACAGGACAGCAAGCAGGTGGGCTGGGCAGAGGGCTCACGGGCTGTGACTCAGCGGAACTTGGGGAGGCTGCAGCCAGCTTCGGTGGGAGCTGCCCATGGCAGCCTGCGCAGGGAAGCCCAGCTGCCTGGCTCCCGATAAATATTTTATCATGCTTACGGAGCAGGTCCCAGGCGGTTGCCCGAAGCCCTGAAGCCTAAAGTACACCCCTTCCTGTCCAGGCCTGAAGTGGTGTGAATAGCCAGTCACACCACTTTTTCTTTTTCTGAGACATCTCCTTTCACTTCTGACCCAAGATGACTTCAGGGAATCTTGGCACAGCTCAGCACACAATGTCTACACCCCACTCAACCCTGCTGAGGCTAGGTTTGGCCACGCCCCTCACATGAAGCTCCCTTCTTCACTCTACCTAGAATGCCAGCCAGACTCAGCCCTGCTATCCTGCTAGCTCAGTGCCAGCCACCTCCTTCAGGAAGCCTTCCTGGATGCCCCTTCCTGTCACATAATCCCAGGAAAGTCTATTTTGGAGCCAGACTCAAAAATAGAGTTAAGGTGCCCCAGTGATGGGGACAAGATGAGGTTGTATGTAAGCAGTGTGGCTGTGTGCATATGGAGGCTCACTCTAGCCGGGAAACTGCATTGAGTCAGGTGGGCACGGAATGTAAAACCCAGCCTCTTGTTTCGGGGACAAGCACGGTAGAAAGGCTACCGCCAATATAGCTCAGGGTGACAGCAGCCACCACCAAGGCCTTTCCAGCTTGCTAGGCACCTTCCATGACGTCCCATCTAAGGCTCACTCCTTCTGAGGTCTCTGAGATACAGAGTTCTGGGTCTCATTTGGCAGAGCCTGAGATGCAGAGGACTGTCACATCTCTGTGACATGGGGATCCCACAAAGGGGTGTGTGACATACAGAATGTTCTGGATGCAGGGTGTTGCCTGGCTAAGAATTCAGGCATGGTAGGAGCGGGAGGCTGGGCACTGTCTAAAGACAGGGAGGAGGCTGGGATGACACCGTATGAAAAAGCAGGACACACTCAGGTGTCGCCTGATGACATACATGGGCTGGGCACTGTAGACACTAGCCCTTTCCAGGATCTATTGGGAAAAAAAAAAACCCATGCCAGGCAGTGGTGGCACATCCCTTTAGTCCCAGCACTTGGGGGGCAGAGGCAGGTGGATCTCTGAGTTCAAGGACAGCCTGGTCTACAGAAAGAGAGTTCCAAGACAGTCAGGACTGCACAGAGAGAAACCTTATCTGGAAAAACAGACAGACAGACAGACAGACAGACAAAGAAAAAAGAAAGGAAGGAAGAAAGAAAGGAACCAGAAGCTGGGAATAATAGTGCTCACCCCATAATTCCAGTACATGAGAGTCTGAGGCAGGAGGATTGCTGAGACATTGAGGTTAGCTTGGGTGATATAGTGAGTTCCAGGCCAGCCTGGGCTACAGGATAAGACATGGTTCTGAAAACAAAACCCAAACTCTCGCAATAATGGCATTGGTCTGAGGGTGTGGGCAAAGTGAGGCTGGAGTCTCCTTCCAGCCCTTGTGCGGCACGAATAGGCTGGTGTCACCAGTGACAAGGAACTGGCCCACCAGAGGGTCCTTGGGCACATCCTATTTACACTCCTTGTTGGCATCTCCCTCTGTCTCAGGCCTGGCTGAAGAGAAGCAGGATGGATACAGCTGTGAATGATGTAAGTGGGAGGAGCCTCCTGGCCCCACCCATGCAGCAGGACCAGAGCTGTGCTCTATCTTCCCCTGGTACAGTTAAGGCTACAAATCGAATCGAGGGCTGTGACTACCCACGTCCTAGACTGACAATCCTAGAGGAGTCAGCTCCCTCCCAACCAGAATAATCAAGCCAGAGCCATGTCTCTCTACCAAGAAGTAGCCATGGTGGATGGCCTTCGGTTGTTCATCCGAGTCAGACTATCTCACGGCAGCGTGACCTTGGATGTAGATACTGGCCTCACTGCTCCATGTTCATCTGTACAGTGGTGTCACCATAGTGCAACCTTACAGGATCTGCAGAGGGCAAAATAGAAGCAGATCTATGTGCCTGTGATCTGTCTTTCTAGAATGTTCCTAAGGCCAAGACTGGTTATGCTGGCTCTCAGTACTGCAGGCTGCTCCCGTCACACTCTGCAGCCACACAGGGTAGAAAGCTTGTTTTACATGAGAAAACTGAGGCACAGACAGTAAGAACTCCTCAAACTCAAAGAGGGTGTTGAGGGTGGAGCCAGGTCTAGAACTTGGGACTAGAGCTAAGGGGGCTGTCTTCCAGGCTGGGTGTCCTCCTGGACTGTCCTCTCGGGTGCAAGTCCACTCACTTTGCTGGACAAATGATTTTAAAATTTAATGACAGCCTTCAACCAGTCCAGCAAGCAAACTTTGAGAACCTTCTAGAAAAAAAACACAAATGCATGCAACTGATGCTGGGATCCAGGGAGCCCACATGGTAGCCCCTGATGGTAAGGTATCTTGTCCTTATCTACAAGCAAACCAAAATGGCAAGTGTCAAGTGGCTGGCTACAGAGACCCAGGTCTGAGCCCTGGCCCTTTTCCTTGCTAGTCCTGGGCCTCAGTCTACCCATCTGCTAACTGGGCAGAAACACAACAACCTCTTGGGCTTCTTCGAGAGTAGACAGAGGCCAGAGAAGCTCCCAAAGGGCCCAGCATAGAGCAGATAATCAAGACACAGGGGTATCTGTTTATTTGGGGTGAGCCAAGCTTTGCAGCAGGACCAAGTGGAACAAGGCCTCTGCAGGCCTGCCAGACCATCTTTTAATAAGGAGCCTTGCCCTGTCCCCTCCCCACATGTGCCAATACAGAGAGGCCAGTAGATTCAAGGCAGTAAGGCCCCCTTCCTCTGGGGTGGTTACAGGTGGCACAGGACCACTAAAGGTTCCCTGTACTCTATGATGTGGGCACCTGTTCCTGTCACCTGGATCCCTTCAGTCACCTCAGCGCTGATGTCAAGGCCCACAGTGGCACTACAGCTTGGGCCTGGATGGTTTCCCTGGAGTCTGCAGTGCTGCAAGAGCCCAACAGTACTATAAAATGGCATCACTACACAGGGTCACCCCAATCCCACTCCCACAGCCCTCTTCCCACCTCACCAGCAGAGAACCCTTCTGGCTGGGGCTACCCTCTAATTCTCATTATGACACATAAGGCATGTGGTGGCCATTTCCATCATCTGATAGACAAAGCGGGAGGCAACTAGAGGCTGGGAAATTTGCCAAGACTGCTGGGCTAGCAAAGGTGCACAGATTAGACCCTGGCAGCCCGGCCAAAGGCTCTACTTAGCCCCAAACTGTCTATTCCCACTCTCACGCTGCAGAGGAAGGAACAACAGCTCCCAGGGATCAGGTACCTTCCTGGAGCAAGTGGCTCTGGGTTTCCCCTCGTGCCCTCATCTCCTAGGCTTCTCTTCCTGGGCCTGAGGGTTTGAAGGCGGAGGATAGCACTGACTACAAAACTCCAGAGTTTAGGGTTCCCAGGATTCCGTAACAACATGACTCCAAAGCTCTCAAGCCCCTATCTGTGCTGGCTTCGGTGGTGCACACGGCAGCCTAGCCTTCCAAGGCTGAGCCCTGGAGTTCAAGGCCAGCCTGGATAACAATGAAATGCCTTCCCATCCTCCCTTCCCCCCTCTTACGACAAGGTCAGAGTCTCTTGTTCAGACTGGTCTGAATCTCACTACGGAGCTGAAGATGACCTTGGAGTTCTGGTCACTCTGCTTCCCCTTCCCCAGTGCTGGGATTAGAGGTATGCACGCACCATCACGCCTAGTTTATGTGGTGCTGAGGATCGAACCCAGGACCTTGTGAATGCTAGACAAGCATTCCACTAACTGAGCTATGATGCCAGCAGCGATACTGTCCCGCATCCAGAGAAAGAAAGAAAAGTCTCGCATCCAGATCCAGTTTTGAGACGCGAAGAGGAACATGATTAAAAGAGAAGAACATTGTTACATTGTTTTTAAGGCCTCATTCTTGGCAAACTTCTGCTTCCCACCTCCTGCCTCTGAATGGGGAGTGCCTGGTCCCTGTGGCCTCCTGGGCTTCACGGCGGGATCCCCTGGCCCTGCTGTGTAACGCAGGGGACCACTGTTACCCTCATCTGGATCTCCATCACTCCATCCATTTGTCATGAGTTCCTGGCTCTCTCTGTGAGGTCTCAGCCCCACCCCACCCCCCACCCCCAGTCTGTCTAGCCACCTGCGGGGCTTGGGGGAAAGTTAAGAAGGAATCGCTTTCCTGTCTCTCCATGGGGGTCTCATGTGAGTGCGCTGAATGAAAGGTATCTAGAGAGTGCCTGGGTCTGACTCCCTGACTGGATGGGGAGTTCTCTAGGCGGCTCTCCTGCCATCCCTGCAGGCCCTTTCTTGCTCACAGAAGCTGGCATCACACGGAGTGCCCGCTCTTCATCCCCAGGCATTTCCGCCCAGCCAGCCCAGGCCTTTCAAGCTATCCATTAGAAACAAAAGCCATTTGCCAAGCAGCGACTGCACAAACACTTTCCCTGCTGGTGAGGAAATACAACTGTGACCATCACCCTCCATTAACACAGTTATCCCGAAAACAAATGCCACCCACCCTGGGGCTGCTATTCCCCCCTCTTCTGTGCACATCAGTGGATCCTCCTGGGGTACCCAGTGTGGGTAGAAATACCAAGTCCTAGTTTTCAGCGGAGGCACCAAGGATCAGAGAAGCAGTGATTCCCCCAGAGCTACACACTCACTCACTCAGCAGTGGGCCTTGGAGTTGGCTCAGGCTGACTTGGCTTCATAGCAACCTGTGACCTACAATTCAACAAAGAGCCGTGGATACTAGACTCTGCCGGAGGACCACTCAGGAGGTCATAACCTCTGGCAAGGGAACTCGGGTTCACAGAGAGCAAGGGTTGGCTCAGGGACACAGATGAGCCTTGGGACCCTTCTTAAGGGTGAACCATTGTTAACCAGCCTCCTCTCCATGAGGCTCATACCTGAACATGCGCCAGCACAAGGCTAGGGACTGAGAGACAAATGCAGATTCCTAGGGCCCCAGAAGCATCCCAAGACAACCCAGGAGCCTGCATCCTATACTCAAACATCCTCAAAGAGGACTGAGGATACCCAGAGATCTGATGAGGTGAGCCCTTAGCCTCTCCTAGGAGAGGTTCTCCAGGGTGAGCCCTGGCAGGGGCCACAGGGAGATGGGGCCTCTCTGAATGCAGACCAGGGAATAGGCCCAAGGCCTTTGGGAACCTGGACACAGGCAGGTGCAGCCACTCTCTCAGCCAAGCATATCCCCAGTCCCTCCACTTCCTTGTCAAGTCACAGTCTGCACAGCCCCTCTCAGCGTCACTCCCACCCATGCCTGACAGGGATATGGAGGCTGAGAGGACAGGATGGAGTTGGCCTTCTGGGGCCTGCAAGGCCAGGGACCCCCCCGAAGCTCTGTGCTTTCTTCTCACCCTGGCTCGGCAAGAGAAATCTTGGAAAGCATTATACTCCGCTGCACATATGGGAAGGCGTGTAGGAATCATGTGATTTGGTCACCGGCTCAGACCCTGGCCGGGCTAATCTGCCAGGTGTCCGGCCCTACCTGTCAGTGGCCAGGGAGAGTGACGGATACCTAAGTGCTCCCCACTACCCCCGGGGCCTCTGCCTGTGTGGGATCAGCCTGCTGCTCTCATCCAGCTCCTTGCCAGGGGGTGGCTGGAGGCCCAGGGCAGAGGCCAGAGGCCAGAGGGTGTGGGGGGCATAGCCTGAGCCAGGAACCGCTGGAAACAAGGGTCCCCCTCCCTCGACCATCTTTGTTTGCTCTATTAAGGGGGATGATGGAGAGGGAGGGGCAGACTTCGATACTGAGGAGGCATTGAGGAAGATCATGATGGAGGGAGGGTGACAGGATGGCCAGGCGGCTGAACAGAGGGCTGGACTGACCCCAGCCGGACCCACCCACAGAGATGGAGAGAAACTCAGACACCAAGAGAAGGGGGCGGGGCAGGGGCCTCTGAGGGACGAACCGGGAATATCCCAAGAGGCTGACCGAGATGCTGTACTCCTCCAGCCCACCCCACCCCCGGTCGCCCCCACCCTTACCCCACCTCCGGACGCTCGGCGGCACTCACGCGCACACGCTCACAAGCACTCGCGGCGCCGCCCGGGTCTCGCCTCCTGCGAAAGCGTATATAGCCCCTTCTCCCGAGCCCGGGACCCTCCCTACCGCGCAGCCTCGCCTCGCGAACGGACCGCCGCTCACCTCGGTCCCCGTGCAGCCGCCGCAGCCGCCTCCACCACGCAGAGCCCGGACAGCCTGGGGGAGGGACTGCGGAGGCCACGCCCACCAGAGACCACGCCCGCGGAGCCCGCGCCCCTGCGAGACCCCGCCCAGTCCTCAGAGGCTCTGTCTTTAGCTAACAGAATTGGGATGCTCAATGGGCTGCGGACACGCCCATCATCTCGGGAGAGCGGCTCCTCCTTGTATACTACTGCGTGCATTGCGGAAGCTATATGTCCCATCCTCCCTGTAGGAGGCTCCTGGAGTCACCCTTGGGCCAGAACCCCCAGAACACATCCTTTGGTGGTCATTAAATGCCCACCGAAAGCTTCTAGGTGTGAGAAAAAAAATCTGACAGACTCAGTCCTTGTCCTGAGTCTCAGAAAACATTTGCAAATATCCCGGTTAAGATTCTTAAAGCTTGTAGCGACCTGGGCTACATCAGAATCCCCTTGATAAGAAGAGAAACACTATCCTGTTCTCTCCACATCCCTGGGGCCCAGCTCAGTTCCTGGTGGGTCACGGCTCTGGGCCATTTCCGTTTTGCAGCTGAAGAATTGTTCTTGTGGGAATACCCAATGCTCCACACCAATACATGTCTAACACCAAAATTTACCTGACCCCGGCCCCCCCCCAACTCTCCTTTTCTGATGTGGTGGTAAGAGGTGAAGAGGTCACTCCAGGACCAGGACTTCTCAGGCAGGAAACCTATCCAGGGTCCAGGCTTCCTAGCATAAGATTCAGTGCAGATGGTTGCTGTTTATTGTGTATGTGTATGTATGTGTGTGTGTGTGTGTGTGTGTGTGTGTGTGTGTGTATAGAGATGGTTTGAAAGTTCTAAAATGCAATTGTGCCCATCTGTGTGCACTCTCACACATATACCTTTTCTCTCCTGCCATTTGCTCATTTGAAGTGAATCCACGCTGGCTCAGAAGCAGTATTCATACTGATGACAGGTAAGGTGTCAGCCCTCCTGGTGGCTACACTCCAGGAGGGGTTGACCCAGCCAAATCCAGAGTAGACCCAGGGGCCCACACAGTCCAAGAGTAAGACAGCCTCTCTGAGAGAAGGTGTACCTGGCAGAGAGCAGGCTGGAGCAAAACCTGGGGCTAACATATTCTCACAGGGCTTCTAGTCTAAGCTGACTCTGTTTGAAGGGGTGCTGGCTGAGGTCCCTGAGGTGTTAGAGAGACATGGGAGCAGAAGGTTTTGGTGGCGCTGGACCCTTAGACCACCCAGGGGGCCTCTGATGTGTGACCATATACACTCACCATCTCACTTTAAATCAAACATCCCTTTTCCTTTACTCAAGTATCCCTGGCTGGCTTGGAACTCCAGCAACCATGGCCAGAAACTCACAGAGATCTGCCTGCCTTTACCCACAAAGTGCTTAGATTAAAGGCATGGGCCACCATGCCTGGCTCAAGTTAAATTTTCTTACTTTGAGCAGATCACAGATATAACACGAAGTTATAAGAAATAATACAGGGGCTTAGGGAGATGGCCCAGCAGTTAAGAACACTGGCTGCTCTTGCAGAGGACCCAGGTTCAGTTCTGAGCAACCACTCACGACTGATTGTACTTCAGTTCCAGGGGGTCTGATGCCTTCTTCTGACCGCCACTGGCACCAGGCACACATGTGGTGCACACAGATACACATGGGCAAAACAGTCATACACATAAAAAATAAAAACCAGTAAATATAAAAAAGAATACAGGGCTGGTACCGTGGCTAAGCAGTGAAGATACTTGGCACCATGCCTGATTGCCTGTGGTTGAGCCTCAAGCCCACACAGTGGAAAAAGAGAACCAATCTTTGACCTCCACAGGAGTACCACAGCACATCACCCACCTTCAATAAATAAATGTTTTTAAAAAATAAGAGGGCTGGTGAGATGGCTCAGTGGGTAAGAGCACCCGACTGCTCTTCCGAAGGTCCGAAGTTCAAATCCCAGCAACCACATGGTGGCTCACAACCACCCGTAATGAGATCTGACGCCCTCTTCTGGTGTGTCTGAAGACAGCTATAGTGTACTTACATATAATAAATAAATAAATCTTTAAAAAAAAAATAAGAGATTAACCGGGTATGGTGGTGCACCGCTGTAATCTGCGCACTTGGGAATTAGAGGCAGGAGGATTAAGAGTTATAGATCATCTTTGGCTACAAAGTTCAAGGCCAGCTGGGTTACATGAGACCTGGTTAAAAATAAATAGATAGATAGATAGATAGATAGATAGATAAATAAATAAATAGCTGGGCAGTGATGGCACATGCCTTTAATCCCAGCACTTGGGAGGCAGAGGCAGGTGGATCTCTGTGATTCAAAGCAAGCCTGGTCTACAGAGTGAGTTCCAGGGCAGCCAAGACTATATAGTGACACCTTGTCTTGAAAAACAGAACAAAACAAATAATAAAATGAAATTAAAAAAAAAAAAAAGTCAAGACAGACCGCAGAGAGCTCTCTTGGACCCCCTGCTGATCAAAACAATAAAACAGACAAAACAAAGAAACAAACAAACGGACATTAAGATGAAGGACGTTGGTCACCGTATGGACACCCTGTGCTGTCTTATGTTCTTGTCTCCTTCCTTTTCTCCATCTCCACAGCTTGTCATCTCAGAGATGTTACATGCTGGGTCAGGAAGATGGCTCACGAGCGCTTGCCCTACCAGCCTGCAGACCTGAGTCAGTCCTCAGGCATGGATGGATCTGTAATCACACAGCCAGCAGGAAATTCATAGGCCAGCCAGCCTGGAGTACTACAGCCTCGGGACAGAAATAAGAGAGACTCAGCCTTGAAATAAAGTGAAAGGAGAAAGCCCACTTCCTCGAAGGTAGTCCTCCACGCGTGGGCCCTGGCCCTGGCTTGTCCTCCTCCACTGAGATACAAATAAAACTGTACAAGAAAACGAGTAAAAGGGCCAACGCGTGTGCAGTTGCTGAGACAGTCGTCTTCTTTGCCTGCCTTGCCTGCGTGCCAACTGGGTTCAGGTATCAAAAGCCCACCTCCTGTCTTGATTTGGGAATTGTCTTCCAAGGGATGGGCACACACAGTTTATGTAGCCGATCCCTTGCTGAAGGACAGACGGCTGGATTGTTTCTAGTTTCTAGTGCAAAACATATAGGTTTTCGTGTGAACATATGTTTTCATTTGTCTGGGAACGGGCCCAGGATTGCTGGGTTCTGTGGTATGTGTGTATGCTTGGGGTGTGAGGAGACACCCAACTGTGTTCCAGGTGGCTTTGCCATTTCCATGTCTATCCTCCGTGAGAGTCTCCTCTCCTCATCTTCACCAGTGTTTCAGGAAGACACCATAGTTTACTGATGCTGCTCTGTCCTAATCTTCTCTGTTTATGTCATCATTTTATTTTTGCAGGTTTTTTTTTTTTTTTTTTTTTTTTTTTGAGACAGAATCTCACTGTGTAGCGCTGACTGGGCCTGGAACTTGCTATGTAGACCAGGGTGGTTTCAGACTTACAGAGATCCTCACGGGTCTGTCTTTCAAATGCTGGAATTACTAATGTGCACTTGGCTATTATTTATTTATTTATTTATTATCTATTGATGAGTCTGTCTTCTGTATCCCAGGCTGGACTCAGCTCATCACATAGCTGAAGGCGACCTTGAACTTTAAGCTCTCCTGATTCTGTGTCCCCACGGCTGGAGCTGTGTGTGTGTGCCACCACACCAGGGTTATGCTGTGCTGGGGACAGAGCCCAGGGCCTTGACCATGCTAGACAAACCCTACCCACTGAGCTGCACCACAGGCTCCCCATGTCTGCTCTATCTCTTATTTTACTCTTAGTGCAAGCAGCACACGGTGCAGGGCCTGTGGCCAGGTGCAGTTTCTTACTTAGGGGGCCATCCACTCTGAGCCACAGGCTTTGTCCCTTGCAAGAGCCATCAGCACCTGCGGATCATAGCAGTTTATTTTCTTCGATTTATTTGCTGGTTGAGGAATGGAGAAGTCTTTAAGTCTGTGTCTGTTGTGTGTGTGAGAGAGGGGGGAGAAGAGGGAGAGGAGAGGAAAGGAGAGGAGAGAGAGAGAGAGAGAGAGAGAGAGAGAGAGAGAGAGACTATACAGTTCTGACTGGCCTTGAACTCTCCATGTGAATCACATTGGTCTCAACTGTACAAAGACTGCCTGCCTCTGCCTCCTGAGTGTTGTGTGGTATCTTAACTCATGTGCAAAACTTCTTTCTCTTTACTTCCGCCACAGCCTCGGGGGCATGGCGGCATGGGGCGGGGTCTGGAGGTCTGTTATTACCCCATTTGGCCAGTGAAGCCATTGGTCCTCTGTGAGGTGGATGAAAGCCTGTGGACTGGCAGCTCTGTGTGCTGAGGTCAGGGAGCCAGGCTTGGCAGTGTGGGAGACTTGCCAGGGCCACGCTTGGTTCCAGGCTGTCATATCTTCTTCCAGAGATGTTTCTCATCTCAGTCCCTGTGACCTGATATAGTCCTTACAGCAGAAGGGACTTTGTGACTGTGCCCAGGGATTTTGAGATGGGACTTCTAGCCCAGATCATCACACTGGGACAAAGGCCATCATCAGGGCCCCACATAGAGGAGTGACAACACAGCAGAGAGGAGAGGCTATGATGGGCAAGGCTGGGGGCTGTCTTGAGTAGCTGACAGGGTAAATAAGAGACGTCTTCCTCAGAGCCACTGAAGGAATCTGGTCCTGATGATAGTCTCCAGAGGCCAAAATTCGGTCCTTTGAGTCCCCAAAGTGTGGCCATTGGTAGGAGTGGCCAAAGAACTCTGGGCACAAGACCTAACCTGTACCGGACACTATCTTGCCTTGTGGCCTCCCATCAAGAACTCAGCAGCTGGGGAGATCAATTGGGTTCCCTCCCCTTGGTGCTTAAATATTATTTAAATGTCACGTGCATTTAAAGGACCAAAGGGGTTAAAAAGGAAAGCAAGGCTGACTTCGCAAGTGCCCCAGTACCCAGTGGGAGGACTGGAACCCACTAGGTCCAGTGTCCCTCTCCGGGAAGAGTTCC
The DNA here is from genome assembly GCF_000001635.26 of Mus musculus. NCBI lineage: Eukaryota > Metazoa > Chordata > Mammalia > Rodentia > Muridae > Mus > Mus musculus. The sequence goes on along the minus strand of NC_000081.6, from coordinate 84,658,233 downwards.
TCCAGCATCAGGAGGACCACGGCCTCACTTCTGGTCTCCTTCCAGTTGGGGAGTCCCTCCTGCACACTTAGGCTCTGAGATGCAAAGGCAGCTGTGCAGCGTGCTGGGATCTGAAGAAGGGAAGAGGGTTAAGGCTTGGTGAGGAAGGAGTGTTTCTGCAGATCTTTCCTCTTGCTCTGCCCGACCTCTGCGTTTGAACCTCCGAGTCTTGACTGTTGTCCCATTTGCTGGGTTTGGTTTGGCTTTTCTTTATGTGCAGGGGTTGGGCGTGGGGACACTGCCTAACTGGTCTTTGGCCATGCAGCCACGCTGTGAATTCTGGAGCACAATGAGAGGAGCAGCTATTGAGATGCACTCTTTCCCTCCCCCTCTCCCTCTAGAATGAAAAGTCCTTGAAAGCAGCCAGCCAGCCTTTCAGCTGTGTCTCTGCAGACTGCATGGTAGATGCTTGGGGGGGGGGGGGGAGGTGGAAATGCCTGCTGAATGGCCATACCCTGTAGGCTTACAGAAACAAATCACTTTTGTTTGTGCTTGAGTGTAGCATCTGTGCCCTTCTCCACCTGCCCTCCACACCAGTGTATCATGCTTGTCCTTTGCACGAGTGTCCTACAGCTGTGCCTTGCACCTGTAATTGTCCTCCGCACCTGTGCCCTGCACCTGTGCTTCACATCTGTTCCTCACACCTGTGCCCCAGGGCCTGTGTCCTGCACCTGTGCATCTCACCTGTGCTCTGTGTGGATGCTTCATGCCCATGCCTTGCAATTATCCCTCACATGAGCGATCCACACTTGCATATCTCACCTGTGCCCATATTGGTGAGAGGAGCAAAGGACCCGTGGGATCCCAGGGTTTAGCTAGATCTGAGACTCTACCTTCTGCTTCCAGGCCAGAGAAGTCTCTGGCTGTGTCTCTCTGAAACTTCTGGGTTCTCCCTTGGGCTCTGAAGGTAAAACAGCATTCTCTGAATAAGACAACCACCGTTTCCATAAGAACAGCTGTGTCTGCTTGCAAAAGGTCATCACAGATGGGCTTGTTGACCATTGCCGTTCTAAAAAGATAGGACAGGGATGGATGCTAGACCCTTCAGCTAAATATCCAGCTTCTTGTATGCGATTCTACCCTAACTGCAGGTGGCCTTGGGATCTCAGGAAGGGTCTAGAGTATACAGGCTGTGGAAGAATGGGGCACTCTGGTCTCTTGTTAATTGCAGCTGATTTTTTCAACCTCAGCTAACCAGAAAAACTCTCTCTCTCCTTTTTGAAGATTTATCTATTTTCATTTTTACATGTATGGGTGTTTTGCCTGCATATATGTCTGTGTGCCACATGCATGCAGTACTGCCAGAGGCCAGAAGAGGGTTCTGGAGTCCCTAGAACCAATCGTTGTTAGGCATCATGTAGGTGCTGAGAATTGAACCTGGGTCTTCTGGAAGAGTAGCCGTGATTTTAACCACGGAGTTATCATTCTAGTCCAAAACAACAGATGCTTAAGTTAAATATATCATATGAACAGCCCCAATAGAATCTTTGAGGGACTCTCAACCTTCCCTGGAATACTTGGCAGTCAGGCCTCTGCCGTCTTACATTGCTTTCAGCATTCCTACCTTGCAAGGTCCAGGTAAGCTCTGAGCCCTGAATGACTTTTCTAACTTGTAGTTCCAAACAAACACAGGGTTATCCCCAGAACGACATAGTGAGGTCTGTCACAGCGGTACCCCATGACTCCGGAGCCAGTTTCTGTCCTAGTTAGTTTCCTGTTGATGGGATAAACACCATGACCTATAGAGCAACTTGGGGAGGAAAGAGTGTATTTCAGCTTACACCTGTGGTCCACCATGAAGGTAAGTTGGTCAGGAACCTGGAGGCAGGAATGGCAGCAGGGCCATGGAGGGCTGCTGCTTACTAGCTTGCTCCCCATGGCTTGTTCAGCCTGCTCTTTATACAACCGGGGGTGGGGGGTGGGGCACCTGCCTGAGGTGGCAGCACTTACAGAGGTCTGGCCCCTCCCACCTCAATCATCTATCAAGAAAATGTCCAACAGACTTGTCTCCAGGCCAGATTTGATGGAGGCATTTTCTTAATTGTGTCTCCCTCATGCAGAATAACTCTAGGGTATGTCAAGTTGACAAACAAAACCCCAAACCCCATGCAAGGGGAAAATGTTCCCTCCTCACAGACACAGAGTGGCTATCATCCATGTTGAGTGTAGACTGCTCAGTGGGGATGGGCTGGGGTCCCCTGTGCTTCATACACCCATGAATTGTCATTGGGAGCTTGTGAGGAGGGAGAGATAGATATTATTCATATATTTCCTCCAGTGAGGAATTTTGAGCAACATGGCTCCATCTTGGGGTGCAGCTGAAGGAACTGCACCCAGATGAGCTCATACCAGGAAGCTTTTCCCTTCTAACACAAGCCAAATGTCATATTTCGAGCAACTCCTCAGAGGCCCAGGACTTCTGAAGGCTTCCACATTGCCCCCCGCACCCCCACGTCTACCCTTGAGCTTGTGACAATCTGTCAGGATAAAAACTATTCCGAACAGACTCATGAGCCCCTCCCCTTGGCTGTCAGACTATGGAGATAATGCACCCCACGATTCTGGGATATTGATATTCCCAGGGGTTTCACACTGGGAAAAGAACAAAGCTGACTCCTAGAGCTGACCCAAGGAGGAGCTTGCATCCTAGGAAGAGATTCTGCACGGTCCTCATAGTTTATCAGACCACCTTGCAGAAGAGACTAGACGCAGACAATGATGGTAGGCGGGGCCCCGCTTGGACCAGGACTGCCTGGCTATGCACACTTCTTCCCCTTTATGTCAGCCTAAATATCTTGTTAGGACACAGAAGATGGCCTTGAGTAGGAAGCAGTCCCTGGGCCTCTGCGTTCACCTTCCCAACATGGCTATGTTGAATAAACTTCCTATTTTCTCCTCTCTGCGTGTTGCTTGTCTTTAATTGGCTTGTCGAGGACAGTTTGCTGAGCTTGGCTTGTTGGGGGGGCTGCCAGGGCCCAGACCTTAACTTGAGTAACAAGCCCACAGGGAAGCCTTGCAGCTGGGAAGCTGGGGTTGGAATGCAGAAGGACTCCCAGTTGCTCGGAAGAGCTTGAAGGGCAGGGCTGAAGAGCAGGGTGAGCGAGGCCTAAACGCTAATTCTGCCAGTTGCTATGATCAAGGTTGTGATGTTGGAAGCCCATGCGGTGGTTCTCAACCTTCCTAGCGCCGTGGCCTTTCTATTTCGTTCTTCACATTGTGGTCATCCCCAACCTTAAGATTGCTTTGTTGATGCTTAACTTAAATTTTCATAACTGTAATGTTGCTACTGCTATGAACCGTAATGGAATATATCTGCTATGCAGGATATCTGCAATGCGACTTCCCCTCCCCCCATAGCCTGGGAACTGCTACCATAGGGGTTGGGTTGCTTCTGTCCGCTAGGGAGAGCTGAGGGAAAGTCTCCCTCAACAGCAGGCTCACAGATTTACAGTTCCTGGGAAAGTGTCATCCTGCAGTCCTCAGCTGCCCTGCCAGTGAGTGTCCACCCTGGGTCCCCACAGAAGAGCCTGAGAGGATGAGGAGATCAGGACCCTGGTTCCAGGATGGGCACCTTTCCTTCATCCCCATGGGAACAGCTCTGGCCGGCAACTCTTCCTCCCCCACCCCAAGACATAGAACTTGATGATAAAGAGTCTAAGCTCCCTCCTCCATGCACACTCAGAAAGCCCGGCAGGCAGCTGCCCCATCCCCCGCCCCGCCCCGCCTCCCCCCACTCATCCACATCCTGTGTCCCAGGGTGGGATTAGTGACGAAGGCTGTGGTCTGGCATCCTGCCAGCAATCTGTCCTTCCGCGGCTGCTCTCAGGTTTCCATGTAGAGTCAGCACAGGCGCAGTTGGCCTGAGATGGCTGGCTTCTTGGAGAGCCTGCAGCCAGCCTGCCGTCAGCATCCCAGACCTTTCAACGGGTCCGTTCGGTGCTTTATCCACAGAGCCAGGGCTCTGTAGAACGCTTCTAGGTTTCCTACGCGAGCAACATACAGGCTGTTTAGCGCTTCCGGATCAAGGGGGGAATGGGGAGAGCCGAGATCCATGTCTTATGCCGGGCTGCTGGAGAAAGCTTCCGATTTACTGTGACGTTAGTCTATACGTTCTTGGAATTTCTTTACCGGTTGGTGGGGTATCCCTTTTTTTTTTTTAATTTGTTTGAGGATTATTCGTTTTTGCATCTATTGAAGACATTTGTCCTTAAAATTTTTTTTTTTTTTTTTAATTCTGGGGCTGGGGCTGTAGCTCCGTTGGTAGAATACTCGTCTAGCACACACAAAGCCCCAAGTTCCACCCACAGCATGGCATAAAACCAGGTAGGGTCCCAGCACCGACCAGGAGTTCAAAGTCCTTCTTGGTTATAGAGCAGAGTCAAAGCTATCTTGGGTTGCTTGAGATCCTCACAAAGTTATAGATTCTGTGTGATGGCTTAGATGGTTATATATCCATAACCCTAGAATTCTTTCTTTCCTTTTTCAAGACAGGGGTTTTCTATGTAGCCCTGACTGTCCTGGAACTCACTCTGTAGACCAGGCTAGCCTTGAACTCTATCTGCCTGTCCAGGACAGCCAAGGTTACAAGAGAAACCCTGTCTTGGAAAAACCAGAGGGCGGGGGTACTCTATTTTGATTTCTTGGGATAGGGTCACATGTAGTTCAGGTTGACTTTGATTTCCAGATAGCACCCCCACACCCCGCCTCTTCTTTATCTATTTTATTGCAGAGCCTATAATGCCTACTTGATGGTCAGGGTTTAGCTGAGCCAAGTTGAGCCAGATAAAGACTTTCATTAGCCTGGGCTCTCCTCTGAGCGGAGCCTCATGTCCTCAGTCAGCCCTCCCCAGCCCTGGCACAGAAGGGCTGAGCTGGCTGTGTGGCTGAGGAGGTCGCTACACTGGATTCTTCACCTTTCGACTGAGCGGATTCCTGGAATCTAAGAGCATGAAAACTCATAACCCTGCGGGACTCCCAGCTCTGTTTCTGAATTCTAGGCCCCATCTTACCCTCTGCCACTGCACTGCTTAAAACCCGGGGATGGGGAAGGAGATGCCCCACAAGGGAACCCCCAGACCTCCGTCTACCTGACAGCCTGTGTGTCTTCACACCCGGTTAGCTCTTCATCCAAAGCCTTCGTTTTGTCTCCTACATGGGATGAGCCTTGCTCAGATCTGGAGTTTCTGGGCTTTGCTTGATTTTCTTTGGACCTCCATCCTTGTACCCTTTCTTACACTGGCCTTTCTTAGTGGCCCCAGAGAAATGTGGCATTTAAAGTTTGTTTGTTTGTTTGTTTGTTTTTTGAGACAGGATTTTACTAGGGTAAGCTTGACTGACCTAGAACTCATTAGATAGATCAGGCTGGCCACAAACACATAGGGATCTGTCTGTTTCTTTTCTTTTTTTTTAGATTTATTTTATTTATATGAGCACTTTGTAGCTGTCTCTAGACACACCAGAAGAGGGCATCGGATCCCATTACAGATGGTTGTGAGCCACCATATGGTTGCTGGGAATTGAACTCAGGACCTCTAGAAGAACAGTCAGTGAGCTATCTCTCCAGCCCAATTTGTCTGTTTCTATCTCCTAAGTTCTGGGTTTGAAGATGTATACCCCCATGCCCTGCCATTTTCATATGTATGTGTGTGTGTTTGTGTGTGTGTTTATATATTTACATATATGTGTGTATATGTATATATAAAATTTTGTGTGTATGAGTATTTTGCCTGCATGTATGTCTGTGTACCACTTGTGTGCCTGGTGCCTGTGGAGGTCAGAAGAGGGTATCAGATCTCTGGAACTGGAGTTAGAGAGAGTTGTAAGCTGTTACATGAGTGCTAGGACCTAAATCCCAGTCCTCTGCAAGAACAGTCAGTGCTCTTAAACATAGACCCACCTCTCCAGTGCCTCTAACTCCTTTTGAGAAGAGTCTTATGTATCCAAGGCTAGTCTGGAACTCCTTAGGGAGCCAAGGATGGTCTTGAACTCCTGATCCTCTTACCTCCAGCTTCCCAAGGCCTAAGACTACAAGTGTGTACCCCACATTTGGTTTATGCCCTGCTTGGGGATTGAACTAACTCTCTCTCTCTCTCTCTCTCCCTCTCTTTGGTTTTTCGAGACAGGGTTTCTCTGTGTAGCCCTGGCTGTCCTGGAACTCACTCTGTAGACCAGGCTGGCCTCAAACTCAGAAATCTGCCTGCCTCTGCCTCCCAAGTGCTGGGATTGAAGGTGTGCGCCACCACCACCCGGTTCGGGATGCTTATGTTTAGGTAGCCATCTTTTCTGTATGTTCTTTTAATGATTTACTTCCATCTTTATTATCTTTAACTATCTGTGTGTACGCATGAGTAGGGCTCTAAGAATCCAGAAGATAGTGTCAATTCCCATGGTAGATGGAGTTATAGGCATTTGCCAGCCACCCGTCATGGGTACTGAGAACCAAACATGGGTCTTCTACGGGAACAGCAAGTGCTCTTAACCTCTGAGCCACCTTCCCAGCCCCAATCCTTAACGATTTTCAAGCTTACTAATGTTTAACGAACTACCTAATAACTGAAGTTTTTAGGGCAAAATCCTGAGCTCCAGCGCTACAGGTTAGACCTGGCCTTTCCTTCTCAAATTACCACTTAAAGAGACAAACAGTCCTAAAAAGCAGAGAGATTTATTCCTTGTGGCCAAACTGGGAAGGGGAATAAAGAGTATCCCTAGTTCATCTTTGGGGTTGTGACACAGGTCTAGATTTAAATAGAAGAAGAATTAGAGTAGGCCCAGGATGTTTGCATAGTGAAATATCCCAGGGAAGGTGCAGCCCCAACACCACGTCCTCAGCTCTGGTCCTGCAAGGTGGTCTCAAGACGTCTGTATTGCTGTCCTCACTTGAGGGTTCCAGTTGCCTCCACACCAGGGGTCTCCTCGTTGATAACTGTGCCCATGTTGGGTGTCTGTCTCTTGTGGTAAATATTATTTGGGGGTTTCTACCCTACCTTTGATCTCAAAAGCTATAAAACATTTATATTTACAATGAGTCTTGAAGTAGATAGTAACCCTCTATGTTATTTTTCCCTACTTCTCTGTCAATAATCCCGAGATATCACTTGCTGTGTTTTGCCTGGACTGCTCCTGCTCCAACAGGCCAGCTCTCATGGCCATGTACTCACAGTCTACCTACCCTATGGTGCCTTCTTCCTTCTTCCCTTCCCTCTCTTCCTGGTCCCTGCCTTAGACCCCAAGCCTGGGAACCAAAGTCCTATCTACTTCTCTTCTGCCCAGTTACATGTTGTAGGTATCTTCAACGAATAATTTTAAATTAAGAAGCAAGGTTTGCACAACAAAAGCTAGCATATGCGAGAATTCACTCATCTTGAGGCAACTAGACCATGGGATACAGAATTTAGCATTACAATACATAGCAACAGACCAGACCTCAACATCTGTCCCTTAAGGGTTTGGTCTTTCTGGAGTCTGAGCTGACTCCAGGTTTAGGAGGACAACTTGCATCTGTGTCTTCAAAGGAGATCAAATGACTTGGGCAGATACTTCTTGAATGACTGACACACCGGCCTGAAGAGGTGAGTGGGTGACCCCAAGGAAAGGAGTCAGACACAAAACAAAGGCAGAGAGGCCCAACTTTGAGTTTACTCTGTGGACCCAAGTAATTCAGCTTTTTTCTCTTTTCTTTCTTTCTTTCTTTCTTTCTTTCTTTCTTTCTTTCTTTCTTTCTTTCTTTCTTTCTTTCTTTCTCTCTTTCTCTCTTTCTCTCTTTCTCTCTTTCTCTCTCTCTTTCTCTCTCTCTCTCTCTTTCTGTCTCTTTCTTTCTCTCTTTCTCTCTCTTTCTGTCTCTTTCTTTCTCTCTTTCTCTCTCTTTCTCTCTCTTTCTCTTTCTTTCTTTCTTTTTCTTTCTTTCTTTCTTTCTTTCTCTTTCTTTCTTTCTTTCTTTCTTTCTCTCTCTGTCTTTCTTCCTTCCTTCCTTTCTCTCTCTCTCTATCTCTTTCTTTCTTTCTCTCTCTCTCTCTCTCTCTCTCTCTCTCTCTCTCTCTTTCTTTCTTTCTTCCTTCCTTCCTTTCTTTCTTGGCAAGGTTTCTCTGTGAAGCCCTGGCTGTCCTAGAACTTACTCTGTAGATCAGGCTGGCCTTGAACTCACAAAGATCTGCCTACCTCTGTCTCCCAAGTACTGGGCTTAAAGGCATGCACCACCACTGCCAGCCAACTTTATCGAAAAAAAGCTTCTAAGTGTCTGATTTATCTTGTCCACCCTGAGCCAGAAGATATCGTTAGTTCCCTTCCCACCTTCCAAGACATTCAAATTACATAGTAGAGTGTGGTGATTTCCTAGAAGAATTCTGGGGCAGAGGGAGGCAAGGTGACAGGCAGGGAGAAGTCAGTGGATCTCTACTCGTACTGGCCTCTGTTCCAAAGAGTGTGTGGAAGTTCCATCCCATGGTGGATGCTCCTGACTGCGGAACTAAGAGGATCTGAAATAATGAAGAAAATCAGCATCACCACCTTCTGTTACAGAACTCAAGTTCATTGCTCACCACTGAAGAAGGTAATGACTCAGGGCAAGTTGTTGGAACAAGACAAATGATTTGAAAAGCCAGTCAACTTAAAGATGAGAGAGTACCTTAGTTATGTTCAGCTGAGAAGGGAGTCTCAAATGAGAAATTGCTAAAATCAGATTAGCCTGTGGATATGTCTTTGGTTAGACCATTTTGATTGTTAATTTATGCAGGAGGGCACAGACCACTACAGGTGGTACCATTCTCTAGGCAGGTAGTCCTAGGCTGAATAAGAAAACTAGCTAAGTATGAGCCTGAGTGAGTCAGCAAACCTTGTTCTTTTGGGATTCCTGTTTGAGCTCCTGCCCATATTACCTTCAGTGATGAACTGTGACCTGGAAGTGTAACCAAAATAAGCCCTAAGTCAAGTGTTAGTTAGTTTGTTTGTTTGTTTTTTGTTTTTTCCCACAGTAACAAAATGAAACTAGAACTGGGACTATGATCAACCTGATTCACCCAGAGACCCCAAGAGGCACAGCAGGAGTTGTGTTGATGGCCAGGAAGTAGTGAATGACTGGAGAATCATTCGCAGGCACTTGGCTAAGGAGCAGCACTGCCTTTGTTATCATTTTTGTGTCTTCAGTCTTGAACAGGTGTATCACAGAGCTAGGCAGAAATCTAACCCTGAGGTTGAGGTAGCAAAGGACTCAGGCACTTTATGCAGGCAGAGGTGCAGGGCCTTTCTACCTATGTTTAAGTCCCCTTCTGACAGTTGCAAGACTCTGGGGAAGAGTCAGCACTTTCAACAAAACTAGCCTTTGCGTCTTAGAAAACAAGGGCAGATGAATGCCAGTCAGAAGCCTTATTATCTGCAGCAGGACTAACAGGAAGTAGATACCAGCTGCATAGCCTCCAGAATAAGTATTTTTTTTTAAGTCACTAGAGGTTGGAGGGATTGAAATTTCCCTTGGGTGATCTTTACCACAGATACATTGTAGCAGTGAGTTTATCCTACACTGTTTTGTGTTCCTGGCAGGTCCCACACTTCCAGCCAGGAACTCTTTAGATCTGCAAATGAAAAACACACACATTAGCTTATTTTTAGTATGCTGTTTAGCTCAGTGGTTGGGCACTTCTAATCCTCTGCCTGCTACCCTAGGCCCACTTACCTGAAATCTCACATGGCTGATTGGCTTTATCTCCTGCAGCTCCTATGTCCATCCCTATCTCTTTCCCAAGGCGTGTCAATTCCTCTCTCCCTCTTGCACCACAGCCTATGCAACTCTAAGGGCCCTGCCCCGTCTCCCTTTTCCCAGCCATTGGCTGCTGGCATCTTTATTGATTGATCAAAACCCAACTGGGGACGAGGACCATTAGTGTTTGGACACGCAGATTCCTGATTGAATCAAAGCATTAGAACCAATGTCCAACAACAGGACTCTCAGAGATCCTGGGGTCACCTGCATGGATGTTTCCCAGGTGTGTTTAGGTCTGTGTATCAGTTATTTTTCTCATTGCTGAGACAAAAAATTTACTGACAAAAACAACTGAAGGAAGAAAAGAAGGAAGGGTGTGTTGTAGCTCACAGTTTGAGGGTATCGTCCATCATGGTGAACAAAGTATGGTAGCAGGAGCATGTGATGTCTGGTCATGTTATATCTGCAGCCAGGAAGAAGAGATATTGATGCTGGCACTCAGCTTGCTGTCCCCTTTTTACTCAGTTCAGTCCCTCAATGGTGCCACATATGTTGAGGGCAGAGCATTCCACTTAATTAACTCGATCTAGAAACCGTAGGCTTAGATTTTTCAAAACCTACTTTTATCAAGTGTTCTCAAATGTGTCGACCTCCCCTTCTTTCAGCCCACTGTCCAAAGGTAGGGGAGAAAAGATGATAAATAGGACCAGGGGATGCAGACCTGTTTAGAAATAGTTCTTTGGGGGGGCGATTCTAATCTCCATTTATAGGGATACCAGCAGTTCAGTTCAGTAGTGTCAGGATAGCAAACAGGAATCAGCAGTGGTGGCATGATCCAGCAGAAACCTCTAGGCCTCCACTGAATCAGCAAGAGTCAGCAGGAGTGACCAGAACCAGCCGGGACACCAGGAGGAGTTCTCTGAAGTGCCTCTCTCAAAGAAATGAAGATCAGTGAAGACCTGAAACACAGTCCTCCCAAGGGTCTTGCCTCAGCAAAATACCATGTGAGTCTGCATCACATGATACAACCAGAAACTTCCACTTGAAGAAAATTCCTCATAGACGTGTTTACAGGATCACCTCTTCAGGGATTCTAGGTCCTGCTAAGTTGACCATGTTGGTTACTTTTCTGGTCCCATGATAGCCCATCACAACCATGGTAACTAATAGAGGAATTTACTGGTTTATGGTTCCAAAGCGTTTCGAGTCTATCATAGTGGAGAAGCATGGTCGCAGTCAGGCATGGCACCTGGAGTGGAAAGCTGAGCGTTCACAGCCTCAACCACATGAAGCAGTAAGAGGGGTGGGTGTGACCCTGCCTGCCTCTGGGGATCATTGGTTGATAGAGGTCCATGAGGGTAAGGATAAAGGGAACAGAAATGATAGATGAAGCTGGGCGTGGTGGCGCACGCCTTTAATCCCAGCACTCGGGAGGCAGGGGCAGGCAGATTTCTGAGTTCAAGGCCAGCCTGGTCTACAGAGTGAGTTCCAGAACAGCCAGGGCTATACAGAGGTCTAAAAAAACCAAAACAAACAAACAAACAAAAAAATAACCAAAAAAAAAAAAAAACCAAAAGAAAAAGAAATGATAGATGAGGCTAGGGTTGGGGGATGGAGGAGGGGAAGTGGGGGTTGGGGTGGGTTTTGGAAGCCCTGTGAGTACAAATAGAAATGATGACACTGGGAACAGTTGCAGGGAGACAGATCAACTTTACTTGGACTGATTCAAGGCTTATATAATTCTGGGGATGGGGGTCAGAATATCCAGGACGGGCCAAGGTTTATGGTACTAAATCTCAGGTGCTAGCTGAATGGGTTTTTATTGGGAGAAAGGAAGTTGAACTTGTTTGTTGTTGTTGTTGTTTGGTTTGTTTGTTTGTTTGTTTGTTCGTTTTGAGACAGGGTTTCTCTGTATAGCTCTGGCTGTCCTGGAACTCACTCTGTACACCAGGCTGGCCTTGAGCTCAGAAATCCACCTGCCTCTGCCTCCCAAGGGCTGAGATATTAAAGGCGTGCGCCACCACTGCCTGGCAGAAGGTGAATTTGTAATCTAGCTAAGGCTACAGGTAGAGGTGTGTGTGTGTGGGGGGGGGGGTGGATTTTGAACTCCCCTGACAAGGTCAGAGAAGGGAGAACCCTGCCAATGAAGGAAATTTTCCATAGTGTGCTGAATTTAAAAGGCTATCCAGACAATGGTAGACTTTGACCTTAATTACCAGGGTTTCCCCCACAGGTAGGGGGAGAACTGGAAGTTGAGTGAGGCTATAGACTCTCAAAGCCCATTCCCTGTGATGTACATCCTCTCATAAGGTTGTACCATTTAAACCTCCCTGAACAGCACCACTAAGTGTTCAAAAGCATGAGCCTGTGGAGGACATGTCTTATTCAAACCACCACATTGGCAATGAATAATAGGGACCAATATTAACCATTATATCTATGTTCTGACTGCAGGACTGCAGGTATGTTCCCCGGCCTTTAGAGATGCTTAGTACACACATGCACAACGAAGAAGATAGCTGGATGGGAAGATCACAGGCCCTGGCCCTAGCTCAGGCATTACCAATGCGTACTGTGTCACTCATGCTGTGTGAAACTAGTCCTGGGGAAACACAGATAAATGTATATACTCAACATAGACAAAGAGCCAACAGATCAAAGTAAGGATACCACCAAAGTTTAACCTAGTGAATCAGTGAGTTTATTGGAGTTACTTACAGAAGTATGGGTTTATGGCTACTTACAGGAGCAGCAACAATTCAAAGATAGCTATATCACAAAGGCCACCCCAGCATGGGTGACAGCTGATGGCAGCCAGAACCCTGGAGCTCTTTGTATTACTTGGAAGCAGCTTAACAGGTCAAAGAGTCTTTCTTCCAGGCAGCTCAGCTGTTCTGTGTCTCCTCAGCTGTCCTTATCACTTATTTGACCTGGAGGAATGGGGGCTGTGAGCCTAGTGCATCTGGTCAGTTTCAGGGACTTCCTGAGACTTGTGAGTTGTTGACATCCACAGTCTTTTTTTTAAAGATTTATTTTATTATTATACATAAGTATACTGTAGCGGTCTTCAGACACACCAGAAGAGGTTATCAGATCTCTTTATGGGTACTTGTGAGCCACTATGTGGTTGCTGGGATTTGAACTCAGGACCTTCGGAAGAGTAGCAGTGCTCTTACCGACTGAGCCATCTCTCCAGCCCCGACATTCTCAATGTTAAGGAGCTTCTCTTCCTGGTGGAATATTTGAATTCAATGGAAAGTGATGAGGATATGGCCCTAGTCTTGGGAGGAGGTAGCTCTACTGGGACAGGTTTTGTTTGTTTGTTTGTTTTGTTTTGTTTTGTTTTGTTTTTTTGAGGCAGGATCTTACTCTGCATCCTTGGCTGGCTTGGAACTCACTACATAGACCCAAATGACCTCAAACTCAGAGATATGCCTTTCTATGCCTCCCTAGTGCTGGAATTAAAGGCTTGGACAGGTTTTTGTTTTGTTTTTTTTGTTTTGTTTTGTTTTGTTTTGTTTTTTAAAGGCAACGTGTTAGTCCAACAGCAAATGGGGCTCTGTTGGAAATCTTCTGGATGTCAATGTAAGTGCTGAGTGTTCCACATTTAGACAAGTTCACTGCCATCAGATAGGAGCCAAGAGGATGAAGATGTCCTAGGATGCTGCTTCTGCTTCTGCTTCTGCTTCTGCTTCTGCTTCTGCTTCTGCTTCTGCTTCTGCTTCTGCTTCTGCTGCTGCTGCTGCTGCTGCTGCTGCTGCTTCTTCTACTTCTTCTTCTTCTTCTTCTTCTTCTTCTTCTTCTTCTTCTGCTTCTGCTTCTGCTTCTGCTTCTGCTTCTGCTGCTGCTGCTGCTGCTGCTGCTGCTGCTGCTTCTTCTTCTTCTTCTTCTTCTTCTTCTTCTTCTTCTTCTTCTTCTTCTTCTTCTTCTTCTTCTTCTTCCTCCTCCTCCTCCTCCTTTCTTCTTCCTCCTCCTCTTCCTCTTTTTCTCCTCCTCCCCTTCTCCTCCTCCTCCTTCCTATTCTTATTCTATATTTATTCTTTGTGAATTTCACATCATGTTCCCCAATCAGCCCTTTGCCTTTGCAATCTCCCTGACTTAAAAACAAACAAACAAACAAACAAACAAACAAACATACCCAAACAATCTCTTTTTTTTGGAAGGTGTAGTGTATCACAGTGTGTCATACAAGATATCCATTTGTCTGCACATCTTGCAAATGTTCATTGCAATGAGTCCTTGATCCGGTTTGAGGCCTCTGGCTTCTGCTACACCATCAATACTGGGTCCTCACTAGTATTCCTCTTGGATATCCCGTTGTTGCCCTATGTTATGGAAATCCTGCAACTGTGTATCTGCAGGACCAGACCTTCATGCACTCCAGCAGTTCATAGGTGGGGCAAATGTTGGGGGTTGGCCAACTCAAAGCCCTGGATCTGGACTTGGGTGGTAGCTGAGCTGTCAGCCCACCAATCTTCCTGCACCCACACCACCAAGATGAGCTCTCCAGCACTGCCCAGATCACCCAATGTGCACCCTTGAGTCCAGCTCTACTGTGCTGCCCAGGTAAGGTGCAGGGCCCACCAGTGATGGATTGGGCCAGTTCTCCCTCTTTCATGACCTCCAGGTCGGAGAAGGGCTGAGTGGCACCTCTGACTTGCTTCTGACCTTGATATACTCTGGAAGAGTGCGGGTTAGAGATTCTAGCTTTTTAGCTTTTGAAATCCCTTTGCTACCCCTTTGCAAACACCCTCGGTGAAAATCCATCTTGGAACAATGATACAGAAGCAACTTCTACATTTTCTTTTGAGCTGCTTTAAGATTTTCTCTGAGGAGTAGTGGCTACAGGTGTTGGACACTCCAAAAGACAGGACAAGGTGCAGAAAAGAGAGTCTTGGTATATATGCTTGCTGAGAAAAGCAGTCATGGGGGTGTTGGAGACAATTTCTGTGGCTTTCCCATGCCTGTGTGTATTGGTCATGAGAGACTCTAGCTACTCTTTGCTCTGGACTGGCCTTGTGAGGATTTGCTATTGATGAGTTTGTTTTCTCAGCTGTAGGAGCACAGGCCTGTGGGCTGAGCAGGGGGAGGGTCTTAAGATAAGGGAGTGTGGTTTTCACAGTTCTCAAAACGGGAGTCAGAAATCAAAGCATGAGCTGGGGCCCTTCTGTCTGAGAGAGGGATCTGGATAGAGAGGCTCCTTCCCACCTCTTCTGGCTACTGCTCCAGTCTCTGCCTCTGTCCTGTCATGCTATCTTCCCTTCCTGTGTGTGTGTGTGTGTGTGTGTGTGTGTGTGTGTGTTATCTAATTTACCCTCCTACAAGCATAGCAGTCCCTCCCTGTGTGTATGTGTGTGTCTGTGTATGTAATATAATTTTCCCTCTTACAAGCACAGCAGTCCTTCTGTGTGTGTGTGTGTGTGTGTGTGTGTGTGTGTGTGTGTGTGTGTGTGTGTAATATAATTTCCCCTCTTACAAGCACAGCAGTTCCACTGAATGAAGGGCCCACCCTTGCCCAGTGAGAGCTCAGCTGGGCTTTCCCATGTCTGCATAATTTTTCTGCCAAGTCTCTGTTCACAGGTTCCAGGTGGACATGAACTGTTGAAAGAAACTTCTCAACACACCCTGAAGAAACAGCCTGGGAAAATGGAGATGCTTCTACACTCCCCCCCCGCCCCCCCAAGTGGATGGCAGAGTTCTGCTGCCCAGGATCCCTGAGTTCCAGGTGCCTGCTTGCTGTCCAGCATGGGGGCCCATGCCACTCTATGTTGCTGCTGTAAACGTGCAGTGACAATACAGACCCTCTGGCTCCTGCTGCTACCTTGCCACCGCGGTCCTTGATTTATTTGCACTCGTCTGGTGTCTCCCGCCAGGATCCATGGCACTTGGTAGGCTCCCCCCTCAGCTCTGAGATGCTTCTCAGATGCTCCGTGGCGGAACCTGTGCCCGAGGGAATGGCATCATGCGAAGCTGAGAGTGTGAGACTGTGGGTAGAGATCCAGGATGAGGGGCCGGCAACATGACTCAGGCAGTGAAGGTGATTGTTGCTAAGCTTGATGACCTGAGTTCAATTCCTGGGACCCACAAACCTGGTGCCTCACAAGGTGCCTAGCTGTGTAAGAGGAACTCCTGCCCCCTGTTCTACAGCTTCGGGAAGAGAGTCAGAGAGACAAGGCCATCCGAAACACAGGCTATCCCTTCTGGTTAGTATATAGTTGCACAGGCTAAGTAAGTCATGGCTCTCCCAGCATCTTCTTCTCAGATAGTGCTCCTACTGTACTGGAGAGCCTGGTGCTGAGGTCTTGGTGACCATGCCCAGTCTGTGTGAGCCTTCAGCCCCACCCCTGGGTCTGAACCAACAAGTGACTCATGTAAGTTTGGAAGGAGCAGAGGAGTGGAGTGAACACTTTAACCAAACCCTTTTGAATAAAAGCCTCAAGATTTAAGCAGTCCTGGCCAGTGTGGAAGGCTTTCTTGGAAGCCAGGCTCTTGTGAGCTGAGCCTTGCCTACTGGGGTCTCCAGAGATCCAGGCTTTGGCATATGGCAGACACTTTTTATAAATATTTCTCCCATCTAAGTGCCAACCGGGACTGAGCCTCCTTAGTTTCTGGGGTCAGATGAGATAGAATGTGTGCCCAAATGTGTCGATGTGGTAGAGTTTCTTGGCTGAATGGTGCCTCTGGGGAGGTGCATCCCAGACCTCGAGTCTGCTAGCCCAGGCTCTGCTTCAGTGTGCTGTGCAGTTTCACGCCAGCACCTTGTCTCTCTGATGTTCAGTTTCTTGGTTCATTAAGTAGCAGGGTGTTGAGAGGGCCTGAGATCATGAGAGAGAAATGATTGGCCTCATAGTGCCAGGGGGCATCAGGCAATCAGTCCTTTATGGCTGCCATCGGTTGTCCAGATGGATCCCAGGGCATCTGCCTGACTCAGGCTGGCTTGGATGTCTGGAGTGGCTGTGGGCTCTGGGTGCTGACTGTAAGAGATGGATATCGGCTCAAGACCCCCCAAGATCAAGTTCTCAGCACAAAGGAGATGTAGTTGCCCCAGAGAGACAAAGTGCAGGGAATAAGAGTCAAAGACAGGACATGAGGGAGAAGGGGGAGGGGACAAGGGAGAAGGGGGAGGGGACAAGGGAGAAGGGGGAGTGGACAAGGGAGAGAGGGCAAGGGCATTTGTCCCAGAGTCGAGAGGCACAGGTCTGCCTCTGGATAGTGAGAAGGCAGACGTGGCCCTTAGGCAAATGGCAGTTTATGAAGATAAAAGGGGGAAACCCTGCGTTAGGATGCAGTGTTTAATTTTGATTAGGCAGGTTAACTAGGTGAGCCAAAGCTTTCGATTGCTGGATGTCAATACTTTGATAGCTGGACCTTGGTAGTCAGTCAGCCTCAGGACAAGTAGACAAATAAGCGAATAGACTTTGGTGGCCAGCTTTAGGAATGCGAGGCAGAGGGCATGGGAGAGAAGGGCAAGGCCTGACAGAACTATGTGTGGCGTGCTCCGGCTGGCTAGAGTCCCTTCTCTGTCTGCAAGGGGCTCTGACAAGGGTCTGGTTGTGCACATTGGTACAGTTCTCTAGGTTTTGACTCACAGCCCAGGCTGGCTTGAGCTTGCAGTCTTCTGTTTCAGCCTCCACAGCAGTGGGGTTACTGGATATATGCCACCATGCTCAATTCCCCTGGACGCTATTATAGAGTCCTTCCAGTTCACTGTTGCCGGTGTTCAGGAGTGGTGTTCTGGGCCAGAGATAGTGCTGAGGTAAAAGGCATAAGCCACCCACTCAATGCAAAGATTGTTAAAAAAAAAACGATTTTAATTTTATGTGCATTGGTGTTTTGCCTGCATGCCTGTCCGTCTGGGGGTATCAGATCTTCCAGAACTGGAGTTATGGATGGTTGTGAGCTGACATGTGGGTCCTGGGATTTGAACCCTGGTCCTGTGGAAGGACAGTCAGTGTTCTGAACCGCTGAGCCTTCTCTCTATCTAGCCCTTGATGCCGAGATTTTAGAACGTCAACATCAAGCCCAGTTTGTGGCTCACAATTAGAACCAGAAAATAGGTTCTCCTCAGTGCAGTGAATGCAGTGTGCCAGTGCTGACTCCCCTCAGGGTCCTCACAGCAAGTTGACAAAAGTGTGTGTGTGTGTGTGTGTGTGTGAGAGAGAGAGAGAGAGAGAGAGAGAGAGAGAGAGAGAGAGAGAGAGAGAGTGCCTGTCTGTCTCCAAGCCCAGCCTAGTCCTCACCCATGGGGGCATGTCCATATCTAGCTGAAGAATGACTATTGAGGAACACAAATGAATGACAGAGGCTCCCTGGTGTCCCCTCCCTGGTGTGTCTCTCCCTGGTGTCCCCTCTCTGGAGTCCCCTCCCTGGTGTCTCCTCCCTGGTGTCCCCTCCCTGGTGTCCCCTCCTTGGTGTCTCCTCCCTGATGTCTCCCTCCTGGTGTCCCCTCCCTGGTGTCCCCTCTCTGGAGTCCCATCCTTCGTTCCTCAGCCACAGCTGGCAGAAGCTCAAAGACTGAGCAGTGTCCACTGGCCAGCTGCACTCTGACCCTTGCTCTCCTGAGTGGCCTCTCAGCCCATCTGGAAGCAGAAGGGCCTGCCCCCAGGGCCCCAAGCCTCCAAAGTGGGAACAGATATCTCCAGTCACTTAGACTGTGAGGAAGCCCAGGCCCCTATCTCTCCTCAGCCTCCAAGCCAAGCAGTTCTGGGAGGGGACAGTTAATTTGAAAAATGTTTCCATGGTTGAATGGAAACTTCTGCTGGGCAAAGGGAAGAAAGGAATTGTTAACGAACTACAGAAGCCCAGGGCCTTTCATCTTCAGTTCTTGGAAGAGCCAGACTGTTCTGGCCTGGAACAGCGTGTTCTCCCAAATAGCCCAGGCACAGCCAGCCAGGGAGCACGGGCTTTGGAAGATGACCACAGAGTGGCCATCACCAACCATCCCGGATGTGCACATGTCCTGTCTTGTGACCCTCTTTTGTGTGCTCATTTAAAGAGGGTCCAGAAGCTGGGACTGCACTTTGGACCCGGGTCCCTGGGAATTCTAACCACACAGGGTTTACCCTGAAAGCGAGCCTCAGACAGCTCAGAGGAACTTAGCCGTTTAGGTCAGGGACGAACGCCATAGAGGAAGAATCAGCCAGGCAGGGCCTGGTAGAGGTTCACCCTGGGTCTCTGGCAGCAGCTTAAATGTCTGCATTTTCTGGAGGCCCATCTGGCTGCAGAGTTCAGGAAGTCAGAGGACCGAGTGGGGCTCAGGGAACTTCTGGGATGTGGGAAGAGGTTTACACTGTCTACTGGAGCACAGCTCATAACTGCAGGAAGGCATACTCACACTCAAAGTTCATCTTGAAGTTAGAAATGCCAATGCTGAATAGAATGCATGGGGGGGGGTGTGGGCATGTGTGTATGTGTGTGTGGCTGTGTGTGTATGTGTGTGTGTCTATGTGTGTGTTAGGGTGTGTGTGTGTGTGTCTGTGTGTGTTAGGGTGTGTGTGTGTGTCTGTGTGTGTGTCAGGGTGTGTGTGTCTGTGTGTATTAGGGTGTGTGTGTGGCTATGTGTGTTAGGGTGTGTGTCTGTGTGTGTTAGGGTGTGTGTGTGTCTGTGTGTGTGTTAGGGTGTGTGTGTGTGGCTGTATGTGTTAGGGTGTGTGTGTGTGTGGCTGTGTGTGTTAAGGTGTGTGTGTGTGTGTTAGGGTATGTGTGTGTGTCTGTGTGTTAGGGTATGTGTGTGTGTGTGAAGTTAGGGATGTGGGTGAAGCATTGGCTTTTGTCTTATGTTTCTCTCCCTGGTTGTGACAAGATACCAGACAGTAGCTGCTTAAGAAGGAGGGGTTTGTTCTGCCTCACAGTTTGAGACACAGGGGGTGTTGCAGGCCTTGGGTCACACTGTGAGCTCAGCCAGGAAGCAGAGAGACATGTGACCTTTTCCTCTTTCAGTCTGAGATGCCAGCACACAAAGGCTTCTGCTGCCTGTTAAGGGTGGGCCTTCTCATTTCAGTTAAACTTCTCTGAAAACACACACACACACACACACACACACACACACTTTCCCCACAACTTCTTCACCCTCACATACACACACATGCATACATGCACACACAGAAACATAAACACACGCGCGCACACACACACACACAGACACACACAGACACACTCGGAGATGGTCTCCCAGGAGATTCTAAATCCTGTCAGGCTAACTATAAAAATGAATCCTCACAGGCTGTCTTAGTCAGTGTACTCAGTGTTCTACTGCTGTGAAGAGACACCAAGACCATGGCAACTCTTATAAAGGAAAGCGTTTAATTGTGGCTTGCTTACAGCATCAGAGACTTAGCTTATTATTGTCAGGTGGAAGAGCATGGTGGAGCACAGGCAGACTTGGCGCTGTAACAGTTGAGAGTTCTACATCCAGATCTGGAGGCAGCATGAAGAGAGAGAGTCTGGCCCTGGGTTGAGCATTTGAGACCCCCAAAGCCCATCCCCAGTGACGACTTCCTCCAACAAGACCACACTGATTCCAACAAGACCACACCTACTCCAACAAGGCCACACCTCCTAATCCCTGTCAAGTAATACCACTCCCTAATGACCAATCCTTTAAATTTATGAGCCTCTGGGGACTACTCCTATTCAAACCACCACACAGGTTTATAGTGTATTTTTGAAAACATGGGGCAATGACTATGAATTCTGTTTAGGAAAAGAAAGTCTCAAAAAAAAAAAAAAAAAAAAAAAACCAAACAAGACTACAGAGCCTGGACTGCTATTGAGGAGAGAGGCCACTCACTGATATATTCAAGGCCCAGGAAGTAAACTAAAATTGCAAGGCTCAGGAACTTCCTGAAACTTACAAGATTCACAAGGTCTCTCCCCAAGGCTATGTAAGTAGTAACAGTGGCTGAGAAGAGGAGACTCTAAGAGTTGTCTGCAAGCTGCACAGGTAGCTTTAGGGATACAGCTTTTTGTGAGTCATTATTGTGCTGGAGTTGACTTCTTAGTGACATAGTTGCCCTTGAACTCCCTGCTCCTGTGAGTAACCCCTCAGTAATGCCCTTGTGAGTAATCTCTCTCACACTTCTGTAAGTAACTCTAAAAAACTCACTGGTTCACTGGGGTAGGTTTTAAATGGAACTGTCTCTTTGGTCTGTCTTCAACGTCCTGTCTGGGATGCATAGATATTTGTCACATCTCCCCAGGGAAAGTGATACAGCAGCTGTGAAGTGAATCCAGGGCCAGCCTGGGATACATAACGAGACTCCGAAAAAGACAATAATTGTGTGGGATACTGAGATGGGATGAAATGTAGACCAAGAAAACCAGTATGGGTTTTCTTTTTTTTTTTCTTCCATTTTTTTATTAGGTATTTAGCTCATTTACATTTCCAATGCTATACCAAAAGTCCCCCATACCCACCCACCCCCACTCCCCTACCCACCCACTCCCCCTTTTTGGCCCTGGCGTTCCCCTGTACTGGGGCATATAAAGTTTGCAAGTCCAATGGGCCTCTCTTTCCAGTGATGGCCGACTAGGTCATCTTTTGATACATATGCAGCTAGAGTCAAGAGCTCCGGGGTACTGGTTAGTTCATAATGTTGTTCCACCTATAGGGTTGCAGATCCCTTTAGCTCCTTGGCTACTTTCTCTAGCTCCTCCATTGGGAGCCCTGTGATCCATCCCTTAGCTGACTGTGAGCATCCACTTCTGTGTTTGCTAGGCCCCGGCTTAGTCTCACAAGAGACAGCTACATCTGGGTTCTTTCAATAAAATCTTGCTAGTGTATGCAATGGTGTCAGCATTTGGATGCTGATTATGGGGTGGATCCCTGGATATGGCAGTCTCTACATGGTCCATCCTTTCATCTCAGCTCTAAACTTTGTCTCTGTAACTCCTTCCATGGGTGTTTTGTTCCCAATTCTAAGGAGGGGCATAGTGTCCACACTTCAGTCTTCATTCTTCTTGAGTTTCATGTGTAGGTTTTTTTTTTTTTTTAATGTGAATTTATGGAAATCAAACTCAGTTGCTTGTACTTAAGCATGGTACTAACTGAGCCGTCTCTCCAATCTAAGGCTATTTTCTTTTAAAGTGTAGTTTTAAGATAATAATAATAATAATAATAATAGCGAGTGAAAGGCAGAGATTTGTCATGCATGCTCTGCGCATGCTTCATGGCTCTCATTGACGCTGCCCACAGGGCAGGGCATTTGTGGGAGATGGGAGACCCGCACTGATACATGGTCCCCCAGAATCCACTGGGACTCCTGAATGACACACCCAGAACAACTGGTTCATGTGGGGAGGTGTCACTGAGCTAGACATCTGCCAAACTTCAGCGATTTATCCTCCTCTCTGGGAACCGCCTGGAGGCAAGTCTGTAGGACATTTTCTTGATTAATAATTGATGTGGAATGGCCCCGCTCACTATGGGCAGGGCCACTCCTGGGTACGCGGGTCTGGGTCATATAAGAAAGCAGGCCTGAAAGCTATGGTTTCTGCTTCAGTTCCTGCCTCAAGTCCCTATCCTGACATCCGTTCATGATGGAGTATAACCTGCAAGCTAAAATAAACCTTTTCCTTTTTTTTTTTTTTTTTTTTTTAAATATCCCTTCTCTCTCAGTCAGCGCAGCACCAGATCTGTACTTAGGGTTTTTTTTTTTTAAGATTTTATTTATTTATTATATGTAAGTACACTTTAGCTGTCTTCAGATCTCATTACGGGTGGTTGTGAGCCACCATGTCGTTGCTGGGATTTGAACTCAGGACCCTGGGAAGATCAGTCAGTGCTCTTAACCGCTGAGCCATCTCACCAGCCCAACCTTTTCTTTTTCAAGCAACATTTCATTATGGTGTTTATCATAGCAACAGAAACCAAAAATATACCTGTGTTATGGGCTTGCCATTTTGATGGATGTGTGGCCATCTCAGCTCATTTATGGATGCTGTGTCCCCGTCCCCCCGTTCCCCCCCCCGCTCCCCCCCCGCCCCCCTGTCGTCGTCCCCCCCCGCCCCCCTGTCGTCGTCGTCCCCCCCCCCCCCCCCCCCGCTCAGGTTAACGCTGGTTTGATTTAGCCGCACCTGCGGGAGGCAAGTGCTCTGCCAGTGAGCTACACCTCCCAACTTTGGTCCTGTCTTTATTGTCAGATTCTGGGATAGACCTCAGCTGTGGCTTTCTTTTGGCTTGTGTACTCCACGATTCCAGAATATGTGGCTTCACGGAGGACAGCTTTCCTCTCCTGCTCCCCTCTACTTGGACACCTCCTTCTCACCTGCTGGGTTCCAGGTTCAGAACAGCCTCCTCTGAGAAATTCCCCAGCCCAAGACCCTGCCCATAGAGGGCATCAGGCACATGGCCCTCTCGGCTGTGAAAGGTGGAAGGGATCAGCCTTCTTGTCATTCCCCCCAACCCCGACCGGTTTCTGGGGCATCAGCCACGTGACTCTAGGTTGCACCTTCCTGTCTCAGGATGAGTGTGGGGATCAATCCAGATGAGCATCCACTGCCTACGTGACTGACACTGGGTACCTAAAGGACAGAGGCACCTGCAGGCTTGCCTTAAAGGAATCCTTGCTTAGGAGCCATGGGGATGGGAGCTAGTCCAGATGGAGCGTCTCAGGAACTGGACCCCCAGTTTACTGTCTATGAAGTGGGTATAATAAACCCTATCAACTGCCTCACATGATACTTGTGAGTTGCTCAGCAGTGACTGGCCGCCAGTGCGTTGCGTGTGCGTGTGCGTGTGCGTGTGTGTACGGGGCACTGTGTATCCATGAGACTCCTGTCAGCTCATGCTCAGTCTGGATGTCTCTGCTCTGAGTCTTACTTTGCCAGTCCTCAGCCTTCTTCCATCCTCCCTTGGCCCCACTTGGCAGAGGGCTGGTTTGGCGTGGTCTGCTCTGAGGAGATCCCTGGGGGCCCTGAGCTCATTGCTTATGCTCCTAGCCAGGGAGGCTTGGTTGGGCTGTGAGCTGCAGGTCGAGAACAAGGCTGACTCTTCCCCTGTTAAGCTCTGCTGCTCCTGCCTGGCCACAGTTCACCAGACTTGGTGAATCTGCAGTGCCTGATTTGGCAGGCAGAGAGCAGAGAGTGAAGGTGGGCAGGACCTCTGTCCCCAGATAGGGCTCTGGATGACTTTCCAGGCTCTTAAAGATCCATTCATCTAGTTCATTCATCCATTGTCCATCCATCCATCTATCTGCCTGCCTGTCTATCATCCACTCATCCACCATCCATCCATCCATCCATCCATCCATCCATCCATCCATCTATCTGCCTGCCTGCCTGCCTGTCTATCATCTATTCATCCACCATCCATCCATCCATCCAACCTCTATACTGTCCCCATTACTTGTCTGATGGCTGATTCATGAGGCCACTATTTTGTGGTGAACACAAGGGTCGCCGATATGGTCACTGACTTTGTGAGCATTCATGGTGGAATAGGAGAGGCAGTCAGACAGAGACCAACCATCCTAATATCAGATAATGCATGCAGAAATGGGTATGACTGGCCTCTCTGACTTTCCATGGCAGCTGTGTGTGTGTGTATGTATATATATATATATATGTGTATATATATATATATATATACATATACATATATATATATATATATATATATATATATATATATATAGTGTGTGTGTGTGTGTGTGTGTATGTGTGTGTTGTTGTTTAATATTGTCAACCTGACTGGATCTAGAACCACCCCAGAGACAATCTTCTGATAGTGTTTGTGAGAGGGATTTTCTTTCTTTCTTTCTTTCTTTCTTTCTTTCTTTCTTTCTTTCTTTCTAAGGATTTATTTATTTATTATATGTAAGTACACTGTACTGTACTTACATATAATACATGGAATTACATATAATAAATAAATGTACTTACATATAATAAATATAAACAGCTACACTGTAGCTGTCTCAGACATCCCAGAAGAGGGCATCAGATCTCATTACAAGTGGTTGTGAGCCACCATGTGGTTGCTGGGATTTGAACTCAGGACCTTTGGAAGAGCACTCAGTGCTCTTAACCTCTGAGCCATCTCTCCAGCCCCCGTGAGAGGGATTTTCTAAGTTGTGTTAATTGAAGAGAGATGAGCCTAACTATGGGTGGCATATATAAAGGAGAGAGCAAGCCGAACACCAGCATTTGTCTCTCCCTGCTTCCTGTCTTGAGCTGCCTCAAGCTCCTGCCACCATGTCTTCCACACCACAATCAACTGTGCCCTCAAACTGTGGCCCAGATAACCCATCCCTTCCTTTAGTTGGCTCTGTCGAGATGTTTTTAAAACAGCGGTGAGAAAATTTACTGATGCGGCATCTGAGTAAGAATGAAGTAGGAGAGGCTCCGTGGCCTGCTGGGGAGGTGGGTGTCAGTCAGCTGAGGGCCTTTGAAAACCTGAACTGAAATCACACACCACAAAAAGCCATTCTTTTGGGGGTGGGGGGCTCAGTATGGGTTTTTAGTACATTTATACTAACTGTAGAACTTTTTTTTTTTTTTTTGGAGTTTTTGAGACAGGGCTTCATGTAGCCCAGGCTATCCTTGAACTCACTGTGTAGCCAAGGATGACCTTGAACCGCTAAGACGACAGACGTATGCCACACTCATCTTAGATGCTACTAGGGATGGATAGGGATGGACCCCAGAACTTCATGCATGCATGCATGCTAAGAGAGTGCTTTACCAACTTAGCCACATACATCTTTTCATGTCTCTAGATATCAGAGGTGAAGAGTAACCTCCTTACCCCACCCTAACCTGGCTATCACTAACATGAGTTTTGCTTCTATGGAGTTGCTCACTCTGGACATGTCTGCTCTCTGGGGTCTGCTCCACTTGCATCCTTCCCTACCCGGGTCCTACTCTCTCTCTCCAGGATTCCTTGATCTCTATTGATTCCCTACTATGGGGGGGGCATAACTTGGTGCCTCTGGGTCTCCCGTAGGCTGCCGTGCTCTTGGGTTGTGCTCTGCAGGATCTGCACGCTTGCTTTTGACACTGAGCCTCAGGCTTGAGCTCTGCAAATAGCTCGTGATTGATGATCAAGCCACCTTGTGCAAAAACACCAACAGCCCATCTCGCCAGGGAGGTCATGAAGACCCAGGGAGGGGAATGGAGGTGAGTTAGAGTGGGAAGGTGTTGGGGCTGGGATTTGAACCGGTGTCTGACTGTGTCGCTTGTGTTTGAGCTGTCCTCTTCCAGCCCTCTTCTCCTAACTGTCGGCAGGTTGGAGAGGTGGCCAGAGGTCCATTTCCAAAAGTCAGTGTGGAGCATTGCCGAGAGCAGAGTGTGGGCTCTGCCACCATGTCTCCTGTCTATCTGTGTCGGAGACGGGTATGCATAATGGAACTAGTAGCCATGTTTGTGAATTCTGACTGGAGATCAGGATTGAGATGAGCCAGCCTCCAGACTCCCATAAGCCATCTTCGCTTCAGTTCTCACCCGTAGATGACCGGGCTGGAGCTGATCAGGGTGTGGAAGGCTCTCAGGAGTCCTGGCTTTAGATCCCTTGCCCCCTCAAGAGCTCATTTCACTTCCTCTAAGTCTCCTCAGTCACAGAATGACTGACAATAACTAATTAGAGAACAGCATGGGGGCGGGGAGGATGGCTCAGTGGTGGGAAACTCCTGAGGACTTTAACCCTGCCTGATACCTGCCCCTTCCTACCTAGAGAGCCCTATCACAGCACTGTTCTCGGTTTAGGTGTGCGTTGCCTTCCTTCGATCCGCCACTAGAGGGCACCAGTGCCCTGCAGATGCAGGTTTTGACACATGGCCTGTCGATCCAGTTCTCCAACCTCACTGCTTGGCCCAGCACTTTCCAAGACTTCAGCACAGAAAGGGTGCTTGCTCCGAGGCAAAGTTGGGGCACCATACTCTTGACCACACTCTGTATGGTCACCATTTGGGAAACTTCCTGCTGGGCCTGGTCTAGGGTTAGGCTGGGATGAGGTTTGCTTAGGGCCAGCCACCCAGGCTGTGGAAGCAGATAGGGAAGCTATGGATAAAGAATAAATGTTGTATATAGACTGGGGGATTTTTTTTCCCAGCCGCAAAGCAGAACAGAGTTAGGCTGCTAGCAAGAAAACACACACAACTGGAGATGATTGTGCCAAACACAAGTCCACTTCAGAAAGAAAGGTTGTGTGTTTTCTCCCGTTCATGGATCCAGGATTTTATTATGTAGATGTATAAGTACATAGGTATGGACGATGAGAGATAGCTGGGGGCAAACAGGACCAGTGGGCAGGGCGAGAAGCAGCTCTTTAGCGGGGTATGGCAGGATAAATTGTACTGAGTATATTACATACTGAAGTGAAAACCTGTTTACGGATCCCAGTGTAATGAAAGGAAAAAACGAGACAAAAAAATCAAAACACCCCCAGACCTGCAGACACCTTGATTTGTGTTTCTCGTCCCCAGCGCTGGCTGTGAGGAAATTCATTTCTGCTTAAGAAAATAAATAAATCGGGCGTGGTGGTGCATGCCTTTAATCCCAGCACTCGGGAGGCAGAGGCAGGTGGATTTCTGAGTTTGAGGCCAGCTTGATCTACAAAGTGAGTTCCAGGACAGCCAGGGCTATATAGAGAAACCCTGTCTCGAGAAACCAAAACCAAAAACAACAACAGCCGGGCGTGGTGCCGCACGCCTTTGATCCCAGCACTCGGGAGGCAGAGACAGGGGGATTTCTGAGTTCGAGGCCATCCTGGTCTACAAAGTGAGTTCCAGGACAGCCAGGGCTACACAGAGAAACCCTGCCTCGAAAAAACCAAACCAAACCAAACCAAACCAAAACAAAACAAAAACAAAAAACAAACAACAACAACAACAACAACAAAATCCAACAACAACAACAAAAAAAAAAGAAAATAAATAAAACAACCAACCTGGGGCTGGAGAGATGGCTCAGCGGCTCAGTTCCCAGCACCCACGTAGTGGCTCACACCTATCTGTAACTCTAGTTCCAAGGGATATGATGCCCTCTTCTGAACTTCATGGGCACCAGGCACATCCGTGGTGCACAGACATTCATGGGGGCAAAACACTCGTACACATAAAATAAGAATAAACAAGTCTTTAAAACTGAGCATAATACAAAACTTAGTATGCTAGGCTCATGAACGTAGAGAGTGT
This sequence comes from Mus musculus, assembly GCF_000001635.26. NCBI lineage: Eukaryota > Metazoa > Chordata > Mammalia > Rodentia > Muridae > Mus > Mus musculus. The sequence goes on along the minus strand of NC_000081.6, from coordinate 84,630,372 downwards.
CAGGTGACGTGCTTCTGAGTGCTGTGCTTGGGGACTGACTGAGTCTCCTCCCTACCCACAGGGCGTGTGCCCACCACTCTCCAATCCCTCCCAGATGGGGGACAGGTCTGCTCAGAGCAGATGAATAAACTGAAGCTCAGGCAGGGACGAGAACTCCCCAGGGAGCCTCCTGTCTTCACCTGGAATCTTCTGTCCTGATGGTTCATTTCTCTCTTGCTCCACGGAGCCTGGGTTGTGATCTCTGTTCTCAGGTCTCAGGCCCCTCATCCAGGCCCCAATCTAGCCCATTCAGTGTAGGGGAGACTCCGTGGGTGTCTACAGAGCTCCCGACACTGAGCATCCACAGATAATGGTTGAGAGCAACATTGTGACTGTGGAAGCACAGGCCTTTTCCATTTTGGGGGATCTGGTTCTAGCAGACCTCTTGCAGCTGCCTCCTATGCCTTGGGCTGGAAAAGGCTCTGGAGCTGGGCCAGCAGAGGTCGCCATCACCCTGCTTGAGAGTGCAAGCCTTGGACCAGACTTCAAGTTGCAGGCATTTCAAATCAGCACTGTGTTAGTATGGTTCCAATGGATTGGACCAAAGTGACTGTTTTGTCCCTGACCAAGATGTGTCCTCCAAACCTGTGTCCTGCTAGGACCTGTCCCTTCTTGAGGCCTCTGTTTCCCACAAACTCTACTGGAAATGGGTCTGGAGACTAGGGTACCAGCCCATTAGACTGAACCCTAGCTTGGAGAGAGATAGGAATATTGTCAGTCCAGGAGATGGTGTTCAAAGGATCAGGTAGCGAGACATTGTCCCTACCGCACCCTGAAGTGATCTCTGCTGCACCTCCTTGCCCTCCATCACCTGTTCTGTGCCCTGGGGGAATGTCAAAGCCTAGGTAAGTGTTAGGTCACCTGAGTTCTGCACAGAGGAATTCCAGGGGGGAGGGGAGAAGGATGCCATTAGAGCCTTAGGCTACCTTAGCAGATGACCACAAGCTAAAGGCTTTAACTACATGGACTTATTTATCCACTGAGTTGTGAAGGCCAGAAGTCTAGTCAAGATCCAAAGGCTCTGCCAGCTCCTGTAGGCTGGGGCATCCCTTGGCTTATGGGTACATGGCTCTGTATCTGCTCCCACTTTCCTGGGTCCATCTGATGTCTTCTCCTCTGCTTCATTTAAAAAAAAAAACACTATGTAGTGTATGTGTGTGGGTCTGTGTTTCTCTGTGTGTGTCTGTGTATGTGTGCATATTTATGTATGTTTGTCTGTCTCTCTGACTCTCTGTCTCTCTGTTTCTCTCTGTCTCTGTGCCTCTTTCTCTGTTTCTCTCTGTCTCTGTCTCTCCCTGTCCCTCTGTCACTCTGTTTCTCTGTCTCTCTGTGTGTGTGTCTGTGTATGCATCTGTCTCTCTGTATCTGTCTGTCTGTCTCTCTATTTCTCTCTCTGTGAATGCATGTGTGTGTCTGTCTCTCTGTCTCTGTCTCTCTGTCTTTGTGTGTCTCAATTTCTCTGTCTCTCTGTCTCTGTTTGTCTCTGCCTTTCTGTCTGTTTCTTTCCCTCTCTGTGAGTGTGTGTGTGTGTGTGTGTGTGTGTGTAGGTCAGAGAACAACTCTCAGAAGGGAATCCTTTCTTTCCACCAAGTGTGTCACGGGGATCAAAGTTGAGCCATTCGCCATGGCTGTGTTCACCTTTACCCGCTGAGCCATCTCCCTGGCCCCCTCTGTCTTTTTCAAAGACACGGACCCCAAGATCAAGGGCCCACTTCACAGTGCAGGATGCTGAGACCAGGTCTTCAAGTTAAGGCCACATCTATCAGAGTTAAGAGTTGAATATTCAGCCCACCATGTTCCCAGGCCAGTCAGAGCAGAGCTGGCTGGAATCCAGGAACTGTCTCCCAGGGCCCATCCCTGCTTGCCGCAGGACCCTGTGTAGCATGAGGTGTGGCTCTTGCTCCACAGTGTCTATGTCTTCCATTTGTATCTATCACCCTGGCAGCAGTTACAGGTGTCTGTGTGTACGTTGGTCAGTCCTTCAGAGCCCCCTGCCCCTCGGAGCCTACCCAGGGGTCTCTATACCCTTTGAAACTCAGCTCTGGCTTAGAGCTGCATAGAAGGCTATTCAGGGACCCCTCCCAAATTTGGGAGCTACACCCTAGTTGCCCCCAAGACTCTGCTCACATAATATCTCCTTCTGGAGACCACCAGCATCCCTCGGGTGGCTCATTCTGCTGTGTGTTAGACTGGTTGTCCCTTGGCGGGGGTCTGATTCCTGGGCCCAACATGGCCCAGCAGTGGGTAGAGCCTGTGCCATATGAGTAGGGCAGGTGATGTGGAGGTTTGAAGGCTATGCCTACTGGGCAGTCTTCTTACTTTGAAGACTTTGAACTTGGGTTCTGAGTCTGGTGTCTGCCCTCTATGTGTACTTAAAACCCTATCCTGGGGTAGTCCCTTCAGTGCTCAGTACAATGGAGGCTCTTTACTGCTGATCTGGGTGGTATGGAACTTTATTCAAACTATCCCCTCCTTTGTATAACGAGTCACGGTGGCCAGGGGGATGCCGCCAAGTTGAGATGTCACTGAGTCCTAATTCCATCTGTATGGTACTATTTGAAGATTGTTTTAGGTGGGGAGGGGTTGGCATAATTTTGATATCCCATTTACTAATACAGTCATTCTCATCCTTGAAAATGAAAGCACGTTCCATTTCTGGTTGCCAAAGACCCAGAGTGTCTGTGTATGTATGTCTTCATGTGCTCGGGATTATCTGGTTTGTCCCCCAAGGTGAGTTTTCTGAGTTAAGCGGGTTGTTGGATACAGGTCCATCCCTAGAGCCAGCAATTAGCACTAGAGGAGAGACAGCAGGTGCCCAGGATGATGTAACTCAGTTGCCAGGTAACAAGGGTCACCATAGCAACGGCTGTCTCCTTGGAGTAGTAAAAGCCTTGTTGCCCCACCATCCCCATCTTGAAGACTGGAATGAGGAGTTGACTGACCACTCGGCTGTCTGTCTTCTTGGATTTTTCACCACCTTTTGCCTACTTTGAGCCTGGGGTGGCTGCCTTGGGGTGAGAGGTCCCTGGGACAGAGCTAGAACCCTGGGTCTGCTCCTGGCTTTTCTACAGATTCTCTTGTGTTTCAGCCTTGTTGTGCCTCAGTTTCCTCAAATGCAGATGCTAGTCTCTGCCTCAGTTCCCCCATTTACAATGTAGCAGACCCCTGGGGTGTTGCAGAGACAGAGGTGGGGTGGTAGACTCATCTCTCTTTGCCCATCTCATCTCTACCTCATCTCCTGGTCCTCGTGCTTGCCTTTCTTGTAACAGCAATTCTGCTGCAGACATCTAATTACGCGATTTTCTGCCATCCCTATTGATGTCAGTGTGTATCTAGACTCTCTCTCTCTCTCTCTGGACCAGGTGCTTAGCTTGTTTCTGTCACCCTCCCCATCTTAGCTAGAGTTCCTATTGCTGAGATAAATACCACAACCAAAAGTAGCTCAGGGAGGAAACGGTTCATTTCCGCTTACAGCTCGCACTCCATCATCCAGGGAAGTCAGGGCAGGAACTCAGGGCAGGAACCTAGAGACAGGAGCTGACGGAGAGGCCATGGAGGATGGCTTGCTCAGTCTGTTTTTTGTTTTTTTTTTTCCATAGCACTGTAGGATCACCTGCCCTGGGGTAGCACTGCCCACAGTGAGCCAGGACCTCTCATGTCAATCAAGAAAATGTTTTACAGGCTTGCCCAGAGGCCAGTCTGGTGGGGGCATTTTTCTCGATTGAGGTTCCCTCTTCCAAAATGACTCTAGCTTGTGTCAAGTTGATGCAAAACTGGTCAGCACAGCGTCCATCCCTGGCTAGCTACCTCTCTTATGTTGCAAGCCCCTTCTCTGTGCCTGTGTTTCCCGGTGTTGCAGCTGAAGGCCAGTGCACCTGTCTGCTGAATAATTGCTCAGGATAAGGAGACACCAACCTACCTCAGCCCAGCACAGCACGGCAATGACAAGTGAGTGAACATTACTTGAGGACAGGCCGCTCACTTCCTATAGCTTCAGGTTGCTTAGTTGTCCCTGGATATGGGGCTATTGGAAGAACCAACAATCACGAGTCTCCACCCAAGACTGGCCAGAGCCCATGCTCGGCTGCAGAGAGAGTACTGACTTGCAGCTATCTCTGTCCCAGATCCTGGCCCCCATATCCTTCCTGCTGTCCCCAATTCCACTTCTGTTCTTTATCCTTAAGCCATTAGGTTGCAAGTTGTATATATTTCCTGGGGTGTTGGCTTCTGGCCATCAGATCTAACCACCTCTATCCCCAAATGGGAGGTCCTGGCCCCAGAAGTCACTGCCAGAGGGGCCCAATTCTGAGCCATGTGAGTGGGATGTGGTAAGCTGCCAGGCTTCCTTCATCCTCTATTAGTTGCCATGGAAACATCCTAGCAACCATATAAACAGGATGTGTGCAGCTGGTTTAGCACAGCTGTAGGAAATGGGTAACTTCCTAGGACCATCAGAGATTAGTTGGGGGGCTCTATGACCACAGTGGGGACAAGGGACCTTGGCTCCGTCCCAGCCACAAGCATATCTTTCAGTGATAACGTGTTGATTTTGACAACAACCCAGCCCAGGCATGGTATGTGGACCCTCTCTGTCAGACCTGTGTCCTGCCCTTTGACCTGTAGTGGCTATCATTAGCTTGAAAGAGGGTGGACTGATAAGTAGTAGTTTTTAAGAGCCCATGAGTACATCCTTACTCTGCCTGCTTCCTTCGAGGGCGCCTTTCCAATCCCATGGGAGGCAGGGTCCCACATGGTACACTGACATACACACACAATGCACCTCACACAGACACATATGGGCACACTCCCCAGACACACAGGTGCAGAGCCATGCATTCCTCACACTCCCATGAAGGGGGGGCGGCACAGGAGGTCCCTCTACTGCCTGGGACAGGTTAATTTTAGGGGTGACTGCTGCAAGCCATCCAGCTATATAGCTGGGTCATGTTCTATCTGGAGGTGACATCACCATACAGGGCTTTGGGGTGAAGAGCAGGATTGCCTCCCCCACGCCCCCATCATTAAATGACCATCTAAAGTTATCTGTCATCGCAGAGTTTTGTAGTTGTGAGTGGCGGGCTGTTCTTGTAACTGGCTTATCACTTTTGCCGAGGTTGTGACTATCAAAGTTTCTTGTTTATTCTTGTTTCTCCAGTCACGGTCATTGCTATCTTTATTGTTCTGGATCTAATTATCGTGTCCCTCGGCCTCCATGGCTCTGTGCCAGCTTCTCCAGCCATTACACATTTCACTGGGCGATTCTGTCCCTAGCAGACACATGACCAGACCATGGCAACTAGAGTAATTTCAGATTGTCACTCCCAGAAGGTGGAGGCCAACTGACCTTCTGGGGAGAAGCCAGGAACACTGCCCCAAATGCTTCAGTGACAGGACTTGCTCAGTGCACAGGGTCAGCGCCATGCACGGCCAGCTTGCAGAGCTGGGTGGTGATGGTGTGCGCACCTTTAATCCTAGCACTAGCAAGGCAGAGATGGGCAGATTTCTGAGTTCAAGGCCAGCCTGGTCTACAGAGTGAGTTCCAGGACAGCCAGGGCTACACAGAGAAACCCTGTCTCAAGAAGAAAAAAAAAAAAAGGAAGAAAGAAAGAAAGAAAGAAAGAGAGAGAGAGAGAGAGAAGAAATAACAGAAGGGGCTGGGGAAGTGGCTCAGTTGGTAGAGAGCTTGTCTAGCATGCAAGGATCTGGGTTCAATCCCTTGCACTGCATAAACTGGTTGTGGTGGCTCAAACCTGTCACCCCAGCAAGAGCTGGGGAAATCAGAAATGTAAGGTCCTCTACACTCACACAGTGAGTTCAGGGCCAACCTGGGATCTGGAACTAAGAGAATATCAACAACGAATAAGGGAAGAAGGGAAGGAAGTCCTTTCTACGGTGTGTCTGCTTTCTAGAAGTGGTGCCATTGGGCAGTGCAGTGGCAGGATGTCCCAGCCGAGATGTTCTAGTCACAGTTCACAGGTCTGTGTGTGTGAATGTGTGTGAGTGTGAATTATGCCCAGCTTTATCACGTGCAAATTTATATCTCCATCATCCCTGACAAAGGTTCTAATACCAATACCACGAGAGCTCCCTCCCATCCCTTCATGATGGCACCTCATCTTTCTAGTATAACTGTCATTTCAAGTGTCACATAAGTGCAAATGTCACATAAGTGCAAGGGACGCATAAGTGCAAGGGTTACAAAAGTGCAAGGGTCACATAAATGCAAGTGTCACATAAGTGCAAGGGTTACATAAGTGCAGGGGACACATAAGTGTAAGGGACATATAAGTGCAAGAGTCACGTAAGTGCTAGTTTCACATAAGTGCAAGTGTGACATAAGTGCTAGTGTCACATAAGTGCAAGTGTTACACACTAGTGCTGAGCCTCTGAAAATCATGTCTTCAGTCAGCACGCTGTGATCTGAGTGTGTGCTGGGGGGGTATCCTTTCCTCTGCTGGATCATGCCCTTCAACACAGTTGGGCTCTACTGAAGGCCAGGTGGGGCTGGGGCTAAGGGTGGGCTGGGCTGGGAGTGGGGGTCGTGTGTGTGTGTGTGTGTGTGTGTGCGTGTGCGTGTGCGTGTGTCACAAAGCTGCTCCAAGCCTTGTGAATAGAGCTTGCTTTGATTTTACGTCTTCATTCTCTGAGATAAGAGCAGAGGAAGGTAATGGCTGGAATATAGGGCAGCTGCTCTCTGAGATTTCTGTTTGTTTGAGAGAGGTTCTCATGATGTAGACCAGGCTGGCCTTGAACTCACTGAGACCCACCTGCCTTTTCCTTCCAAGAGATGGATTGGATGCATGCCCCACCCTGCTGAGATTTTTAAGAAGTCCCCATGGCATGGTAGAGCTGTGTGAGGCTCACTGGGCTACTCTGGGTCTAGTCACTGAATGGCCACAGAAGTCAGAGAATAAATACACGGATGAACTCCGGGTAGCAGTGATATGTAGAGAGTGTTTGTGACATTTTAATAATATTTATTTAGTAGCTTTACTGTGTGAAACCGACAACAAAGAGTCATTTTGTCTTGCACAGAGGGCAATTTTATGTGTATCCTTCCGAGATTGCTATTATGAAGGACAAACTGCGCATTTGGTTCAAGCTGCATGGTCTACGGCTCGCCCCACCAAGCCCCCACTGGCTTCCTGCTTGATATGAATGTCTTACCTGCAGGGTACAGGGTACCAACTGAGCCATGGGTTCTCTCAACAAGCCAGAGGCTATTCAGTGAGGTCAGTGGGAGGAGAGGGATACTCACACTCACCTGTCACCCAGTGTGTGGGACCACTCTCAGCGGGAGAGACTCAACTGAGACTTATGTTGAGTCCTAGAGTCCTGACCCAACCTATCCTCATCCTACTGGCTTGGTGTTGTGCCATGGTGTCCCAAGCCTCCTTTTAGGAAGACTCCTGCCCTCCTTGTTTATTGGGTTAGGGAGAGGCTTGGGGCAGGGGGGGCTGGGGTGGTGAACCCAGGCTCTGAGCCTGGATTTGGGTCTAATGTGAATCCTAGGTTGTTTTTTTTTTAATCTGAGGTTGCCTTGTTTCTAATGCCACAGGAGACTCTGAGAGCCCTTTCCCCAAGATGGCTCAGGCAAGGCACTATGTAGCAATAGCAATGTTGGACAGATGAGAGAGAGAGAGAGAGAGAGAGAGAGAGAGAGAGAGAGAGAGAGAGAGAGTTAGTTTAGGTTTGCAATTGCCTGAGGGACTCCTAGCTCAAAGGAAGGGACTTTGAAAACTAAGGCACCTGACAGGGTATGGTTAAGAGACCTGGCCACAGCCGGGTAATTTCCCTTTTGGAAGCTCCTGGGAGGGCCGTCCCCAGATTGCTCCTCCCTGAGCCTCCACAGGGAAGCAACCTCTCTGTCCCCGTTTCCCTTGAGGGGCAGTTACAGGGATAGACAGACTGGCATCTCATAGTTGCCTCAACCTGGTCTTCTAGGCTCCTGAGTCTGTTTGAAAATTCAAGGTCCGCGAGGGCCAGGTCACCCAGAGCCCTGGGTTGCAGAGTCCCACCCCACCTCCCCAGGCAGCCTCCAAAGCAGATCTGAGCTGCCTTTGGAAGCCACTCCTGAGTGGGAGAATTGGCCTCCGATTGTCATGCAAATCTTAGGCTACTCTGATTAGCATATATGCATATTCATTCTGCCTGGCAGGTGGTCCCGGCTCACAGCAGGAGGACACTTCTGGCTGGTTAGAAACAGTTGGAAAGCATTGGAAGAAAGCCGGCTATTGACTGTCCTGCTTAAGCCATAAGGTAGAAGGGAAGTTTGTCTGCTCTGTGGGATTTGGGGTTCATGGGGCCCCATGATGAGAACCTAGCTGGAGATGAGGTACAAACATACAAAGGTCAGGGCACCTGCATCGGTGACTCACAGGCACAGTGACAACGGTGGTGGTTCAGAGCTGTAAAAGGAAGCTGGGCTGACCTGCACCTGAGGAAGAACGTGCCAGTCTCAGGGTGGAGTCACCAGAACACCGGCTACGCTTCAGCTGCAGGTTCCCCTGTCCTTTGTGAAATTATGGCGCACACCTGTAATCCGAGTATTTAGGATTGAGCAAGGAGGACCAAGAGATCAGGGCCGTTCTCAACTGCATAGCTGGCCCACGTGAGGCCAACTCAGAAATCAGCTGGGTAGATGGATCCTTGGTTAGTGCTTACTATTCGACTGTGAGGACCTGAGCTCCGATTTCACAGCACCTATATATAAAAGCTGTGGGTGGTGGTGGTGGTGGTGGTGGTGGTGGTGGTGGTGGTGGGGTGTGTGTGTGTGTGTGTGTGTGTGTGTGTGTGTGTGTGTGTGTGTGTGAAACAAGCAAGTCTCTGAGCTTGATGCTAAGCACTCCAGCCAAAACAGGGTGCCCCAGGTTCTCTAAGAGGCTCTTCTCTGAAAGCAGACAGGACTCCGTGAACAAGCCTGAGGCTCTGAGGCTCAGAGACAGGACTGTTTCCCTGTCTTGCCCTGGTCCTCTCAGTTGCTAGAGGTTCAGTCTTCGTGATGGTGACTGACTGTGACCCATTCCATCATCCTTGAAGCTCCCCCCTGCCCCCCAGCATCTTCCATCTGAGCTTCTCCTTCTATCTTGCCAGTATAGTCACACTAGTTACCTGTTTGGGCATCCTGCTGGATCCTCCTGCCCTAAAATTATCAGGCCCTCTTCATCATTCTGGCTCAGCTGTGGACCTGGCCCTGATTTCACTACTGCAGGGCAGACTCACTCTCTCCCAGCCAGCCTGTTCAGGTAGGGGCGGAGTCACAGCTGCTGCTGGGCAGGCAGAAGGACTGTGTGTTCCAAACTTGGCTTTCCTAGAATGACCACTTACCTCCTGACCTTCTCAGAGTATCACCCAAGATTAAAATCTATTACGAATGAGGAGCTACAGACCTAAAAGCACTCTGAACATCTCCTGTGTGGCAGGAGGAGGCAGCGGGGAAGAGGAACTGGGTGCTGGGTGAGCTGCTTCCCAGAGACTGCAGAGGCCTGGCTGGCTCGGTGCAGAGGGTGGCAGGCCCCTGTCCTGGTGCCATTGTCCTTTTCATTTAGTTTTATTATTTTAAAAGCCTTTGTCTTGCTGAGGTAGGGTCTCTCTGTGTATCTCTCGCTGGCCTGTAACTTGCTTCGTCATCCAGGCTGGCCTTGAACTCATAACAACCTGTCTTCCTCTGCCTCTCAGTACTGGGATTAAAGTTGCACACCACCATATCCAGCTCGCCACCGGCCTTTTAGAAGACCCAGGTGCTGGCCTGTGCACCAGGAAGCCCTAGTTTTCAATAACATCTGCAGCTTCTTGTCTGCAGACAGATGTCTACAGACAGGCTCTTTGAGTCTGAACTTCTGCTAGCACAATAACCCACAAAGTTTCTAGGTTTCTAGGAGTCAAGATCTCATAAAATAATGAAAAAGGAAGTGCAGGGTCCCATGGGGAGCACCCAGGTAGGGAAGCCAGGCTGGTGTTGACTCAAGCTCCAAGAACCTTCTGGAGGTAGCAGGGCTTGGGGCTGCAGAGGGGAGAGGGTCACCCCTCCTTCTGACATTCCATTTTAATAACATTCCACGTGTTCTAATTAAACCTTCTGTGCTCCCTTTGAAATACTAGCAATTACAAAGATGAATAATTGCATAATAAATATTAATTTGCATCATGGTAATGAGGCCCAGAAGCATCCTGCTGTTAAGTGAGAATTTAGCTCTTTCCCCTCCCGTGGGTGGGGGGTAGGGGAAGAGGTGGGGACGCTCCAGTCCAGGAGGGACTCAGCAGGGATCCAAGCTACCTCTGGGCTGCAGGGATAGGCTGTGCTGGATACTCAGAAGCTAGAATTCCACCTGTCTCCACAGTTCAATACAACGCGAGTGTGCATGGCTGCCTTTCTCTGGGCCTAAATAAACAACTGTGGGCAAGGTGAGCACAGAGGTCCCTGCTGACTCCAGCAGTCTAGGGCATGACTGGAAGTTTCTGAGTTGTGTTAATGAGATGCAGCCCCACCCCCACCCCTATTCAGTCTTGCCAGTTGTCACCAAAATAGCCAGAGATGGAGGGCCATGAAGTTTGCTTTGTCTGAAGGGACTGCTCATGTAAGACTCTGACAAGCCTTAGCTACCTGGGAACCTCGCCCCCCCCCTCCCCCGTGGACCACATGGAGCCGGAGATTGATGCAAAAGCAAGAGGAATTTATTGTTCCAGCACTCCAGTGCACTGGGGCCGTCCCACAGTCCCACATTCAAAGGAGAGGTGATGACCCCGGGCAGCCTGTTCGGCCAGTTTTTATACAGTTTCCAGGGGTGGAATAGAGCAACAGCAACTAGGCACAATATGCCTGGCAGAACAGTATGACTTTTAAACTGATTGGTCCTTAGGGAATGAGGTAGTAAGGGCTTCCCTCATCTGCAGGTGGCTGGTGGTCAGTCCCCACTGTGGTCTTTCTGAGGAATGTGACCAGCCTCTCCCTTCTGGAGAGGAGGGCACCTACAAACTCCATGATCTCTTCACTGAGGACTGTCTTTTTCCTATGAGCTTCTGAAATACTGCCTCAGGGAGCCTAGTGATGGAGGACTGGAGTGTCTTGCTCTCTGAGGAGCCCAGGCCCGCGTTCAGGAGACAGTGGCCATCCACTGGATGCTGACTGGGGAGTGAGCCCTTTGCCTTTGCATATGCCAAGCAGGTGCTCTCCACCAAATCTGCCTTCCAGGCCCCTAGGCCCAAGCCTGGCCTCCCGGGCTGTGCAAACCTATGGACTGAGTACAGATCTGAGAAGGACCCTGGGCACACATCTCTCCTCTGGTGACCCTGTACTTCCATGTTAGAAATGGTGAAACTCTGCCTGCTCCTCTCTGGTCAGACAGTTGTAACTTTAATTTGGCAAAGCTGTGACCCTTGTGCTCAGAGCCTCCCTCTGTGCTGGGCCTATTGGTCAGTTTAGTTTGAAAGGATTCAATCCAGGGTTGGTCCGGCCATTTGTTTTGGAGTCAGAGGTGAGGCTGAGTGTCACAGTGGGAGCCTGTGGTAGAGGAAGAGAGCTACTCACCACATGGATGGCAGAAGCAGAGGGGGGCAGGGGAGAGGGACTGTACTAGACCCCACCTGCTGAAGTTCCCACCATCTCCAGTAGCCACTTAGTCTAGGCACATATCATCGGAGAAGTCCATGGATAAGACCATCATGATACAGTTGCCTCAAAACCCTCTGTTAGAGTTCAAGTCAACACACAGGTTTCCGGGGTGGTTTCTGGATCCAAATCCCAGCGTCCCATGTCTGCTCAGTGGAGTCTCTAGGAATTAAGTCACCTCAAGAGAATGCTTCCAGAGTACACAGCTGCCCCTCGGCCTTTCATCCTTCTAACCTCTTTCTCTCTGGATCCCCTGCTGAGCACACCAGAGCAGTCATATACACGATGCTTTCTACAGACTCTCAGTCTCATCAAAGTTATAAATCCACGTCTGTGGGTTTTCCTGGTATAGAAATGTAAAAATATCCCTTCCCTTCCAGACGGACAGGAGCTATGGCCTTCCACCCTGATCTCCCTGGACTCTGCTTGGTGCAGCTGTGGCTCCCAGGATCCTCTAGGCCTCTTGTTCCCTACTCTACCTCCTTTTAACCTAAGAAATCTCCATCCCCGATGCCTGCCGGTTGCTGAAGCTGGTGAGTCCTGCTGCAGTTGTGGGGCCTGAGGGTAGCTTGGGAGAGGGGGGGGGCTCTACCTGACTAGGGTATAGAATGTGGGGGAGGGGTGTGGGGAGAAGTCCAGCTGGGGAAGTGCCTGCTGTGCAAATGTAAGGGCTTGAGTTGGAACCTCCAGCAGCCATGTTATACCCAGGCTCCTGTATGTAACTCCAGTTTTGGGGCGGGGTCTCTCATGGGTCAGTTCTCCTAAGGGAACTGATGGACTCCTGCCTTTCAAACTCGGGGTGGAGGGTGATTGAGGAAGACACGCGCACTCTCCCTCCACCTCTAGTTTCCATGCGCACACTGCAGGCACGCAGCCTTTTGTGTGCATGTGCCCACACGAATGCATGTGATTAAGGGGTATACATGCCCTTCACACGTAAGCACCCACATTTACCCACAGTACGCGTCCTGGTTGTGAGGCACATACCTGTTGATGTGTTAGAATGGCAGGGTAGCGCCAAAGCAACATGCTAGGCCCAAGCGGTTCCACGTGGAAGAGGTTTTATTGGAAGGGAGAGACAAAGGAGTGGTGGAGAGAGAAGAGGAGGCGAGAAGAGAGGGAAGAGAAAGAAAGAAAGAAAAAGAGAGAGTGAGGAAGGGGCGTTCTCCTTATTTATAAGGAAAATGATGTAACACAAATAAGAGTGGGAGGTAAACCCAGTGAGTGATGGGAATATGGTGCCTGTTGCATCATAGGTTTGAAATGCCCTGATGCCAACACCTGTAATCCTGGCACTTGTGTGGAAGGCAGAGGCAGGAGGATCTTGCGTTCGAGGGCAGCCTGGACTGCATAGTGAGTTCAAAGTCAGCCTGTTTCACCCTGAGGTTCTCATGGGGACCAGGCCATGTGGGTCACAGTGGTTTATGACCACGGGAAAGTGTCAGGAAGCAGGGAAGGGATGGAGGTGGGGGAATCTGCAAATAGCGAGACAGGGAAGAAGTTGCAGAAGTGGGTTCAGGACCTTTGGAAAATTCCACCAGACTCCTCCCCTCCTGGAAGAGAAAGAGCACTTAGGCACCCCTCCCATCTGGAAGGGAGAGGCTATTTACATTCCTCAGACCACAAGGGGGCGCGGTGGGGAACCGACCGTCGGCCACCTGCAGGTCGGGGAGGCCCAGAGCAGGGAGACACAATGTGGACCTACAGACAAGGGAAGTCCTTGCCACCTTATTCCCTAAAGACCAATCAGTTTAAAAGTCACACTGTTCTGCCAATCACATTGTGCCTAATGGCTGCTGCTCTGAAAATTGTATAAAAACTTGCCAAACAGGCTGCGTGGGGTTGTCCTCTCTCTCCTTTGTGTGCAGGGCAACCCCAGCATGCTGGAATAATAAAATTCCTCTTGCTTTTGCAATGATCCCCGGCTCTGAGTTGTTCACTCAAGGGGTCTCAGAGTTAAGGCTCATCAGAGTCTTAGAAAATCAGCAGAGGACAGAATTGCAGAGAATAAGACTGAGAGCAGCAGGGAGCCTCAGAAGGTCCAGAGAAGGGTTAATTTATACAGCAGGGGATTCCTGAAGGTGCCAGGGAAATGGCAGACCAGGCTGGCCATCAAGTGGTGCTTAAGAAGGCCAGGGACATGGGGAGGTGGCTGCAGCTGTCCCCAGCACAGAAGAGCTCCTCTCCTCCAGGGGAACGAAGAGTTTCCTGAACTCAGCCTTAGGGTCCCTGGGGACAGTGGGCTGCTTGGATGCCAGCTGGCATGGTGTAGGTCAGTGGTTCTCACTTCCCAATGCTATGACCCTTTAATACAGTTCCTTGTGTTGTGGTGACCCCCCATCACAAATTGCTACTTCATTAACTGTAATTTTGCCACGGTTATGAATCATAATGCAAACATCTGCTATCCAGGGTATCTAATATGCGGATCTCCAAAGGGGTTGCGATCCACAGGTTGAGAACTGCTGGTTTAGCGGATATATTCCAGGTGCTGAGGTAGGTGAGGGCTCCTTTCACCTCCCAGAGCTTCAATTGTACTGTCTATAAAATGGACCAGTTTCCTCACAGGATCACTGGGAATACCTGCTTTTCTTCTGTCCATCAACTCTCCTGGAGTTAGTCTCAGGGGGCTCCCGTGTACCTAGCTCGAGGGTTTGACCTGAGCCTCCGGGTCTGTCTGTCTGTCTGTTTGCCTATCTGTTTGTGTTCCTGTGCTGTTACAAGCTCTGGGATGGACAGGATACAGTAGGGATAGAGAGCACCTGAACACCCCTGTGCTGGCCAGATCCTCTCCTTCAGCTTCCCTGAGACCTTACTGCGCGGAAGTCCTGCCCCCATTCTAACTTGGCAGGGCCGGAGGGGAAGCTGGTGCAGAAATTCCAATCAAAGGCGAATGTGTCCTGGAGGGGCTCTATGCTCTCCCTGCCCTGCTGGGTCACAGATACTCCAGGTGTGTTTGTGTCTGAGAGATTGCTCCAGGGTTTGAAGCTTCTGATATTTCCAGTGGGATTGCTAGTTTGGCTTGCAGGGGCCTCCTTCCCCGGTTGGTGTCCGCACCGTGGCCCAGAGCTGGGAAAAGAGCTTCAGAGAACTCTGACTTGCTTGCTGTCCAGCTTCTGTAGGGCCTCCCCTGGTGTGGACAATCGCTTCCTCGCTGTCTGCGTTTCAGATGTAGTCTCCTATGATCTCTCCCCTCACAGCCACTGCAGACCGCCGCAGGAGGCAGACCTGTGACACTCATTCTCCAGCTATTCCAGCATGTGCACCTTGGCCCGGCACAGTTTTACCTCTGGCTCTTGACCTCTTCTTCTGATGGCTCGTTGTGAGTGACTGGCCCTCTGAGCCAAGCGACTGTTATCTTGGGGAGTTCTGCTGCAAAAGGCTGATCCCAGAAAGGCTTGCTGACGGTTTGCAGCCACTATGGAGGGGTGGAAAGTTATAAGACCCTCACCTGAGTATCCAGACTATCACCTGCTGTTTGTGACTCTGCCTTAATTGCATGTGACAACAGGGAAGGGCTAGAGGGACCAAGGAAGACTAGGGGAGAGGGCTCCATCTATGCATCTAAGGGAAAGCTGTTGGGTAAGGGCTGTCTAGGTGCTATCTGTTGGGGGTAGCAATGCCCACACCCCTGCATGTAACCCCTCACCTGTGTTGTGTAAGGAAGGCCAACTTATTGGCTCCCCAGAGAGAACCTTGGTGGAATTGCGCCTCAGTTTACCATTGGGGCCTTAGGAGAAGGGGAAGCCATTGCTTATGTCTCTCCCTGGGGAGAAACTTTAATATCATGGCTCCACTCCAGATCTTGCTGATCCCAGCAGGCAGGCAGAGGGCCACTCTGAGGCCTTTACATCTGCTGTGTCTCCCCGAAACTTCTGAGAGTTCACATCATACGTCTCTCCAGGCTGAAGTCAAGGGGAAACTCCCCAGGCACCCCCAGTAGTCCTCCCTTCTTCCCTCTCTCTTTTCTTACCTTCCTCCCATCTTCTGTCCTCCCTTCTCTCCTCCCTTCTCTCCCTCTTTTCCTCACCATGGGGTTCTGTGGGGTGGTGGCAGAAAGACTTCTCTACTCTGGGGGGTTAGCTTTGGCTGTCCTCAAAGTTTTGCCTGCTGATTATGCTGTATTTGTGCTTCTCACTGGCATCTGTGCCTCCCACACACGGGCCAGGCAGGACCTTCAGTGCCAAGACACCAGTGCCTACAGAAGGCACTGGTCCTGAGTGTAGAGATCTACATCTGACTCTGTAGCGCTTCAATCTGCCCTGCAATCTCCAGTCGTACCTGTAGGGGGCAGCCTTGCACCGATGTGGACAGGCCTATGAGGTCCATTTGCCAGGATCTGGTGTAGTTGACAGGTGGGGCAGCTTTGCAAAGCCCTTGCTTGTTCCGTGGTTACTAAAGTCAAGTGCATTGGGCCACAGGGAGCATGGTGCCATCCCAGCTGTCCATTGCTGTCCTGCCCTGCCCTGTTGCCGACTGCTGTGCTGTCTCTACCTGCACGCTTGGAGTCTCTGTGCAGGGACTGGGCTGCTCCTGGACAGCCCATTGGGCCAGAGTGTCACTTGTGGCTGCACCCTGGCTGTGCCTCTCTTCAAGATGTCAGAAGATAGTGAAGAGGCTGCTTCTGAGGGTTGGAGATGTTTACCACTAAACGCGGAGCTCCTGTCACCATGGCAACATCCCAATCTCCTCAGATCCCCACATCTGCCCAGCACCTGGCTTTTCTTAATTTGAGTCTCAGACATTGACTCATGGAGCCTCCCGGCACCCGAGAATTCATTTTGTAATTATCCCATCCTACAGGTAGAGAAACTGAGGCCAAGAGCGGTCGGAGACCCAGGTCTCACATCAGGGTTATGCTCCCTTGGCTTCCGGTAACAGCCTCTATATTCTCCCTCTACTAGCTTCTTGGCAACTCGTGACTCACTTTGGAAAAAGGTCCCAGCTTGCTGCCTTCATGTCTGGAGCGGGCTGTGTGCCAACTGCTGAGGGTCAGAGTACTGGCAATCCGGTGCACATGGACACATAGGGCAAGAGGCCTGGGCTTAGGGGAGAAGGGGACAGGAAGAGGTGAGGAGGCAGTCTCTCCTTCACTCTCGGGAGCCTGGGCTTTGTGATTGCCTGTAAATTCTGTTCTTTTCTCAGCTGCCCTTGTCTGTGATAGGGGCTGCTCTGGTGAGCATAGGAGCACATTGTGGGGTCTTCCTTTCTGGAGGGCTTTAGCCTCTTGCCCACATGCATGTCCCTACCTTTTCCTTCAGCTGCTACCTTCCTGAGAGGCTCCTCTGATATGCACCCTGCTTGGGGGTGAGCCTGGAGGGCACATCTGGTTATTGCCCCATACAGCATACTCCCTCCTTGGATAGGTCTCCTTCTAAGTGCCCAGCCTTAGCAGAGAAATGAGCCTGGTAGAGGCAGGACCTCCCCCCTACCCTGACCACCCTCCTAGGCTGTTCCTTCAGAGGATCCTCTTGTCCCTAGGGCATTCAGGGATGCCACTTATTGGTCAGAACCCGAAGAGGAGGAGCCTGCTCCAAAGCCCTTATCCTGGGCCCTTCCCATCCAGGATCCTCAAGGATGGGCAGGGAAGGGAGTGGGGAGGGATGGCCATTAGCAGATGCTGTGTCAGCTGCTGATTCATTAAAGTCACGGGTGTCACTCTGTGAGCCAGAGGCTTGGGCATCCCCCACTGATCTCTAGAGGCTCTCTAGGCAGTATTTCTAGCAGGATGGATGGTGGATCTCCCAGCCCTCCCTCCCTCCTCCCCAGGTTCCCACCTGCCTCCCAGGCTTCTCCCCCTCCCCACCGCACCCCAGGCAGGGGGGTCCCCTCCTGACTTCCACTTCTTCAGCTTCCAGGAAGGAGCAATTACTGGTGCACTGAAGCTGCACGGTGCCACCCAGCCTGCGCTTGTCCCCATGTTTGTCAGGAGCCGGCAGCCTCATTTACCCTGCTAACTGCAGGCCTGATAAATGTGAGCGCCATCAGATGATCCTGGCAGAGGACAGAGAAACACAGCCTTATGATTGCTTCCAACCCCCAAGATGAGACTTCCTGGCCCTGCCCATTCCACTTTGTGCCCCTTGTTACCCAGGTGTGGAGACACCCTTACTATTGGAATCCCAGCATGGCACATACATTTTGCTCAGGGAAAGGCTGGCTCCTCTAGGGTCTACAATGTGCTACTGGTTCTGGCTTCTTTATCACCCACTCTTGGCAGGGAGAGGCAAGGCCCTGAGTAGCTATCCAGGGCCTGAGGAGCAGGCTGCACAGAGCCTCCACCCTATGTAGTCTTTGGCTTTTATTCTGTGTGAAGCCAGGAGCCCTCTGGATCTAGAGCTTCAAGGACACCCAGGACCAAGGATGGGACAGACTCGGGACTGTTAGCTGGTGACAAGCGGCTGCCTTCTGAAGCAGACCCAAAAGTAGCTCCAAGGGGCTCAGGACATAAATAAAGGGAGGATCCAGGATAGCTCAGGTATGAGCCAAGAACTGGAGTCCCACTTTCTGAGATGGGGCAGGAGTGGGGCTCTGGTGGCCCCACTTGATGACTCTGATGCAGTTGCCAAGGATTCAGTGTCCCCACAGTTTACCTGTTGCAACTTTATTCCATGGAGGAACAATACTGTGAGGTGGGGCTGAGTCTCTGCCTTGAGTCTTGGATTAAAGCCCTTAGTGTGTGATGACTTCACCTCTCAAGTTCTGGGTCTGACAGAAGAGCTCTTGCCCTTCTGCCTTCTGCCATGGATGAAGCCGCTCCAAAGCCTCCACCGTCACCTGGGACTTCCTGGTCTCCAGAATTGAGAGCCCAATAAGCAATTGCTCATTATCACGTGACTCAGATGTCCCGTTTTAAGTATAGGTGAGCCATGCAGGGCTGGAGCCGGTCTGGGATGGAAAGGGAAGTTTCACCTGGGGCTGCCTCGTCATCTACCTCAGAAAGGGTTTTCCTGGATCATTTGCTGTCAAAGTGCCACCAAATTGGGGGGCTATGATTGCATAGGCTGGAGGTTGAAAACAGACTTTCTCAGTCTAGGGACCAGAAGTCTGAGACCAGGGTATACATCGGAATGTGATTCCTATGTATCTAGAATACACAGGAGGGTTCCTTCCTGCCCCTTCTGGCTCTAGGTTTTTCTGGAAACAGGGACATTTCCCTGGCCTCCTAGTTTCACCCCTCCCACTTCTGCTTTGCACCCCCCTAGACTCTCCTCTCTAGGTTTTTTTTTACATCCAAATTCCCTCTGGTAAGAACATAGTGATGGACCTGTGCCCACCCATCCAGTATGGTCTCCTGAGTCTCTGCTCACATCTCTCCTCTCTTGTCTCTCCCGCACTGGCCTTTTGTTTTCCTGGAACATTCCAAATTTACCATTCATGGTCTCCAAAGTACCAGACAAGCAGTCTTCACAGTGACACGGGTGGTGGGAGTCCTCACATGGGTGATCCGAGCTCCAGGCGGGCAGAACCGAAGTCTGGCATTGAGTGCCTTGTCTTGCTGTTGCTTCATTCTTGTGAGGCAGGTTAAGGATAAAGGAGTCGATGTGTGAGACAGTGATGGCCCCTCATGGGGTCGTGGCCCTGACTACTTGGCCTCATCTGAGAGGCCTGCACTGGTGTCCCCAGAGTCTGGAGTCACTGCTTCCAGGACAGCAGGACTTTGCAGAAGTGGGAGGCTGTGTCAAAGGAACACCGGCCTCTTGTTCGGTATTGCACAGATGATGAAGGGCAGAGTCCTGCAGGAGTTCCAGACCGCACAGCGCATCTGCCTGAGAGGTCTACTGTTAGAGGGTGGAGGAGAAGGGGCCCAGGGACGACTCAGAAGCCAGCTGCGGGGTTTCACGCACCCTGTCAAGCATTTATGCCGGACACAAATTGCCTTTCTTCTTTGTAGGCTTATTTCAGGCTTGACAGACCCATGAATATTTGATCAGGGAAATAATTTTCTCGGGCACTCGAGGTTGGAGGGACCCCAGAAAAGCAGGTGTCCCCTAAGGGACAGGAAGAAGCTATTGAGTGCTGAGAAGAGTAGGCTTGGGACTGGCCAGCTGTAAAACGTTGCTGGCTCTTCCTGGCTGGTGAGGGCAGTGGAAAGGGGCTTCTCTCTAGTCAGATGCAGGTGTATAGACTGGAAGCGGGTGTCCAGGTACAGGCAAGGACAGGATACTAGAGGGTCCAGCCTGCAGTTGGTGGGGTGGGCATATGCTCTCCTAGAGTGTCGTCATTATAAGGATTCAACCCCCACAGACATCTTCTGTGTCAATGAGCTCTGCTCCGAGAATACACTTGATCTACAAGTCACCTCAGATAGCATCCAAGGCTCTCCTGCTGATGTCAGCGCTCCCGCATCTGTGGGGAGATGGCGCTGATCAAGCTTTGCGCCTGCACGTGGGTGGCACTTGGAGCAGGGGTGTGGTGTATACACACAGAGCTCGTGTACTCAGCTGGCTCTGAGCTGGGGCTGGGAGCTCTTAGCTGCTTCTTCCTCTTTCTGGCTAGAGACAGGAGCTGCTTTGATCCCCACTAAGTGCGCTGTCTCTGGTGGGCGGGGCATGGAGCCTGTCTTCCAGATTAGAGACTTAAGAGCCAAGTTCTCCTCTGCAGGTGTTGGGGGGCGATTAAAGGAGTCAAAGCTAGTCCCTGCTGGCATGTTTTCATCTTCCTACTAGGGTTGCCAGCTCTGGCTTTAGCCACGTGACCTTCCCCAATCCACCTTGAATCTTGCATTGTCGAAGGGACATTACAGAGGCGAAGATAAGATTAGGACCCTGCAAGTAGGTAATTGTTCTGGAGTATCTAGATGGCCTGACGTGGCCACAGGGTCTTACAAGCAGTGATACTGAAGCAGAAGAAATTGCTCAGACAACGTGGTCTGGACTGGAAAGTTTTAAAACAGTCGGCATTATGGGAAAATAACAGATGTGGTCAAGTAAGTCTGGCTACTGTCATGGATGTCGTCACTCTAGTGTCCACAGGTGATGTGTGGCTCACCCCTGGATGGAGACTTAAGATGCCAATGAGACACAGGATGCATGAAGCTGGGCGTGGAACTACAAGTGAGGGAGAGCCTGTGCAGCAAGGACCGCTCTATGCAAATGAGCCCCCAAACCTTCCCTCTATCATCCAAGCCTTTTGTACTCTGCTGGTTGGGCTCACCCCTTGGTAGTGGATCTTTTGAAAAATCAGAGGCCATGGCTTCTGCTGTATCTGTGTGTCTCTGCTCAGTTCTTTCACGGGTGGGGGATGGGGTGGATAAGAACCTAGAACCCTTTACCCTCAAGGGCAGGGACAGGGCAAGATTGTTTCCCTAGTCCCCAGATTCCACCAGAGCACACCCCGTTTTATGGCTTGCTGACTATTGTTTAATCTGGGGCACAGTTCACTGGGAACTCCGGGGTGGGCTGGGTGGGTGCTGGTGGTGGTAAGCGATAGAGAAGATAAGAAAGTAACCGCATTGTGTCAGGCCTGTCCCCACCCACTCCAGAGAACACCGGGAGATTATCAGCAATTGTCTCTGAGGCCACCAGGAGAGGCCTCTCTGGGTCCTTTCTGTTCCCCATCACCTTCAGTGGTCACAGTCCACTGCTCAGCTCCTGCCCTGTTCCAGCAAAGTTTCTCAAAAAGGAAGCCACACCCCTTATATGCTGATTGACAGATGGGAACTTCAAACAACTGTAGAACAGTTAGAATGTTTCCGATCCAGAGGCTAATTACAAATTATCTTGGGTTATCTTTAACTCCCTTTAATGATAGACTTATAGGTCTACCTCTGGATGGGGCCTAACAGTCTTGTAATTATTAGGCAAATTATTTGGAATGTATGAAGAGATCCCCCCAAGCTTTCACCAATCCAAACGCTAAGAGCATCTAAGACTCAGAACAGAGATGTCGCCAGTCACCTGGAGCTCCCCTACCTGATATTTCCACCAACTCACTTGAAAGCGTGTTGGCTTACGCCTTTCTTTGTTCTGTTCATAAAAACTTCACGCACCTGCCGCACCACTAACGCAAATGTGTCCCCGGGGGCCGTTAGTCACTCTTACCTGACTCCAGAATGAAAACTCCTTTATCTCCGTCGAGGCTTGAGTTTTTGCATTCACATGTACGGTCCCGCTCACAGCTACCTGCTGCCAGGTGAGCCTGTGACGTGGGTGGGAATGGGGGGGGGGCTTCCTTGGCACCTGTTCCCTACCTGCTTGGATATTCTTAGCTCTGAAGTCGTCCCCACACGTGGCTTTGCAGGTTTGTAGTAGCAGTTTGGAGATCTGTTGCCGAGGAGGAGGGCACACCACTCTTCCAGTCCTTGAAAGGACAGCTACGTGTTCGGGTAGACAGAGACTTTGAGGAGAATTCCATACCAGCTAGAGCCAGGGAGAGACAACAGACACAGCAGGCTGCAGTGGGAGGATGGTTTGAGTCTCTCAGTTCACAGGGTCAAAGGCTGCTGGTGGACAGGCTATGGACTATTTGGTGTTGGACAGCCATGTTGGGATCAGTTCATGTGGTCTTCCTGTCAGGGTGGGGGAGGCAGCAGCTTGGTGTGAAGTCCCAAATGTCAGGACCATACCTTGCCACCTGTCCTGGGACCCCCAAGCCACTGCATGGACAAAAGGGCAGGTCCCAGGGGAAAAAAGGGCAAGTCCCAGGGGCAGAAGGGGGAGGTCTCAGGGACAGAAGGGGCGGTCCCAGGGGCAAGGAGAAAATTCCTTGTGGATTTTTGCTGGGCAGACCCTGAGGGAACTGGTTTTTTTTTTTTTTTGTTTTGTTTTGTTTTGTTTTTTGTTTTTCCCTTGTAAACAATTTCCCTCTTGATTTTAAGTTTTTAAAAATGTCTGCTTTCATGAAATTCATTCAGCTTTTATGAATTGGGGGGGGGCAACAAAAAAAAAGAAGCAGCAGCCTGTCTGCTCCTGGCCTCTGGGCTATGGGATGCTGATAGTGTAGGACCCCCTTTCGGGGACCCCCACTCTAGTCTCGGGAGTGTGAGAGCACCCAAAGAAACACGAGGACCCACTCGCTGTAATTACATGAGGACGTTTAATTACGGAGCTCCGGACCGGCATGAATCCCACACAGGAGATAACAGATGCCGGCCCCGAGGCTCAAAAGCCAGGGGCTTTTATGGGGTAAGGGGCTTAGGGGTGTGGAATTCAGCATAGTGACACACTATTGGCTTATTCAAACATTAACAGAAAGAACACAGTGCATCAGGACTTTGTTCCTGTGGGCTGGGGGCTTATCTTTGTTCACATAACAACCAGTTGATGTATATGACTTTACTTGGTGCCAAGGGGGTAAAAGAAAGGAGGTTCCGGCCAGATGGTGTGGACTTTAGATAAGATGGCCTTGCCTGTCCCCGGATTGAGGGGTGATTCCGGCCAGATGGTGTTAGCTTAGATAATGTAGCCCCATTTGTCCTTGAATACCTTTTCATCTTTATGGCCAAGATGTTCTTAGGAATGCCTTAACAACAGCCCTGCCTTGGCCTGCCTGGGGGCTTGTTCTGCTTTGTTCTCAGTCCCAGACCGGGGCAGTGGGCTCTTAAACAACTCACAAGTTACAATATTTTATCTTCCTTCAATAGTTCATCCTTTCTTACACACTGGGCGGGGCTGACAGCTTCCCTGTGTTCTTTCCATTTTCTCACCCCATGTCTCTGATCTGTGTTCTCTCTCTCTCTCTCTCCCTCTCTCCCTCTCTCTCTCTCTCTCTCTCTCTCTCTCTCTCTCTCTCTTTCAGAGGCAGGGTTTCTCTGTGTATCCTTGGCTGTCCTGGAACTCACTCTGTAGATCAGGCTGGCCTCGAACTCAGAGCTCTGCCTGCATCTCCCTCCCGAGCTCTGGGATTAAAAGCATGTACCACCACCGCCCTTCTGCCCTGTTCTCAGATTCTCTTCAGCTGCTTCATCTCTTCCCTGGCTTTCACTCTGATGATCTCAGTCTCGTTCTGAGAGGACTGAGGCAGCCTGACTCAGTGACAGGCTCCAGAGCTGACTGTCTGCTATGGAAGACACTCTTGAGAAAGGACAGGGACAGGCTGGAAACAGTGTTTCCAGTTGGGGCTGCAGGCAGACGCGTAGGCAGACATGGGGGTACGACAGCTAGTGCTTGAGAAGACACTAGCAGAGCTTCAAGTGGGGCGAGCTCTCTTCCTCTTTTCCTTTACCGGATGCTGTCCTTGCACCTTCCCTCAGTCCCCACAGCTTCCCTCACTATAGGTTTGTATGGATTTGATCACTAACGTCTCACGTAAGAGCACAGAGGAAGAGGCTACTGGTCCAGGGCAACCTCTGGTGGCAGCTGATATCTGAAAGGACCTAGTCTAACTTATTTCCTCTCCTCTAATAGTAAGAAGGGAAACCTAATCTTTATGTTCTCAGCTTCCCTTGCAGCTAGACATGGCCAGTGAGAAGTGGGTAGACCTTTGGGGGAGAGTACCCCCTTCTTCGTCTTCTTCTTCTTCTTCTTCTTCTTCTTCTTCTTCTTCTTCTTCTTCTTCTTCTTCTTCTTCTTCTTCTTCGTCTTTTTTTTTTTTTTTTTTTTTTTTTTTTGAGACAGGGTTTCTCTGTGTAGCCCTGGCTGACCTGGAACTCACTCTGTAGACCAGACTGTCCTCAAACTCAGAAATCTGCCTGCCGCTGCCTCCCAAGTGCTGCGATTAAAGGTGTGTGCCACCACTGCCTGGCTCCCCATCTTCTAAAGTAAAGACAAAGACTTCCAGGGAGACACCTCGTGACTTTCAGCCTTTGGTTTTTCTCTTCGTTCTGCTTGGAATATGGTTGTGAAATCTGCATACACAGCAGCTGTGTTATGTGAGAGAGAGAGAGAGAGAGAGAGAGAGAGAGAGAGAGAGAGAATATGATGATGCATTGAGGTTGCTAGAGCAAGAAGCTTGAAGGCACTGGCTCTGGTGAGGGGTGTCTTCGTTAGGGTTTCTGTTGTGATAAAAACGCTATGGCCAGCCAGGCGTGGTGGCGCATGCCTTTAATCCCGGCACTGGGGAGGCAGAGGCAGGTGGATTTCTAAGTTCGAGGCCAGCCTGGTCTACAGAGTGAGTTCCAGGACAGCCAGGGCTACACAGAGAAACCCTGTCTTGAAAAACAAAACAAAACAAAAAACAAAACAAAACAAAACAAAACAAAACAAAACAAAACAAAAAACCCCGCCATGGCCGAAAGCAGCTTGGGGAGAAAAGGGTTATTATAGTTCCATATCATAGTCTACCATTTCATCAAAGGATGTCAGGGCAGGAGCTGATGCAGAGGCCATGGAGGGGTGCTGCTTAATGGATTGCTCCTTATGGCTTGCTCAGCCTGTTTTCTTATAGAACCCGGGATCAGCAGCCCAGGAATGGCACCACCCACCATGGGCTGGGTCCTTCCACATCAATCATTTATAAAGAAAACATTCTACAGAATTGCCTTCAGGCTAATCTGATGGAGGCATTTTCTTAGTTAAGGTTCCCTCTTTCTAGACATGTCCAGGTTCGTGTCAAGGTGACGAAAACCAACCAGCACAGTGTATCTGCTAAGTCTGCCAGCTCTGTCCTCTGGTATGGGAGCTACACAACAGAGCACGTGCAAAAATGGTTGTGTAGAGAAACCTATCCTGAGAGCAGAAAAAACTTCTGAGAATGGGTGGAACTTGAAGGCTGCTTTGGTTCTTGTACTGGCTGGTTTTGTGTCAACTTGACACAAGCTAGAATCATCAGGGAGGAAGGAACTTTAGTTGAGGAAATGCCCCCATGAGATCCAGCTGTGAGGCATTTTCTCAATTAGTGTGATCAAAGGGGGAGGGCCCAACCCATGATGGGTGGGGCTATCCTTGGGCTGGTGGTCCTGGATTCTATGGGAAAGCAGGCTGAGCAAGCCATTAAGCAACACTGCTTACGGGCCTCTGCATCCGCTTCTGCCTCCAGGATCCTGCCCTGTTTGAATTCCTGCCCTGACTTCCTTCAGTGATGAACAGCAATATAGAAGTGTAAGCCGAATAAACCCTTTCCTCCCCAACTTCCTTTTTGGTCATGGTGTTTTGTGACAGCAATAGAAACCCTGACTGAGACAGTTCATTTGGAGACTACACTTCTCCCTAGAACTTACCATCCTCCTTCTCCCATGACCTGCTCGCTGGGCATCCTCAGGGCCTGCCCATTGAAAGTGCCAGCTCTGAGTTTTGCTGTGGGGTGGCTGGTGCTGGTGGGCCAAGCAGCTCGGTAGGTGGAGTGGGGTGAGAAGTGGTCTTGAGAACTGAGAGTGTGGAGCTGGAGGCCACTGGCTGCAGGAGGCACAGAATGGACCTCGTGGTGCTGGGCCTGGGCTGAAGGCTGTGAGTTTCTCAGCAAGCTGTGGGATTTGGGGAGTAGGCAACCTCACTTGGCAAAGGCAGGGAAGAGCTATTGGTTACAGCAGGGAGAGAACCAAGCACGTGCCTAGGAGCACCCTCACTGGTGAGCCTTTGGATACAGTCTCCCCAGGCTACAGAGCAAGCAGATCCCCAGATCCAGGCTCCTAAGGGGCTTAACGAAACCGTATTCCCACGACTCTGCCTGCTACAAAATCCAAGCACATGGTGCCACAGGTAGTCTCTGAAGGCTCCAGGAACCTGCAGTTCCTCCTGGCCCTGGGCCACTCCAAACCATTGCTGATGCCACACATTGTCTCAGTATCCTCTCTTCCTCACACGAGGACCCCACTCGTCTACTCACAGCCACCAAACACTGCCTGGTCTTCTTTGCTAAGACCTTGGTTCCAAACGGAGTCAGGAGACTGAAGCTTGGAGTATCTGTGAGTTTTGGTGTATGCCATTCAGCTTGCTACTGGGACAGGGCATCAGGTCACACATGAACCCCACAGTCTGCTGAGCACCCCTTGCAAATCACAGGAGCCGGTCTCTGACTCCTAGGCTGTTGGCCACCAGGGCTCAGTTCCTGCCAGGAGTTGGCTGAGCGCTGACGTAGGTACTGACCACAGCAGCTCTAATGTTCCCCGTAATTGCATTCCCAGGCCCAGGAAACTCTCGCTTGCCTCCCTGAGACATGCAGAGAAGGCCAGTAATTAGATATCTGCCTTCCCAAATCACTCCTTTTTTCAGAGTTAGAAGTAATTTTCTGTCTGGGAATAATTAACTTTGAGGACCTGGGCGAGGTCTGCGGGAGGAAGAAGGTGGCTGGAAGCCTCTCTGAAGAAAGCTGGGAGCTAAGCTTCAGGCCATGGGTGGCCTGTGTCAGAAGTGGGCCCCAGGTATCCAATTACCTAGTGGTCCTGCCTGTCATCTCCTAATGACTCCCACAGCTTCCTAGAACAGCTCTGTTTTTCAATGTCATCTCCCGGGATTGTACTTCAGGTGGCCTGGGACTTGGAGGGGAGTAGATTTAAGTCCAGATCTAGGGCCTTCAAGGCAGGGATCTAGTGGTGATGTCATGGGCAACTGTAGGGTATGTGTGAACCAGGACAATGGATGGTAGCTGTTCAGAAAAAGCCTTAAAATTGCTGGTCCTGATGACAGAGGTGGTGGGATCAGTCGGCGAGGACGAGGGGTACTGGCTGTCCTCACGGTCTCCCAGTGGATGCAGAAGCTACAGCCAGGCCTCATAGCCAGGAAGGGGCAGAGAAGCCAAGAAAGCTGCGATGATCCCCAGGGATGCCCAAGGCTGATTTCTGGGAAGGTTCTGCCCCTTTATTTCCTCATAGGCTGTGGCATCCCTGTTGATCTCAGGCAGTGGCCGAGACCCTCAGTCAGGGCCACTTTAGGCCCAGGGATAACAACTAGTACGTCCCTTTCCCCTCCTCCTGCAAACTTAGGCCCAAGCGATATGGGTACATACCCAGTGACCCACAGGGTAGAGCTGGATCCAAGATGGCACTCAGTTTACCTTCCACCTGGGACTGTAGGCTGGTTCTAGATCCTTCTGTCACTAAGTGACCTTCAGATAAGGAGCCTGTCTAAAGAGATGGCAAGGTGAATGATGTTTAGTTAGGTAAGGGTACCTGCTGGGTCCCTGTGGGTTTTGGGATAAGAGTGAGTTTCTCCTGTGGTACCACACACACAAGGCTTGAGTGTGTTCCTGGGTCCCCATCCTCAAGTGGCCATTGAGAGGCAGAGGCCAAGGTTCCAAGGATGGGTGTCTCAGGGCATCTTGAGTCTCAGGTGTGCCAACAGCAGCCCTGAGAGGGCTTCTAGACTGAGATGGGGTTCAGGCTCTGTGGAAGACCACGATCTTTGGTGACCCAGAGGTCCAGGAGGGTGGCAGCCAAGCAGAGGCCAAGTTGTGAGTCCCCATGAGGGTAGGGGACATATCAGCCAGTGGGTACAGAGCTCATGGCTATGTCTCCATCAGACCTGGGTGGTACCAGCCACCATCATGGCAGCTGATCAAACCAGGAGGATCCTCAGTGTGAGATGGGAATAGGGCAGGATCCAGTGTGGGAGCAAGACTCCCTACAGCAGAGAGGATGCTTAACACTTAACACCCGAGCAAGACAGCACGCTGCCGGGAGACAGCAGCCAAGGCCTCTGCACCCATGTGAAGCCAATACCACACATGCTCTAAAGGGGGTGGACCAGGGAGTGGGGACATTTCCAACCCCAGAGCCTGAGCTAAGAACCCACAGGCCTCTCCACCTGCCCTCATCCTTATCCTCATGTCCCCATGGTGGGGCACTCACTCCTACACCACGGTGTAGTCTCTGGCATCTCTGACCCCTGAGCGAAGCCTACCTCTAAATGGTGTCCCTCTGGGGACTTTTCTTCAGGTTCCCAGAGTTACTCCCAAGGGTCACCTAGGAGAAATGCCGAAACCTACCCCCAGACCCTCACTGTTTCTTGTCTGGACCAGGGTCTGTGCGTTCACAACAGTGGCATCTGTTCACTGAGTGCTCAGGGGCTGGCTCAGGGCTGGACACCTGTGTGTCTCAAGCCTTCTCAAGTCCTGGTGCCTCACTTCACAGAGGAGTGAGACTCACCCTGGGGCACATAGCAGGGGACCTCAGCACAGCATTGGCAGCGCCATCACAAAGGTAGGGCACAGGTGACTGTTCTATAACTTGGTCTCCCACAGAGCCAGTTCTCCTCTGTGCCCTCTACATGGCCAGCAGGAGCTACATCCTGCCACAGGCCCCTCCACATCGTACCTACTTTTTACCTGCTACACCCCCGGCTTTCTTCTTAGGGATCTGTCTGTCTCACCTGCTCCAGTTTTCTGCCCCTCCCCCGTTCTGTCCCCTCTGCATGGCTGTATGCTTCTCCTAGGTGTCCTCAGACCCTCGAGGGCTAGCTCCTCCCCCCAACACGAGCTCCTTGGAAGACTTTCCAGTGCCACTGGTGGCCTAACCTCCCTCAGCTTTCCCCAGCAGAAGGTCAGCTCCTTGGGAAGGCCATCTTGTCTACAAGGCTGGCTGCTGGCTGCTTAGTCACACAGTAAACACTCAGCTGTGTCTGCCAACTGTCCCCTGCTTGGAAGTCTCGAGAATGGGAAGAATGGATTAAAAAAAAAAAAAAAAGATTTGTTTATGTGTATGGATGTTTTGTCTGCATGTACATTTGTACACCAGAAGGGGGCGTGGGATCCTATGGGACTCTCGTTATAGATGGTTGTGAGCCACCGTGTGGTTGTTGGGAATTGAACTCAGGACCTCTGGGCAAGTTGTCTTTGCCCCTAATCACCGAGCCATCCCACCTCCATCATGGGAAGAAAGGATCTTTCAGGGGAGGTGGAGGTGGGGCAATGGCTTAGTTGTTAAGAGTGTTTACTGTACCATCATGATGAATTTGAATCCTAGCAGTTATGTAACAATCTGGGTGCCTTGTGCATACCTGGAACCTCAGCTCTAAGGGGCTGGTGGATATAGGTGCTCACAAGGGTGTGCTGGCTTCCAGCCTAGCCCAGAAATCATGAGGCCCAGGTTCAGAGAGAGACCTTGTTTGATGGACTAGGCAGAGAGTGATGAAAGACACTGGGTGTCCCCTTCTAGTCTCTGTGCATATATAGGCGCTTGCACAGACACACAAATGCATGCGTAAATAACTTTAAAAAACCAAGCCAATTCAAAACCATAGCAAATCCTGGCACTAGCTATCATCAGGCCTCTCTCTCTCTCTCCCTCTCTCCCCCCCCTCTCTTTCTCTCTCTCTCTCTCTCTCTCCCCCTCTGTGTGTGTGTGTGTGTGTGTGTGTGTGTGTGTGTGTGTGTGTGTTGGGGCTGGAGGATGGGGGGAGGCAGCAGAGGTGGCCCTGCCTTTGGACAGCCACAGTCCCTGGCCAACACTGGGCATGATCCCTGTGGGCTTGGCTTGCAGCTCCTGCCCCTCCTTCCGCCTCCACCACACGTTTAATTTGATTTAGGGAGGGAAGTCACTATTTTCTTCCGTGGTGGTGTTACCACTGATAGTCTATTTCCTGCTTGTAGCTGGATGCCGTGTTGGCATTAATGTAGAAAAATTAGCACCATCAGGGCTGTGTTTGGAGCCATCCCTCACACTGGAGTCCCTGACGCGTTAATTAAACTTGATAAATGCCTCTGTGTAAAGGTAACTTTTGAACAAAGGATCCACTCACCCTGTTATTTGTGGATACATGCTCCAGTAAATTGCTTGGAAGGAACTCCGTGTCCCAGGAGCAGACTCTGGGGCTTGTGGTCCTTTGTCATAGGGAGAGGGGGCGGCCCCTCAACCTCAGCTTTCAGGTTGGGGGTGCTGAGATGGGATGTCCAGGCATTCCAGCTTGGGGGAAGTTCTATTCACCAGGCCAACGGCAACATGAAGCTGCAGCTGGGTGCCCTGGCTGTATGGAGAGAGAAGGAAACATTGTTACTCATCAGTTTTTGTCAGTTTCTAGTCTAGCCCACCTGACAATCCAGTGTATCCAATCGCTAATTGAGCCCACCTATTCTGGCTACATAGTTAGGAAAAGCCAGGCATGAACACGGCTCAGCTAAACACTGGAGGTCTTAGGGTTTGTCCAGTAAGGACAACTGAGGACCACTGTCTCAGCTTAGAGTTCATTTGGTAGGCAGTCCTTTCTTTATCCCCCTTAAAGTCAGACCCTCTTTCAGGGGAAACTGTTAGAGACACAAGCAAATGAGAGACATATTATCCATCAAAGAGACCTGTGGGTCAGCCATCTAGAACTGGTATGGAGCTAACAAGCTTCTTTGGTCTTTCTCCCCTGTGGCTACTCTCCTCACAGTTACCTTATGATTACAAAATGACTGCTGAAGCCCCCTCCCTCTTGTCTATGTGCTAAACAGGGAGAAAAAGAAAGGAAGGGGCCATTCTTTTCCACGGTGTTACCTGGATGTCATCTGTCAGGGACCTGGCTTCAAGGAAGGCTTGAAGACAAGAAGACAGCTCCTACAGAAGACAAGGGGCCTGGGCTGGTCCTGGAAGTCTGTCCGATTCTTACAGGTCCAAGTCATCCTCTCTGGAGTCATGTCTCTGTTGCAACTTTCTAAGGTATGATGGGACAGGCTTGTAAGCTCAGGATTCAATAGGCTGAGGCAGAAGACTCATGAATTTGGAGGCCTTCTGTGGGTAGCAATTTCTGTCTTAGCAATTTTCTTAAGTCTCTGGTCTCTGTGGCACTGAGACATTGAGGTTCCTCTCATGGTTTCTGTCATGTGGCTATGTCACACACCAGTGACCTCTGCTTGTACTGTCATTGAGGTGGAAGGCAGCCTGTTACCAAGGCTTACCCTACTTCAGGTAGTAGTACCATCGCTGTAGTACTGGTACTCAATGAGGCTGAATTGTCTTTCATTGTCAAGTGGGAAGCGGAGACACAGGAAGAAATGGACCTTGGGGGTAGGGCATGGTTGGGGCTGTCCTGAGTGTTGTGCTGAAACTTCTTATAAAGGGTTTTTACTAGATTATAGATTTAGACCTTGTCTCAGACAAACATACAAAAATAAAGAGGTGTGATAATACATTGCCCTGCCCCTTCCAGTCCTTTCTCTCTGCTCCCTGTGTGTGCGCAGCTGAGCTGTGACTTCTCAGCTTCCTGCTCTGCCTACTTGCTACCTTGTATGCTTCCCTGACATTGGGACCAGTCACCAATTGCTTTTGGTCACCGGGTTTTATCATAGCAACAGAAAAGTAACCAATACACTCAAAGCCCACCCCCACTTCCTCCAGGAAGGCTGTATCTAAAGTTCCATAATCTCTGCAAACAGAACCATTAGCTGGGGACCAACTGTTGGACACCTGAACCAGCAGGAGGTGGACATTTCTCATTCAACCCCCCACCGCTACTACTGGGGAGGCTTTAGCCTCAAGGTAGACCAGCAAAGGGGAGGGAGCCAGAGTGAAAACATTTTGGGAGCCCACGGGTGGGTAAGTGAGAGCACACAGGGCAGGCTGGAGAAAATGGACATTCAGCCAGCAGTGTTGAAAGCCAGGGACCGTCAAGAGGCTTGCAGGCCGTGATGACAACTTTCCTGACAGCTAAGGAAGGGAGTCCATGTCAAACCAAATGGTTTGCTAGCCAGGATTTACTCTCAAGGGAGGGGAAAGTGCAGGCCTCTGGACTTAGCAGAAACAACACTGGAAGCTGGGGAACACCTGAGTATTAAACTCTGCCCCTCTTATACCAATGGCGATCATCCAGCTCAGATCTCTGTTCTGGGTGACCTCAGGGAGCCTGGCTGCCAGGCTGACAACTTATGGGATGCTGGCTGGCAAAGGCCAAGCTCTAGGTGACATGATGGGGTGATGGACCCATGCCAGGGGCTCAGTGGAGTCCAGTGTTGCCCTGCCATATTCCATGCTCATGTTTGGCCACTGACCCTGTTCCCAATAGTAGCCTGGCCATGTGACAAGGTGGCAGATTCTTGTGCACTCTGCAACTGCCCCTTAGTGCTCCCACTTTGGTGCTCCCATCTAGATGCACCTGCCTTGATGCTTCTACTTTGGTGCTCCCACCTTGGTGCTCCCACTATGGTGGCCAGATGTGCACTACTTCTGTGGGTTTGCTCTACACCTATTTTTGGCTCCTCCCATGACTGTGCACTGTCTAAATCCCAGGAGTACCCTCATCCCAGAGCACTCCTCACACCCCCCTTCCTGGACCAGATGCTAAACAGTAGACCTGTGCCAGCTGTTATCCAAGTATGAGTGTGACCAAGATACCACATAGAGTGGTCCATGTCATGTGGGTGTTTTTCACTGTGTGGTGTATAGACTTTTCCCACTATGACAGATGCCCAAGAGAACCAATTTGATAGGAGAAGGATTTGTTTCAGCTCAGAGTCTCTGAGGGCTCAGACCATGGTGGGCTGCTCCATTGTTGTGAGATGGAGTGAGGCAGAGACTCATGGCAGGAGTGTGTGGCAGAGTCAAGCTTCATTCTCCCATCATGGTAGCTGAGACTCAGGGGAGTGAGGAAGAGCCAGGGATATGATACAGCACTCAAGGACACACCTCCAGAAACCTTCCTCTAGCAAGGCCTCATTTTCTAACATTTCCAGAACATTCCCAAATAGTTTGGGGCTAAGGCTTTGATGTGTGACCACATGGGGGAGCACTCTGAAGACTAGGAATAGGAGGCCTGGGGAGGTGCCTCTGTTAGTAAAGTATTTGCTTTGTAAGAGTCAGAACCCAAGTTTGATGGCTGTAACCATGAACCAGACAAAGGTGGGGGGTGGAGGCAGGCAGTTTCCTGGATGCTCTCTGGCTGGCTAGCTTGGCCCCACCTTGGCAAAGTTCTAGGCCAATGAGACTCTGTCTCAAAGAAAACGTGGAAAGCACCCAAGGAGCAACAAACACCCAAGTTGTCCTGCCACCTCCACGTGCAAGTGTTTGGATCTCTCTCTCTCTCTCTCTCTCTCTCTCTCTCTCTCTCCCTCCCTTCCTCCCTCACACACACCCCCATAAATCACTGAGAAGAGCTAAGAATGTGGCTCAATAGGTAGAATGACTGCCAAGCATACGTGAGGTCCTGGGGTTCGATCCCCAGCACCAACTAAACCAAATGTGGTGATACACACCTGTAATCCCAGCTCTCAGGAGCTAGATACAGAAAGGTCACAGGTTCAAAGTCATCCTTGGCTACACAGGGAGCTTGGGGACCAGCCTGGGCTATATGAGATCTTGCCTCATACATTAGGAAAAAAAATAGGGACGAGAAAGTTACAGGAATTTTCAGGGTACAGAAACTCTACCGCAGGGGGAGTTTTAGGATGCCTGATGGGATGGTAAGGCTGGCCAATAGCCCAGATGTGAGTGCCAGGGGTCAAGAGAGAGCCACAGGAGAGAAAGTGTCTGAGGCAGGTGAATGCCAGGAGTTGGGGGAGAGGGTTTAAAACTTGTATGAGAATACAATGCCCCAGGTGAAGCCTCTTTTGGAGAAGAATGTGAGGAGGGGAGAGCACTATGCACCGCTTCTGCCGCTAGTCTGCACAGTCACATGGCCATTTCTGATTCTGTTAGGAGTTTGTATGGACTATGGCAGGATGCTGGGCAGATGGCAGGGTACAAGAGGGTCTGGTGGTGATTTAGAGGGGGCCTTACATCTATAGTGGATGTCAAGGGAGACACCGTTGTGTGCAAACCCCACAACTTAACAAAATACACATACTACTGAGACAGTACCAGTTGGATCTGTAATGTCCCCCAAAGGCCAATGTGCTTAAGACACTTATATCCCAATTAGGCCCTGCTGGGAAGTGGTGAGACTTGGGAAGGTGGAGTCTAATGGGAGATTTGAGGGGGTGTGTCCTACAGGAGAGGGTGAGGTCCCTCCTATTTCTTGGCTTTGCTCCTCCATGTGTCCCTTGGTGATGTGCCATCTAATCACAGGCCAAAGCAATAGGGTAAATGGGTCATTGTGCCAAAGAAACCTTTCCTCTTGTTAAGCTGATTATCTCATGTATTTCGCTGCTATCATAGAAAGCTGACTAATGCACCAAGATAAAGGCCAAAATAGTCACATAAAAGAGTTGAAGTAGTTTGGGGGGAGGGAAGGGGTGGGGAGGGTGTGTGAGATCTGCTGTTACAGAGAAACAGATGCTAGAATGACTTGGCTCTTTAACACATGTACGTGTGGGGCTTAGAGAAATCAACACTAGAAACATTGTAGCAGCCTTGACTGGCCTCAGAATCTTGATTCTATTACCAGAAACACCTCTTTTTTCCCTGGCAAGCACCAAGTGTCAGGCTTTAGGCAGAGGCAATTGAACATGGCCTTCACCGACTCCCAAGTACAGCCTTGACTCTCTCAGACCTGCTACAGAGGACATTTCCTCTGTAGATCTCCCTAAAACCGATACTCAATGCCTGGCACTCCCTTTGTGGAAAATGCACTGAGCAGCGTGTATCACGTTCCTCCTGCCCTTGAACATAGTCCAAACACCCGAGTCCTCCTAATGCCCATTGGAGCTGTCCCTGGGAATGAAGAGATTTGAGGGTAGACAGGGAGTGTGCTTCTCTGAGCACAGAAATTACTGTGCTTAGAGATGAAGCAGCTGGTGGGGGTATCAACGGCCACACGAGAGTCCTGGATGAGTGGAGATCTGCGCTCTGCTGGCGAGGGTGCCACTTTCCGATTTCCCTTCAGTGGAAACACGGGCTGCAAATGTAGAAACACACCCTGATTAGTTTTTCCAAAGCCTATACTCTAAGAAATGCCAATCAACTAGAGGCCATGCTGATCATAGTTAAAGAAAAGACAAGAGACGTGTCTTATGAATCGTACAGGCTCAGCAGGAAAGATTCCAGTTGTCACACTTAAAGAGATAAGGAAACACGTTTCAACAGTAAATTAGTTCAACAATCCCCATATATGTGTGTGTGTGTGTGTGTGTATGTATGTATGTATGTATGTATATTTGTGTGTGTGTGTGTGTATGTATATTCTTGCTCTCGGTCTCTGTCCCTCTCTCTCCCTGTCTCTCTGTCTCGAGATATATATATCTGAAGCATTATAGCTTTACACAAACTTCATTTCTTTCCTGTAAGAAGTGCAAATGAACTAGTCACTCTCCTGGGCTTTGGGTTCTGTGCAGTGACTTGCTAGACACTTCGATCTTTAAAAAATAAAGGTAATTAATGAATGTGAATGTTATATGTACTTGCTTTCTGTGTGTATGTGTTGCTTATGTGTAGTGGAGCATGTAGGTGTACATGCACATGTATGCACATGTGTGTGGACATAACCAGAGGTTAGCGTAAAGTGCCTTATTGTTTTCCACTTTTAAAATATTGTTATTTGTATCTCTCTGTCTCTGCTTCTTCCTGTCTCTCTGTCTCTGCCTCTCTCTGTGTGTATCTCTTCTCTCTCTCTCTCTCTCTCTCTCTCTCTCTCTCTCTCTCTCTCTGTGTGTGTGTGTGTGTGTGTGTGTGTGTGTGTGTGTGTGTGTAGAAGAGGGAGTTGTGCTGAGAACTGACCTCAGGCTCCCTGGAAAAGCAGCAGGCCTGCTAAACTGCTGAGCCATCTCCCAGTCTCTCCATGTTTTTGTGGTTGTCTCTCACTGAGCCTGGAGCTCACCTACTGGTTAAGCGGCTGCAGGCCACTTTCATCTTTAAGATGCCATCTCCCCAGGCACTGGGGAGGAGGAAGTGGATGCTGGCACATTCACAGATCTTTAACCCTCTGTGTTCTATTGGCCAGGATTCAGGAGTCTAACTCCCAGTCTCGTGCAAGGGGGCTGCCAGATGCAGCCCAGAAAGGAAAGACACTTTCCCATCCCAGGACCTTTACACAATACTTCTAAGTTCTGCTGATCTGGGCTCAAATGTCACTTCCTCAGGGAGTAACACCAAGGGAGGGCTGGAATCTTGGTTCCCCAGTCACCGTCACCTAAAGTGGTGACAACAGCAGGCTTTATGGCCTGACCCACATGCTCAGCAGCAGATGGGACTCTGCCTTTGAGAGAGACCTCCTGGCTGCTTCTGGAGGAGAGGCCACGAAGACATTTCTATTTTTAAGAAAGGGCAGCTCCCCTGGTGGCGTCCTGAGGAAAGGGCAGCTACGCGTGACGCCGTCTTTGATGAACAGCGTTGACTCCAGAGGCACATTTCACTAATGTTCTCTGAAAAAGGCTTATAAATTATTCAGCCACACAGCTGTCTGGGAGAGGCTGCGATGGTTCCTGCTAGGCGGCTGGGAAGAAGCTGAGGCCCAGGAGAGGCTGGGAGGGCAAGTGGTCAGAGCTGCAGAGTCTGTTTGTCTTCCCCTCCTCTAGGCATCCCTATGAGGGCTGCTCAAGTTGAGCCACCTCTAAATCTAGAAGTTTTATTAGCATTCAGTGTGGGTGACCAGTGGTCTCTGGCAACGCAAGTCAGCAGTGAGAATATGGGTGACGCAGAAGGGTCATCCAGGATGGGGTTTAAAGAATAAGTCAGAGTTTACATGGTGAGATAGCAGATAGATAGGGCAAGAGGCACCCCTGAAGGGTGGAGCTCTGTGGTAGGTGTGGACTGTCTAAAAATGGCTGCAGGTTCAGGCAGGCCCAGGACTCCAGGCCACTGGTCCACACTCTCCCCAGGAGTGGTGGCAAGGGGTCAAGAAGAAATATGACACAGATCTGCCAGAAAAGACGGCTCAGCTCTTTATAACTGACCCTCCATTTGATGTCAGAGTTGAAAAGGAACTTTCCGGATCACCCTGTAAGCACAAAGTTCCGTCTGTCCTGCCTGCCTCCTGGAGGACAAATGTATGGAGCCACACCCAGGCTGCAGCTGGTCATCGATGTGCCGAAGCCAACCTGTAGAACTGTTTTGCAGGAAGCAGGCCAGCCCGGGGCCCTGCTGCTTGGTTGATTGTGTTTGGTTGAGATGGAGCCAGCTGATGGCTGCCGATGGTTGCAGACCTGGGGTGTATGGACTTCCCTGTGATGTCCTCTCTCCTCCTTGCTGTGGCTCTCTGCCTTCTGCTGCTGTTTGGATGCACTCTTGGGAGTGGGGCCCTGGGTGAGTGGCGATAAGTGGAGATAACCCTCGCAGCCCTGATCTCGTTGCAACGGCACATGTGAGTTGAGTCCTGGGGCTGAGATGGTTTCCTGGTGTGTGGGATCAATTGGTTGTAGGTGCAAGGGCCCCCAGGCAACACAACGGCTGACTGCCAGCTCTTGTCTGCAGCTTGCTGGATATTCTTCTTTGGACTGGCTTCATAGCTCTGTGCCTCAGTTTCCCTAGGTTTGAGCGGCACTCTTAGCTCAGAGGGTGAGTGGAGTGAGCAGTGCATACTCAGGACGTGCTCTGGGAGTATTTGTCAAGGCATACGAAGGTGAATCCTTGGGAACCCCCCTTCTTCCTCTCTCCAGCAGAGGCCAGCCAGGGACTGCAGCCTTGGCAGGCAGATTCTGGCTGCAGTCCCATACTAGAGACCTTCTAATTGGCACGGGTGGGGAGTGTTTCCAACCCCAGCTCAGGCCCTGGTGACTTCTGGGTGACAAACCACTGTCAGCTGCTTTTAACAAGCTTCAGGTTCTGACCAAGGTACCGCCTGGACCAGGTCTGGGCTAATTGGATCCTTCTGAAAGACCATCAAAGGGATACTGATACAAGTAGCCCCAACCAAGTCTCACATCTGCCAGGAAGGTATCAGCGGAATAGAGCCCAGCCTCTTGGGTCTGGCCTTCCTCTGGAGACACCTCTGCCAGGCCTCATAGCCCCTGGGTGGGGGTGGTGGGTGGTTGGGGTGGGGGGGGTCGGGGAGGGACAATGACGTGAAGCTCTCTGCAAACCTCTGCAGGAAGCCACCATCCTGGAGGAGCAGTAAGCTCAGGGACTGTTGAGGGACCCCACTGCTCAGCGGCTGTTGAGCGATAAGCAGCTGGGGCCTCCTTGTGTCCCAGATTGATCCTGGCACGGCAGGCGCCCAAAGTTTTCTGCTAATTAAAAGCAGGTTTTGACATTTGGGGCTTTTTTTTTTTTTTTTTTTGCCGGAGACAGCTCACACTCTGCTGTCAGCTGAGAATGGAAGTGTCAGGTCTTCCCCAAGCTCATGGCCCTGCACAGCTGGGCCTACGGTTGCAGACTTTTGAACGCTTTTATTTATTTACTGACTGCATTTGTGTGATTCTCCACACTTCACAGAGGATTTGACTATGCCTTAAGAGCAGGTCTGTCTTTATATGGAGAGGTGGGGGGGGGGGAGGTACGAGGCATTTGAGGACAGAAAGGGCTGTGCGTGAATTCCCCGAGTGCGCTTGGGCAAGTTGCTCAGTCTCTTTGAAGGTTCGGAAACAGGCCTGCTCCTGTCTTTGTCCAATGGGGGCACCCGGTTACTTCTCTATTGAAGACGAAATTAAAGCATGATCTACCACACACTGGCTGCTTAATGGGAGCTTCTGGAACAGGCTTGTGTACAAAGGTTCACCAAATAAGAATGGGAATGCACAGCGCCCATAGGTTCTGCCTTGTCCACATTCCATAGCTTTTTTGCACCTCTGTAAAGGGCAAGGATAGGGAAACTGAGGCAGGGCTCTGCCCTTGTAGACAGGCAGTGTTGGTAGCTCCTATGGGGAAGGAGGTCAAGGATGGAAGCAGGGTATGAGCTGAGGTTGCAGAGTTCTTTCAGACTGGCCTCAGTCTGGCTTCTCCTTAGCCTTTCCTGAGCACTGGGCTCCTGGTTTCCACATTCCCACACCCCAGTGTGGCCATTGTGGAATGAAAAGGGTCAGGAGTGGGAGGTTCCATGCAGGTCCAGACATCTGGACTGTGGGTGACCTGTGTGTTGGCTTCTAGGAACACATCCAAGTGACCCTGGGACCACCCAGAGACACTGAGGAAAGTGCTTCTGTGGGTTCTGTCAGCCTCCCTCCCAGAGCGACTGGCCAAAGATCTAACATAGAGAGTGTAGGGGAGAGACAGTGGCCATGGAGGAACTCGGTCAGTTCCGTTCTCATTCCTGTGACAAAATGCCTGTCAAAGATGACTTAAAGAACTCGAGGTTTGAGTGTGCACTCCACCATGGTGGGGGAGACCGGAGGCAGGGGTGTGAGATGACTGGTCAGTCACATTGCATCTGCAGTCGGGAAGCAGAGATGAGCGTCGGGGCTCAGCTCACTTTCTTCTTTTGACTCAGGCTAGGACCCCAGCCTGTGGGATGGTGCCGCCCACAGTTAGCAGGACCCCAGCCTGTGGGATGCTGTTACCTGAAGGAAGCTGGGGCTTCCTTCTTCAGTTAAAGCTCTCTGAAGTCAGGGTGGAGCTTCCTTAAACCTTTCTGGAAGCATCATCACTGTCATACCTAAAGCTGAATTTCCAGGGTGGTTTTTTTTAAAATCCTGTCAAGTTGACAGTGACAAGGAACCACTGTAGCGGTCTTCCTGGGGAGCCACAAGCTGGCATCCAAAGTTAACCATGCCACTCTCCTGCCTGAATAGTGACCCCCCCCCACTCTTGGTATGGACTCCAGCTCACTCCCTTTTATCTCCTCTGCCCTCCTTTGCCCTCTGGCCTCCACCTTCTTTGTTGACCTTTGATGCTTGGGACATTTCTCTGTTCCCCCCAATCCCTACCCTACTGTCCAGGATGCTGTTCTTCATATCCTTCTCATCTCCGATGTCCTGGCTAAGGGTGATGGCCCCTCATGTCTTTCTGTGGCCCCTGTCCTTACATAGCATGTCAATTAGTAGAGATGTGCCAGTCTGGTTGCATGTGTGATTTTTCTCTGGCACACCCCTGTATCCACAGTGCTTGGTGCATGGCGGGTGGTCCACAGATGTTTTATATTGAAGGGAAAGGTGACAGTGGCTTGAGGGATGTCTGAGTCACAGGCATGTGTATCTACATGCTAACAGAAATATTTTCTTTTCCAGAATGTGTCATGGAAGTTCGTTTATACACGGAAAGGTGTATCTGTTGTAGCTGGACACACTGTTACCAGCCACATCTTCTGCCAAGGAGAGAAATCCACCTAGCCCCTCCAAAACTTCTTACCCTCCCTCTATGTGGCACCTCTTGTGTAGCCAAAATCTCTGGTTAGCAGATGGAATAAGTACTTCTAGGCCCAAAGCCCACCCCAGCCACAGTAAATTGAATGTAGTGTCCACCACGCAGAAGCCGAGCCCCACAGTGCATTGTGTTCACAGTGTCCACCTGTGCAGAAGCCAGCAGACATGGATGCTCTTGGATGCTTGTGGTGGTGGCAAAGGGGAGGCCAGGCGCCAGCCACTGCCTATGACCAGGTATGAGGAAAAGGTCCTTGCGGGTGTCCTCACGATGGCAACTTCATAGCAACAGGAACCAGCAGCAGCTAACACTCTGACAAGAGTAAAAAAGCCAGAGAGAAAAAAGAACCAGAGGAGGGAATGGTGCTCAATTGGCAGAGTTTTTGTTTAGCATGAACAAAGTCCAGGGTTCAATCCCCGGTACCTGGTGAACTGATCATGGTGTCATCTGCCTGTGATCCCAACACTTCAGAGTTGGAAGCAGGAGGATCAGAAGTTCAGGGTCATCTTCATCTTTTTAGCTGGTTTAAGACTAGTCTGGGCTATGTGAGATCCTGTCTCAAAAAAGGAAGAGAGAAAGGAAGAGAGGAAGGAAAGATGGAGAAAGGCAAACAGAAAATGGCTTTTACATGCAAATCCCAAACACACAGAAAGATCTAATGATGCTGGGTATGTCTTCTCTCTCCTCTCCTCCTTCTCCCTCCCCTCCTTTTCCTTCCCCTCCAAAGCAAAGACCTCACTCAGTCAATGCCCTGTGCCCTGGAGCTGGTCTATAAGGATGGCCTGAACTAAGGCCTGGCCCAGACCTTTATACCTGTGTGTAGATGGGCCATTGGTTGCCAGCTTCTGGGGTCTTGGCCTTAAGCATGGCAGCTCTTGGCAGCCAAAGTCAGCTGGTTGAGAGAAATGACTGGGGTGGCAATGGGGAGGGGGGCACAACACCAAGTACTCCAGCTGAAGGAGCTGCCTTCCTTCTACAAGGAGGAACAGACAGTCCCCAGCCCCCTTCCCCCTTCCCCCTTCCCTCTTCCCCCTCCCCCATACCCTTGCTGGCAACTTTCCATTCATGAGTGTTCACTGGTGTTGGAGTGCTATTATCAACCGTGATTATACATTCTCAGGACAGTGTGTTTGCCCAAGGTCTCACTGTTGGAAGCAGGCAGCCAGGCTGAGGCCAAATCTCTCATCCCAGCAGGCACCTGGTATTTTCAGCTGCTAAGACCAAACAGAGGTGGGAGGAGGTGGCTCTGCTCTGGGCCCCAAAGGACAGGACTCCCTGCAACACTGTTGCAACTTCACAGAATATGGGCAATGCAGCCTGCTGCCAAGGCTGATGACCCAACTGCCGAGCTACGGACAGCCATCTCTCAATGCGCTGCATGTGCACCATCTCCAAGAGGGAAGCAATTTAGAAGATGATTCAGCCTGTACTTTGGCAGATGTTTCCTAGTGTGCTGGGTTTGGAGAGTAGCCTCATCTTTGAAATGAAGCAAAGTTAGCTCTGCTCTGGCTTCTCCCCATCTAGCTGAGGGTCTGCATATCTGCACAGCCAGCCATATTCCCCAGGACTGAGAGGCAAAGCCCCCCATGCCTGGGTTAAGAAGCAGGGCAGTGGATCTGCGTGGTTAGTAGATTTTACATAGGGCAGGGTTGAGACATACATGAACCCTGGGTCCTGGGGACACAGAGTTGTTGATAAAGTGTTGCAGTTTACATGAGGAATGTCCCCACAGGTTCATGTATTTAAACTTGTTGGCAGCTGGAGGCCCTGTCTTGAGAGGTTGTGGAACCTTTGGGAGGTGGGACCTTGCTGGAGGAAGTGGGTCACTGAGGGGCAGGCCTTAAGGTAGCATGGCCCTGCTTCTGGTGAACCTTTCTCTGCGCAGAGATGTGAACAAGATCATAGACACACGCACACACACACACATACACAAATATACACAAATATACACATACACACATAAATACATACACATACACACAAATGCACACACATACACACACAAATACAGACACAAATATACACACATATATACAAATACATACACATACAAGTACACACTCACATACATACACACAAATATACACACTTACAAATACACATACACACACCCACCCTGAGCAGGTCAGGGTAGAAAGGACAAATATGTCAAGACTCTGAAAGTGGAAACTTACTGTGACAAGACCCTTGATGAATACCTTTAACTCAGACATTCTTTGAAAGCACTGAGCACATGAGGGCAGTTTTAGAAGATGCACACAAGATCCTGCAACTGAGAACAGTGGTGAGTTGAATAAACTCTACAAAACTGGAAAGAAC
This sequence comes from Mus musculus, assembly GCF_000001635.26. Taxonomy (NCBI): domain Eukaryota; kingdom Metazoa; phylum Chordata; class Mammalia; order Rodentia; family Muridae; genus Mus; species Mus musculus. The sequence continues at coordinate 84,587,521 of NC_000081.6, read as the reverse complement.
CCAAGTGCCTGAGGAAAGCCCACAGCAGGAAGTTATTTGGTGGCTGCTACAGTCAGATCTTCAGTGCTCCCTAACTGTTGCTGCTACCTGGGGAGGCCATGGGACTGAAAGTGGAGCTCGAGCTGGTGGAAGTAGTTGCTGGGTCTTCGAAGCGTCCCATCTTGCTCTCTGCTTCCTGGTCTGTAATGATGTGAACAGCATTGACCACACTCTCGGATCTGCACTGTGGCACCATGATGGACTGAAAACAGCCACAACCAGGAGTCAAATGAGTCTTTCCTTATGCAAGTTGTTCCACTCAGGTCTTGGTCACCAGGACACACAAGTGACAAACTCAGGAACAGCAGTCATTTGCTCACTCACAGCAAACAGTCATTGGTGTCCAGTCAACATGGATGGATGGACAGATAGCAGAGTCGATGGGTGAGACTTCCTTTCTTGACTTATATTCCAACCAGGGATTATAAGTACATAAGCAAGCAGGGTGATCAGCAAAGCAAGTGGTCTGTAGACACTGAGAGGTGAACTAGAATATTCTAGAAGATGCTGGAGGCTTAAGTGGGAGCATTCAGGATGGAATTAATGCCTTAGTTACTTTTCTATTGCTGTGATGAAACACCATGGCAAAAGAAAAAAAATTTTTTTTCAGAGCTGAGCATCAACCCCAGGGGCCTGGTGCTTGCTAGGCAAGTGCTCTACCACTGAGCTGCATTCCCAACCCTGGCCAAAGCAATCTATAAAAGAAAGTGTTTATCTAGGCATGGTGGTGCACATCTTTAATCCCAGGACTTGGGAGGCAGAGGCAGATGGATGTCTGTGAGACTGAGACCAGCCTGGCCTACACAGTGAGTTCCAGGACAGCCGGGGCTATGTAGAGAAATCCTGACTTCAAAAAAAAAAAAAAAAAAAAAAGAAAAAAAAAGTATATTTGGGGCTTATAGTTTCAGAGGGCTAGCACCCATAGTGGCAGATCAAAGGTAAGGGTAGGAGCAGCTGAGAGTGCACATTTTGATCTCCAAGTAGGAGAGACAGAGACAGAGACAGAGACAGAGACAGAGAGACAGAGAGAATACAAAGCCTGACCCCAATGACACACCTCCTCCAGCAAGGCCACACCTCCTAAGCCTTCCCAAACAGTTCCACCAACTGGGAAGTATTCAAACATACAAGCCTGTGAGGACCATTTTCATTCAGACCACCACCAATGGTCAAGGAGATTTCTCCAAAGAGTTGACCTTTGACTTGTATGTTTAACAGAGGGCACAGTTCTTGGTAGAAGAAATTCTAAACATTCCAGGGTCCAGCTTCAGTGGCAACTCATACACTCACCCCACCCCTACAATACCTACTGTCCCAAGGGCATAGACTAGAGACTCTAGTCTTTCATCTCACAGGGAGCTTTGAAAAGCAAATTGCTGAAGAGTCCAGCAGGGAGATCCACATAGATCATAGAGAAGGTGGCAGACAGCTTTCTTGATATTGGATGGCATGACAATCTGGCAACTCAGATCCTGCAAGCATGCTTGGGGCTATAAACACACATCAAAGGGGTTAGCTGCTTTAGCAAATGTCACCCACATCCCACGAAGGAAGAACCCTCTATATCTGAGTTCCAGTTCTCCTCTGGCGTGTGCTTAGCTCTGGGCAAGCCATTTCCTGATCTGTTTGCTTAGCTGGAGAGGGGAGAATGAACTATCATAAGAGACTTTAAGCAAGGGAGGGGCTCTGTTCTACGTCTGCACTTGGGACAGTAGGTATTTTTGGGGTGGGGTGAATTCATGAGTTGCTCTGGTTGGGATGAGCCTAGCAGACTGAATAGTATCTAATTCTGAGGAGCAGAGCTCCAACCCTGGGGGTGCCGTGTGTCCTGTGTCTGGAGAGGGCTTTCTTCCTCGTGTGAAGTGTGCCTTTCTTCTTGTCACTCCAGTGTGGCAAGAGGGAGTGAACTAGTGAGGCTGTGTGTGGCCTGGGCCTCCTCTGATGTGGTTAGCATTCCTACCTGAAGGTCCATGCCCTAATACCATGGGAGTTGGATCCCTGTGGAGAGCACTTGCTTTGCCCAGGGTCTGCAGGAAGCCTTACATTTGCTCCTTCACTGATTCATATCTCCTTCACTGATTTAAAATTTGGCTCAGATTCCTGCTTAGGTCTTGGTAGACATGATAACTTTCTAAGGCATTGGTCCTCAACCTTCCTAATGCTTCAGCTCTTTGATATAGTTCCTCATATTATGGTGACCCCCCAACCATAAAATTGTTTTTGTTCCTACTTCATTTTGCTTCTGTTATGAATTGTAAGGCAAACATCTGTGTTTTCTGATGGTGTTAGGTGACCCCCGTGAAAGGGTCTTTCAACCCCAAATGGGTGGTGACCCACAGGTTGAGAACCACTGTTGTAAAGGGTGGTCACCTCTCCCTTCAATGCTGATGACACAAGAGGAATTTTCAAATTTGTGGGGACAGGGTGTAGACTGTCAGCTCCTGACTTTAACAACATCCCATTCCCAATCATGGGAGTGATGTTGGGGAATCTCTGACCACCTCCCTGAGCCTGCAGAGAAGTTAGGTATTGCTCCAACAGACTTCATCTTGCCTTTCTCTCCTGTCCTCTCTCCACCCTCTACTGCAGTCACTGTAAACTCCAGGATTAACAGGTGTTGGGATGAACCTTTGTGACAAGGGTCCACACTTGTCTGGGGTTGGAAGACTTTCTCATCCCTCTTCCAGACTTGAGCTTCCAGGATGTTCCTGAGATAATGATCAATAAGATTAGTTTTAGCAAGACTGTCTGTTGGTGAGGACTTCTTGTCTTTCTTCCTCCTCCCCTGCCTGTTTTGTCTATGCATCCTAAAGCCATTGTGGGTACCACAAAGCCAGGGCTGAGGATGAGGATGCTAGGCCCTGTCCTCAACAAATTCTTCTCCTAGATCATCACTGTTTTTCTGCTTGGATCTTTGGAGTGACTGACCAGATCTGACCTCTTGGGACTCTGAAAAGTCTGTTCCTCTCTCCCCAGGTCAAAGAAGCCAATAACACCATCACTGTTGGGGACTGAGGTTTTAACATAGGATTTGGTGCCCAGCCTGTTCCTTGGTAACAGGGCTCAGGAGCTACTGAACATCTATTGAGCACACTGGTCCCTTGATACCTCTGGATCTTTCTCTGACCTTCACCTCCTGGGTCCCCTGTTGCACTCAGCACACTTGCCATCTGATTAACCTAATGTATTCTGAAGTGAAGGTACTAGAACCTGTGACCTTGAGCATGCTAGGCAAGCTGCCATAAAACATCTCTTTTATGTTATTATCGAGGTACACGATAGCTACAGTCAAAATAAGACGGTGAGTACAACTCACGTAGAGAAGTAAATCAGCCAGCGTAAGGAAGGGCTCACAGAGTAGAGTGCTGGCCTGATGGCTTAGCTGGGGTTTCTACTGTTATGAGAAGACGCCATGACCACAGCAGCTCTTATATAAAGAAAAGCATTTAGGGCTGGAGAGATGGCTCAGAGGTTGATAGCACTGACTGCTCTTCCAGAGGTCCTGAGTTCAATTCCAGGCAACCACATGGTGGCTCACAACCCTCTGTAATGAGGTCTGATGCCCTCTTCAGGCATGCGGGCAGAACACTGTGTACATAATAAATAATTTTTTTAAAAAAAAAAAGAGGAAAAAAAGAAAGCAAAGGGAGATCTGGAGCAAAAGGAAAATAAAAGAAATGAAAAGGAAAGAAAAGAAAGAAAGAGAGAGAGAGAGAGAAAGAGAGAAAGAGAGAAAGAGAGAAAGAGAAAGAAAAGCATTTAATTGGAGCTGGCTTACAGTTCAGAGGAGTTAGTCCATTACTGTAATGGAGGGAAGCTGGTGGAACAAGGCAGACATGGTGCTGGGGAGGTAGCTGAGAGTTCTACATCTGCATCAGCAGGCTGCAAGAAGAGAGTGAGCCGCTGGGCCTGGCTTGAGCTTCTGAAACTTCCAAGCCTCATCCCACATTGACACACTTCCTCTAACAAGGCCACACCTCCTCATAGTGCCACTCCCTATGGCCCATGGGGCCATTTTCATTTAAGCCATCACACCTAGTATGAATTGAGTCCTGGGTTTGACCCTTAGCATTGCAATAAGCCTGTCGTGGTAGGGCAGGCCTGCCATCCCAGTTCTTGGTAGGAGATAGAGATAGGAGAATGGGAACTTTAAGGTCATCTTTGGCATAGTGAGTTCAAAGCTAGAATGGGCTATGCTAGACCTGTCTCAAGAACAAGAGTGCCTCAGCAAGGGCACTGTTGTGTCTATACAAACCCACCTTAACATATGCATTCCCTGTCTATACAAACCCACCTTAACATATGCATTCCCTGGAGACTCCCATGAAAACCCAAGGCTAAACATTCTTCTTTAGCCCCTCTGCAGCCTGGAGCAACATACAGTTTCCCAGCCCTGGGAGGTTCTCGGTCCTCCATGTTGTGGGGTGGGCTGCAGAGACTAGAAGTACAGCCAGGAGTCTGGAGCCAGCCTACAGCAGCAGCTGCCTTCCTTCTCCGTAATTGGAACACCTACCTGTGGCTGCCAAAGGCTGCAGCTGGGAAATGGCCAGGCAGGACCTACACTGGTCCAGGGCTGCACAGTCTTCCTATGAAATGAGGGACTTAATTCTCCCAGCCCTCTCCAAGTCTTGTGAGTTCGAGAATCGGTTCTGAGAGATTTGGCAAGTCACCTGCCATTAATACCTTGGCAGCAGGGTGACAAGAATGGGTCCTATACACCAAATTGATTTCCTGCCTCTTTGTCCTTTATGGTAGCTCAGAGGCAAACCGGCAGAGTGTAGAGACTGTGGGATGGATTGGTGTCAAATATAAGAAAGCACTGCAGGGTATGTGTGTATCTGTATGTGTTGTGATTGTTGTTGTTGTGTTTATGTGGTATGTGTTTGTTTGTGTGTGTGATGTAATGTGTGTGTGTATTGTGTTGTTAGTGTGTATGATGTTATGCTGTGTGTCTGTGATGGTGCTATTTGTGTGCATGATGCGGTGGGTATGTGTTTTTGTTGCTTGTGTGCATGGTGTTGTAGGGTGTGTGTGTGTGTGTGTGTGGTATGTTGTGGGGTGTGTGTGTGTGGTGTGGTGTGTATGTTGTCTGTGTGCATGTCTGTGGGTGTGTGTGGTACCTTAGAGAGAGGCCATCCTGGCAGAGAAGCTGAAACAGAAGCTCTGCAGCAAGACCTCACGACCTCTGCCAAAGCAGGAATGAGGAAGGATACAGGTTTTTATCTTTATCCCTGGCTCCCAGCAGGAGCTTCTTAAACCTGTGATTTTTCTGGACAGTAAAGATTTTAGAAGCATCTTTATTCTAATATTTGCTCTGTTCCTGGGTTTCTGACCTAGGCTTCCTAAAACCCTCATGGTTTCCCAGGTGACAAGAGCATCTTGTTCTAGCAAGGCCACTCTTGATGGCTCATGGGTAGAGACTGGTCCCCAGAAACACTAAGGTACTTTGGCAAGGCCAAAACCATTAGCTCCCAAGTGCTCTAAAGAGAGTGGAGGCTGGTGACTGAGACCCTCATCCTTCCTAGCTTCATGTGATACCTCCTAGAAAACCCATGGCCACAGCTTCTTCATTGACAGACAGGCCACAGACCATGAGGGTGGCCAACTCCAGTCCACAGGGACAGGAGTTCCTGCACTGAGACATTGCCCTGTATACTTCTTCATCTGGCTGCTTGTTTCCTTTATAACAGATGGATAAAGGTGGATACAAGCTCCCAGAACAAAGCCATGCCCACCACTGAACCTCTTACAAGACTGAGTGATGATCGCTTCAGCGATTGAGATGTTGCCAATCCAGAGGTAAATTACAATCTATCTCAGGCTATCATTAGCCCACTAAGTAGCCATTCCTTATCCACCTTTATGCAAACCTAACATCCTGTGATTGACAGATGAAACCTCTTTGAGTATATTGACTTAACAAAACCCTCATTTTCACTAATCAAAGGACGAATAATGCCATCAGATAGGAGACCTGAGGCTGATGTCTGAGATTTTCCTGCAATGCTGTGCCTGCCTACTTAACATTTCCACTGATGTATTTTTAAAGTGCCTAATCTTTCTTTCTTCCGTTACTATAAAATCTTCATCAAACTGTTACCTCATTGGAACATGGACTCTGGGGCAACCTAAGTCTGTGTTCCTGGGCCATAACCATTCACAGTGGCTTTAGAATAAACTGTCTTGTAATTCCTTTGAGGAAAGAGTTGTGCTTTGTGGAAACTGTGTCAAGAACTTTCCTGAGTTCTGTGAATAATCAAAGGTGAGGAGAGCTCCAATGGACAGACAAATTGGATAGAAATACGGATAAACTTGGGGCTCCATAGTTGGCCTTGGCGTCTGACATGACAACAGTCTGGTGGGCCTTAGCCCTTAGGATCTGTGCTAGCTTGAGGTGAACAATGTATCTGGTGGTGTGAATAAGAATGGCTCCCATAGACTCATGTATTTGAATGCTCAGTCCCTAGTTGGTGGAACTGTTTGGGAAGGATTAGGAGGTGTGGCCTTGTTGGAAGAGGTATGTTTTTGGAAGTGAGCCTTGAGTTTTCAAAAATCCATACAATTTCCAATTAAGTCTCTCGTTTTCTCTCTGCCTCATGGTTGTTGTCTCAATATGGAAGCCCTCAGCTATAGCTCCAGTATTATGCCTGCCTACCTGCTGCCATGCTCCCTGCCATGATGTCTTCGAGAGACTCTCTCTCAAACTGTGAGAAAACCCCCAACAAACTCATTCTTCTATAAGTTACCTTGGTCATTGTGTCTCTTTACATCAATAGAACAGTCACTAAGACAGAAGTTGGTACCAGGAGTGGGATGTGGTTGTAATAGGCCTGACCATGATGGTTTTTGGAGATATATATGGAGGACTTTGGGACTTCAGACTAGAAAAGTCGTTGAATACTGTAAGCAGGGCTTTATAGGCCACACTAGCAGGAGCTTGGAAGACAGTAGTACTAAAGCAATATGGACTATGGAGGCCCAGCTCAAGAGGTTTCAGATTGGAATAGTATTAGCACCGGGATAGAGACCATTCTTGTGGTATTTTGGCCTTCCAGAAGGATGGATTTCTGCTCCTGCATCTGTGGTAAGTACAGTTCTCAGCCTCCTGGATGCTGGAGTTGAGGGTGTGACCTGCTTTGGCCCTATGATGGGTGGAGCCAAATTTGTAGATCTGTGCCTCTGTTTTAGCTCACTCATGTGACTTGGTGACATGGATAAGAGCTTTGCAGGGTTTCTCAGTTAGGCTTACTATTGCTATGATGAAACACCACAACTAAAAGCACACTGGGGAGAACAGGATTTATTCAGCTCACACATTCATATTGCTGTTCATCATCAAAGGCAGACAGGACAGGAACTCATACAGGGCAGGAACCTGAGGGCAGGAACTGATGTAGAGGCCATGGAGGAGTGCTGCTTGCTGGCTTGCTCCTCATAGATTGCTCAGCCTGCTTTCTTATAGAACCCAGGACCACTAGCCCAGGGATGGCCCTACCCACATCAAGGAAATGGCCTACAGCTGGATATTATTGAGGCATTTGATCATTTGGAGAGGAGGTTCCCTCCTTTCAGAGGTCTTTAGCTTGAGTTAAGTTGACATAAAACTAGCCAGCCCATTGGGCACAAAAGCTGCCATGTGATGATATGAATGAGAACAGCCCCTGTGTGAGTTTGTATACTTGAATGTTTGGTCCTCGCTTGGTAGAACCGTGCAGGAAGGCTTAGGAGATGCAGTCTTCTTGGAGGCATGGCACTGGAAGCTTTGAGGTTTCAAATACTCACACCGTTCCCAGTCAGTTGTTCTTCTGCCTCTTGCCTGTGGATTAGAATGTAAGTGCTCAGCGACTGCTCAAGCACTGTGCCTGCCTGCTGTTCTGCTCCGCCCAATGGTGGTGATCACGGGCTAACCCTTGAAACAATATGCAATCCCTCAATTAAAATTTCTCCCCTTTGTAAGTTACCTTGGCCATGGTGTTCTATCAGAGCAATAGACCAGGAACTACGACATACTGCGTCTATGGAGTGGGCTAGCAATGGCGCAGGGGCTCTGCCGTTAACAGAAAGAATGTTTGCTTGAGTGGCTCCTGCCTCTCCAGTCTGCACCCAGGTATACACCCCTGGATCCACCCTGCAGTGCAGTGCTGGGCCTCAATCACAGGCTGGTGAGAGAGAAGAATGATGCTATAATAATACTCCTCTGAGTTTTGGGCCAGTTTGTCATGTAGTGGTCTCACAGCCATGACTGAAGCATAGCTTCCAGCAAAAGCTTCTAAATACACAGCGAGGAGCCCAGCAAAGGGCAGGCACTGACTTGTAATGAATGTAATGACCACACAGCACTGGGCACTCAGCTGGTTTTCCAGCTAACATGGGGAGCCAGATGTGAGAGAGACTTCACCCTGTCCTATTTAGACCAATTTTTTAAGGTGAACTCTACTATGTATATGTAGCTCCTGGTTCTTTACTTTTGAGTCAGGGTCTCACTGTGTATGTAGCCCTGGATGGTTTGGAACTCTCTATGTAGGTCAAGCTGGTTTTGAACTCACAGACATCCACCTGCCTCTGCCTCCTGAGTGCTACTATTAAAAGTGTGTGCTACCAGGCCCCAGCTTAGCTTCCAATCAGAACACTATGGTGTTGCTGGTGCCCACAGTCAACTGAGATGACAAGAATGAGCAGGTGTCAGCAGGCTGAGGCCACATCCTCTGGTCCCTGCATCTTGGTGACAAGGCTGACATCATCGTTTGCACTGCTAGAGATGGAACCCTCATGCAGGCTGGGTAAGTATTCCATCAACTGAGCCAAATTCCCAACCCTCTCAACTCCATTTTAAAGTGGAAAAAAATTCCACATGCTAGGACCCTCTTTTAGTCAATGGGGAAATGGGACAGCTGGTCTTGTTACCTTGCTGTAGGTCTGGTTGTCATAAATCAGGCATTTCCATAGCCTGCCCTTTAGGGACTCAGCATCAGCAGACACTATGCGTGGTACATTTCTACTGTGGCTATATTTTCCCTGTGGGACGGAAATACTCTTTAAAAGGTGTTGTGCCCCTCCCCCCAATCAGGACAGCCTATTTCTCTCTGTGTCTTCCTGTCTCTCTGTCTGTCTTTCTCTCATGTCCCAACTCTGAGATGATCCCCCCATACATACACAATAAACCTCTTACATGAGATCTGTTGAGTGGTGTGATCTTTTTGTGACTCACCTTGTCCCCAACCTGCCAAGGCACTTCTGCCACTAAATCATAACACTGAGGAGCGTCAATAATGATTGTAAGGTCCACTCAATTTAGAAATGTTAATACTTGGAAAGGTTTTGTCTTGTTGTAGAATTACTGAAACATGCCCATGGAAACAACAGGACAGAGTTTAGTTGGTAAAATGGGACATGAATCAGACATGGCTGCTCACACTTTAATTTTTTTCTATTTATTTTAAAGACATTTATTTTATGTATATGAGAATATACATATATATATAACAGTATACTCATATGCATTATATATAATATATACATATAATGCATATGAATTATATATAATATATGATGCATATAAATATGCTGTTTCATTACAGATGGTTGTGAGCCACCATGTGGGTGCTGGGAATTGAACTCAGGACCTCTAGAAGAACAGCCAGTACTCTTAACTTCTGAGCCATCTCTCCAGCTCCATCACATTTTAAAATGTAGCATGAGGAAAGCTGAGGCAGGGGGCTCACCATTCTCCTCATCTGGGTCTCAGAGTAGTCTGTCTCAAAAAACGAAAAGTAATTAGTTAATTAAATTACATTTCAAAAAGAAGAAAAGGAAAGAGGAAAGCTGGGGGTTTAATTTAGTTGGTAGAGCACCTTTGCAATATTCATGAAACCCTGGACTTAACCCCTGGTGTGAAACACAGGCCTCAAATGGCAGCACTCTGTGGTAGAGGCAGGGGATCATCCTTGGTTACATATAAATTTATCTATCAGCCTGGACTACGTGAGATGCTGTCTTTAAGAGAAAAGGGTATATTGAGCACATACTACTTCTCCCTCCTTCTAAACCACTGCTGTGACAGGGACTTTTACAAGATGTGATCAAGAAAGACAAAGATAGCTTGACAGCAGAAGTGAGACTCCAGAAGCCAGAAGAAAGATGGCTGCTGGCTTGCTTGCTTGGTAACTGGCAACCCTCAGAAAGGCAAACAGAGCTGCCCCCCAGGGAATCCTCTAGAAAGCAGAGCAGTTGGTGTCTCAGGAAGGGGGGCAAAGGACACCTGCTAAGGAGGCAGCTGAGCCTCTCTGCTCAGCATGAGCGCCCCCCTCCCACACACTGCGCTGTGGTCTGTGTTGGCAAAGGAAGCCATTTGGTTTTAGTAAGAAAAGGACTTGACTTTAAAGGATCGTCACAGATGGGCTTGAAAGCCTGCGAGCTTCTCCAACTGCAAACAGAACCAAAGTCTCCTTTTACACAAAAGAGCAAGCAGGGCTAGACAGAGCCTGTTTGGGTCAGTGTGAAGATGTGACAACTGGACTGGAGAAATCCATCAACACCCTCAGGAGAGATGGGGACCAGCTGAGGGGAGGGTGTGGGCCGTATGAGGTACAGGGAGCCTTGAACTGTGAGAGAGGAGAGAAGTTCGAGTTTGGTTAGCAAGTGGGGACAAAGAGGTCTAACTTGGTCTCAATGATGTAATTGTCTGAGTAGAAAGGGAAAGAAAACCAGAGAAGGAAGTCACTTACTACATCCTAACCAAGGAGCTTGAAGGTCCTGGATTGAAATCCTCATTGAATTTCCAGCAGACCAATTTCAGAACAGAGCCCTCCCTGAGCCGAATAACCAAAGGCAGAAAGACCTTCTGAACAGAGACATTGTAGCTGAGAACAGAGCGAAAGTGAGAAACTAAGCCGAGAACAGAGTGAAGTCTTCAACACAGGTAACAATGGGGAACTCAGGAGGGCACAAAGCACAGGAAGGGAAAAGCAGCCATAGAATGCTGTGTGGTTCGGCTTAAATATGTTTATGCGGCTACACTATGACCAGGGCCTGATCTCAAGGACAGTGTAGACACCAGGGGAGAAGAAAAATATGTGTGTGTGTGTGTGTGTGTTTGTGTATGTGTGTCTGTGTGCGTGTGTATGTATATAAGTGTGTGTGTGTGTGTGTGTGTGTGTGTGGTGTACGTGTTTGTGTGTATGTGTGAATTACGAAATGTATGGTGAGTGGGTATGTGTGTGTATGCATGTGTGTGTATGTATGTAAGTATGTATGTAAGTATGTATGTATGTGTGGTATATGTTATGTGTGTTTGTGTGTTTATGTGTATTTCTGTATGTTTGCATTTGTGTGTCTGTATATGTCTATATGAGTATGTCTGTGTGTGGTGTATGAGTTTGTGTGTGTGTAAGTGTATATGTGTTTGCATGTGTGTGTGAATGTATGTGTGTGTATATATGTATGTGTGTGTGTTTGTGTGTGTGTGTCTGTATGCATGTGTGTGTGGTGTATGTGTTTGTGTGAGTGTATGTATGTGTGTATGTATGTGTGTGTGCACAGTGTTACATATTTTGAGTAACTGAGCTTACTGAGTCTTTTACATTGTTTGGGTTTTGGTGTCTTTAGAGAAAATTTCTAACACTGTGGGGGAAGATTCTCTTGCATTTGCTTACAGAAGTTCCAGAATTTTGTTATTTAGCACTAGCTTTAACAATTCTGTCTGCCATCTATTCATCGTAGATATTTTTACATAAAGGATGAAAATACACATGTCATGTCTGTCTTTTCCCCCCTCACATCTAACACAGTAGAGGAAAGTGTTAACTAGGAAACATCTTTTAAAAATTATTGAAAATGCAGAGAATTAGCACAAAATAGCAAGAAATGTATAAGAGATGTTGAGAGTGCTAGGTGACAGACTCAGACCACTGAAAGCCCTGTATGACAGACACAGAGACTGAGAGCCACAGGTGACAGATACAGACCACTGAAAAATCCTCAGAATTAATGTGAGAGACTGAGCTTTAGAATTTGGGAATTAGAATTAGAGAATCCAGTCAATTTCAAAATGACTCTATAGGAGATATGAAGGTCTCTTGTATACACACACACACACACACACACACACACAAAAGAGAAAGAGAGAGAGAGAGAGAGAGAGAGAGAGAGAGAGAGAGAGAGAGAGAGAGAGAAGAGTCTGAGTACAGGTTGAACATTTCCAAAATGTGTGATCCAAAAGTGTGAAGTCTAGAATTTCCAGAACTCCAAATCCTATTAGCACTATTTGGTGTTAGAATTCGAAGGTCAAGCTCTTGACCTCAGGTACCTCTGGTTACTGCCGCTCCCTCTCATCCAACAGAGCTCCTCGCAAAAGTCACAGATAATTGACATCTTCAACCCTGTCTCCCTTCCAGCTCTCCCTCTCTGTACCCTCTCGTTCTCTGAAAGCCCCTTTGAGATCTGAGACCTAATGCACTCACGCACACACACACATATAGAATGCAAATTTAAGTGCATAACTTGTTAATGATTGCCAAGAATATTTGTGCAACTCCACTTCCCATCCAATCAGTCTGGAAGCCCAGGTGTGTCTCTGCCTGACACTAAGCCTGTCTCTTGTGTCCAGGTAGTTGGGGTAGTCATTACCCTGAAGTTTCATCTAATGGTTTTCTTAATACACTGAGCACCCTAAGGCAACCAAGTTACCTTTGCCTGTGAGCTTTATGTACAGAGATGAAAATGTACTTACTTCTAGCAGTCACTGTTCCCTCATTCGAATGCTTGGAAGACTTATCTTTGTCATGGAGGTGTATCATTTCCATTGCTGTGGTTGTTTTCATTGGGGTGCCTATGGCAACCAAGGCTCTGTTACAAATGTAAATTCTTGGAGTTATCCCATACTTACTGAATCAGAGACTCTGGGTGAGAGCCATCAGTTATTGCAGAAGGTTCTGACACATTTACCTTAACAACTGCTTCTAAACCCTATTCCACTTAATTTTTCTAGACTAGTGTGGACAGATACTTGGGTTATTTCTGGGTTATGGCTGTTATGAACATAAACTCTATAAATATTTAGCTTTTCTAGGATCCAGGTTCATGAGATTTTGTGATAGGATTCCCAGCCTAGTTTATATCAAATTCTTTTCAAAAGGGATTCGGATTAGACTCGGTCCGAACAGAAAACAAAGGATATGATCAACCTAAGGAAACACAGAGGGGTAATACCAGAGGCAATTTATAATTATGTTTTGCTAATGGGCAATGTTCTCAATGAAATGAATCCCCCCACCCCAGGAGCACGGACATGATTGGATTGGTCCAGGTAAGCTCCCTGACATCCAAACTATCTCTAGAATCTTACTATTCAAAATGAAAGCCACAGTTTTCTGTGCTATAAGAATGTTTGCAAAGAGGTGATTGTCAAACACAACAGCTGACTTCAACCTCATGAGGCACCCTTTTGGTTCCATCTCAGTGGACCTGAGGGGTACTGGGACCCTAGTGACATGCTTAGAACTTTAGTCTGATGTCCTAGTGTGGGACTGTACTTTTTATAATACAGTCCACCAAACTGTTGTTGCTTTGTGTTCCAAACTGCTGGAACTCTTTCGTCGAAGCATTCAATAGGTGACTGCCAAGGATCCAGAGCTCTGAAGCCACAGCACGTTGTAATTATTGGAAGGAGTTCTTGCCAATTGAGAAACACTGGGATCCAGCTCTACAAAAGAGAAGGAGGAGATGGGGAAATTAAATACGGAGTGCCACAGTGGTGTAGGAGACCTGACTGTTAAATCCTACCATTGTGCTTGGAAAGTGTCAACACGCAGGAAGGCTCCTTTCACGACATTCTTGGTTTTAATTGGGAAAAATTTATATTTTGCCCTGGAATGGAAAAAATTCTTTTGCAGCATCAAAATTTGACAAGAAATTCAAAAGAATAGTTAGTCCTTTGGGGGGTGTATTTGTGATAATTTTTGGCTTATAAAAGTACTTGCTGACCAAGATTTCTTTGCATAGAGACAAAATGATTGAGTTTAGGGATACATAGAGCAGGCATGTTCACACACTTCTTTTTGCTGGTTACTTAAAAGAAATTATTCTTTATAAGGACTTAAAAATATTTATTTCTTTTATGTGTATGAGTGTTTTGCTTACATGGGTGTCATATACCACATGTATGCAGTGCTCACTGAGGTCAGAAGGGACTTCAAGTCTCCTGGATGTAGAATTAGAGGCTGTTGTGAGCTGCCATGTGGGCCTGGGAACCAAAGCCAGGTCCTGTGCAACAACTGCTGAGCTATCTCTCTAGCCCTTATTTGTTTGTTTATTGTGTGTCTGTGTGTGCATGTGTGTATGCCCACGTGTGCATGCATGCACATGAACTTAGGCCACGGCACACAGAAGAAGCTCAGAGGACAATCTGAGGGATCTAGTCTCTCCTTCTACCGCATGGATCTTGGAGTCGAATTCAGGCGGTCAGTCTTTGCCCCAGGCACTTTTTACTACTGAATCATCTTGGTGGTTCTGGTTTGTTTTTGAGACAGGGTCTTTTTATGTAGCCCAGGCTAGCCTCAAACTGATGTCTGTTCCACCTCAGCCTCCTGAGTGCTGGGGTGAGAGGTGTGGACCACTGTGGTTGGCTTGAATATTTCAATACAAACAAACAACATAGAATTGAATTCATTGTCCACTTAGGGAGTCCTCCCTGAACCTATCTGGCCCCTCAGGCCCTACAGAATAGGGTCCCCAGTTAAAATACCAAGAAGAGTCACGAGGGCACCAACCAGCATAACTCACAGTGGAAAAAAAACAGGCACAGAGGCCCATTAGAGGACCAGGGACATCAGAGGACTGCCACTACCACAGACTACTGAGCAGGGCCATCAGGGATATTTTAGAAAAGCCACTGTGGTGGTTTAAATGAGAAGTGAGCCCCAGGCTCATATGCTGGAACACTTAGTCCCTGTTGGTGCTGTTTGGGGAGGTTGTGGGATATTCAGAAGACGGCAATTTACTTGAGGAAGTACCTGAGTGGGGTGGGCTTTGGTGTTTTATAGCCTGGCCCCACTACCTGTTTATTGTATCTTCTGGACTGCTTACGGGCGAGCCTCATGCTCTGAGCGCCATGCCTTCCCTTCCATGATGGACTGGAACCTCTTTGGAATCCTGAGTCAAAATAATCCTTTTCTTTCTTAAAGTTGCTTGTGCCAGGGTGTCTATCACAGCAACAGGACAGAAACCAAGACACTTCTGCCTTCCATTCTTGATACCAGTGAGTGGCTCACCCTCAAAGTAGGTGAGCAAGGTAGCCCATGTCCCATGGCAAGTCATAGTCCTTTTTCCCTGAGCCACTTGGGTCTTCTGAGGCCTTCAGGTGCCAGTTTCTCTTTCCTCAGCTGTTATGCTGGCCTGCCCTAGGCCCTAGACATCTGAGCTGTGGCCTTCCCGGCTCTCAGCCCTCCTCTCATTCCTGCTGACGCCCTTTCCTCATGGTCAATGGCAAGCTTGGGCTTCCAGTATTCTTCCATTGCTCATGGCTCCCCAAGGGGCTGCTCTCAAGGTTCCCACTATTCTTGCCACTGGCACTCTACTGAGACATACTTTAAAAGGCTTGTCTATGGTTGGTTTTCATCAAAATTCACATTGGGGAGTGGTCCTCAATGGTGAGGTGTAGTTGGAGGTGGTACAATCCTTGAGGGTAGAACCTTCGTGAATGGACTCACTCCTTTCTCTCTTGCAGGAACCATGGCTCTTGGAGGACCCACAAGGGTAGGTTTTATAAAGTGTTCCTGCTCTCTGGGGCTTGCCTCAGCTGCACACGCTTGCTTGCTTGCCCATGCTCTGCTGTGAACTGAGTTAGTGTGTGGCCTGTTGCCAGTACCAGGCTCTTAGGCTGCCCAGGTTTTAGAACTGTGAGTGTCAGGGTCCCTGCAACCATCAGAGCTGGCAGAGAAACAATCCGTGCAATACAACTTAGCCAGTGTTGGCTCAAAAGTCTAGAATCTGACACCAGGCAGTTTACTTTAGACATATGTAAGCCCAGTACAACCCTGGGAAAAGAGTTTCTCAGTAACGATTTTTCTCAATCCCGTGTGAAGGCATGGCTACATAGAAACTCTGTTGCAAAGCACATGTGACCTCTTCCATAACGATGGGTTCTATAGCTTAAAGCCCTTGGATCTGGTATGGTCTTGGTCATACAGAGAGTATAGAGGTCACCAGGCTATAAAGTACATGGGTTCTATTGACTGAGAAACAAAGCTAAAGATAAAGGTCTAGGGAGGAAGGGCTTGGGGTAAATATAACAGTCTGGACAATTCAAGTGTGTCCTGACTCAACAGATGGCACAGTTTACCAGACTATTAACCACATCCACCCCAAACCTACTGGGTGGGAAACAGTAAACATCCCTTCCATTGAAGAGAGACAAGTCTTTGTGTTGAATATTCCTGGTTTTTCTAGTGTTTATCTATGAGTACAAGGAACTTGTGTCTTCTACATGTGAGATCAAACAAACAACAACAACAAACAACCTCCCCACCCAAAAAAAACCCTGTTTTGTTTTTTTTTTGTTTTTGTAAATTATCTAGTCCCAGCTGTTCAGTTATAGCAATGGAAAATGGACAGTCTCTCACAAAAAGCCACCTGTGATGTCCTCTGCCTGGTGGTCCAGGTGTCCCATAATCTGTGCAACAGTCAATGTACTCTTCTTCCTTAAAGAGTTTAGGACAGTCTCAAGTTCCTGGTCTCCTACATCTGTCTTTTTTTTTTTTTTTTTTTTTTTTTTTTTTATTGATGTGAGGAGATACCATGACCAAGGAAACGTATAAAAGACAGCGTTTAATTGGGGGGAAGGTCATTTGGACTTTCAGAGGGTTAATCTATTTCAGTCTTTGTAAGGAGCATGGCAGCAGGCAGGCAGGCATGGTGCTAGAGCAGTAGCTGAGAACTTACATCCTTCTCTGAAAATAGGAGGTAGAGAGAGACTTGGAAATGGTGTGGCTTTTGAAAACTCAAAGCCCACCCCTAGTGACACATCCTCCAAGAAGGCCACACCCCTTATTTCTTCTCAAACATTTCCACTAGCTGGGGACCAAGCATTCAGATATATGAGCCTACGAGGGTTATTTTTATTCAAACCACCACAGCATCCAATTGCTTTCATCTTCAAAATATAACCCTAAATGAGACACTCAGGCTGTAGATACAGCTCAGTGGCAGAGCCCTTCCTTCGAATGCATAAGGTCTTGAGTTTGATTGACAACAACAAAGTGGATCCTTCAAAAATAACAAATGAGGTGATTTGTTCTGCAGCACTAGCTGGTTAATGCAGCATGGGGAAGATGAGGATCCATGCTTGGGTTGTCTCCATCTCTCTTACCTACATCCCACCTCCTCATGCTCTCCTCTGTCTCAGGTTCTGCCTCAGTGATACTCAGGCTTTCTTCTAACTCATTGTCTTTTGGGCAATGTCTACTTTAAACTTTTGTCTCTGCTATTTAGTCTTTGTTCCAATGATCATCTCTCTCTCTCTCTCTCTCTCTTCTTTGTGACATTCACATCATGCACCAGGTAATGGCTATTCCTGGTGGCCAACTTGACTATATCTGTAATGAACTACAATCCAGAATTGGAGGACTCATCGGTGATCAGATCTTGAGGCTGGAAGACACAAGTTTCTGACCTGGATCTTGTCATGCAGATCTTGAGGCATGATGACCATGAAAAGCTTAGGCCCAGACAAGGTAGGACATCCTTTAATCCCGGGAGACTAAGGCAAGGAGATCTCTGAGTTCAAGGTCAGCCTGGGACAGAGCAAGTCCCAGATCTAGGTACACACCTTTAATCTGGACCACACCTTCTGCTGGAGACCTACATAAGGACATTGGAAGAAGGAAGATTCATTCTTCTTTGCCTGCTTGCACTTACTTGCCAGCACATCTGTTGAAACCTACCACTACAGAAGGCCAGCTGAAGGAAGCTACTAGCCTCGTGGGCCTGAGCAACTGCTAGATCCCTGGACTTCCCATGCACAGCTGAACATTGTTGGGGTAGTTGGACTACAGACTGTAAGTCATCACAATACATTCCCTCAATATAGAGAGACATTCTCCCACTCATCTCCCTGTCCCTCCATATCCACCCTCTGCCCTTGCAACCTCCCCTACCAGAAGAAAAAATAACACAAAAATACAAATAAAAATAAGAATACTACATTTTCAGACTGGAGAGATGGCTCAGTGGGTAAGAGCACTGACTGCTTTTCCGAAGGCCCAGAGTTCAAATCCCAGCAACCACATGGTGGCTCACAACCATCTGTAATGGGATCTGATGTCCTCTTTTGGTGCTGTCTGAAGACAGCTACAGTGTACTTACATATAATAATAAATAAATTTAAAAAAATGCTACATTTTCTTTTTTCGAGACAGGGTTTCTCTATGTAGCCCTGGCTGTCCTGGAACTCACTCTGTATACCAGGCTGTCCTCGAACTCAGATATTTGTCTGCCTCTGCCTTCCAAGTGCTGGGATTAAAGGTGTGCGTTACCACTGCCCGGCTACATTTTCATTCTTAAACTCATTGTTTAGTTGTTGTTTTACTTTGGTTTTTACTTTGGCTTTTTTTTCTTTTGCTGGGTTTTAGCTTTGACAATTTCATATATGTTTAAATAGCATTCTGATTTTGTAACCCCATGCTTTCTCATCTCTCTTCCATCCATATCTGCCCCCTGCATCTTTTATACCAGTTCCTTGACCACATTCATGTCTTTTAACTTGAATTTAACCAGAATCCTCTGTGGGACAATGGGTTTGGAATAGAATTAACCTGCCAGGCAAAATGTGCCCGTTAGTGCAATATTGATTGATATGGTGGTCACCAACCACTCTTTGCTTAAACATATTTTTGTTGTTGTTCCTAGATAATGGAGCAGTCACATGGTGTAGTAAGAAAGAATGCAGGCAAACCCAATGGATGTCTTAACCCTGTTACCTCTGAGGTAGCCTCTTGCAAAATTATAGTAAGATGCCACAGCTAGGAACTTGACTTTGATGTATCTGTGATACCAAACGCTCTTCCTGCTGGGGGGTCATGGCCACACCCACACATATACCTCCTACCCAGATTCCGTGGACCCACTGACTTATTCTGATTTTCTGTAATTTTATCATATGAAGACTATATCTGAGAGGAATTCTATCTCTTGGAATGGCTGTTGTTTCTTTGTGTCATTTCCTTTTAATCTGTTCAGGTTTCTGTCTGTGTTAGCAGTCTGTCCCTTCTCACTGCAGAGTTGAATTCCATTGCATGGACAGTTCACACTCATCCACTCATTCACTGAAGGGTTTTACACCTTGCAGATTTTGGTTATTAGAAACAAAATAGCTGGAAATATCTGCGCACTATTTTAAAGATATTTTATTTATTCTTAAATTATATGTATATTTGTATATACGTGTCTATTTGTGTGTGTGTGGTATGTGTATGTGTGGTGTGTATGTGTGTGTGTAGGTACAGAAGTGAAGTGCATGAGCCGTTTCTCCAGATCTCCTGCATTTTGTGTGTATGCATGCATGTGCATATGTGTGGTATATGCGTGTATATATGGTGTGTGTGTATGTTTATGCATGTTATGTGGTGTGTATGTGTGCATACATGTGCAAGTGTGTGTATGTGGTGTGGTGTGTGTGTATGTGTGTTTATGTGGTGTGGTGTGTGTGTATATGTATGTTTATGTGTGTGTTTGTGGTGTGTGTGTGCATACATGTGCAAGTGTGTGCGCGCGTGTGTGTGTGTGTGAACACATTTTTATTTTCCTGAGGTGAAGGCATAAAGGCTCACACCTGCAGCTGCTAGGTGGCACAATTTCTTCATAAAGAAGTTGCCTGGTTGTTTTTACAGTGGCTGCACCACCTCACATGTTCAGAATGGTTTCAAATGCAAAGAGATCCACCTGCCTCTGCCTCCCATGCGCTGGGATTGTGGTGTGAACCTCCCACCCTCAGCATGGCCTGCCTCAAAGCAAAAATCTTCCAATTGTGATGGGCCAAAGGTATCATTTCTCTTATTCTAGATTATGGTTTTAGTGTCAGGAATAAGAATTGTCTAGCTGCATATCTTAGGGATTAGCACCACACATAGCTTGTTCTATGTACATAATTTTATAGATTTAAATTTAGGTCTGTGACTCATTTTGAGTTTTTTTTTTTTTTGAGATGGGAGACTTAGATCAAGGTTGCTCTTATTTTTAATGTACAGATGTCCAGCTGTTCCAGCATCACTTATGAGACGATTACCCTTCTGCTGCTGGCCTGCTTTTACAAGTAGGTGAAAAAGTTAAAAAAAAAAAAAAAAGGTGGATTAGCCGCTCGCCGCTGCGGCCAAATCTGACCACCCAAGTTTCATCTCTGGAATCTACATGGAAGAACCAGATAGCCGCCTCCCACGGGCTGTGCTCCGACCTCCACACCCCTCACCACACACAAATAATGTAAAAAAGGTTGTTAAAGAACCAGTTGGGCATATGTGTGTGGGTCTATTCCTGGCTTTCTGTTCTGTCCTGTTAACCTCTGTGTCTCCGCCTCCACTCGGGTCACATGGTCTCAGCTCGCGCAGCTGTACGAGGCTTGAAATAGGATCGACGGTAATGAGCTGTTTTATTTTTTTCAACACCGCCTCAGCTCCTCCAATTCTTTTGTTCTCGGTATATATTTTAGAATGAGTCTCTCTCATCTGAACCCCAAAGACTGCTGCCAGCCTCCTGCGGCCTGGGAGGGATAAACACCTTAGCCAGGCAGTTGCTTGCCAGGGCTCACGTCTTAAACAGCAGACAGGAAGCAGGGAGAGCAAACTCGAAATGGCTTAACAGTCCTTAATTCTCTTTTGTTCTCTTTCATATTCCCGGTTGGACTTTACACAAATATTCTGCACGTCTTTCGGTTGATTTATACCAGGTGTTTTCGACTGATTATCAACAATACGTAGCATTTAAAATTCTTTTCTCCATGTGTTTAGTATATTCAAATAAAATTTATTTTAATACTTTTTAGGGGTGTGTGTGTGTGTGTGTGTGTGTGTGTGTGAGAGAGAGAGAGAGAGAGAGAGAGAGAGGGAGAGAGAGAGAGAGAGAGAGAACGTGAGTATATGGGTGCGTGCCTGTATGTGTATGTGTATGTGTATGTGAGTGTGTGTGCATGTACCAAGGACTTTCATTTGGGACACGGACAACTTAACCAGAGTCTACACCACTGAAGAAAGTGTCTCTCTGTGGTAGTGTGCATGAGGTGTTTTCTATAGTCTCATGCATTTGAACACTTGATCCCCAATTGATGGCCCTGTTTATGGAGGCTTAGGGGCTATGTATGGCCTTGTTGGAGGAAGTGTGTCCCTGGGGTGGGCTTTAGGGCTTCAAAGCCCCTTGCCATTTCCAGGTCGTTCTCTCTGCTTCTTGCTTGCTGTTTAAGATGTGAGACGGTTTCTGCTCCAGCCGCCATGCCTGTCACCTGCAGCCACGATGTCCCTGATATTAAGGACTTCTAACCCTCTGGAACTGTAAGCTAAATAAACTCTTCTGTAAGTTGTCTTGGTCATGGTGTTTTATCACAGCAACAGAAAAGTATCTAATGATTCTCTCAGGGAGGGGCGGGGCCTCCGGAGCTTATCCCCCTGAATCAGGGTTGATCTTGTTCAGTTTATCATAGCAGATTGGAGTTTTGAATATCCATCTTGTACCCAGCACCCAAGCTCATCTACAGTCACAGGAGCTTTTATTTTCTGCTTTGTAGATTTCTTTCAGTTTCCCGCAGACAATTTTGTTTATGCAAATAAGGTCAGTTTGATTTCTCAGCTTGCCAAACTGAGTGTCTTTGGTGGTTTGAATGAGATGTCCACCATACTCTTGGAGGTTTGAACACTTGGTCCCCAGTTGGTAACACAGTTTGTGGAGGCTTAGAAGGCGTGGCCTTGCTAGAGGAAGTATGACATTGTTGGTGGGCTTTTCAATTTCAAAAGCTATTCACCATTCCCAGTCCACTGTCTGCTTCCCGCTTATGGTTTAAGATGTGAACTCTTAGGTTTTGCTCCAGTCACCATGCCTGTTCACTGCCACACTTCCCCACTATGAGGGCCATGGATTTTTATGGTCCTCAACCCACAGGTCATGACCCCTCTGGGAGTCAAATGACCCTTTCACAGGGGTCGCCTAAGACCACTGAGAGACACAGATATTTGCATTACTATTCATAACAGTAGCAAAATTACAGCTATGAAGTAGCAATGAGAATAATTGTATGGTTGGAGTTCACAACATGAGGAACTGTATCAAAGGGTCGCAGCATTAGCAAGGCTGAGAAACCTTAAGCCAAATAAACGCTTCCTTCTGGGAGTCACCTCGGTTGTAGTGTTTTACCACAGTAGTAGAAACGAGACTAAGGTGGTGTCTCTCGCTTCCATTTCCCGAGTGAACAGGTTACACTTGTCAGCACGATGCAGCTCACAAGTGCTGACTGTGGACATCCCTGCCTGCGCAGCCTTAGGAGGAAAGCGCTCTCTTCAGCCACTACATCGGCTGCTCTCGGCTTCTTCCTTTAAACTGCGTTTATGACCAGTGTGTGTGGGAGTCATTAACACAGTATGCATGTGGAGGACAGAGGGCAGCTCTGCGGACCTCCTTCCTTCTTTCCACATCTCACCAGTCTAAAATGGCGCTCAAGTCACCATGCTTACAGGGCAAGAGCATCTACCTGCCAAGCCATCTTGCCAACCCTGCAGTTACTTCATATCCAGTCGTGGAAGATCTCCGTTGTCCCCACATTTCTGTGAATGGCTTTCGGTTGGTTTTTGTTTGTTTGTTTTTTTAAGATTTATTTATTTACTATATTTAAGTACACTGTAGCTGTCTTCAGACACTCCAGAAGAGGGCCCCAGATCTGATGGTTGTGAGCCACCATGTGGTAGCTGGAATTGAACTCATGACCTTCAGAAGAGCAGTCAGTGCTCTTAACCGCTGAGTCATCTCTCCATCCCCCCTCGGTTGTTTTAATAATACAATGGAAACACCATTTTAAAAAAATCTCCATACAGTTTTCAGGCTATTCGCCACATCGCATAGTCGATCAACACTAACTCCAGGATGATTTACCACTTTCTACCCCAAAGAAGCCCTGTACTCAGCTGTGCCCAGTTGCTCTCCAGTCCCTCCTCCCTCCACCCCTAGACCTTAGCTTGGATCACTCTACTTTCTATCTTTGAGAATTGTCTATTCTGAAGGTTTCTACTCCATTCAGACTGTAAGCCTGATTGATGTCTTTGATTTAATGCCATGCTTTCAAGACTTGTCAACAATGTAGCACAAATTCATCTTCCTCTCCTTTAGCTGACAGGCTTTGCTTTCCAGCCAGTATAGATGGGCCCATGGGCACATTCTCTACTTTTGTGACTGATGCTTGAAGATTTCTGTTCACATATCTTAGTTAACTTTAATTGCCACCTTGACACAATCTAGAGTCATCTGAAAGGAAAGCCTTCACTGAGGAATTGCCCAGATCAGATTGACCTATAAGCATGACTGTGAGGAGTTGTCTCCATTGCCTATTGATCCAAAAGGGTGTAGCCCACTATGAGCGGCACAATTCCCTAGGCATGTAGTCCTGGGCTGTATAAGGAAGCTAGGGGAGCATGAGCCTGGGTGTGTGCAAACAAGCATCACTCATCCATGATTTCTGCTTCAAGTTCCTGTCTAGACCTCCTCAATGATGGACCATAACCTGGAAGTGTCAGCCAGCAGACCCTTTTCTCCCCACGTTGCTTTTGATCACAGACTTTTGTCACAGCACAGAATGATACTAGGACTTCCACAGTGTGAGTGCTGGGGATTGACTCAAGCTGTCAGGTTTGGTGGTAAGTGCCTTTACCTGCCACCCTCCACAGCTGCCTGATCTTGGTGTCCTATGCCCTTCCCCTCTGTTCTCTTTATAAATATTACTCATTCATTGCTCTTATCAAACACCCACATGTGTTTGCTTCAAGGTCTCTTTCTTCATTGCTCCATCTATTTAATTTTATCTGGAATTAGTTCATTTTATGATTGTTGATTTGGTTGCCATCAAACGCAATCTCTCCCCTTCTCTCCCTCTCTTCTTTTACCCCCGATCCCTCCCCACTTCTTCCCAGAACCTAGCATGTCCTATTTGAGGCCCGGTCTTCAGTGAAGAACATGATTTTACTTGGAGGTTCCAAGTCTCAGAGACTCCCCCTCCCACGATCAACATCCATCCAGGTAGTATGAAGGGGATGGTGTCTGTGTGGTCCAAGGGTCACATGCTGTCACCCCCATGAAGTGACTGGTTTCTCTTCTTACCTCTGGCTTAAAAAGATAACCTGACCCTGTTCCCACCCTTGCATCATATTTTACAGAAGGAAGGACTCAGAACTCGGCAGGCCATGTCTGTGTTTCCTCCTGTGCTCACAGCAGACACCGAATCAGATGGATCTTCACTGCAGCTCCTGTACCTGAACCAAGCCCAAGTGTTTTCCTATTCCTCTCTCTCTCTCCCTCTCTCCTTCCCTCCCTCCCTTCCTTTCTTTATTTTTCTTCCTTCCTTTCTTTAGTTTGAGTTTTTATTTAAATTAATCTATTTACTTTACACCCCAGTCTCAGCTTCCTCTCTTTTCTCTCCTCAGAAAAGGGGAGGCCTCCCATGGATATCAATCTGCCTTAGCACATCAAGTTGCAGTAGGACTAGGTGCAGCTTCTCCTGTTGTGGCTAGGCAAGGTAGCTCAGTTAGGGGAAAGGGATCTGAAGGCAGGCAACAGAGCCAGAGACAGCCCCTGTACTACTGAGTTCTTAGGAGCCACACATGAAGACTGAGATACACAACTGTTACCATGCCTGCTGTTTGGTGGTTGAGCCTCTGTGAGCCCCTATGGGCCTGGGTTAGTTGATTCTGTAGGTTTTCTTGTGGTCTCCTTGACCTCTCTTGCTTTTTCAATCTTTCTTCCCCATTGTATTAGTTAGGGTTTTACTGCTGTGAACAGACACCATGACCAAGGCAAGTCTTATAAAAAACAACATTTAATTGGGGCTATCTTACAGGTTCAGAGGTTCAGTCCATTATCATCAAGGTGGGAGCATGGCAGCATCCAGGCTGTCATGGTGCAGGCAGAGCTGAGAGTTCTACATCTTCATCCAAAGGGTGCTAGTGGAAGACTGACTTCCAGGCAACTAGGGAAAGGATCTGAAGCCCACATCCACAGTGACACACCTACTCCACCCAGGTCACACCTATTCGAACAAGGCCACACCTCCAAATGGTGCCACTCCCTGGCCCAAGAATATACAAACCATCACACCCATCTTCTGTCGAATTCCCCAAGCTCTGCCTAATGTTTGGCTGTTGGTCATCTGTATCTGCTGGGTGAATCCTCTCAGATGACAGTTATGCTAGGCTACGGTCTACAAGTATAGAGGGATATCATTAACAGTGTCGGGCAGGTTCTCTCTCATGGTATGGGTCTCAAGCTGGGATGGTCACTGGTTGGCCATTCCCTCTTCCGCTGCTTTTCTTATTTTAAAATTTCTTTTAGTTTTGGTGGTTGGAGCTAGAACTCAGTTGACAGAGTGCTTACCCAAGTTGGTCAAGTGCTTGCCTAAGCTGGTATAATGTTTGCCCAAGTTGGTAGAGTGCTTGCCTAGGCTCGTAAAATGTTTGTCCAAGTTGGTCAAGTGCTTGCCTACACTGGTATAATGTTTGCCCAAGTTGGCAG
Source organism: Mus musculus (assembly GCF_000001635.26). NCBI lineage: Eukaryota > Metazoa > Chordata > Mammalia > Rodentia > Muridae > Mus > Mus musculus. The sequence continues at coordinate 84,561,739 of NC_000081.6, read as the reverse complement.
AGTGCTTGCCCAAGTTGGTAGAGTGTTTGCCCAAGTTGGCAGAGTGCTTGCCCAAGTTGGCAGAATGCCTGCCCAGGTTGGCAGAGTGCTTGCCCAAGTTGGCAGAGTACTTGCCCAAATTGGCAGAGTGCTTGCCCAAATTGGCAGAGTGCTTGTCCAAGTTGGTAGAATATTTGCCTAAATTGGCAGAGTCTTGCCTAAGTTGGTAGAGTAGCTCGCCTAACACACATGAGACACTGTGTTGTTGTTTTAAACAAAATTTCAAACATTCGATTTATCAAATGAAGATTCAGGAGCCAGATGCTGTTGTGAAAGCCTGCTAGCTCAGTGAGCAGAGAAAGCACCCAGCTGACCTTCCTACTCCACCGCTGTCCCAGAAGGAAAACACACCCTCTTCTTCTCCCTCTCCAGGCTGTCTCAAATACCCTTCAACTCAAAGACCCCCCTTTCTCTTTCCTGGGTTTACTGATGTTCCCTCGATGTCAACTGGTTGCTTGCTCTGTCACCTCTTGACCTATCGTTGACTTTATTTAGCTCTTGTTAACAGAAAGGCCCTCAAGGTCCAGGGGTTAAAGATGTGCACTACTGCTGAGCCACACCACGACAAGAAACAGGCTTTTCTGGTTCACAGTGTCAGGGTTCACAATGTGATCAAATATCCTGCAACATCTGGCCTTACTCTCCATTGCAAAAAAATAGTTGTGCAACTAGGGAGGTGGGGGCTGGAGGATTGGAAGTTCAAGGCATCCTGCATGAAATTTGAAGCCAGCCTGGATTACGTAGTCTAGTCTCAAAAACAGACAAACAAACCAACAAACCTGTCTTTGCATTTTCGTTTTCCTCCACTTTTTCTGGACAATAGCCTCTTCGAAATGAGACAAAATACAAGCAAGTGTCATGATTTATCATTTCCAAAATTAGGCTGAGCTTTCTTTCTTTCATTTTTATTGGCAAATTGTCCTGTGTTGTTCAAGGTTACTGAAGGCTGACTCTGGGAGTAGAGGGGGGCTCCTTTGTGCCAGACCCTAGCATGTTCATTTCAAGGGATCTCTAAAACTCCCTGTCCTGGGGCAATCTGGCCCCTGCTTCAGCTCAGGAGAAAGGAAGACAGCCAGTAGCTAAGGATCTTAAAATCATCTAACCCAGAGGCACACACACACACACACACACACACACACACAAGCTTATGGTGGAAGTGGGAATCAGGAAGCATATTGATTGCAAGTGAGTTCTCACTAAGTGTTTCTTCTCTAGCCATTGCTGGGCGGGGCATCCTCAGCCGTTGTCTTTGTCAGGGTTTCTATTCCTGCACAAACATCCTGACCAAGAGAGCAAGTTGGGGAGGAAAGGGTTTATTCAGCTTATACTTCCACATTGCTGTTCATCACCAAAGGAAGTCAGGACAGGAACTCACACAGGGCAGGAACATGGAGGCAGGAGCTGATGCAGAGGCCCTGAAGGGGTGCTGCTTACTAGCTTGCTTCCAATGGCTTAGTCAGCTTGCTCTCTTATAGAACTCATGACCACCAGCCCAGAAATGGCACCACCCACAATGGGACCTCCCACCCTTGATCCCTAATTGAGAGAATGCCTTACAGCTGGATCTCATGGAGGCATTTCCTCAAGGGAGGCTCCTTTCTCTGTGATAACCCCAGTTTGTGTCAAGTTGACACACAAAACCAGCCAGTGCAGCCATCATTGATGCTGTTACCTTGGCCTATTCTCAACCAGGCTGCTCCAGATGCCTGTGCTGGGTTCTGTGAGCACTGATTTGCCGATGTTTTGCTGTCTGCCTGCTGCTTGTATTTGCTGCGTGCAAATTGTTCTTTTACTTTCCTCAGTACATGCTCAATAGAAAATTTTTCTCACTTGGAACTGAAGAGTGAGGCTATTGTGGAACTTTCTCAGCAACATATGGCATTTCTCTCCAAGGCACTGGGGGACCTTAGAATTACACTGTCCATCACGGCTGAACTGCAGCCCCTTTGTAGCCCACAGCATCCAGGGACCTGGGAGGTACCACTGTGGTTCTGAGAGCCTGACACACAAGGGGATGGATGCCCAGGTATGTTCAGAAACACGGTGTGTGTGTGGGGGGGGGGGTGAAGAGGGAGCCCAATCCAGAACAAGTTTGAGTTTGAACTCCTTGGCCTCAGTCAAGGTGACAGCAGCCCCTGCCTCCCCCTGATTTTGGAGACCTTGCAGAAGTGGCATGAGGGTACACTGTCCTATCCTCTCTTGCTTCATGCTCTGGAGAGTTCTTGATGGCTGAAAATATACAGTCTGGAGCAAGGGAATGCAAGAGTTCTTTTTGCTAGCCTACCACAGGCAGTTCTGCTAGGCTCCTCCTGGAACCTAGCAAAGGCTTACGTCATCACCTGCCTGCTACCAGGTGCAGGTGGCCTGGCAGGGCTACCCCAGTTCTCTCTCTCTCTCTCTCTCTCTCTCTCTCTCTCTCCTCTCCCTCCCTCTCCCCTTCTCCCTCCCTTCCCTTCTCCATTTCTCTCTACTCCCATGTGTTCCTGGCTGGCTTATCTCTCCTTTCTGTCCTCCTCTGCCCCCCTTCTCTGCCCCCATGGCTCTACTCCTGTCTTTCTCCTTCTAACCTTTCTCCATGTCCTCACTCCCCTCTGTTCCCCCAGATAAACCTCCTTACACCAGGTCTGTAGTGTGGTGTGATTTTTTTTCCAGGGGCCACCCCTCACGAGCACAGCATTAGATTCTATAACACTCTCATAGTGTGGATACCCTCAGCCACAATCCCTCACTCCAAGACCAAAATCTATAGACCGAATGAACACATCTCCACCCCAGGTCTGTCTCCCACCTGCAGTCACTCTCGCTAGACTGCATCATAGGAGGGCTTCACAGATGGTATTGTCTCTCCCAGTTTATCCCAGTATGGAACTGACCATGAGGAACAACTGTCAGAGGAAGGGGCTAAGACTCACATAAACTATGCTCACAAAATTCAGCGTGTAAGGTAAGTTGGCCATCTATCAAGAGGGCAGGCAGGAGTAAAAGGTAGCACAGGCTTTCGGTGAAGCCCTAGGCAATAATAGAAAGACATGCTTCTGTATTACCTCCCCTAGGAAAATCTCAAAATTCAATGTGACTAGGGAGACATGACCATCTACAAGGCACAAAAGTCAATGTTTCCTATTAGGATACTAATGGGAAAATGGTGGACTATTGAACAAGATGGTGTGTGTGTGTGTGTGTGTGTGTGCGCGCGCGCGCGCGCGCGCGCGTGTAGAACACTGAGGGGAACTGTAATGTTTCTGCTTTGTTTTTGAAAGACGTTTCCAAGGATGGGGATTCAGCTCAGTGGTGGCATGCTTGCAAGCATGAGGCCCTGGGTTTAACCTTCAACATTGTGCACGGAGGGCTATGGCACTCAGAGCAAGTAACCCCAGCACACCCGGGGTGGCAACCGAAGGATGAGAGGGTCGTAGTCATCCTTGGCTACATTGTGGGTTCAGAGCCAGTATTGAATTCCCACAATCCACCACGGGGAATGTAGAGGCAGGAGAGGTTCAAGGTCATTTCTGGCTACTTTCTGAGTTTTCCAGACCAGTCTGGTTTACAGGAGACTGCCTCAAAAAAAAAAAAAAATAGTTTTCTTGTCAAGATCTGCTACCATGATCATACAGTTCATGCGAATGGTGTTCAAATCACAGGAAGAAAAATCAATCTCACTTAAAAAAAAAAAAAAGATACTGTCTCTGAGAGGCTCCGCGAGCGGCCTGGGTAGGAATCGTAAAGAAGATAATCTTTCCAAGACTATCTAATTTCCAAGCTAATCTTTCCAAGATTTCAGCTGGCAGAAGCCAAGCTCCTCGCTAATAGGCTGTTGAGAAAGGCGCAGGTGCGTCACTTCCGGAAGGCAAGGTCCCGGCCGCTGCTCCGAGAGCGAGCGGTCTCTATGGCAACCAGCAGGCCCTGGCCCAGTTGCCAGGTTCCCAGCGGCCGTCTAGCTGGCCGCGCCTGCACAAAGACCGCGCGGTGACCGCGCAGCGCAGCGCCGGGACCAGGTCAAGCCAGCCCCGCAGGAATTGCCACCCCCGCCGCCGCTGCCCGGAAAGCAGTTCCGGCGGCCTCCGTGACGTACAGGCCGGGCGCGGCCTCGACCCTCGGGCCATCTTGGCAGCGGAGGGAGCAGCGGAGCGACAGGTACATACGCCGCCCAGCCTGGGCCAGCCCAGGTGCCGACGCCTTTGTTCACGCGCGGGTGGTCGCATGGCACCGGTGGTCAGTGCCTGCATCCGCAGCCCGAGCTCCGGCAGGTGCATCCTGCAAAGTCTGGCAGGTCCGCGCATCTCGTAAGGCCTGGGCAGATCCAGCCTATGCATTCTACAAGGGCTATCCAGCTCGAGCATCCTTCAGGGCCTGGGCAGGTCCAGCCAGCGACCCACACTTTGATCCTGCGAAGCTTGCAGAAAGGAACTGCATCCAGGACAGGACCAGCGTCCTCAGGCTTGCTTCAGCATCCAAGGCCTTGCGCTCTGGTTCTCCAGGTACCTGTGGCTTAACTTTGGCCGCCAGCATGGTCCAACCTCGGACCTCCAAAACTGAAAGCCCAGCCTCTGCCCCTGGTGCCAGCGCTCAGATGGATGACGTAGTTGACACCCTGACCTCTCTGCGCCTCACCAACTCCGCGCTGAGGCGCGAGGCCTCCACACTGAGGGCGGAGAAGGCCAACCTCACCAACATGCTGGAGAGTGTGATGGCCGAACTAACTCTGCTGCGCACCCGAGCGCGCATCCCTGGCGCTCTACAGATTACTCCACCTATCTCTGCCATCACCTCCAATGGGACCCGACCCATGACCACGCCACCCACCTCACTGCCTGAACCCTTCTCAGGAGACCCTGGACAGTTGGCAGGGTTCCTGATGCAGATGGACAGGTTCATGATTTTTCAAGCCTCCCGCTTCCCCGGTGAAGCCGAGAGAGTGGCCTTCCTGGTATCCCGTCTGACTGGGGAGGCGGAGAAGTGGGCCATCCCCCACATGCAACCAGACAGCCCTTTGCGAAACAATTACCAGGGGTTTCTGGCTGAGCTCCGCAGAACCTACAAGTCCCCGCTGAGGCACTCAAGGCGAGCACAAATCCGGAAGACATCCGCGTCCAATAGGGCTGTGCGGGAGCGAGAGCGGGAGCGCCAGATGTTGTGTCGCCAACTGGCCGCAGCTGGCACAGGATCCTGCCCGGTGCATCCAGCCTCCAACGGGACCAATCCCGCACCAGCCTTGCCCTCTCGTGGCCGGAACCTTTAAGGACTTGCCACCACCCTGGTAGTCTGTGTCCACCCAGGTAGCTAGACTCCGTTGTTGAGAGTTGTCAATTCAGTAGCTTTGCCCTGTTTGAGGCACCCTTCACGCCTCTCTGGTCTACGGGAGACCATCCTGTCATCGGCATTGGTCACCCACCCCGCTGTGCGGCGTGTATTTGTTTTGTTAGCGTTACCCGCGACTCAGTGCATGCTCCCCCTTTCTGTTGCTTGCAATCCCAGCTTCTCCAGCAATCACAACACAGCCCCTTGGGCATGTGCCTGCCCAGGAACCATTTAGGCTGACCACCTCTGCGAGCTCAGCTCACGGATACTCAGCTCCTGGAACACTCCCTACAGCTCTTGCTGCCCCAGGCTGAAGAACTGGCGAGGAGTGGCCAACTGCTTCGGGTCTCATGTGGACACATGTTCCAGTCCCAAGGAGCAGAGCCTCACAGGAGGATGACCTCTCAATCAGACTCAGCCAAGCCTCTGGACCATGACATCATCTGTCATTTCAATGCCAAATGAACTGTGTTTACATACCTACCTGGCCCCTTTGGGGAGATGGGTTACCTCTCCTGGGTTTTCCTGCCCTCCTCTGCATGGTCTTGGCTTGACCACAAGAAAACCAACAACAACAACAAAACCGCCTCTGAACCCACGGAAAGACATCTCTCTCCTCTCAGGAGCCCAGAGGCTGGGGCCTAGAACCCGGCCTCTTCCAGAGACTTTCTCCGTCATTGGGAAAAGTGACTGACTAACCAGCACAGCCACCTTTGCAAGACCAGGACAGGAGTCTTCGCTGCTCGCTGGGCTCCCGGCCCATAGCCACCTGCTTCTTGTTAACTCTGTTAGCCTAGCAGCCTCACTGAACAGCCAGGGCACCCTGCTGGCACTATGGTGCTATAAGCAGGTGGAAGACTCCTGGGGTTCCACTGAGAGTACTCACCTATCCCCAGCAGCTGAGTCTCATGCATGACCTTTCGGTGGAGGGGTCCCCAGGTGAAGCTACAGCTGCACCAGAAAAAATGGGGGATAGGGAGGAGGTGTATGTGGAGGCAGGTGACAACTGGAAGGTTTCTTTGTGGCTTTCCACGTTGTTGTCGAGGCCCATCCACCGGGGAGGCAGGTCACCTGCCCTGGCTCCTCGGACCAATGGGTGCTGGCTGTATTTGCATTAGGTTTTGCTTCAGAGCCATTCAGGCTGCCTGTCTCCAGGTGTGGCTTCATTACCTTCTGCTGCATCTGGTCTGACCCACCTGGGCCACTCTGCCTCAGTGGCTCCGTCCCTACCTCTGCTCTGGTGGTGGTGGCTTGGCAATGGTTTTGTTTCTTGATGCATGTATTTAGGACCGACATCTCAATAGCTCTCTGTGGCTTGGAGCCTGGAGCACACAAGAGAGGGTTGAGGCTTGCCCTCTGCGTCGGACCTGGAAGAGACACTTGGGATTGGTTGCTGAGGGGCCCATGGTGGCTCTCGTCGGGGCCGTGGTTTGTCCCCAGCCAAGACGATGAGGTGCAAGGCCCATGTAGCTCCAGAGGGAGACTGTGATAACTGGACCTAAAGCTGAGCAAGAGGGGGAGGCTTTGTACATATCTTAAGGTTCTAGTTGCTTGAGCTCAGAAGAGAACAGGGAGAGGGGAATGGGGGAGTTGGTCTATGAAGGAGTTGTGTCACTCCACATTGACAGTCGCGGCGGTACTGTGCCCGCTCTCCAGACTCTGTGACACCCATCCGGTAGGTGGGGCTTCACTGTACTCAGCGTCTAATGGACAGGGGGACCTGGCATTTGGGTGACTTCCCAGCCCAATGTTTACTGTGATCTTGGAATTATCTCCATGTCCCAAAGCATTCAGTGACTTTGAGGAAACAGCAAAGATCCATCTCCTTATCCCTGGCTAAATCCATGACAGGGTGCGCATGCTCTGTATGACAGGGTGCGCATGCTCTGTGTTAGGGCATCTGGGCGGGCCTGAGATAGATGCCTGTTGCTGCAGAGGACAGAGCCACTTCTGGATGTGCATGCCCTGGGCTTCAGCTTGCAGGGGAGTGAATGGCAGTGGAGAAGTTGGCATAGGCATAGCGTGACTTAGGGAGCAAGCCTGGGGCTTAGCTGGAACACACTGGGGACAGGGTGTTGGGTGGCAAATGCTCGGCTGCGTAGCCTGAGTGCTAAGGCCATCCTGTGGCCCTTTGCCTGGGAGATGTCCGTCAGGAGCTTTGCTAGGACACCGTGAAATGAGGCTCGGGTTAGGGAGTGAGATCTGGAGCTTGGACAGGCAGGCAAGCTTGCAGTGTCTGGGAGGTCCTCGCCTTTGGCATCTCTCTAGGACCTCATGTTGGACTCGGTGGCAGCCAGTGGAGCTAAAGAGAGGCGTCCCCACCCAGTGCCATCAACATGTGGACCAGGGCTTCCCATTCTCTACAGCAGCAGACCAGGAATTCTGGGGGACCAGGGAGGGGAAAGGAAAATGGTAAAATTCAATGTTTTGATGTTTCCTTCCTGTCCCTGGCCTGGAATTTCTTTGCCTCTTATACAGCCATGGTGCTGCCTGTGGACCCCTACTGTGTACATATGACAACACTGTTTCCATGTGCCACCCACCTTACCCTGAGTGACTGTGAACCCTCCCCTCAGGCAAAGGAACAGTGCTGGTACTGTCAGATACTGACAATGTGTCAGGTTTTCCTCCAAGAAAGGAGCCAAAGTTGCTTCCTCGGGATTCGTTCTCTAAGGTAGGATTATTGGATTAGTGAACATGGGGCCCTCTGAGACTTTTACTACCTACAGACAAAACGGTTTCCAGAAGTTTCAGTGTCCATTGCACGGCCCCCATCGAGGGGAAGTGTCCTGGTTGAGGGTCTTCTCCCAGGCCCGAGGACTCCCTGACTTGGCGAGGTCAGCCGCACCATGTTTTAGTTGCATCTTTCGATCCTAGCTCACCGTGAGTCGTTTCACACCAAGTGACTGCATTTCCTCTTTTGCAGACTGCCGCTGTCCTTTGCCCCACTGACGGGCCTGACCAGTTTGTAAGAGCTCCATATGTAATTAAAGATACTAACCTGGTGTGTGTCGTATCTGCTATAAGTGTCTCTGGGTTTTTGCTTTGGGTGTGACTGAAGCTGGGGCACGCAGGCAAGCAGAACATGGCTCTGCCAGGCTGCCGGCCAGGACGGGGGCGGGGGTGCGGATGGCTGGGACACAGCAGCATCTTGGGGGATGTTGTGAAGTTATTTACACAAACATACATACTACTAGGCCTTGGGGCCCAGGTGTGGTAGAAGGGTCCCTGTTACAGTGTTTAGACCTCAAGTCGTACTTATACTGTCTGGGACGGATGGTTCTGCCAGCTATGCCTAGCCCAGAGCATGTCCTGTACAGAGTGGGTGCAGTCCTAGAGCAGACGGTGTGATGGGTGCCCATGTCACATAGCCCATCCACAGCAGCCATATTGCTCAGATCATCTTTGTGGCTCCAGGATCCCATGGCACATGTAGGCTCTTCAGCCCATACGATGTCACAGTTTTCAAATGTCATTTAAGCCATGAAAGGAAACCAAGGACCTGTAAGCCCAAGTACTATATTTTAATGAAAGCTTAACTTTTCTAAACAAAATAACAGCCCGGCTCCATTGTGGTGGGTTTCCATGAGATAGCAGGAGGCTCAGATTGCTCCTATCCCTAGTCTTTGTGACACTGGTCACCCTCTGATGAGATGAAGGGAACCTAGGCCAGCACCCCCATGACCATGTGTCTGGTGGGGTCTCCTTTGGGCTCCTCCATTTGGCCATCACAGTGGACCCTCTGATGGTTTTGACTTCCCTATTGTCTGTTCATGTTGCTCCTAAGGCAGCAGAAATTGTTTCAACCCACCTGTCTTCAGCCCACACCTGCCCACTGTCCAGGTCTGACACTGACCAGTCGTTAGACCAGCCTAGGTCCTCTCCTGCCTCTCAGGCCATATTGTTCTCGTTCCAAAGGCACTGACAGAGATTCAGGGTTACTGTTGGAACTCCCCCTGACCTGATTAGGCTTTTCCTGGCAGCCCCTCTCCCAGCCTTTCACGTGTCAAATATTTTATGTTGTCACTGAACTTGGGTCTTTTCCAAAAAATGGGTATCTCAAAGGCAGAGGCTCTGCCAACAGTGTCCCCCAGCACCTGGCCTGCTCAGGGCAGCTGTGATCATACAGCAGAGGAAGATATGGCGGCTCTCCGGTCACATAGCCCATGCAAGAGCAGCTGTCTGCTAGCACTCTGGGGAAGCCTGCAATACCCCATGTTCTGTCCTACTTTACAAGGTGGGACCATCTGTCCACACTCCTCTTGATCTACTTCATAGGTGAGGAGAACCGGCCTCAGGGAAGACAGGACATTGTCTTTGAAAATTACTTAAGATACATAACATGGCCTTCCCTGGACTGGCTACTTGGATCAAACATTCACTTTCCTTTGCAAATGTAACTTGTTTTCCATTTCCTTTATCACAGGCCATGCCGTAACAACCCTAGGAGCTAGTTTTTCTGGGAACAATTTCTCCTTGTCAACAGGACCTTGTTCTCAGGCTCAGAGATCAGGGTGGCAGTCCCTTTGTTCATATGGGGAGCACAGTTTCTCAGACCATCCACGGACCATCGCATCTCTAGTTTGTGGTACCAGCATTCCCTGGACAGCAGGAGCCTCTTTTCCTGAATAGGTTCATCAGTCGCGATCAATGTGTTACTAAATACTGCCATCTCCAGTAGACAGAAAGTGTGCCCCCAAACTCAAATGCTAAAATCTGCACCCTAGGGAGCTGGAGAGGTGGCTCGGTGAATAAGAGTTCACCGAGTGAATAATAAGTGAATAAGCCTGTCCTTTCAAAGGACCCAGGTTCAATTCCCAGCACCCACATGGCAGCTCACACTGTCTGTAGCTCTAGTTCCAAGGGATCTGACACCCTCACACCAATGCACATAAAATAAATTATTAAAAAAACACCTCATGCCCTGTAGTCTTAGTGTTGAGAAATAAATGTTTAAATGTTTTAAATCATAGGCTATGGTACACTGGTGGTTTGAGAGAGCAAAGTCATTGTAGGTTCAAGTTTCTGAACTCTTGGACTCTGATGTGTTTAGCTATTTGGGAGGTTATGAGACTTTCATGCGATATGGACTTGATGGAGGAAGTCAGTGGGGTCAGGCTTTGAGGCCTCATAGCACCACCCCTTCCGGTCTGCTCTCTCTTGCTTCCTGCTTGTGGGCAGCGATGTGATCTGTCAGCTCCCTGCTCCAGCCGCCTGCCCTCTCCTTCTCCACAGTGGCCTCTCCCTTTGGAACTCTAAGCCAAAGCAAACTCTTCCATAAGTTGCTTTTAGTTGGGGCATTTTATCACAACAACAGTAAAGAGATTAATATGGAGAGCCTCATTAAATAAACCTGAGCTAGTCGGCACCGTCCTAGGATCTCAGCGCTTCTTCAATTCCTAAACCTGACTCTTAGGGTTTCTGCTAGACTCATCTCTAGAGATAGCAGTTTTTCCTATGGTGGCTGTGCTGGATATTTTTACAACGACTTGACACAAACTAAAGTCATCTGAGAGGCTGAAACTGCAAGAAAATGCCTCCCTAAGAGCCAGCTGTAGGCAGACCTGTAGGGTACTGTCTTAATTAGTGATGGATGGGGAAGGGCCCAGCCCATTGTGGGTGGTACCATCCCTGGGCTGGTGGTCCTGGGCTCTATAAGAAAGCAGATTGAGCAAGCCAGTAAGCAGCACCCCTCCATGGCCTCTGCATCAGCTCCTGCCCCCAGGTTCCTGTCCTGCCTGAGTTCCTGTCCTGACTTCCTTTTATGATGAACAGTGATATGGACGTGTGAGCCAAGCAAACCCTTTCCTCTTGAAGTTGCTTTGCTCATGGTGTTTCATCACAGCTATAATGACCCTAACTAAGACAATGGTAACATTTTGCAGTCGTTTTTTCTGCTCTTATTGCATCGGCAGCAGCCTGTGTCCCCTCCTGTGCTTGGCATCCTCCCGCTGGTGCAGATGCCTCTCCAGGCTGCCTGTCCCTGCTAGTGCATAACACACAGGTCTAAGGCATCTCTGAGAAGGGCACAGGATGTTGTGGTCCCTTCTTGCTTTCTAGTCAACCCTCTACTGTCCATTTTTTCAGAATGTCTGGTACCCCGAGGAAGATACTTGAAACCAGGGACCAGCATACTGCAGGAAATTGCAAAGCAGGGCACATGAAGAAGCAGGTGTCAAAGCACTGGGGTGGGACAGCGTCCTGGGAGGCTCAAGGTGCCTTTGGATGTCCTGAGCTATGGAAACAGCAGGAGAAGCCACTGTCTCTTCCCAACACAAATCCTTACTGATAGCCTCCTTACTCTGAGCTGATCTCCACTCCTGAGTGAATGTGGCCCTGTAAAGAAAAGCACAGGGTAGCATTGGGAGAGGGACATAATAGCCCTGCCAGGCCCCAGAGACACAGAGACACAGCCACATTCTGTATTGCATTTACGTTGATCATAAGTAGGTATTAAATAAACACTAAGAGACTGCTCTAAAGATAGGAGTAACACAGAACCTTAGCATCAGAAGGGGACAGAAGCCACAGACCGCCTTTGGACTGGGTTTCCTTTTATATAGTCCCATTGAATCGAGCTTTCCTGGTAAACCAGCTACGAATAATCTACTTGGTAACTCAGGAACTGTGGGTTATTGACCAGAGCGTTAGAGGAACAGTGTGTGTGGGTTCAGGGAGGAAGGGGCTTACGGGCAGGAAAGCATCGTGGCAGAGTGATGCCAAACTTACTGTGCCAGCCTATCAGACCGTTTGGAAGGAGCTCCAGGCTCTGAGTGAGAACTGGCCCATCGACACATGAGTGCCAAGCCCCTGCTGAATGCTGGTGTCTTTCTGAGAGCTGAAGGTGAGCAGTCTGGACCAGGCCTGGATTTCACAGATAATGCTTTTCTGGAGCAGGCCTGTTCACTGGAGTGTGAGAGTTGCCCTGCTAACTAAGGTTGAAGTCTACCATTGACTGGCTAGCCTTCTGAGGTCTGTGCAGTGTGGACGACTTCCTTCACTGGCAGGGCTTCCCCTTACCTGACCTTGTCTGGGGAGTTCAAAACCCCCCACACTCCTCTACCTGCAGAATGTCACATAGCCTTGGTTAAGATTACAGGTTTAACTTCCTTTCTCCCTATAAGAACCCTTCTGCTAGCACCTGAGAGTTCTGAAATACGCCCTCATGCTAGTGAGGTATCTTGGTACCTTAAGCCTTCAGACAACGACCTTTGCCCATCCCGGATACTCTTACCCCTCCCTGTCCCCCAGACTATATAAGGCTTGAATCACCCCAAGTAAAGTTGATCTGACTCCCTGCGGCTTGTATAGGTGTTGTCATTACTGTACGTAGTACTCACAGGGCTTCCGAGGCACCTCTGGATCATCATCTCTGCTCCATCTGCCCTCATGGACCGATATCGACCAAGGATCCCCAGGACTAGGGAAGGTCCCAGCTGCAGAGTGCAAGCAGCAGGGTTCAGACACGGCCTGAAGGACTGGCACCAACACAGAGGCCTGTGCAGCTGCTGGGGCTGTAGTCTTGAACTTGGGGGGTGTATTCCAGTTAGGCAAAGCTATTAAAATAGTCTAGCCTTAAATTATAGTGACTTAGGCACAAGTGAATCATGTTTTCCAGCTTAGAATGTTCTGGGTGCACCTTTATGATGATTTTTATTTAGTTTTTAGTATGTGTACATTGAGTGTGTGCTTGGGTATGTGTGTGTACCACATGTGTGCAGTGTCCTCAGAGGCCAGGAGAGGGCTTTGGATACCCCAGAGCTGGACTTATGGGTGTTGGATCCCCTCAACCTGGAGTTCCAGATGGTTATGAGCCGCCATGAGGTTCTGGGAATTGATCTTGGATCCACTGGAAGAGCGTTCAGCGTTCTTAACCACTGAGCTATCTCTCCAGCTACTGAATGCATTGTTTTTAGACTCTTATAGAACGGATTCTGTAGCAGACATATTTTACTGTTGCTTAAAACATCACTTTAAAAAGATAATGAACTGACAACCTGTTGTTACACGGAGCTATATGGTTCCTGTTGCTATTTCTCTCTGGTTGGTGATATATGTGGGTTTTTTTTTCATTGAAAAAATTTAAATTGGCCTTTACACACAGTGAAGTTCTCAGAACTGACCTGCACAGTGTGTGTGGTGACAGAGACATGCTCCCGCATAGTGTGACCACAACTACAATATACAGAAAGCTCCAGGTGCTTCTAGCCAGCCAACCTCTCCCCACCCTGCTTGGTCAGTGGCCCCTCGATTGTTGCATTGGAGGTTGGAGCTGAGGTCAGCATTAACCCTTCTCCTACTTCCTATGCGTGGGATCTAAAAGTGTGGACAGCAGTGGACGGCAGTGTCCGGGAGTGTTCAGGTTGCTGCTTTGAATGCTCCATCCTATGCTATGGTGGTCTATCAGCCACCATAATTATTTTAAAATTGACAATCATCTTTTTAAAAAAATACTATATTACAGATGTCTAATCTCTTTTAAAACAATTTGTGTTTGTTCGTGAGAATTTCTTGCCATGCACAATGAAACAGGATTGCATCCTTCCTGTTTCCTCGCCGTAAGCTCTCCTCCACATTCCCCTAAGTATTCCTCTCCCAACCTCAGATCTGCTCTGGGTGGGCAGTGCCATTTGATCAACCCAGAGTGAAGTTGCTATGACTACATCAGCTGTGGTCCAAGGGGGTACACACACACACACACACACACACACACACACACACACACATGCACGCGCATCTCCCAGATGCGCTGCTGGGACTAGCATCACTGGGTTACAGCCCGAGGGACCCTCAGCTCCCTATGATGTAACCTCGCTATCCCAGGGGCTGCACCAGTCCCAGCCCTTCACATTGGCAAGTATGAGTCGTACATAGCAACGGGTTTCATTTTGTCTCCAACACGTGTATAAAGGGCTTTGAGTATAGTCCCACCCCCCACCGGCTGATCCCTTCTCTCCCCAACTCGACCCTGTTCTATCTTCTTTTATTCATTCCTTTCTTTTTGCCACCCAGTGCATTTCATTAGGGTTGCTTACAGGAACATGGGTAAAGGGTCATCACAGGCTCAAGAGCATCTTACCAGTAGCTAAACCGCCGGAGAAAACATCCTCACCATTCAACCATTAACTTCCATTAGCTGTTGCGGGGTCTTGGTGAGCCTTTCCCTAATGTGATGGGATGTCACCGGCTCAAGATGTGGCTCTCTAGCAGGTCATCCCAGCTGCTGTGAATTCAGGAGCACAGTGGTCACTTCGTGCCTGGAAACAGTGTTTCAGAACAGTCCGTTCTGGCTTTCCTGTTCTTCCCTCTCTCTCTTCTGGAATGTTCCCCAAGCCTTGGATGGGGTGATGGAGATATCGGAATTAGAACTCGCGTGCGGTGACTGGTTATGAGTGTCTGTGGCTGTGCCATTTTGTGTGCGCCGTGGTTTGTTAGTGTACCTCCACTCCATCCTCCTTGCTGCCACATGGCTTCATCTGTGCTAAAGAAAAATGAAGATGTCAGTCCCCTTGGCTCCAAGACCCCACAACAGTGGTTCTCAACCTATGGGTCACAATCCCCACAGAAGTTGAGAAGGCTCAACTGATTCCATGATAGACTTCAAATTGGCAGTTAAGTAGACTAGACTTAAAAACTGGGCAAGTCCAGGTAAGCCCAGGCAGGTCAATCAAATAGGAAAAACAAACAAACAAACAAACAAACAAACAAACCCAGGCGCCAGCCTTCATGTCCAAGTAATGGAATGTCCCAGCCACCTGGCCTGAGGCAAGGACAATGGGTCAGCAGCAGTTTCTAGACCTCTTCACCTACTTCCTCAGCAACAGTTTCCAGACCTCCCCAGCAGGTTTCCAGACCCCATATCCCAGTAGTGGAAGAGATGGGCCCAACAGATTAACATAGAGGTCACCTACCCCAGAATTCCCTAATGTGCTTTAAATCAGGCCTGCAAGCTCACATGGGTGTCTCTCTTGGTAATGGGAGACCTCAGTATGCTGGACTTCCGGAGAATAAAACACTCTGTGTTTACATACTATTTGAGTCTGGGGTATCATTCTTAGGCCAATCATGGACCCTTACAGGCTTACATATCAGATATTTACATTATGACTCATAACAGTAGCCAAGTTACAGTTCTGAAATAGCAATGCAAGAGTTTTATGGTTGTGGTTTACCACAACATGAGGAACTGTATTAAAGGGTCACAGCATTAGGAAGGTTGAGAA
This sequence comes from Mus musculus, assembly GCF_000001635.26. NCBI lineage: Eukaryota > Metazoa > Chordata > Mammalia > Rodentia > Muridae > Mus > Mus musculus. The sequence goes on along the minus strand of NC_000081.6, from coordinate 84,546,179 downwards.
CCGCTGCCCTATCACATGTATCTTACTGGCCAGAGCTCAACACCTGCTAGGAGTTCTTTATAGTTCTGGGATTACTAACTCACACAAGGAGAAATCCTTCACTTGGAAATGTAGCAGTATCCCAGGACCCGGTCAACATGAAAAATACCAGCATCCAGAAATTTATCCAGGGTCCATCCCATACCCAGAAGTGTTGTCAATATCCAGGACAAAGAGATACTCTGATACCTTCTAGAGTATAGTTTTGTTATTTTCTAAATACTTATATTTATTTGTCTCTGTGTGATTATGTGCACACGTGTACAGAGAGGCCAGAAGAGGTCATTGGATCTCCTAAGAGTTACAGACGGTTGTGAGCTGCCTGGCTCGGGTGATGGGACTCGAACTTGGGTCCTCTGAAAGAGCAGGAAGAAGTCTTAACCCCTGAGCCATCGTCCTGCCCGCGTACAGTACAGCTTTAATATTCACTTGTAGGTTCATGCCTCACCTCTGACTTCGCCTTTTGGTGTGGCGTGAGGTGGGTTGACTTGGATTAGTTCCTGTGCAGAAGAGGATCTGCCTGTGTCTTCAGACTGGGTGACATCATCAAACTCAGATGACTGCATGCAGTCTGTGTCCCTCTTCATGCCCACACCAAGTGGGCTGGATCATCGAGACCATGCTGCAAGCTTTGCATCCCGGGCTGCAGACCCAGGCTCTGACTCTGTTGGGATTCTGGGTCTGCATTCTTCAATACAGCCAGTCACTGGAGGCATGTGGAGATTGGAATTTAATTTATTAAAATGAAGTAAAACTAAAGACTTAGCTCCCTGGGTACAAAGGCCACATTTGAAACGCTCTCTAGAACACTTCTTTTTCTCAGAGCGCATAGCACAGCGCTGCTATTTTTAGGCTCTTTGCAGCCCCAGTTAAGTTTTAGACCGGTTCCATCAATTTCCACAAAAAAGTCTTTAGGGACCATGGCAGGGAAGACACTGAACAGAACAGTCATTTAGAACCAATGCTTAAGTGAGACCCAGTCTTCGGCTAAATGAATACGGCATCTCTCATTGTGTTTAGGGCTTTAATTTCTGCCAGCGACATTTCCTAGTTTTTAGTTAATAATCCCCCAAACCTTCTATAAATGGTTTCCTGAGGATTTTGTTTCTTGACTGTTACGGTAGATGGATTTTTTTTTTTAAAAAAGTTTCTTCTGCAATAAAGTTTCTTCTTATTTGTTGCTCTTGTAGAAAATGAAAGCCAATTTAAAGAATGTATTTAGTGTCTAAGAATACCCCAGGTTCTCTCTCCTTCTGAGCCCCTATGGGTCTCAGGGATTGAACTCAGGCGGCCAGGCTTAGTGGCAAGCACCTTTACCTACTGAGCCATCTTGCCTGCCCACCAGAGCTGACGGTATTCACTTTTATTCTGTGACTTGTCTGAGTATACTTACTAGTTCTTACACAATCCTTGGGTCCTTCAGGTTTTCTACATCTGAAGTTGTATTGTCTGAGTAAAGAGGGTTAGAAAGCGTACAGCCAGGTGCACCTGTAATTCCAGCATCCAGGAGAAGGAGGCAGGAGTTCAAGGTCTTGCTCTAATGGGAGGGGGCAGGAAGGAAGGAAGGAGGAGAGAGGAGAGAAGAGAGGAGAGAAGAAGAGAGAGGAGGGGAGAGGAGAGGAGAGGAGAGGAGAGAGGAGAGGGGAGGGGAGGGGAGGGGAAAGGAGAGAGATTTCTAGTGTTCTCTTGTGTCCTTCATTTCCTCTTCTTTCTGGGCTCTCAGGTAACTGCAGTGCAGTCATATGCGCTCCTGTCTCTGTTCACTTACCTGGCGTGGGACATGCTCAGTGTCTTACCACAGGGTTGGTGTCAATGGCGGTTGCTCTGTGTCAGATTCAGGGATTCCAGTCTGTCAGACTTCCCCCCTTGTTGAAGGTCTTTAAAAATTATTTTTAGTTGTGTTTTTCTGAGACTGTCTGAATGATTCTATTTTTCTCTTTCATTCCGTTAACACAGTGAGTTGAACTGAGTTTTGAGTGACAGGGGAGAGAAGCCTGAACAGTTGGAGTGAGTCTGACTTGGTGACTGAGCACCACCCTCCTTCCCACAGACTTCTACAGTGGGTTCTCAAATGTGATTGGTTCATTGATGTTTGTGGGCTAGGGCTTTGCTGGCCTCCAGAGACACCCAGAGCCGGGTGAAGTTAAAAAGGTTCTTTCTTCCTTCCACAGGTTGTGGAGTGACACTTACCTGAGGGAAAACCTTTACTCTCCTCAGATAGTAAACCTATAGCAGGCTAAAGCAAGAATACCACCAAAGTCTAACTTGGTAAACTACTGACTTATTGGGGTTACTGATGGGATTGTGGGTGAAAGGTCACTTACAGGAGCAAGGACCACCTAAAGAGAGATATATCATCAAAGCCCAGCACAGCCCAGCTGATAGATCATGAAAGCTGGAACCCTGGAGCTCTCTGCACAACTCTCAGACAGCTCAGCAGGCCAGGGACTCTCCTCTTCTCACCAGCCCTTACTGCTTATATGACGGGGGGTGGGGTGGGGGTGGGGGAGTCTAGTGTATCTGGTCAGCTTCAGGGACTTCCTGAGACTTGTAAGTTGTTGATTTCCTGAGTCTTAAGGAGCTTTGCTGTGGGATGGAATTCAGCAACTCAGAGAAAATGGTAACACAATGCTGGCATGTTCCTTATTTCTGGTGAGCAGCAAGTGGACTATGGAAAGAATTTGTGTGTGATGATGCCCAGTCCCAGGGAACATACCTAGACTTTGAGGATGGCTAACAGTTGCCATGCTAACCCAGTCTTTATGACAGTCCCTCTACACCTGTCAGCTGAAGGTGGTGCAGTCCCAGTGAACCACTTGCCTCTCTTTCAGGGGGCTTGGGACACACAGTTTTGAATCCGTGGGGTCTCTGTGGCTCAAAAAAATGATGAGCTGGGAGCTGACAGAGTGTGGCGTCGTTGCTAGGTTAGGAGTGACAGTCTTGACTGACTGTCTATATCCTAAGCCTCCTCTGGCATTTTAAAAACAAGAAAAGAAGGAAAAATAACTCCTGCTATTCTTGATTCATACTTCTGTCACTTTTAAATATTTGCAAGTTGTCCCTCGTCACTGTGGCTTTTCAAATATGTCCCTTGCTATTTATGCCCACTTGGTACTTTTTGTGAGCTTACCATTTCTTGACTTGTTCTATTTAGAGGTGTGGCCCGTGCTTGCGGGTGAAAAGAGAAACCTGTGGAATTATTGCAGGGTCTTCCACTGACCTAGAGAAGATGTGATGGTTTTAACATATGAGTTTTCCTTCTTAGTTTGAAGTAAAACTACTTAAGTACCAAATAATCCACACGTAATACCTATTAAGCATCCAAGCAATGCCAAAACGATACAGAGTGAAACACGGAAGTAGCTATTACTCCCTTGAACTTCCTGCTGGTTTGAAAATGATTTGCTCCCAGCAAAGCTCCTGGTGGATGTTGGTGCTGGCGTCCCATGCAGCCCTGCGGGGAGATGGCAGATTCTTCGGAGGCGATTAGAAGGGATTAATGGTGTTCTTTCAGGACCAGATTCATGACCACCAGGGCTGGCTGTTGCAGAGCAGTTAGTTCTCTCTCTCTCTCTCTCTCTCTCTCTCTCTCTCTCTCTCTCTCTCTCTCTCTCCTGTTTGCCCTTCCACCTTTACTTCTTTATGAGCTGAAACAGCACAAACAGGACAAAGCTCTGGCACTGTCCAGCATCCAGAACCATGAGTCCAAAAACCACTCTTTTCCTTTTAAATGACCCAGTCCCAAGTACTTTGTTATGGCAACAAAAGACAGACTCAAACACTCTGCAATATCATCGCTGGGATGTGACCACTGTTGGCATGTCTCAGCCTTGTTCACACACCACACATGTGCACACACACACAGACACACAGACACACACACACACACACACACACACAGACACACACACACACACACACGAGCACATAAACCCTGCTAAGATGACAGTTATTTGGATGTCTGGGCCCACGCTCACTCTTTTCTGAGAGGGACAGTGTTCTTAAACTGGTCCCATCTCAGTCCGAACCCTGAGCCTTGTGTATTCTCCTGAGATGACGCTTTCCTGTTTCTCCTTATGTGCGCTCCGTTTAACAGACAGCCTGTCTGCCTCTGTGTTCTCAGCCTGGGTTCCTTCATCCCCCAACGTGCCATGACTGCAATTCTCAATCTCACGACTCCAGGGCCTTTCTGTGGTGGCTTCGGGGCACCTCATCAGCTGAGCACACCCCTGTCTCACCTTGGAGGCTCACCTCACTGGAGGCTCACTCCCCATCCCACCCGACTGACTGCAATTCCTGACCCAGGTAATGGAGGGGACAGATGGCATTTTTATCCTAGATCGCCTGCCTCTACCTCCGACATCTGGGAGACTTCAATAGAAGTTTTCCACTTCGTGGAGATTTTAAAATCTGTCAGCATTAAACTCTGTGTGTGTGTGTGTGTGTGTGTGTGTGTGTGTGAGTGTATGTGTGTGTGTGTGTGTGTTCTCTCAGGCTGTGCAGCCACCATATCTGTTGTATCCTGACTCCTGGTTTGGTCTGTTTTCTGTCTTTGTGGACAAGACTCATGAGAGTATAACCACGATGCTTGTTTATTTTGTAAAGGATAAGCTACTGGTTTAAACCAGCATCCCGTCTTTTTTCTTTCTTAGTCATTAACTTCTTGTTAAATCTCCATCCCAATCAGTCACAGCTCAGCAGTGGGGAAAAGCCACAGGCCAATGGCTCTGTGTCATCCAGTCCTCCACCCCCTCGCCCCCAACCCCCATCTGTTACTAGGTACAGAGAGGCAATAGGACTCCAGGGCACTGCACCCAGAGGACAGCATGAGGCTCTGTCTTCTCTCTTGGCCTTACATGGGTAAAACAAGAGACTGCCACAGTGGCTGCTGCAATGCTCACAGGGAGCACGGAGTTCAAGGGACCTGGGAGGTCACTGGAGAAGCAAACAAGAAAAGTAACGGAGCCTGGGTCAGGTCAGGGAAGGTGCTTCCAGAAGGTTGCTTTATCATTGTTTTAAAAGATTACTGGAGGGCAAGCCAGATGGGTCAGTGGGTAAAGACACCAGACAACAAGGCTATGACCTGAGTTCTGTCCCTGGGGCCCATGAGGTAGGAAGAGAATTGAAAAGTCGGCCTCTGACTTCTGCATGTGCGCCATGGTATGCCCATGCAAGACACCTATGCACATTAATTAATTAATTATCAATGTAAAAATTAGAAACTATAGTTTACTCTTTAACTTTATGTGCACACGGCGCAATCACACTTAACTCTTTTTCAGGCAGATACCTGAACTATGGGCCCAGACCATGGAATGTTCCAGGTTAGTAAGCAGAATTTTTCTAGCATCTTTCAAGCTTTTGTTCCAAACCCTGAGTCCGGGTAGAGAAGATGTCTCACCTTACCAGAGCTGCATGACTCAGAAGACATGGGAGGAAGAAGTGAGTGGCTCACTCAGAAAAGGCTCCTGGGGTGTCATGGGGAGGGCGTGAGAGCAGCCACCCATGACCATCACCCAGCAAAGCTCCATCAAAGCAGATCTCAGACCTGGGCTCCATGTCGTCTGAGTGATTTGGTGACACCAACATCCCAGTGAAAGGGAGAGAGCATGGCTGGATGGACTTGGAAATCTAGAAACATCAAAGAGAAAACAGGTAGCGAGTAAAAGCTGAGACAAGAGTGAAGTCCCCGAGAGCAACTGCTCTGGAAGGAGCTGATGACAGACCTGACTGCAAGCTTCTGTACCCAACATTTAGGGTGGACTACAGTTAAGTAGTTAAGTCATGGGCTTTAAAGTGGCTTTCCTGCTCCATAGCTCGGCTCAAGGTAGTGCTAACATCCCTTGGGGGCAGATCAAACCAGCCTTGAATGCTGGTGTCCCAGGACACCTGGAGAAGTGTAGAAGTTCTCCCTGGAAGAAGATAAAGCCATCTGAGCCTTGAAGTACTTTCTTGAAGACTCCCTCAAATATAACATCCAATTCATCGCCACAGATAATCAACAGAAAAGGGAATAAGTTAGTAAGAAGAAGTCCAGAGGCAGCATAAACAAGCCTCAGAAGTGGAGGCTGAGGAACAGGACAAGGCACTCTTCAAGCTGGTTTGGGGGCTAAAAGTAAACCTAGAAATATCGGTGTTGGGGCAGAGCTGGAGAGATGGCTCTGCGGTGAAGAGCACTTGCTCTTCTTGCTCTTCCATATTGCTCTTCCGTATCGGGTGGCTCGCAACCACTCGTAAATCCACTTCCTGTGGATCTGACTCCCTCTTTTGGTCTGTGGGCTTCATGCTCGTATGTGGTGCACATGAATTTACACAGGCACACACATGCACATAAAAAATTCTTTAAAGAAAACCACAAGAGAATGTTAAAGGCCGGTGATATGGCTCAGCTGGTAAAGGGCTTGCTGTGGCAAACTTGATGACCTGTGTTCCACCAGCAGCTCCCAGAGTCCTGAAAATTATCCTCTGACCTCCACACATGCGCTGAAGCAAGCACATGCCCGCACACACTCCCGCACACACTCACACACACACACATTAATGTGTATATAATTATACACATACATATGTAGAGAAGTAGAGTAGAAAAGTCAACAGGCACGTTGGAAGAAATTAAATTTGACTGCGACACCAACAACCAATAATAAGAAATCGACATCGAGACAGACTTAACAGTGTTAGGTCTCAAACAAACCCAGGACAAGCCTCACCCAGTACCTGTGGCTCCTCCCAGCACTTCTTGCCCTGCCCCCTATCTAAGCCCTTCCCATCCAGTGTCTGGGCTTCACTTCCCATCCCCGCAGCTTCTCTGATTCCTATATAACCTAGCCATTTTGATTATTCCTCTCTTGGCTCCTGGTTCCTCTCTCTTCCTCTCGCTCTCCCCCTTCCCCTCCCCTCTCATGACTGGTTCAACCTGCTGGTCATGTTCAGTCTGGACCCTTCCAAATGCCTCGGGCTGCGCGCGCGCTCTCTCTCTCTCTTTCTCTCATATCTACAATAAACATTCTGCTCAACCTAGGAGCGATTATGTCCTCAACTGTTCATTTAAACTGCAGAAGGGGGAGCTGGACAAACACACAGAGTGGAATATTGAGGAGTGGAAGAACGGGAAAGGAGAGATGGCTCTAGAAGAGGGCAAGGGAGCGAACGGAGAAGAAAGCAGACTGGGCGGGGCTAAGACCTGAAGTGACCATCTTTGGGGGTTTTCTGCTGATATAGACAGATGAACACAGTTGGGTTCTCTTAGCTCAACTATCCTGGGGCATTGTGATGGTTTGAATATGCTTGGCCCAGGGGTTGGTGCTATTAGGAGGTGTGACCTTGTTGGAGTGGGTGTGGCCTTGTTAGAGTAGGTGTGGCCTTGTTGGAGGAAGTGCGTCACTGTGGGGGGTGGGCTCTGAGGTCCTACGCTCAAACTGCCCAGTGCAGGAGAGACCCTCTTTCTGGCTGCATTTGAATGGAGATATAGAACTCTCAGCTCCCTCTCCAGCACCAAGTCTGCCTGCACACTGCCATGCTTCCCACTGTGATGATAACGGACTAAACCTCTGAAACTGTAAGCCAGCCCCAATTAAATGTTTTATGTATAAGAGTTGCCTTGGTCATGGTGTCTCTTCACAGTCACAAAACCCAGAACTAAGACAGACATTTTCTGGGGAGATGAGAATAAGTGGCTGTTTACCCAGTCAGCACAGATCAAGGACACCATCCGTGTTGTCCTGGATGATGAACCAGTGAGTGTTTGGGGGTTACTTAAGGAGGAGCACTGGTAAATCAGGGGTGGCCATATCACCAGTAAGTCCTCTCCAGAAATTGCTTATTGTTTTTAAAACCTTGGGGAGGCCCTTCTGAACCCCATAAGCTGCTAAGCCTGAGCCGTCTTGAACTTCCCTCCATCTTTCCAGGAGAGCTGGTTCTGTCTGCTCACCTAGAAAGGGAGACTGCCCATCTTGGAGACGGGGCTTCCAGATAACAAAGCCCTAAATGAGAAAGCTACAGGCTCCAGTGACCGGAGAACACGGATGCTGGTGCCGCGTTCACACATGCCCACCGGTCAGGCACAGAGGCTGAGCACTCGCTGAGCCACGCACCAAAAGGAAACCCAGTGTTCTTTGGAATTTTCCCCATGGCCCTTAATCAGAAACATCCTTATGACTTTCCAAAGACCTGTCCAACCTGAACAAAGAGCATGATGTCGTGTGACTTTAGACCCACTTTTCTGTCACCACCCCCTTCCCAAGGGACCTTGGAAGAAATGCCCCATTGGGGCTCAGTGGTTAAGAGTAACAGCTGCTTTTTCAAAGGACCCAGGTTCAGTTCCCAGCACCTCTAAGGTGGTTCACAAGCTTTGTAACTCCAGATCCAGGGGATCCAGTGCCCTCTCCTAGTCTCCATGACCACCAGGCGTGCACGCCATACATACACATATATGCATGCAAAAATTTCCACAGAAAAATATTTAATAATAAGAAAAAACAGAAACACCCTTTTGCTTTTTCTGGGCGGGCTAGGGTTTTGCTCCTCTCTCTGTTGTATTGCGGACACCATTAATAAATGTTTTGCCTGGAGGCAGCTCTCACTCTGTGACTTCCTTGAACTGAGTCTCACTCTAAAACTAACAGCTTCAATCAAGAGGAAGAAACTCCATGCATTAATAAGTCCAAGCACGATCCATAAGAGATCCTCACCGAGAAGCACCATGGGCTGACGACAGCAATGAGAGATCTTCCATGTACACAGGAGGACAGACTAGAGGGACGCCGATGGGGTAAGGAGCTACCGACAGCTGTCTTTGCAGATGTCACAGACAAAACAGAAGAACCGGAAGCTAAGCACAATGGGAGAACTGAAACCGTGACTCTAAAGTTACAGAACTGAAAAATAATAAGGGCAAGACTCGGTTTGGCTACCCCCTCCTCTCCACTGGTGGGCAGATGCAGCCAGTGTGTAAAGGTGTCTCTCAACTAAGATTGACAGGTCACTCTGGCCCCCACAAGCTCAGGGCCTTACACCCCTACGCATCCTACACATTAGATTTCAAGGTTCAGAGTCCCATCATGAGGATGAGGATAGCCTACAGGCGGTGAGGAGCTCAGCGGTGAGGATGTCCACACAAGATTTGACTTTTGAACATGCTCCGTTTATTCACACAAACATACCTGATGATAACACACACTCTAATACAAAAGGTGAACTGACATCTAAGCAAGCAGAGGGGACAGTTGGTTGGAGAGAATACGCTGCTGCAGGGTTCCACTGGGGATGATTTGGAAGCTTGCAGGGTTGACCTCCATCTGCCATAAACTCCTTCAGCTCTGGCAGGCTGGGAGGATGGCACTGATCCGAGGGCCTTGAAAGCATTGGCTCGTGGCTAGCGCTGAGCGCTGAGTGGTGGGCATGTGTAAACCTGTCGCCAGTGCCGGAAGTTCAGCATTCACGGAAGCCAAAGCCACACACAAAATCTCCTGTCACCTCATTGATCATCACAGAGGAGATAAAGAGAGAAGCCATGTAGTAGGAACATGGCAGTGGGATCCCAGAGATTATCCCCCAAGTTCCAATATTTGTATCTTGTCGTTGGTGGTAGCTTTGTGCTATCAGGGCTCTCAGCTTGGGGCTGGTTCACTAGCACATCAACACCATCTTGGGGGTGGTTTATTAGCATATTATTAGTATACCATTAGCATACATTAGCATATCAAGGCCTGTCCTGGGCTTGTTTCTGACGCCTATCTGAGAGCTAGCTGGTGGCAAGCTCCTATTTTACAGATATCACATTATTCCAAGTCACACAAAATAGTTTCACTTACGTTCCTAATGCAACATATGCACCAAAGGTCTAGGACATGTTGAAAATCACATGTGGAAGCTAAAGAGATGGCTCATTGGTGAAGAATTTGCTTCTCTTGCAGAGGACCTAAGCTTGGTTTCCAGCCCCATTGTCAGGGGACTCACAACCAGCTGTAACTCCAGCTCATGGGGATCTATTGCCCTCTTGTGACCACTTCAGGCACTGCACTCATATGCACTGTCCCCTTCTCCATATACACATGGTTTTTATTATATATGTATATGTATATATAATATGGCATATGATGATATATATATGTATCTCATCATATGCCATGCTGAGAACCAAGAAAATATCAAATAAAAAAGAACATCGGTAGGCACAAACATCAAGACAACAAAGATACTTGAAGTATCTGGCAAGGACTGCACAGTAGCCATGGTAACCTACCCCTGTGATTACAAGAAAACAGAAGACTCCCACAAATAAATAGATGTTGTAAAGAAGAGTCATTTGGAAATCATAGACCAGGAGTGAGAATCAGAAGAAAAAGTTACTGGTTGGTCTCAGCAACAGAGTGAAGAGGACTGGGGAAGAACCCAGTAGACAGACACAGGAACTCAATCCCCACAGACACACAGACTCAGTCCCTCACAGTCTGCACATGGAGATGAAAACTATTAAAAGATGAACCTCGGGCCAGGATGGTGGTACAGGCCTTTAGTCTCAGCACTTGGGAGGCAGAGGCAAGTAGCTCTATATGAGTTCAAGACCAGCCTGGTCTACATTGTGAGTTCCAGGACAGCCAGGGATACCTAGTGGGGCCCATCTTAAAAGCACTGCTCCTCAAGGGCCCATGAAAACACAACAACAGATCCATCATTCCTTCCTCTAGGAACTTAGGAGAAGAGAGAGTTTGAAATAAGGATTTGACCTTGGAACTATGACTAAGATAAATCTCTCTTCCTTTAGAAAACTGTGAAAAAATACATATGGGAACTTCCCAGATTTGATGAAAGACAAACACCTACAGATATATAAGCCCAAAGAAATATATATCAAGACACATTAGCCGGAGTTAAATATCTGCAAACTAAAGATGGGTTCAGGGTGAGGTGGGGGGAGGGGTGGGCATCTCAAAGGCAGCAAGAAGGAAATGGCACACATGGGTGACAAAGCCAGAAAGAGCAGATCCTCCTGGGAGCTGTGTAGCCCAGCACTGAGATTCTCGACAGTATGGACAGTCAGGAATTCTATACCTAGCAAAAGTATCCCATAGGAATAAAGGGGCAATGGGGCCATTCTCAAGTGAAGGAAGATGAACAGAATCATAGTCAATGGACCCTGAAGTGGATCAGCAGGAGAGGAGATCCTCAGTAGCCTCTGATGCTGAGTAAAGGCAGGGAATGAGACTTTTCTTGACTGCCCTAAAATGTGTCCAGGGATAAAGTAAAACCTTTCCCACTGCCCAAGTGGTTTTTGATGTATACAGATGTATTTAGGACAGTTATATTCTAAATGGAAGTGTGGAGCCAATGAAAGGGGGGGTAAGGGCCCCTATTTTATTCTAAAAGGTGAATAGACAACAATGAGGTTGGTAGGTAAAATCCACAGTATGTACTTTAAACCTCTACTCAACAAGATACGTGCAAATCTCCATCAGTCATATCAAACCCGATTCTAAGAAGGAATACTCAAGGGTCTCCCAGATGCAGGGAGGATAAAGCAGAGAAACAAAACGACAGAGCAGGAAGGTTAAATCAGCAAACAAAGGCTCCCAAAAGGCAACATTGTTACCAGGTACAGCTCAGAGGCACCAGCTTACATGTCCACTGGCAAAGTAGGTTGGAAAAAAGACCTAATTCCAGGCTGCGTGCGGTAGGAGAGTCAGGTAGAAGGAGGCCAGTCTGCTCAGGTGGGACATAATGGGAGAAATTAGAGGGTGAAGACACTACAGATAGAAGGCCTGGAGCACGGAGATGAGCCCGCACAGCACCTGGAACACAGAGATGAGCCCGCACAGTAGGAGAGCTTTGTAGTGAAGACAAGGGTAGATGTGGAAACCCAGGAAAGAATCGCCATCTTGGCAGCACTAACACCCTGCGGGAGTGGCAGCCATGATGATGAGCCTGGAAGATGGTGCGTAGAGTGTGTAAAGGAGCTCACTGCCAAGCCTGAGAGCCTGAGTTTGTGCCTGGAACTCATATGGTGGAAGGAGACAAGCGAGTCCCGCAAGATGTCCTCTGATCTTCACACACATGCATGATTTCCCTCTCCCCTTGCCTAGGTATACTCCCTATAACTTCTCATAGTAGCAGAAACCCTTGCCATTTAAGCCTGACAACTGAGGTGGTGTGCATCTGTAACCACCGCATTCCTCAGGGAGATAGGAAGGTGGAGACAGGAGAGTTGCTTAGAAGTGGGGTATGAAGCACAGAAGAAACAACAAAGCACTGAATCTTGAGACTGCTCTGCACCGCCCCCCCCCCACGCATGCTTGCATATATACAGATACACCGTCTTCAAAACACAGCAAAACTTACTCCCTTACAGTCTGTGTTAGTCAGCTTTCCATTACTGTAACAAAAGACCTGAGATAGCCAACTTAAGGAGAGGAAAAGGTCTGTTTGCGCTCTTGGTTTCAGGAACTTCCAAGAGTGGTGTGTTGATTCCATTGATTTTGGTTCATGCTGAGACAACATGGCCTCCTGGAAATAAAGTGGGGGATTGATTACTTTGCTGCCAGAAGTGAAAGAGACAGGAAGGAAAGGAATCTGATGTGTCATACCACCTTCTAGGGCACATCTCCAGAGACCCAAGCCCCTTCACTGGCCCCAACTCTTAAAGCTCAATGTCCTCCCATAGCTGACACCCTCACCTAACCTCTCCAACACTGTAGGAGGCAGATGCCAAAATGGGTTACACTGGATTGGATCATCATGCCATCAGGGCTGGAGGGTAGAATCCACTCCCTGCCTTTTCTAGTCCCCGGTGCCTCCCAACATCCCTTAGCCTGTGGCCTGCCTCATCTTCAAGTGATTACCTCAAGCTTGCCCCCACCCCCATCACATCCTCCTCTTGTACTGCCAAATCCCCTTCTCTGCTTCAAGGACCTTTGTGATGACATCACTGGTCACCAGACAGCACAGGTCATCTCCTCACCTCCAGAGGCTCAGCTTCCTGCAAGGTCTTCTGTCCTGTAACACTAGAAGGTTCTTGGAATGAAGCCCTGGGTTTCCTCAAAGACTGTTGCTCAGCCTAGCACATCATCTCTCTGGCTTTGCAGGGTCTTCAGGGTTCACAGTGTTAGCTTTTCCCTTCCAGTTCAGTTTCTGCTCATGCTCTCTCTCTCTCTCTCTCTCTCTCTCTCTCTCTCTCTCTCTCTCTCTCTCCCTCCCTCCCTCCCTCCTTCCCTCCCTCCCTCCCTCCCTCCCTCTCCTTCTGTCTCTGCCTGTAACTCTGTCTGTCTCTGTCTCTCTTCTCCCTTCCTTCCTCCCTTCCTTCCCCACTCTGTCTCTTTCTCTCTCTCTCTCTGTCTGTCTCTGTCTCTTTCTCTGTCTGTCTCTCTCTCCATCACCAATATCCCCAGAGATTTCTCCACGCTCGGGTCACGCAAGCCAGAGCTCTTTGATGCAGAGTGTACATAAGTACGGAGAGGTGTCTTCATGAGGGAGCAGCCATCCATGCAACCAACACGGGCTACTCACAAAGATCTAGCCTGCCTGGGCATCTGGGGTTACAAAGTGACTTTCCAGCCCAGCCTCCTGGGCTAGGATGCTGTGATGCTAGGAAATTGTGATTCTCTTCTCTCCTGGTCAAGGGCTTGATTCTGCAGTGTTCTTGCATGAGTACCTGCCAGGTGCCAGGCAGGGTCTGGTTCCAAGCCTTACAGCTGTTAGGAAGCCTTGTCTCAAGCCCTGGACTCCATCTGGCTGTCACTGAGGTGTGCATGAGGCCAGCTCTCCTGCTGAGAGACTGGTCTCCAGGGAAACAGGCTCAAACAAGTCAACTCTCATCCGCCAGGACTTTTCAGAGAATTAATTTCTAATTTCATTAATTTCTCACATTCTCCTGCCCCCCTCCGTTTCATTAATTTATAAGCTCATCTTTATTATTTGATTTCCTCTGGTATTTTTGCTTCTTTTAGTTCTTTTAGGTGTGTGAACTGGATGCTTAGTTCATTAATTTTCAGCCTCCGTTATTTCTTAATATTCATGGCTCGGGTGTTCTCGGCGCTGCCTGCCTCCCACATGCTTGGAAGTTCTTGTTTCTATTTTCCACTCAAGACAAAATATCTTCTCATTTGCATGGCGTTCCGTTCTGTGACCTGTAGATTATTGAAATGAGCATTTTTAATTCATAGCTATCTTTTTCCTGATTCTTGAACCTAATTACCTTGCACTGGGTGCTTACACGTGACACCCTTTGAAGTTTATTAAGAGCTCTTTTATGGCCAAAATATGGCCAAATTTTGAAAAGGTTCCACGTGTGCCTGAGGATAATGAGCAGTCGGCTGCCATGTGTCGGTTTCTCACGCCCCAATTAGGCCCCGAGTGCTGATGATGCATCGTGAGTCTCCTGCGTCCACAGTTGTTTTCAGTCTGCTTCCTGTGGCCGTTATTGAAACCTGGCAGTGGGATTCGGGGCAGAGACAGGATCTTTTGGCATGGAAACAATAGAAACAAGGCAAAGCCAAATGTTGTGAACAACACTAGCAATGCTCTTTAATTAGGGCTTCAGCTTGCAAGCAGAAGGGAGCCAAAGCTGGCCAAGAAGGGGACCAAGCAGCTTACAATAAAAAAAAAAGAGGGGTGAAGGAGGGGCTAGCTCTTACTGATTTTCTAGGGTGGGCTACAATCTGGTAATTTTATGTCAGCTGTGGGAATTTTCCTAAGCTATTTACCCAGTTGAGAGTGCAAGCATCCAGCCAGGCAGTGGTGGCACACACCTTTAATTCTAGCACTTGGAAGGCAGAGACAGACGGATTTGTGAGTTCGAAGCCAGCCTGGTCTACAGAGTGAGTTCCAGGACAACCAAGGCTATACAGAGAAACCCTGTCTTGAAAAAAAAAAGTAAAGAAAAATAAAAAAAATAAAAATAAATAAAATAAATAAAGAGTGCAAGCATCCAATTTTGAGGTTTGCAGGCAAAGGGGCCAGTGACCTAGCCCAGGAACTTCTGAGTACCACCTGGGGTTGGTGCCATCATCCCAACCAAACTCCTGGGCGTAATGTGCTCTTTCTTCTGGGCCTTGCTGTGCTCCTTGGGGAGTGTAGGTGCTGAGCATGTCATGGGGAGAAAGCTGGCAAGCCATACTCCTCCATGGTCTCAGCTTCAGTTCCTGCCTCTGAGTTCCTGCCCTGACTTCCCTCAGTGATAGGCTGAAATAAACTGGAGTTGTTTTTGGTCAGTGTTTTATCACAGGGATTAAAAGCCAACTATGTCATGGTCCTGCCGTGTCCAGAAGACACTTAAGCCTGGTCCTCTGGCTCTTACAATAGTTCCACTTCTCCGTGATGTCCCTCTTTTTCTACAGGTGAAGGGTATTCAATCAAAAAGGCACACTTATGTTAACACACGTGTGGACAGATGTGTGGCTTACTTCTGCTTTTGTAAACTTTTGAGGATCATGCTGCTGTGAATATCTGTGTAGAGGCTGCCTGCAGATCTGGTTGTGAATTGTATACCGACGACATGTTTAACCCTTGGCAGGGCTGCACTGTTTCCCCAGGAAGTATCTTGGACCTTCTTCCAAGTAATACGTGGACATGACTTTTCTTCAACTCTTCCTGTTGCTTTCATGATGTTGCCCCCTCCCATGCTCATGTTGAGGAGACTTGATGCCAGGTAGAGCAGAGACAGGCCTGTGAGAGGCAATCACAATCACGGGGGCACCATCTTTGCCAATGTGATCAGCACGCACAGTAAAGGGCTTGACAACAGAAGGTAGAGCGCTCTTGATCTGTAGCCTTCCCACTGGGAGAGGACATGGCATGCCATGCCTGGTATCGGGAGCACAGAGTAAACTCACAAGTGCCCAGTCCCGCTGATGTGAAACAAAATGCTGTGCTTTGTAGATCAGATGAGCTATGGTCACAAAGGCTCTGCTATAAAATGCCTTGCAAGAAACTAATGAGTTGAAGGCTTAGTCCTCAGTGTGATGGGATCAGAGTGGGGACTCAGGGAAGTGACCTAATCTTGAGGCTTCTGCACACACCACCGGATTAATCTACTGATGGCGTCAGACTTTGTTGACACTACTGGAACGTGATGGAAATTAGCAAGAGGACCCTACTTGAACATCTGGCCACTGCAGATATGCTTGGTGGGTGTATATTGTCAGGGGGTGGGGGAAATGCCATCTCTGCTCTGCTTCCTAGCCACCATGAGATGCTCACCTCTCTGTACTGCCCCTCTCTACCTCTCCATACTCCCAAAGAAACTGGGCCAAGGGACCATGGGCCAAAGCCCCCGAAACCACGAGCCAAATGAAATCTTGCCTCCCTGAGACTCTTTCTATCGGGTGTGTCACCGCAGCGAATGTCTGGCCAGCGTGGAGACCAGGAATCAAAGCAGGTGTTGGTGGGACTTCTCTGATGGTGCCCCTCAGAGCCAGTTTACAGGTAGATGGGGAAAGGTTTAGAGAAGCATGGTAGAGATATCCTACAGGGCTATACCCAGAGCTCCTAAGGGTGAAGCCCGAGCTGCAGAGGAAACCCCAGGATGTTGGCGATGCCAGGCACATGGGATATTGGCTGAGGAGTCGCACAGCAGCATGTAGAGTCAACCCAGGATGTGTCTCTGCTGTAGATGGAAGGCTGTGGGGACAGGGCTGCCTAAGCTTGTCGGAGCTCACACACCATCACCATCACCACCACCACACAGCCCTATGGAGCACGAGGACACCATGTCTGCTCTGCTGGGTTTCAGACATTCTCTGCCCTCCTTTGAATGGCCCAGTCCCTGCTTTTGGGATGGGAAGGTTACTCCGCGCCCTTGTATTTGACACAGCTAAGAGTTGGCTTTGAGTCTCAGAGGACACTTTGATTCTGCTCTTTGAAGGACTTCAGAGCTGTTAATCCTCTGGGGATTGTGGACGACAGCGGATTAAGTTCCTTTTGTGATAGGAAATGGACATGGGCCTTTGAGGGCTAGGGCAGGACGTTTGTGATTTGAGGGTGAAGTGTCCCCACCAAGGCTGGAGTGTTGAAGGCAGCTGTGTTCAGAGAGGGGGGTTCCGGGAAGTCGCTGAATCCTGAGGGCCTGTCTCAATGGATCAGTCTTGATAGAATCTGTACTCTATGCCAAGTGTTGGGTAGCTGTGAGAACTGGGACTGGGGTGGCTTGGATAAGAATGGCTCTGGGACTGGAGAGATGGCTCAGCAGTTAAGAGCACTGACTGCTCTACTGAAGGTCCTGAGTTCAAATCCCAGCAACCACACAATGGCTCACAACCATCTGTAATAAGATCGAATGTCCTCTTCTGGTGTCTGAAAACAACTACAGTGTACTTACATATAATAAACAAACAAACCTTTTTTAAAAAGTCTAAAAAAGAAAGAAAAATAGAGTAACTTTGAGCACTGACCATGAATTAGGCTCTGCCCAATGCCTTGGAGCACAGCTGTGCACAAAACAAAGTCCCTGATCTAGGGCATTTCTTCAAGAAGGATGGGGTGGGGGAAGGGGAAATAGGCATTCGACCGTGAACATACTGAAATGTTCAGCAGGTTATAGATGCCATAAAAAATTGCCCTGTTGGCAGATGCAGCGGGGAGGGCAGGAGACTGTATGCAGGGTCCAAGCTTAGCAGAGACTTCATCAAATGGGAGAGAGTGAACCTGGAGGGCTCTGTGGGGACTCTGTGACAGAACTCTGGTGCATTAGGGAACTGGTTAAGCCACTTGGACAAAAAGCATGGGAGGTTGTCGATCCAGAGGCTAATGAGAGTCAGCCCTCCAGAGACCCTGGAAAGGGAGACTCAGGAATTGCTGTCTATAAACTGGTGACTCTTCTGCCAAGTTTTTTCTATTGATGTGTGTGTGTGTGTGTGTGTGTGTGTGTGTGTGTATGCTGTGCTTCGTATATGATGGGGTCATGCCCTGACAAGCCCATTGTGAACTGTAAATGGATTAAATCTACCTAGCCCGGCAAGGAACACAGCACAAGGCATATGGGGGACACTGGCTGTGCTTGTGGGACTCCAGGGAGCTATATCTGGCTAAAGGGAGGATGTTGAACCCCAGATCCCTAGCCCCTAAACCCACCAAACCTCAGAAGCATAGCTTCTAAGGAATACACACTGCTCCCTCACCCTGCAAAGTCAATGCCATCCAAGTGGAAGCATTCAAAGTCAAGGACCATCTGTAATCGTCTTTTAATGAAATACGGGCATGGTTGTCACCCATTATGGAGACTGGCTTGCACACGGAACTTGTGAGCAGATGTGTGGATATCAGTCTGTGTTACCCAGCACCCTCTCTGAGTGTCAGCCACTTAAGCTTGCTGGGCCCTTTCACCAGCTGCTGGGAGCCTTGTGGGAGCTGGTGGGTGGACGCAGACACCTTTCCTTTCCTCTCAGGTAAGATCCTTAGGTGTAGGCTTTGAAGTCCAAGAGCGGGCCAGCTATGTGGTATGGTACCAGCCCTGGACCCAGCCCCACACGCAGGTACTGCTTCGGGGCTTCAGTCAGTTCCATCCCTTTTCTGGGTTTAAAAGCAGACTGTAATGAGCAGTGCTGGGTAGCACACACCTTTAATCCCAGTACTCAGAGTTAAAGGCCAGCCTTGTCTACACAGTGAGTCTGAGGCCAGTCAGGGATACATAGTAAGACCCTGCCTCAAAATCACAACAAAACAACAACAACACAAAACAAAATGGGCCATAATGATGTAGTAGTGTGTTGATGCCAGAAGCAGACGATAATGCAAATGGTGTCCCAGGACTGCCGGCCCTTGGCTGCGAACCCGAAGACCAAAACCCATGTGCATTTAGAAGGAAGGCTGAAATGCTGGGAAGGTGATTCATCTCAGAGACTGAATCAGGATGAAGAGAGGCAGAGTCCTGAGGCTGCTCAGAGCCTCTTGCAGAGACAGCCACGAGGGGGACATCGCCAGCTGCTGGCTCCAGGACTGCCCGTCCATCACTGTCCACGGACAGATCCACATGGGACCTGCAGCGGCAGTCAAGAGATGAATGGAAAATTCTGGAATATAATTAAGGTAATGGCAGTCCTCCGGCCCCACAGAGTTTAATTTGCAGAAGGAACGATTCAATTCGGGGCTGTTTATCACCCCGTGGAGGCTGGTTACGCTGAGATAACAGAGAGGCTGTTGTGTGGTTTGAACAGTGATCCGTCTTAAAGGATCTCGCAGCGCTGTTACAGAGACCTGTGGGAAAACGAGCAGCCTGCCAATGCCTGGCATGGAGCTCTCTGGGTGATGCTCTGGTCATGCCAGTGAGCTTTGAGGTTCCCTAGACTCAAGCCCACTCTTGAAGCCGGGTGTGAGGGCTCTTGGGCATGGGGGCTTCTAAGTGTAACACTTCTGGGTATGAGAGGCTTCTGGGGTGTGAAGACTCCTGGATGTGAGTGCATCTGGGTGTGAGGCCCCTCGGGTGTGAATCTCTGAGTTATGAGGGCACCTGAGTGTGAGGGCTCCTGGGATGTCTGTGAGTGAGGCTAGCTGGGTGTGAAGATGAAGCCCTGGCCCTGAGAATAAAGCAGGTTCCTTGACCCCTCTTCCCATCCCCGCACCTCCCAGATGGACACAAACGGTCAAGAGGAAGATGAGAGTTAGATGCTGACTAGCACTTGCTCAGTATAGTCCACCCCTGGCCACCCAACATTCATACGGATTCTTCTTCCTTCCAAGAACAGCCAAAGCTGCTCATGCCCATGTAAAGACAATGATTCTGACCCAAAGAGAGAGACCAGTGTCTGTGCCAGGCCTGCGGCTGGCTCCAGGCTCTCTATCCCAGGGACCTTGGCAGCCCTTCCCTCTGGTCTGGAAGGACTTTTGCAGAGTGTAGAGGAGAACTATAGGAAAGTGTAAGAACTGTAGAGAAATCAACTTCCAAGGCTGACATGGCCCACGGAATGGTGTCTGCAAGGCTTGACTGGCTCTCAATGTCATTAGATCTGACCACTCCATCTGTCTGTGATTCTCTCAGAGGGCAGTGGGGTTCTCGTGGATCAAGTGACCAGATCAGTGTGTTCCATCTTTCTGGCCTTGGACTTGGTTCATATTGGCAATTGTACCTGTAGTGGGTGCAGACTGTATGGTGCTGAGGCTGTTTTCAAGAGCACTGGGCAAAGAGACCCCGTCCTCGGGAGGGATAGGAATAAGGCCCCTTGCTCTGGGTTTTCCCAACAGTGTCCTCCAATGACTCTCTGAGTCGCATGTGCCCTTGTTGATATACAGAGTTAAGTCGAATGCAATTAAGTTTTGAGTCCCCGTGGGTGGCCTGTCTAGACTCTTTAGATTGTATGAAAGAGACCCAATTCAAACTAACTTAAGAGGAAAATAGACTTATCAGTGGTGCCTCTGCCTGGCCTGGGGAGGACACGGATGTCTCACAGGAGGAATGACAGTCCAGCTTTAGCCCGGCCTTACTGTGTGCAGTCCAGTTCAGTGGCAGTCTGTCAATTCCTATCCTCTGTGGCTGGCTCTGAGCTGAGGCTGCTTAGTGAGATGATTCTAGGTCTTAGAGGGCGCTCAAGGCTAAGTGGTACAGGACTGTACCACCCAGGCCCCAGTGGAGAAGGAGTCAAGACTGCCCAGGCTGTGCCTGAGGTTGGCAAGAGTGTGGGCTGGAACAACACAGCCACCACCTCTGCCTGCCTGCTGCCATCTCCCTCCAATTACAGGCAGCACCAGTGACGGGCCAGGAAGCTGATTAATAAGCTGGGGTTGGGGGAGGTAACCATCTTACCCAGAACAGATCCAATTAACTGAACCCCCCACTGTGGTCCTCATGAGATGAGCACACAGACTGTGGCTATGGGCATGGGGCAGGAAAGTGTCACAGCTCCTAGGCATAGCCACAAACTCTGGTAGGGCCAGTGTGACCTCTCTTGATTGATGTAATAGGTTCACTGACAAGAGGGATTGGTCCCTGGCGCCTGGATGAGGTCCCTGAGGGTAGATGTGTGGGCAGAGGTAGACTAGAGGAGGGAAAGTTCCAGGAGGTACTATTCTAGAGCCACACTGTGGTACCCAGCATCCTCTCCATGAGCCACACTGTGGTACCCAGCATCCTCTCCATGAGCCACACTGTGGTACCCAGCATCCTCTCCATGAGCCACACTATGGTACCCAGCATCCTCTCCATGAGCCACACTGTGGTACCCAGCATCCTCTCCATGGTCCACACTGTGGTACCCAGCATCCTCTCCATGAGCCACACTGTGGTACCCAGCATCCTCTCCATGAGCCACACTGTGGTGCCCAGCATCCTCTCCATGGTCCACACTGTGGTACCCAGCATCCTCTCCATGAGCCACACTATGGTACCCAGCATCCTCTCCATGAGCCACACTGTGGTACCCAGCATCCTCTCCATGGTCCACACTGTGGTACCCAGCATCCTCTCCATGAGCCACACTGTGGTACCCAGCATCCTCTCCATGAGCCACACTGTGGTACCCAGTACTCTCCAGGAACACAGAGGGGCAGATGGCAGGAGCAGAGGTCCCTGTTTATACAGCCTCTACTAGGCCACTGCCCTTCCCCACCCAGGTTAAGTGCCTGGGAGACTATAACAGTAGCCTTATCCAAGGGGCCAGTATTTAATACTCCTGTAGAGGTTTGCCAACAACAATCTGACTTTCTTACACTTGGTCCCACCTCTTAATGTTCTAGAACCTCCCAGTAACACCAGGGGCTGATCACCAAGGCACCAAACCAAGGGGCCTTTGGGGAACATTCTAACCACACACTGCAGCCCCCTCCCCTGTATCTCTCAGTGTTGGAAGCCCCATGCCTCATCTAGCCTCTGCTACCATCCTCTATGAAATCCCCAGAACCAGGAGCCAAGCACACCTCCTCTTTTCTTCTTGCTCTAGCTACAGCAGGTTGTTCGGGAACGGATGTACAGGACCCTTGTTCTGGAGGTAGTCACTCTCCCTGCTTGGACAGTGATGTTCCTCATACCGATAGCTAATGTCTGAGCAATGACAAGTCAGAATGAGACCAACCTCCTCCACAACACATGCTGCTAACTCAGGGTATAGTAGTCACACTGCACCAGCATGGCCTGGCAACTTGAATATAAGCTTTCCAGTCTTACAAGTATATCTGGCAAAGACCGGACAATCAAGGACTAATGAATGAACAATGGGTGATGGTGCCACCCACCTCTCACCTCCGCACTCAGGGGACTGGAAGAGGAAAATCACAAGCTTAAAGCTAGCCTGGGCTACATAGTAAGACCCTGTCTTACAAAACCGGAACAACAAATGAATGAACTGATAGATGATGAATATTGGGGCTGGGGATGGGATCTTGGGTCCCATGCTGCTTCCTGACTCTGGGCAAGGGGTTGCATGTCTTCAGGGCTGAGCTTGCCTTTCAGTGAAGTGGGCACAGCAATACCTAGTGTGTAAAAACATCTGGACAGGTAGCAAGCTCAATACAGAGCTTAGGAGGGAGCCTGGCACTTAGTAGGGATACAGTGCTTCCCTACTTTAACCTAATTGAAGGAGGGTTTGGCCTCCTGACTTGCGCAGTGATTGGGTTGGCAGGGACTAGTCACTGGTGGACAGAATCAGAAACAACATTCTTGCCCAGACAGAGAGTCATCACAGTCTAGAACAGTACTTGTCCCCGCACCGAAAAAGGTCACTCTATGGCTGTCTCTCATGCAACTGTGACTCACTGCTGTCACTATCTGTTCCAGCCTGTCCTCAGAGTGGGTGGTTAGTTTCTGGGACTGGGACAGGGCAGCTGGACAAGACTGTGACTATAATGGCAGAGGCTGGCACTCTGGCCTTCTCCAGATGCTTGATCTGGGTAGAGAAAGGTGGCGGCCTGGCAGAGGCAGTGCGATTTCCTTCTGCACTTCAGTGTCCTTGTGTTGCAGCGGCAGAGGCTGGCGTGAGCAGGGGCCTCTGCTCCTGTTGTCTGTGCCTGTGTGTTCCTGGAGGGTGGTGTGCCCTGCTGATGTACCCTGCTGCTGCAGAGGGCAAAGGTCCAGTCTGACTCACAGGTATCCTTCCTGACTCCTCTTTTATGGTCCTTTGGTTATATCTATTTCCCTGTCCAGTGCTTGCTGATGCTACATTGGCTTGCCAGCCGGTGACATGGGCCCCCTGTGTGCTGATGTGGGAGTGACCAGCCTTGCTCTTATCCCTTCCTATTCTGCTAAGGTCACATGTCCCCAGCCCCAAGCCTGGACATTGGCTTCAGGGCAAATGCAGGTGAGTGGAGAGAGAACACCAGCATCTGCCTGCTTCTCCCCATTCGAGGTGACCTCATGGATCGTGGGGACAACAAGGAGGCACCAGAGGGTTTGTTCCAGGTTTAAGAGCAAGCTGACCCCAAGCAATGCTCCGAAAGTCAGGATCACAGTATGCAAAGTGATGTAGAAAAAATGCTGTCCATAGCATGGTGCTGGGCAGACTCTGGGCGTGGAGACAGGTCGGCTAGCCGATAGGTGTGGAGACAGGTTGGCCAACTGATAGACAGAGCAGATCTGGAGGTGATGGGGTGACTGCTCATGCAGTGTGCCTCAAGGACTCCAAGCTTCACATGAGCCTAGCACTTTCAGGCTGTCCCTTCTTTCTCCAGGGCTCTGCCTGTGTGCATTGACTCATCTCTGTGTTTTATAAAGGGACAAAGCTCAGAGAATAGATCAGTCCATTTCAACCAAAGTAAGTCAGCTTAGCAGGACCCCCAACTGGGGCAGCTCACCCAGGTGACCACCTCATTCTTGTACTTGAGATTCAGCTGACCAGGCTGGTCTTGCTTAGTGACAGTTCAGGCTGCAGTCCTGGGGAGAGGCTATCCCAGGTAGGTCTTCTCCTGGCTGGTCACTAGGGTATATAAGCTATCAGGCCATCCTAAGGCCCAGTGTCTCTCTTAGAGCTACGACTAATCTAGCTGAGTAGGAACTGATTCTGAGAGGGGCAAAGATTGTCCCCAAGCTCACAGCAGGGGTCACACAGGGGTCTGTGACATCCCTCGTGTTCCTGTCCTCCCTGTGTCTGTTTTGTCCTGTGAAGCAGAGGCCTATGTAGCTTAGATGACTTGGCTTAGTGGGAGAAATGGGTAACGCGGGGAGCCCTGGGGATGGTGTTTGCCTCCCCAAAGGGTTTAGGAGCCCCCGATTGAACCCAGAGTGTTTATACAGATTCTTCTAATCAGTAAAAGTCGCACAGCTTTCCCCACCCCCTTAGCAGCCCCAAGGGTCTTATTCTTTTCTCCATTATGCAAATGAGCAGTTTTGGCGCAGAGACTTTCACTCATCCTCCAAGGTCATGCTGCTTAGAGGATGCTCCCGGGATGGTCTGAATGTAAAGGGGTGCCAACCCCCCACCCCAAGCATCAACCTCCACCCCCGGGCACCGGCTTAGGAGACCAAGTCTGGCTGGGCATGTGTAAGCAGAGACAGGAGGCCAGCTCTATCTGTAGGACCAGACAGATCTAGGCTTGGATGCCTTCCATGTTCCTGGGAACATGTGAGTCAGATGCCTGGGAGACAGATGTGCAGACCAGGCTCCAGAGAGTTGGTACAGTGGGACAGCTTATGGGTACACAGGTATAGCAAGATGACAACTGCAGTTACCCTGACAGTCACACAAGCCACCTAGTATAGGGCCCTGGTACCAGCTCCAAAGCTGGGGGGTCTCAGGAAGTATACGACTTGGATCCCATGCTAAGCAGCTCTGAGAATCTTAAACAGACTCATAGGGAATGTCTGTCTCAGTTTATCTTCCTACCTGTGATGGGGAGCTACTACCTTTTAAGCCAAGTCCTCCCAATACCGGCTGTTTCTGCCTTTGAAAAGGACTGGAGAGATGGCTCAGCAGTTAAGAGCACTGACTGCTCTTCCAGAGGTCCTGAGTTCAATTCCCAGCAACCACATGGTGGCTCACAACCATCTGTAATGGGATCTGATGCCCTCTTCTGGTGTGTCTGAAGACAGCTACAGTGTACTCATATGAATAAAACATACAAATATTATTAACAAAAAGAAGAGTCTCTCTTTCCTCTCCCTATGTCTCTCCCCCTCTCTCTCCTACCTTCTTCCTCCCCTCCCTCCCTCTTTTCCACACTCCCTCTATTCCTTCCTGCCTTTCTCTTTTCTTTTAGTTCTGTTGTGTTTTCTTGGTTTGTTCGTTCCTTGATTGGTTTTGCTGTACAAACAACACCCGCAGGCAGGGCCTTGGTGGCGCATACCTATAACTCTGAGAGGCTGAGGCAGGAGGATTACAACTTCAA
Organism: Mus musculus; assembly: GCF_000001635.26. NCBI lineage: Eukaryota > Metazoa > Chordata > Mammalia > Rodentia > Muridae > Mus > Mus musculus. The sequence continues at coordinate 84,520,907 of NC_000081.6, read as the reverse complement.
AGCCATCTTGGGCTATATAAGGAGACACTCTCAAACCAACCAAGCTTCCCAGACAGGGATCCCAGACCTTTGCACCTGTCTCCGGAGAGACAGTAGAATGATGGTTTGGTCATCCCGTATTCACTGGATAATGGCACATTGCTTCCCAGAGTAATTACACCAATTTATACAATTACCGACTTATTAATTTCTTTATTCGTTTCCAAATCTGCTCGATTGTTTCTGCCATGGCTGGCTCCTGGCTCCTATTATTTTAATCCCCCTCCTTTGATGTCTCTTTAATCCCATTAAACATTTATTTTATATTTATTGTCTAGAAATTTTACTATCTGAAGACCTTGTGGGTTTAGCCCAGCCGCTCCAGGGCTTTGCTGGATCTCACTCACGTGCCCGGTTCCCTTGTTTAGTGGCTCGCCTGTCTAGCACCCATAGTCCTCAGAAGGCCACCCCAGATCCTCCAGATGGCTTGTACTTGTCTGTGAGAAGACAGAGGGAACCATTCCAACCCAAGTTCTAGGCCTGAGGCATTGCAGAGCCCAGCCAAGTGCACTGCCCTGCTGACCTTTGTGTGGTTGTGGCTTCTAGTTCCAGGGGTTCCCTCTACCCTGCACCCCCATGAGTGTGTGTGTGTGTGCGCGCGCACACACACACACACACACACACACACACACACACACAGTATCATAGAAGTCTTTGTAGTGCTGGGACCCAGGCTACATCATCTGCTGTTATCCCAGGTGTCTGAGGCTTAGGTAGTGAAAGATTAAGATACTTGCTGGGCTCCAAGGGGTGACAATTTACACCGTATTACACACACAGTGTCCTGAACACCTTAGCAGTGGTTATATACGACATTCACGTTCACAGCAGTCTTATGAAGCCAATCTCCTCTTGCCATGCCTTTTACAGTAACAGGAACTGAGGTCATGGGGATGCAGAGGCTGACCCAGGACACCCCTTCCCCAGCCCCAGCAGACTCCTTTGCTCCTGTGCCCTCAGCCTTTGGCCTGGGCCTAAGGAGAGCTAGTGCTGGCTTTTCTGCTTTATTATTCAGGCTCTGGGGCACAGGAGCCTGAATTCTCCCAATGTACAATTTGCCACAGGGCTGGCTCAGATGCTACACAGTGGTTCCTGGTGAAGCAAACTTGTCCCTGATTATAGCCACCAAGCTACCTTGCCTTAGGGACAAGGAGGGTGAGGGCAGCAGAAGGGAAATGTCACTTTGGCTTGTCCAACTGAAGACACCAATGGCTTTCTAAGGACAAAGGAAGAAAATAAAATCCCCTTTCCAGAACAGCTAGAGCGCAGGGCCAGCGACTCTGCTTTGCCCGTACACTTGCTTTGCCAGTTGGGCCCGGAAAGATGCTACTGAGGTCTATCAGGTTGTCGGCTCCAGGGCACACGCCGCAACATCCGGGGGGACAGTCACTGGCCTAAAACTCTCCCAAGAGGTGGAGCCTTCGTTCTCAACAACTACCCAGTGTCTTGTCCCACATAGCAGATGTCAGGGTAAGAAGCAGGCCACCCTGCTGCCCTCTGCCTCAGCCCACACTGCCGATCACGTCTGGATTCTTCTGCGATTCCTGTGTCTCAGGCTGAGTGACTCCAGGAAGTGACCCAGAGAAGTCAGGCCTGGGCCCTGCTTCATAGCAGCACCCAGTGTGGTAGAGGCCTGGACATGAATGGAAACAGGAGCTGTGGCATGGTGGTTGAGCTTGAGTTTGGTAAGGGGCCTCCAGACTGGACCTGTCATTTTGGCTGTACCTTCAGAGTCAGCTCAGGTATTGCTTCCTCCAGGAAGCCTTCCCCAGTTTTACCTAGGAATTTGCCAGGACAGATGGTCATGCCATTTCCCATACTGCAGTCCCATAGTCAGTCAGGATTCTCAGAGAGCAGGGACCACCCATCCCTGAGTGGAAAGATACCCAGCATTCCACAGGGGGTGTGGGGGCTCAGCAGCTCACAGAGTTCAGCCTCTCCTGGCCTCTGTGCTCGTCTGTAAGTGGGTCACAGGCCCCCAGTCATCACTCTGTTGGGATTAAGTGGGCAGTAGAGGCTGAGGGCTGCGAGCAGAGCCAGTGCTTGGAACAAGCTAGGAAATTTCATTTTCTCCATCGGCACCTGGCTCGGAGCCTGGGCTGCACAGACAGTGGTGGGATTAACATGTTACTGACAACCCCACTAATTATCTCTCGTGCTATCCTGCTCCCTCTCTGCTCAGTGTGCCTGGGGAGGCAGAACCAGTGCATCCCGGCATCTGGCATGTCCCGGGTAGGCTGGGATGGCCTACGCTGGGGGCAGCTGTTGTGTGTTGCCTGGAGATCATCTGTGGTCCTGTGTGATGAAGGTGATGGAGCTGTGACAGAAGCCTCGGTGGGTCCAGATGATGCTCGGCTACACTGAAGATGGCCTCCCTACAATATTTTAATCAGAGATCTCTTTGTTGGGCAGGAGGGCATGGGAGCTATATTGCTTGCATTCAAGTGTCAGAAGTGAAGACAGTTGATTGGGTCTGCTCCCCGGCTTCATCAAGAAAAGATGCTTGTCCAATGTCACTCACTCTTGGGCAAAGCCAGCCTGATTTTGGATTAGCTGGGTACACCTGGATTGTCTCCTGGTCTTGTCCTCAGGAGGGGCCCTGTGGAGCTTCAGAAGAGTCCTAATGCCCAGTGCAGCATGCCTCCGTGTGTGTGTGTGTGTGTGTGTGTGTGTGTGGTTTGTGCATGGTGTGTGTCTGTGGTGTGTGTATTGTGTGTGTGTGTGTACAGTGCATGGTGTGTGTGGTGTGTGCATGGTGTATGTCTGTGGTGTATGTGTAAGTGTGTGGTATGTGTATGGTGTGTGTGAGGTGTACACAGTGACTGTAGTGTGCATAGTGTGTGAGTGTGGTGTTCATGGTGTCTGTATGGTGTGTGTATGTGTGTGTGTGTATGTATGGTGCATGATGTGTGTGTGTGTATGGTGTGTGTGCATGCATGTGGTGTGTGTGAGGTGTGCACAGTGTGTGTAGTGTGCATAGTGTGTGTGTGTGGTGTTCATGGTGTGTGTGTCTATGTGGCATGTGTATGATGTGTATGTGTATGTGTTTGTGCATACCTTGTGTGCTTACCTGTGTGGACTGGTGACACCACCTCCTTTTTGGGTAGGTGTGTGTGGATGGTATGGTGCTGGTCCATATGCACTAAACCCATCTCGACTGAGGTAAATACTTTCACAGCTTCCTCCTTTTAGCAACTGCTCTCTTCCTTAGACACCTGTCTTTTTAGGACTGAAGTTTGGGTCTCAGGCCCACCAGAGCCCCCTGTGTCTCCCAGGGCCCAGGGTCCTGGTAGATTTAGGACAGCTTGGTCCATTCAAAGCTGAGCAACTCTACCTCACGGTCTCCAGAAAGGCTTGGGTTTCAGGGAGCCTCTAGACTTTCCTGTGATCCTGGACCCCACTTCCCCAGCCCCAGTCACAGGGAAGGAAGAGTGCAGAGAGCCAACCCCTGACCAATCCTCATGTCCCCAGGGCTAGACGGGAATTTTCGGCCCCCATCACAGAAGCTCCCTCCTTCAAAGCTAGGTCAGGTAAGTGTCTTTCTATCTTATGCCCCCACAATTTCCTCATGTGCTTCCTCTTGGTCTCCCCCACTTCCTCCCTCTTCTCCTTCCTTCTCTACCACTTCCCCTTCCTCCTCCTCCTTCGCTCCGCACCCCTTATCCCCCTCCATCCTTGTCTGTCTCCCTCCTCCACCCTCTCCCTCCTTCCCCAAATTCCCTTCCTGTCTGTATCCCCTCTCTCCCCCCACGTGCTCCCTCCTCCTTCATTTATCCCCTTCCTCCCTGCCCCTCCTCTCTTTCCCCATTTACTCCCTCCACCACCATCTCTTTCCTTCCTCCCTGCATCCCCCTCCTCTCCACCTGCTCCCTCCTCCCCCGTCTCTCCTCTTTCCCTGTGCTATGTGCAGATGACAGTCCTTGGCACCTGCTCCCTCAGGGCTCACCAGGACTCAGCTCTTCTTTAGCTGTCCAGGCTGTGTGGACAGGCAGAGGAGACCACTTCACCTGCTTGCCACTCCAAGGTTCTCTGGGTGGTTGCACCCCCTGTCATCTGCCTCACTAAGCCACTGTGGTGAGAAGCACCCAGTGAGGTGGCTCATAGAGAGGTGGGAGCACAGACCCCGTTGGCAGTGAAACCAGCAGACTCCTGGTGAAAGGTATGGCCTCCTGTATCCTTTCTTGGTCTGGTGGCTGAATCAGTTATTTACGGGAATGGTGTTTACCTGCGTGGAACACAAGCACCTGAGGGGACACACACACACAAACACACATGTACACACACATTCACACATGTATGCACATAAGCACACATGTGTGCACACAGGCTAAGAGGGCAGAGGAGAGATAGGGACAGGAAGATGGAGATGCTTCTCTGAGAAGTGACCTTACAATTGGGCTTGGACAGAAACATGCTCAACCTCAGAGGCAGGACAAGCACTCAGGTCCCATGTGCAGAGAGGCCCATGTGGCCAAGAGGGTGGCATCTAGATACAGAGAAAAACCATTGCATGGGTGAGTGTTTGAGGGGATGAGGGGATGGTAGGCTGAGGCAGAAGTCCCTTGCAGACAGTCTGTTTCTTTCTTACAACCTGCTGTAGATTGCAAAGGCTGCCAAGCGCTGCCCCTACCCCTGGCCCACCCTAAGATGCTGCAGGAGGTCAGCCCCTCTTATCAACTGGCAAAATTGCCTGGGGCTCTTGAGGCTACTTCAGAGTCAATTTCCCAGCCCTAGTTACAGGAAAGCAATCACATCACACAAGCTTCCCAGTGTCTCTGAAGAAACCTGAGTGACAGCCCCCAAGTTCTACACCACCTGACTCGTCAACAGCAGAACCGCCAGAGTGAGCACCCTTCTTCCGTGGAGCTGCCTGAAAGAGGAGCCTTGGGGCTCAGGACAGAGCATGATTCCTGATAAATCACACTCTGCAGTTAAACTGTCCAATCCTTCAACTGCATGGCCAAGCATGTCTCAGAAAATCCCAGTAAATCTCAGAAGCCATGGCTGGTGACAGAAGTCAGCGAGAATGAAGGCTACTGAAAGATTGCTCCTTGGTACACAGGAGGCAGAATACATGGCAGGGAGAGGCAAATACGCAGGCTCTCTCACTGACCCTGGTTTCTCAGTTATGGTCTATATAGATCAAGTTGGCCTATGGGTGTATCTGTAGGGTAATTGTCTTAAATAAACTAATTGGTGTGAGAAGACCCAGCCCACTGTGAGTGGCACCATTTCCTAGACAGTGGGTCCTAAACTCTACAAATGGGTGTGATAGCTAGTTGTATGCCAACCTGTTACAATCTAGAGTCATTTGGGAAGAGGGAATCTTAACTGAGAAAATGCTCCATCAGATTGGCTTGTGGTGCTTTCTGGTGCTTTCTCCCTCTCCCTCTCCCTCTCCCTCTCCCTCTCCCCCTCCCCCTCCCCTCCCCTCCCCCTCCCCTCCCCCTCCCCCTCCCCCTCCCCCTCCCCTCCCCCTCCCCCTCCCCTCCCCCCCCCTTTATGATTGATGTACCCAGGACACTATGGGTGGTTCCACCCTTGGAGTAGTTGTTAGCATTCCTTCCAGACTCCACCCCACTGTTACCTGACAACAGCCAGGTAGACTTGGCTTACTATAAAAGGGACTGTTTGCACCCTCCCCTCTCTTATTCTCTCTTACTCTCTTCTCTCCCTGACTCCTTTCTTCCTCTCTCCCCATCCCCCCTCCACTTTTTTCTGGCTACCAGGGTGGTGGTGGCTGCTGCTGCTGCTTCTTCTTTTCTTCTTCTTCTTCTTCTTCTTCTTCTTCTTCTTCTTCTTCTTCTTCTTCTTCTTCTTCTTCTTCTTCTTCTTCCTCCTCCTCCTCCTCCTCCTCCTCCTTCCTTCCTCCTCCTCTTCTTCCTCTTCCTCTTCCCCCCTCCCCTCTCTCCTTCTCTGCCTCTACTCCATTCTCAACTCCCCTTCCCATACCCTAAACTCCATTCTACAATATACCCATTGTATAGCTGGTACCTCAGGGAGAAGGGATGCCTCAGCACAGGACCATCGAGGCATCCCTCTTACCTCACCATACCTGGTTCTGTCAAACATATCTCCCTCTCCCTCTCCCTCTCCCTCTCCCTCTCCCTCTCCCTCTCCCTCTCCCTCTCCCTCTCCCTCTCCCCCTTGCTTTCCCTCTCTCCCCCTCCCCCTCCTCCCCTCCCTCTCCCTCTCCTTCTCCTCCCCCTCCCCCTCCTCCCCCTCCCCCCTCCCCCTCTCCCTCCTCCTCCTCCTCCTTCTTCTTCTTCTCCTCCTCCTCCTTCTCCTCCTTCCTTCCTTCCTTTCCTCCTCCTCCTCCTCCTCCTCCTCCTTCTTCTTCTCCTCCTCCTCCTCCTTCTCCTCCTTCCTTCCTTCCTTTCCTCCTCCTCCTCCTCCTCCTCCTCCTCCTCCTCCTCCTCCTCCTCCTTCTCCTCTTTTAAAAAACAGTAGTAGTCCTGAGTGGTATAAGAGAGCAGGCCGAGCAAGCTATGAACAAGCCAGTGAGCATCACCCCTCTACACCCCTTCATCAGTTCCTGCCTCCAGGTTCCAGCCTTGAGTTCCTACCCTGACTCCCCTGTATGAATGTTACAAGTTGTAAGATGAAATAAACCTTTTCTCCCCTGTCCTAGTTTGCTTTTTATGGCTGTGATAAAACCCCATGACCAAAAGCAAGTTGAGGAGGAAAGGGCTTATTCGGCTTCTAACTCTCAGGTCATACTTCATCACGGAGGGAAGGCAAGGCAAGAACTTAAGGCAGGAACCTGGAAGCAGGAGCTGATGCAGAGTCGGTTGGAGGAGTGCTGCTTACTGGCTTGCTCCCCATGGCTTGCTTGCTTTTCCCACCTAGGACCACCTGCCCAGCGGTGGTACGGCTCAAGACAAGACCTTACAGGCTTGTCTACAGGTCAATCTTATGAAGGTATTGTTTTTCAAGAGAGCACTCCTCTTCCCAAATGATTCCAACCCAAACTAGCCAGCACACTCCCCAAGTTGTTTTTGGTTTCGTGGTATTTTGTCCCAGCAATAGAAACCCTAATGAAATTAATTAGTGGGTTAATCCAGCTGAGAGCAAGCAACTGAGAATCACCTAGTCACCTCCTCTCTCTGCTTCTGTCTGTTGATGTGATGTGGTCCACTCTTTGATGTTCCTGACATCAAAAGAAAAGAAGACAGGAAAGGCATGGTAGGGGTGGCTGCTGAGCCTATGCAGGGAAGGGACAGAGGTCAGAAGTTGGAGGTCAAGTTAGAGGGGCCAGCTTGGCATCTGTGAGGCTGGATACAGGGAAGTAGGAGTCCTGGTCTGGGGGCTCAACCTTGATACGTCTGGTCTAATTCCTTTTCTGGTGAACGGACATCTCCACCACATCTGGATCATCTCTTCTTTCTGGAAAATCAGCACGGTAGTAGACAGCTCTCAATCCCCTAGAGAACTCACTAGGCCTTACACAAGTCCTCATTGGTCCTGCTATCCTGATACACTCAGTCCTGGTTTGCCAATGCAGGGGTCAAGAGGCACTGTGGGTTGGTGGGATGGGATGGCCAGCCTGGGGCCAGCCTTCTGTTCCCTAAGCCTTTCCAGGTGTCCTTGTCTTACCCTCCACCTAGCCCTGCCCACCTGCTTGTTTAGGGTCCCTTAGCCCTGGGGATCTGAGGGGTCTTCACTGCAGAGTTGATGTCTGACAGGGCGGGTAAATCGCCACCTGCTCCTGCTCCGCAGCCTGTCACTTCCAATTTAGTCATAGCCTGGGTAAAAATGTCACTGCCGTGAAGCCACTTCCTTCCACTGAGCCACCACAGGAATGTGACTTGCTCCTCTGCCAACTGTTAGGTCTCCTCCTAGTAATCCAGTCTGGGCCACCATGCTAGGCACAGGATGGCAGTGTGGCCTCTCAGACACTGAGTGACAACCCCCCCCCCCCCCCCAATCAGGGCTACTTCCTTTGGCCTCTGCCTTCTTCAATGCAAAGTAGGCTGACAGACGCCCCTCCCCCACTTGCTCTGGGTGGTTAAGGACTTCTGGAACTTTTTGCAATCATGCACTAATACCTGACAAGGTCACATGGCTGTCACTCACCAGCTAAAATGGAGTTCCAGTCCACAGCCTCCCTTCCTAGCTCTGCCACAAGTCCACTCTTGCACAAGCCAGAATCTACTGAACAAACCTTATCCAGCTGAAAGCCTGGGCAAGGGCCAGAAACTTTTAGAAGCAGAGCTTGTGCCTCTGAGGCCAGGTCAACATCCGTATCTTCTCATATTTAGGAGGGGTAGCCCTGATTGTGGGGGAGGGTAGTTAAGGCCCTCCATTCCAGCCTCTTGCAGTTCCAAGCCTGACTGGCTGCCTGAGGTGGCAACTCTGCAAAGCTGAGCCCAGGTGTCCCAGCACTGGCCCAGTCTCTTTATCTCAGTGTCATAAGTGGAGCCTAGAGTTATCCTGTTGAGGGGTAGAAGCGGCCTGTCTTCTCTGGGAGCTGAAGTGTGTCGTTCAGGAAGTGCAGAATGTATAGCAGGCTCTGAGCAGGTGTGGGGTGTGGGTACAGTAACTGTAGCTACTTAGAAAGTGCCTTCTGTATTCAAGCCCATTAAGCCTTCACAGAGTATCTCGCTATGACAAGCTGCTAGCTTCCATTCTAGTTCTGGGGCCACAGACAGGGCAGACAGTGCCTCTGTGGTACTCAGAGCTCCTGCTTCGGTGGTATCCGGCATGTTCTCTGGTGCTCATCTGGGGCTATGGAGTGAGGAATGCCAGCGAGAGCTGAGCCTGGGCAAGCACTGATGCTGTTTAAGCACAGTGAGTCGACCTCTCGGGAGGAGCGAGGAGCGGATCCCAGCGCCCGCTGTAGCGTGGGGGAGGGGCTGGATGCTCCATTCCAGGTTTGAGGCTACGGGCTGCATGGGGCTGAGTGTGAAGTGCACCCTCGTAGGCAGGAGGACCAGCATCACCCACCTCCATGCCCAGTATCTCCCAAACCAGGCGTGGTGGTGTACACCCATCACCCCAACACGTGGAAAGCACAGGAAGGGGAATCAGAAGCCCAAGGTCATCCCCAGAAGCCCAAGGTCATCCCCAGAAGCCCAAGGTCATCCTCAACTGCATAGTGAATTCAAGGCCAAAGTGAGAAATAAGAGATCCTGTCTCAAAAAAAAATTTTTTTTTAAATTTAAAAACACAGGTCACAAAAGTACCAGCACAGAATGATTCTTCATTCAAGGGTCCCCCAGAGTCATCCAGTTCACAGAGACTAGATGCGGAGGGAGGCTTCTGGGGCTAGATTCCCAGATACTGACTTGGTTTTGCAGACTGCAGACAGTTCTGGGACTGCACAGTTGCGTGTAAGACACAATACGATGACAATGCTCAAAGCCACGTGTTTGCCATACGTGCGTTTTCCCTCAAAAATGAACTAAAGGAGGGGCTGGAGAGATGGGTCTGCGGATAAAAGCACTGGCTGCTCTTAGAGAGGACATGGGTTCGATTCCCAGCACCCGCACGACGGCTCACAGTTGTCTGGAACTCCAATCCCAGGGGATCTGATGCCCTCTTGTGGCCTGTGCATGGTAAACAGAGGTACGTGCCACCCAATTAATTAATTAGATAATTATTATCTAATTAATAATCTAATGGTTCAGCCAGGTAGTGCTTGCCCCACAAGCATATAGACCTGAGTTTAATCCTCAGAACCCAGATAAAAAAGAGAAGCTGGGGTTCATTGATGGGATTCCCGGGGTTCACTAGCTAAGCCATCTTATCTGAATTGGTAAGGGGGCGGGGTGGTAATGAGAGTTCCTGTGTCTAAAAGCAAGGCAGCTGTGCCCAAAGAATGTGAGATTATTCTCTGTCTCCCTCATGCAAACAAGAAGTGGGGAGAAAGGCAGGAGAAGAGGAAGAGAGGAAGGAGGGAAGAGAAGGAGGGGGAACAAAAGAGGAGAGGGGAAGGACTGTGGGGAAGGGCTGTGGGGGAGGGCCGTGGGAAAGGGCTGAAGGGAAGGGGTGTGGGGGAGGCTTGTGGGGGGAGTTTGCAAGCTGCTTACCACTAAGACAGGCAGAGGCAGAGAAGGAGCCTTTGGGAGAATGCCAGGAGGTGACCTGAGACTTCAGGGGAAGCTGGGGGAATTGACTGTTGTTGTTTTGTTGTTGTTGTTGTTGTTGTTGTTTTGTCTCTGAAGGACACCCAAGAACAAGCTTCTCCTTTGGCGAGCAGGGTGGCTAGGGTGCTGTGTGCTGACAGAGATAATGGAGGAGGAGGAGGAGGAGGAGGAGGAGGAGGAGGAGGAGGAGGAGGAGGAGGAGACGTGGCATGGCTGGGTCTGTATGGGGATAGCAATGTGCACTTGTGTTAGGAGACAGGCGTGGAAAAGATCCAGGTCAGATTTACCTGGTGGCTTCTGTTCTCAAGAGAGTGTGAAGCCAGGTTATGGCTGCGTAGAGACCAGAGAGTGTACAGAGTCCTTGAGTGCTATCTGCTCACAGCCTCATTTGTATCAAAGTGAGGTTTCCTCTTCACGCGTGAAGGTCGCACCAGAACTGGCCTGCTGAGTGTCCTTGTGGAGACCTTCCCTAGCTGGGAGAAATGGATCCCGTGCTAGCATGCCTGCCGCTGGGAATCACAGCGCAGCTGGTGTGCTAGGCTCCGGCCTGCGCACACCATGTGTGTCGCCTTGTGAGGCAGAGCGCTGTAGCCAAAGGCAGACTCGGCTCTGTGCACCTGTGGAGCGTCTCAACGGAGAATGCTTCACGGTGCAAACCTGCCTACTCGGAAGGGTGTGTGCAGCTCAGTCTGAGGCTTCCACAATAGCAGAGCCTCTCCGCACCCTTTCAGATTCCCACCCCTTCCAACACCACCAGCCAGTGATGGGGGAGGATAATGTGGTGCTGTCTTCATTCTGCCTCCTGATTGCTAGTGAGACGGTGTGTGTGTGCATGTGTGTGTGTGTGTCTCTCTCTCCTGTCATATTTTACCCACATTCTTGTCCCGTTGGAGATGACATTCGTGTTGCTTCTCATACCCACTCAGAAGGAAACGAGTTCTTTGTTATAGAGCTGGCCAGCTCTTTCTCTCCCTCTGACTTGTGATGGATCCCTTTGTTTTCTTTCCTTTTAGGAGTCAAGGTCCCCGACTTGTTGTCACGGATCTTCTGCAGTACATCCACAGTGCCAAGCTCAGCTGCACCTGGGCTGGACCCAGATTTGGATCAGAGAGTCATGGGCAGGTCTTACGCCTCCCATGAGACAACTGGAAACATCTGAAAAGCTACCCAGGCCCCAAGTTTCCAAGAAGCCCCATCCAGGCCTCTTCTCCCTCCGTCGTGACATCGCCATCCCACAGATGCATGGTGCTGGCTCCCAGAGGCTGCTTTGCTTAAGCCCTCAATGTTCAGTAGCTTAAAGCAACAGAATGTACAGTTGGGATGCCCAAAGCTGGAAAGCATCTTATCTACTAAGCATTCTCCCTTGCATCAGCTCCTGGAGGTTCCTTCTGCCTCCTCAGCTCCCTATGGCTCCAGAGTTCTTGGCTTGTGGCCCCATAATTCAAGTCTCAGACTTTGCCATATGTCATCATGTAGCTGTCTGGTCCCTGTCGCCTCCTCTTTTATAAGGATGCACGCAGGTCTTTGTGTTTACAGCTCTCCCCAGTTGCCCCCGAGGAACCTCGGCTTGAGATGTGTAGCTTACACTGGCAGAGATCCCCTTTCCAAAGAAAGTCAGGTTCTCGGGTGTCAGTGTTTGGGATGAGGCCAACACGGAACCTACTGGAAGCATCTGTGGAGAGCCCGCCCCCACTGACCAGGCAACTGCAAGTGTCTGTGGTGTGGCCTCTGCAACCACTGCTTTCTGTGACAGAATCTCTGTTTCCAGGGAAACCAACTTGAGATGATGCCTTTCCCTATAAACTAAGGGTCACCTGGTGAAGGGGACAAAGCTCAGGCCACTGTCAGTCTGTAATGTAGAATACTCTTTCTCTTCCTGAGGGCCCCCAGTTCCTTCATGAAAAGCTCACTTTGGATGCTGTTTAGGAATCAGGAGCATCCTGTTCCCGCCCCCGACCCCCCAGGGCAGCCCTCCTCCATGCCGAGGTAAATCGGCAATCAGATCCTGAGCAGCTCAGGGGGATGCTCTTGTTCCTGCTGGGATGACGTTAGGGCATTAGTCCTGGTACCCAGAAACCCAGTGCCTGCTCAAAGAGTAAGAACTGGGACTCTTGCCCTGCCCCCATAGCCCAGAATAGCTCTGATGTAATTCATAACCACCCCTTGTCCCCACCAACAAAAGCCACCAGGCGAGAAAAAAAAAAAAAAAAGGCTTTTTCTAAAATCTTTGTTTTTTTTTTTTCCTGAGTTCTTTGACAGGTACTGTGAGTAATTAATTCACAGCCTGGTGATTGGAGGGTCAGCCGATCAGCTGGAGAGGGAGCTCCAGAGGGAGATAAAGAGGGTCCAGGTACTGTGGGGTGGGGGGAGGGGGGAGACAATTGCCTGGATGCTGCTCATGGACCAGAATAAACACATGTAAATCTCAGTAGTGAAGGGAGACAACCCGCCTCCCCAAACACCCCAGTCTCAGAATGTGCACTGCAGAGCCTAGGGAACCCCTCAGGGTTGGAATATCTCGGGCTGGAAGGAAGCCTGGAGACAGGTAGTGGGGGCTGAGGGCAAGGGTGGGCAGGGAGTCTTTTCCAGATGGTCGGAGAGAAACCACTTGGCGGCTGCAAAGCAGGGGTAATAGCTCCTAACTGTAAAATCAATAGAAACACCAGAGATAAGCTTTGAAAAAATCTGATTATTTCTTTCCGGAAATTCCCCTAGGGGGGCTTTATGTTGAAGAATCATCCGGCGATGTGTTCAGAGGGGCAGAAGAAGGCAATTCGGTCTAAATGGGGCATTGAAAGCAGCCTACACCACTGGGTAGAAACATTTGCTCAGAAAAGTTTCAAGCAGGCGTGTGCAAAAGAATATTGCAGCCGGGCAGTGGTGACACACGCCTTTAATCCCAGCACTTGGGAGGCAGAGGCAGGAGGATTTCTGAGTTCAAGGCCAGCCTGGTCTACAGAGTGAGTTTCAGGGCAGCCAGGACTACACAGAGAAACCCTGTCTCGAAAAACCAAAAAAAAAAAAAAAAAAAAAAAAAAGAATATTGCACAGCCGATAAAAGTCACCTTGCACAAGAGCTGTTAGGAGAAATGTGGAGAACGAATGTCGTACCCAGGTAGGGAAGGAGCCCAGGTAAGTGAGGGACAGCAGAACTGACAAGGGCCCACCCTTGGGTAGCAAAGGTAAAAGTACCCTCCCTGCAGCTCCTCCCATTCCCCACCCCCACCCCCACATCACAGTGAGGAGAAATCAAGTCTCACAGTGCAAATGGCTTTGTGTGGCATAAGCAGAAACGAATCTGGGACCCACAGTCTCCCATCCTATGTGCTGTCTACTCTCTCCAACCCCTCCAAGAGAAGGGCCCTGGAAGTATCTATTACACCAGTGCCAACCCTATAGAACATTCTAGAATCTGGTTTCAGGAGACACATTTGGTTTTCACGAAGCTCTGGTACACTTTCTAAGGATGTGCTTTGTGGTTGGCACTGGCTGCCCAAGAATTCAGGCTTCACCTCTGCCTGGCTGGGGCCACAGAAGAGAAGGAGCTGTGGTACAGGAGGTCACTCATCCCCCATGTCACCTACCCAAGTCTAATGCTTAGATAAGACTTAGCAACAGTTACCATTCCTTATGTCTTCTGGGAACAGAGGAAAACAAACACCAATGACTACAGAATTGCCCGTTGGATAAACTCTGACCACCACTTGCCACTGAATTTACAAATAGCTCATTAAGCCTGCAAGGAGGGCAGCTCCCACAGCCACACATGAGCCATCTCATGGGCCCTGGGCCCTGGTGCCTGCTGGGCCAGGGACTACGGGAGAGTTCGGCAGAACAGAGGCAATGGCTCCCTGAGGTTCTCAGGTAACTCAGCCTCTCCACCTGGGGGCACAAGGGTGTGAGGCTTAGTTCTGACTCTTAATGGTGGCCATTCCCAATCTCCCTGCTACTCTGGTTGGTAATGCCAACTCACTCAGGTGTGTGGTCCTGGTGAGGACAGACGTTAGCAGCAGGCAGGGTTTGAAATTCTTTGGGTCTGCTCATGAATGATGTGTGTGGGGAGGATGCTTGTCTTGGCATGTGCATGGAAGTCAGAGGATAGCTTTGAACTTGGTTTTCCCCTTCCACCTTTTTATGGGTTCTGGGGATCAAACCTAGGCCATCGGGCTTGTAGAGAAAGTTCATTTACCTGCTGAGCCATCTAGCCAGGCCAGTCAACATAGTTTTAAAGCCCTTCTGTGACGCCCCATTCTGCCAGGAGCGATGAGCACTAACGTGTATTGAAGATGCCAGATCCACCTGCTCTCAACTCTCAGAGTCTCTAAGGGCACCGGGTCACGTGCCTTAGTGACTCAGGGCCCATGTGGCTGCTACCTTGGGGCTCTGCACCTCTCCCCAAGATAGAGGATTCAGAACCCAGCCCCCAGTGTGAGCCCTGCTTCCTGCTCTTCACATCCTGTGTTTCAGGGACTTCCTGCTATGCTTTCTCTGTTCTGGGCCTAGGCGTGGGAGTGTGATGGAGGCTTCCGATAGACTTGGCTCCACCAGGGTGGTGTGTCTACTTGGTTCTGTTGCAGGAGAATGAATGAGAATGTGTGTTCGTGGGGGCGGGGTGCTGATGGAAGGCTCGGCGCAGCAGATGGCAAAGGGACGCAGGAGGGCTTGCCACAGCTCTGTCGAGGAACGGGAAATAGTAAGAATGCAAGGCAGAGCTAAGCGGGAGGTGCAGGGGTGGGGGTGGGGGTGGGGAGGGAGAAACTCATCAAGATACAGTGTGCCTCCCTTACCAATGGGGACATACTCTGAGAATTGTGTCATTGTGCCGTTTCTTCTTGTGGGAATGTCACAGAGCACACTACACCTTAGTGGTCTGGTCGGTCATCTAGATGGCCTCTTTTACAATCTACTCATTTGTGTGCGCGTGTGTGTGCACGCACACGCGTGTACCATAGAACGCGTGGGGACTTGCAGGAGTCAGCTTTCACCTTCCACTGTGTGTAACTCAGAGATTGAGCTCAGACTTAGCAGCAGGCTTTTTAACCCCTTAGCCATCTCATCAGCCCAACCACCACCCCCACAAAAAAAAAACTAAAATGCAAATGTAAAAAAATATATAATAAGGACAATGATAACCTCACGGGGTGGGCCTGCAACAGACCAGAAACGACAAGGGAAATGTCAACAGAAGTCACTCAAACCTAAGAACAGAGAGGGAAAAAGCAAGAAGTGAACAAGGCAGAAAACAGCCTTTGCACCAATGGTGTTACAACAGTAGGCACCACCTGCATATGGCAACAACAGTAGGTGCCACCTGCATGCGACATACGCAATATGTTCAGATGCACGAAAGAAAAAAAGAGTCGGGGAGGGGCAGATCTGGGACCGAAATGCGAAATAGGAAAATATAAAACTTGTCAAAAAAGAGTGAGGAAAATAATCCTGCCCTGAGACTTGGGCTAAGCTTCCTTACAGCATCTGGCCCCAGTGCACAGCAAAGAAACTCCAGGCTCTGTTCTGTGTTCCTGCCTGGGGAGAATGGAAACTGGCCTGGCCACCTGACAACTCAGCTTGACAGTTTCTTTCAAAGCCAGATGCTGGCGTGCTTGACAATCCAGCAACTGCTCTCCTGGTATCCACCTAACTGACTTGAAAACTCATGCCCATACAAAAACCCTCAGCAGCTATTTATAGAGCCATTATTCACAGTTGTCAGACACTGGCCGGTAGGAGGATGGCTAAACTGTAGCAAGTCCTTACAGCCGAGTATCATTCGGCCATAAAGAGGGATGAGCTGTCAGGAGGAAGCGTGAGGCACCAGGCATGCTCATCGCTGCCGGTGCAGGAGGCTGACTACTTATGAGCTAGCATGCTTACTAGAGTAAGGTGTGCTGCAGACAGGAAAGGGACAGAACCTTAGACCAAGCGGTCTTTGCTATGAGACTGGGTGGAAGGATGGAGACTGAAGAGGTGAAGAACAGGAGACTTCTTTGTCTGTGAAACTATTCCCTGTGCTATTGTGATAGTCAGTAGAAGCTGGGGGATGGGGAGTTTGGAGAGGCGGCTCGGTGGGTAAACTGCTTGTCCAGCTAGCATGAGGATCCGAGTTAGGATTACCAGAACTCATGTTAAAAGCCAGTGTGGTCATGTACATCTATAATCCTAAAGCTGGAGGTGGAGACAGGAAGATCCGGGGAACTCGATGCCAAATCAGCAAACTCCGGGATCAGTGAGAGTCTTTGTCTCAAGAAGTAAGGAAGAGAGTGATGAAGGGCACCTAATGTTGACTTCTGGTTTCCACTAATGTGTGTGCACACATGCATGCACATCCACATGTATCTACACACACACATACACACACACTTGTATGTCCATGCATAAGCACACATATGTGCTTCACTTTGCCAGCTACAACCACCTAAAGGCAGTAACATACTGGAGAAGCCCACGGACCAAGTACCAAACTCTGACCTTCTATCTTCTCAGGACACCTTGACCAACTCCAGAACTGAGTCAGGAAACACAAGATGAGCCTCGAACATCCATGGGTCAGGAAGAGAGGATGCAGAACACACAGCCAATGAAAGAGCTGCCAAGGATGATGGACTGGCATGAGCCATAAGGTAAAGTACTGATGCCCGTGGGTGGTAGGCAAGCAGGAGCCAAGTGCCCGAGTGCCCACAGCTACACAGTGCCCATGTGCCCACAGCTACACAAGCCACAAGTAAATGGGGAGAGAATTCAAATTTCCCAGGCTGAGGGTTTCCAAGATAACCACGTAGCTGTTCCACACTAAAAGGGTCTGGGGAGCTCTTTCCTCCAGAAGTGGGTGAGGCACACGATGAGTCTCCCCTAAAGACTACAGGGTGGAAGGTGAGAGGCGTGAACTTGCTGGGGACAGGGACAGACAGCTGCTTTATCAATTACACGATCAAGTCACATAGCCTGCAGCAATAGAAAAATGTCCCACTGATGGTATGTGGTCACCTCCCCCTCATGGTTCTCCTCCTCCCCCTCCTCCTGCTTCTCCTCCAAACCTGTACCCTCAGTTTAACCATAAGAAAAACTGTCTTCAGTTAAAGATCAGTCTATGAAATATCTGCACACTAAGCCTTAACACCATAAGGGCATCAGAAACAACGTTGGGGTCACTTAGAAGCCATGAAAGAAAGAAACAAACAAAGAAAGGACAAGAGGCTGTAAAGTGGCCTCCTGTCAGGATCCTGGGGCAGTAAAGACTAGGAAACATGCATAAAGTGTCTGCACTGTTTGACAATCATGTAATATATGTTCTCTCACAGTGAGCCATTCCCCATGTGACAAGATGAGTGACCACAGAGAAGCAGCCCGAGGTGCACAAGAATCCTGGTTCTATAAAAAACCTGCCAATGCAGAACTGCCAGGAATAAATACTGAAAGGCAGAGACCTGGATGGAGGGAGGACTTCAGTGGGTAACGTGCTTGCTGAGCACCCTTGGGGTTCCCTAGCCATCTTAGCCTAACTGGATCACTGAGCCCCAATGCAGCAAGGCATCCTGTTTCACGTAAATAAGTGCACAGATATGAATGGTCACTGGCTTCCACACATGTGTACACAACTATGCAAGGAATGTAGTCAATCTCAGGTATTGACTACAGGGGTATCTTTATTTATTTATTTATTTATTTATTTACACACACACAGAGAGAGAGAGAGAGAGAGAGAGAGAGAGAGAACAACATCAGATAATCTGCATGCAGTTGGTAAAGACTTGGATTGCAGAAGACAACTCTTGAAGAAGTAAGACTGAACATTAATTTGATTAAGAATGGAAAAACAAACCACTGATGAGTGTGTAAAACCAAGCTGCATATACACACACACATACACACACACACACACACACACACACACATATATACACATACACACACATACACACACACATTAAGACACACACACGTAAGACACACATATACACATACACAACCAAACACACATACACACACACATACACGCAACCAGACACACGTACAGACACACATACACACACACATACACAAATACACATACACACACATACACACACACACACACACACACACACACTGTGTCATGTTGAAGCTGTCAAAACTGAATGTAAAGATGGCATCTGAGGAGCTGGAGAGATGGCACAGTACCTCGAGCGCCAGTTTGATTCCCAGCCCCACAAGGCAGCTTACAACCATCTATGACTCTGGGACATTCAATACCATCCTCTCACCAGACAAATACATGGTGAATATACATGTGTATATGTAAAACATCCACACACATAAAATAAAAGTGAATAAATCTGGTTTTTTTTTTTATGAAAAGAAGAAAGGAAAAGAAAAAGAAGCCAGAGAAAGCAAGTCACATCAGAAGAAAAGGAAGAAAAAGGAGGAGGAGGAGGAGGAAGAAGAGGAGGGGGAAGAGGAAGAGGAGGAGGAGGAAGAAGAAGAGGAGGAGGAGAGAGAAAGCAAGTCACATGGCATTCGGGAAGCACGGTGAACATGCATGTGGGAGACTTCTCAGCAGAAGCAATGAGAACGAAAACACCAGCAGCGTGACACGCAGAGAGCCTTGAAAAACAAAATTCTATCAGGCTGGAATTATACACTCACCAAAAGTACTGTACAAAACCAAGAGCTGGATCTGGAGATGGCTCAGTGGATAAGAGACTGGCTGCTCTTCCAGAGAACCTGGGTTCAGTTCCCAGCACCCACATGGTGGCTCACAACTGCCTGTGACTCCTATTCCAGGGGAGCCAATACCTCTCCTGACCTCTGAGGGCACCAGGCACACACATAGTGCATAGTCATGTGTTACATAAAACACCCATACACACAAAATGTAAAGAAATAACTCTCTCTCTCTCTCTCTCTCTCTCTCTCTCTCTCTCTCTCTCTCTTTGTCTGTCTGTCTCTCTCTGACTGCCAACTTGTCCGTGTTAAAATAAATAAATGAACATACAAACAAATAAACATTGAGTTCAAGGCCAGCCTGGTCTCTAGAATGAGTTCCGGGACAGCCAGGATTATAGAGAGAGACCCTGTCTTGAAAACAAAACAAAACAAATACTTTCTTTAAAAGAAAGATGAATGGGCCTGAGAAATGCTCAGCGGGAACGCACAGTATGGTCCGTTACCATCAGTCACTGTCACCTCCCAGCCAGAGGACACCAGTGCTCCAGGAAGTCATGACAACCAGAGGTAGGAACCAAGCAGTATGGTAGGAATATGGGAGCCCCACAGACATACACAAAGAGAAGTACGGTATGGCCAGGCCACCCCTCTGAGGAGTGCTAGAATTCAGGCATGTCCCCAAAGCCAACACCCACACCCTGAAGAGCTCAAGCCACGCCTCCCTGCAGCTCCACCCAGGACAGAGAGTTAAAAGATTACCAGCCCTGTATCTACAAACACCTACAAGCAGCCCCTGAAGTATGACCCAAAGTAGTACCTGGCTCCCCCATGCTTACCAGACATGCTAGGCCAAAGAAAAGCTCTCACCTGGACCCATAGACATCTATCATTGCAGTGGCGATGTCCCCACCATCCTCTCCCCTGACCACCCACTGATTGTATCAAGGGACTGGAGGGCGGAGAACTGACTTTCCTGGGCCTTCAGCTTGGCTCTGTCCCTGTTGTTCACATGGCCTCCTCAAACTGCCACCTGTCCATTTTCATGTTCATCACCAGGACCTGATGTCCATCCATTCTGCCTGCTCGTCTGGACCTGGTCCTGTACTTAGCTCTGATTCTGGAGCCTGACCCAATGGCCTGCAGTTTCTCCAGCTCAGTAGGTTTTGTTATCAGTATCGAGACTCTTGCATCTTGTCCATTTCTCAGCATTGGCCTCGCAGGACCCTTCGGAACACCTTGCCTTGTTAGTAATTAATTAAGCTCAATGCAAAATCCTGAACTCTCTTCACCATCAAGGAGGATGGGAACATTAGCCACATTGTTGCCGTTGAAAATGCTGAACCATGTGAAATGTGACTGAATACATTCTGACTCTGTGGAAAGATGCAAGCATGTGCTAACAGCACTCACAATACCGGCCCACCCTGTCCCCTGAAGAACCGGCAGAGAATAGATGCCAGGCAGGTGAAGGACTGGTGCCAAGCAGGCAAGTACGAAGCCCTCCTCCTAACTTCCTGCCAGGGCTGGTGTGCACACTTGCCAGTGAAGCCCTAGCCTGCCTCATACAGTCAGCGGTACACGACCTTAGAGGTCCTGCAGTCTGAACCTCTCACTGAACAGATGGGGAAATGCCAGAGAGGACAGTTACCTGTTTGTGACATACTCTATTAGGCACACCTATCTTCAGAGCCAGTTTCCACTTGCCATAGCTGGTCCTGCCTTTCCTCATTCTTTGGATGTCTATCTGTTAAGGCACTGCCCCACCCACCTCCCTCTAGAGCCAATCTGAGTGGCCTCAGAGACACCGGTTTCCTCACAGCACACATTCAGTGTGACAGAACCAAATCGGTCCCCTGAAGACCCTGGTTCCCAGTGCCCAGCCCTCCCATTTGTCTCCAGGGGTTTCCCAAGGCTACCCCTTCTTCACCAGTTACAGTGAGGCCTGGCTGTCACTTTTCTGAGGTCACACTGGGTCAGGGAAGAAGACTTGTGCCTGTATCCTGGGGGCAGAGGCAGAGGTATCAGGAGCCACTTCTTGCCTGGATGAAGCAGGTGACTAAGGGGTGACCCTGGGAGCCAAGTCTTCCAGAGGTCAGAGGTCACTGTGGTTGCCATGGCTACCATTCCTGTCAACCACCAAGAGCTCCTGACAGAGACTAGGGGTGGGATGGTTACTTAGGGACCACAGTACAGAGAAGGTCCCTTTAGAGTGTGTCGGGTGTCCTTTTATGAATCCTTGAACAGGCCCTCCTCAGGGTGTAAAATAAGGAAGACACACGAAACTTCAAGAGGAAAAGGAAAGTATCCTGGCACAGCACTCCCACCAGGCTGGTGCTGGGAGCTGCCTCTTCCTTTCCCCGTATCAACTATAAATACACGTCTCAGACAAAATTGAAATCATTCTATATTTACAGCCTGTAATCTACTTTACTCCCTCACCACATTCCCCAGGATATTAAATACTTTTTAAGAAAACAATTTGAAATGGTCCTGGGAGGATGACGTCATGGGGAGTCCACCATTCTGTGCCCCCTCATTTGAGAGACCCTGTTTTTAAACAAGAATTATAGACCTTTGGGGCCCTTTGAGGCTGTGTTCCTGCCTTGGGGACTGGTCCCCTGTTGTGAGGAGCAGTGTGGGTCAAGTCAGGACAGCAACCCCTGCAGGACAGGTTGGGTGGGCACTGGCCTGCTTCTCCTGGCTCCTCCAGAGTGAGGGGGACAGGTCAGTCCCTCCCCAGGTATTTCTCTAAGACAGGCCAGGAATAGTCCTTTGGCTGAGCCTGGTGAGCCATCCTGGAATGCACAGCGTGGTTGAGGATTGGGGGAGGATGAAGGGGCTCCCCATTTCCTGCTGCAAGGCTGGGATAGGCTGACATCTCCGTGCTGGGAGCAGATCCATCTCTGCCTGTATCCCCAGCTGCTCCACTAGAGCATCTGGTCCATCAAGCTTCACTTTCCCAAGAGGGCAGGGTTCAAGAATTCCTGACTCCAGCCATCTGGGGCTCTGAGAACACAAGGTAGTCTCAAAGTACGAAGACAGCGGTATCAGCCTAGAGACTCTGGGGGCATCCTCTAAGTAGGAAAGGAAGACGAGAGGCTTCCTAAACTCTGGAGCAATACCTGCCCAAGAGGGTGGTGGGCAGGCCGGAAAGACCCAGCTTTCTCAGCTCAGGGTCAGGTGCCTGCAGTCAGTACACTTTGCTACTGCAGCGAGACCAGAGCATGCAGAGTCCAGTTTACAGAGATTACTAAGTTTCTCTCATTGAGAGCCCCAAGCTACCACCATCTGGTGGGGCCCCGGACAGGTTCCTTGTCCTTCCAGCCCTTGGATTCCATTGGTCAGATGTATGCCTTTCCGGAGCATAAGATAGGAGGAGACTGAAGTTAGTGTGCAGGAGAGGAAACCTATCTCTTGCTTTACTAAAGATAACCCAGCACTTTCTGTGATGTGTGCAAGAGGGGCTGTGGTGGAGCCCCTGGGTGACCTCCCACTAGGGCAAAGTACGGAATAGGAATTTCTGGTGACTCCAACCTAGACCTGCTCCAGACAGATGGGTCCAGTCTGCTTCACCTTTGAGGAATTCTGAAGAAACTGAGGCAGTCTCTGGAAGGAAGCCCCCTGCCTCAGTTTACCCCAGGCTTTGCTAACCTATCATCAGAAGAACCCCTATCCTCCCAAGATCCCTGGGACTCAGGTCCAGCCCTCAATTTTGATATGAGGACACCTAGGACCACATCTTCTAAGGTCTCTTCTGTCTTCTAGAACATTCCCAAATCAGGGACAGCTCTGCCCATAATGGGCTAGTTTGAGTGGCTGGAAATCTCAGCTGGGATTCTGGAGTCTGGGGAAGGGCCGGGCTCTAAAAATAAACCCAGCCTCAGCCAGAGAGCGGCCAGCGTAGCTGGAGTCTGAGCACAGTGCCTGACACTTCCACAGATGACAGTGGTCCCTCCTGGCTGTGGAGACCTGCTCTGGGGAATTGACCCCTTGGTTGGGCTGGTGGCCAGTGACCTCTAGGAATATCTGACCTGGGGTTTGAACCCCCATACACAAGCATCTGCACATATGTGTCCCAGCATGAGATGTGCATGCCTTGGGAAGGTGGCCTGACCCTGGAATGCCAGGACTAGCTTAGAGAGGCAGCCTTCCCTTTCTGCTGGACAGCGACCACCATTCTTGTACAGGTAAGGAGTGAGGGATTGCTCCCTGGGGAAGGAAGCGGTTGCCTGTGGCACAGGGATGAGAGGAACTCAGTGTGGGTATGGGGGGGCCTCACCTGGTTCTTATGTCTATCCTACCTTAGTTAGGAAGCCAAGTACAAGGACCCAGCTCCCGGGGAAGGGCCCAATGTCTGTGCCTGCTTAATGTCCTGTCTTTCACGACTCCTAGCCACAACCCAGCATCACGGTCCTGTGTCCTTCTGCAGATGTGTTGCTGAGGCGGCAGTGCAATTTCAGAAGAGATGTTCGACTGAGTGGCAAGAAGCCGGGGCCTTTGGGAAGAGAAGTGTAGTTCCTTCCTGTTCTGAAGGGTGAGTGGGACAAGTTTGGTTGAGGGTCTGCTCTGTTTCGGGGGAGGGGTGGGGAGAGACAGCTACTAATCCCTAAAGTGACAGAGTCTGGTCTGGGCCCGAGTCTCCAGTTTTCTTACTCTAGCAACTTTCAATGCTCACCAGGAGACTGTTTTAGTGGGATCTGCACTGGGTGCTAAGCCGGGTCCAAGGGGACTGACGTAAAAGCACATGACCCATCATGCATTGGGAGCTCCGACGGGCTGTCAGCTTGGGCTTTCTGCCTCCCTGGCTTTCTGTGCCGTGTCCCTGGACACACAGCATCTTCCCCCAACGATGAGGCCATTAGTGCTGATGGGTTTTGTGGGTGTGGGTACCGGCGCTGTGGGCAGGCCTGAGGGGCCTGGGATGATACTCCGTGGAACTCAGAGGGAGAAACAAGCTGTGATTGGTTTTCCTTGTTGTGGAAGAGCTGGCAATTTCTACAGCTGGGCCCAGTCAGGCTGTTGGGACAGAAAGGACATGCAGGGGTTTTTCAGGAGTGTTTGACTCAGGCATGTGGCTGTAAGAAGGGGCCGGGGCCTGGGCCTGGGAGGGAGGCATTCCATTGGTCCGTTGAGCAATGTCAGGCAGGCAATGCTGGAACTGGGCCTGAGGACAGAGCTGGGAACATAGTTGCTGCTAGAAGTCCCCAAGATGCCCATGCCCCACCCATGCCTCCTTTACTGCCTGCTTACCATCATCTAAGGGATGGCCCTGCTCTCTCTGGCTGGTTCTACACATCAGGGGTCCAGCCCCCTAATCGCTCCAGTCCACCTACCCCAACTCTATGGCCCGATTCCACACTCCTACACAATGTCCAATCTTCATATGTGACGTGTGTGACTAAGACCAGGCGATTACCAACTTAGCTAAAATTCCAGCACGGGCTTGCTCCTGCAGCCAGCATGCCTTTGCTCTGTGAACTTGACAAAGCCCTTGGTCCCTCTGCGACTCCATCTTCTCATGAATAAAAATGGAACAAGGCTCTCATGTTGTCATCAAGGACCCAGAGGATTAGCAGCAGCTCGGGTACTGGGGGCGGGCGGGGGGGGGGGGGCAGCATGGGGCCACGCCCAGTGTGCTTTGTACATTATCCTCAGGTTGCATCCAGGGACATACCTTCTACCTGGCAGTCTTCTATTCTATGGAATTTTTATTTTAGCTGCAGTCTGACTCTGTAACCCAGGCTGTACTAGAATGTGTGATGTAGCTCAGGTTGACTTTGAACTCATGGTTGTCCTCTTGCCTCAGCTTCTGCCATGATGGCTCCCGTCTGCTGATTGAATCCTGTGCCTCCAGGGCCAGCATTTCTTAGCACACCGTAGATCTACAACAAAACCTGGTGAACATGAACATTCGCATGCTCACAGCACACGTACACGCGCAGTCACACGCACGCACAGTCACACGCAGGCTTGTTGGCCAGCAACGATTCTTCCTTGAGCCTCTTCTCCTTGGTTCCAACTTTCACTCCAACCCCACCTGGTCAGGACGATGCCCTGGAAGCAGTTTCTCCCCCTGATGCTGCTTCTGCCCTCAGAGTCCAGTCAGTACTGTAGACAGAGGCTGGCCCACAGCCTTACACAACTCCATTCTATGGGAGAAAGTTTCATGTTGAGGGTGGATCTGGAGCCCTGCTCAGTTCAGAAGCCACTGACTGCTCAGGAACTACTGGTTCTCTATTCTGGTAACAATGGCTTTATGTTGGCCATTTGGTTCGGGGTCATGTCCTTTTCTTTAGTGCCTCTTAGTCTAGCCTGTTCCCTAAGGCTGTTCATATATACCCATGGTGCTGGGTTGAGTGCTATGTCCACAGTTACCTATGGAGGCTGAGGAGTCAAAGATGCCATGGCATCAGAGGGGACCAGGCCATGGCCAGGCAGGCTTTGTAAAGGACACCTGAAATCCAAAGCCAGGCCCTAGAGTAGAAATGACAGCCTGCTTGTCCCTTACAGAGCGAGAGGACATTTCGCTGGCCATTCTCACTGAAAAAGAATTTGATTCCACTCACACTCCAATGTGAGCACACCAGATCCAAAATGCTGCTGTGAGTGCTGTCTTCAAAGAGGCCTTGGATCAGGGCATCGCCCGCCTGCCTGGCTGGTGGTGCGGAGGGTGAATTCTGCCCAAGGGTGTGCCCTAGTTTACCACCGTACCATTTGTTAACATTAACTGCCCACCGGGAAGGAAGGACCCTTCCTTTGGTCCACAGGCATCTCGGCTACACTGATCGGCTCTGGAAGCAGCAGGACTGTGTAATAAGCAGCCTCGTGACTCACAGAAACATGCACAGTTTCTTCTCAATTTCTAGCTGTGGCATGGCTGTGGTGGTTAGGGATGCTGGCCTATCAGCCAGGCTGGGGCCTATGTGTCTCTTGGTCATGGCAGGCTAAAGCAAATGCCATTAGGGCCCATTGAAGGCTCACAGTACTCAAGCACAGGCCAAACCTCAGGTCACAGTTCTGCCAGGCTGTCTTTCCAAGAGGCCCACCCACCTCCTCCAGGTGCATCAAGTTGTCCAACAACACATGTTCCCTTTGAAAGGTCCCTGACACCCCAGGTCTCTGCCTCGTTTGTTTCCCAGACTGTTCCTCTCTGTACCTCTCTCTCTCTCTGTCCCTGTCTCTGTCCCCTCATTCCCACTCTGAGCTAGCCTCTCGCTCTTCCCCTTCATCCAATAAACCTCTTGCATCAGATCTATTGAAGTGCTCTCTTGCCAGCACACCTTGGCCCTGAGCCTCCGAGGGGACGTTTCTGACACTTTATCTTAATAGAGGTGTCTTAGGAGTGGATGCAGAGGTCAGCAAGTGTGATGGGTAATAACAACTTAACAGGGTCTAGATTCACCTAGGAGACTACAAGCCTGGGCATGCCTGGGAGGCAGTTTCTAGATTACATTAACTAAGGAAGAAAGACCCACCTAAACAATAGGCAATGCCGTGGCATGGGCTGGGGTCCTGGACAGCTGAGCGTCAGTGTCCATCTCTCTCTGGTTCTGACTGTGGACGCGGTGTGACCAGCTGCCTCAGGCACTTGTCACCATGTCTTCACCAGCAGGATGGACCGTGTTCTAGAACTGGGACCCAAGTAATAATAATGATTCCTTCCTTTGTAATGAGCCAAGTCAAGTTCGGAGTCACCAACAGGTAGAAGCATCCCCCACACATCCCCACCCCAGTACACAATGTCCAAGATGAGCTATGGAGACCAGCAAGCCTCTGAAAACCTCGGAGAAGATAGAAGTCTCTTCCCAGGGAGGTCCAAAATGGCCAGATGCCCGGGTCTCACAGGCAGACTAGCGGACTGGGATGAGCTAGAAGGTGATCTGTACTCTGGCCGATTGCTGTCTCGTGCTGAGCAAGGCCATCTCTCTCCAGTGTGGACACTGCAGAGGGACCACTCTAGGACCCTTATCGAATGTTGTACCTCTCACCTGTCTTGCTCCCTCAGAACTCCTGTGAGCCCTCTGGTTCCTGCCCTGGATTCAGTGGCAGGACCCCGTGATCCCGATCCTAGAAATGGAATTGCCCACTCTTAAATCATTCATGCCAGTGCAGCCTCGGAGACAGCGGCTGGGCTCTGGAGAGCTGGCCAGCCGACTGAGTAAAGAGAGGGCCGTGGCTTAAAGGTCACTTCCCAGCACAGCCTTACATTCATCTACAACATGAAGAACCTATGGCTCAGTGCCCTTAATCGGCGAAGGTGTTTAATGCCAGCCTATGCAGACGGCTGAGAAAACTGGAGTTATTTTTCCTGGCTAAATACTCCCCGGTCCCCCAAGACCTCCAGGCTTTGGGCAGAGTGCAGACACTCTGGACATGAATTTGAGACAAAGACATTTGGGTGAGGTGCCTCCTCCTCACACAAGCCTTCTGTCGAGTCCCAGGAGGTAGGAAGCCCAGGGTCCTTATGTCCCTTGGGAATGTTTCCTTGGCATATCGATAGCCCCTTTGAGCCTTGGTTTATCCATATGTGGAATGGGCTGATGCCCTCTGCTTGGGACCATCCTCTAAGGGCAGAGAGAATTAAGAGGCAGAGGCTCTGGGAGTGAAGATGTAGGGAACAGGGTCAGTGGGAATGAGGCTGGGTGAGGGGTGGGATATGGAAGGTGTTCCTTGTGGGCACAGGAGGAGAAGGGACAGGGACTTGGTCATTTCACATCTGTAGCAATTGTGTGCTCAGGAAGTGAGGGGCTCTGGAGTCAAGTCAGGTGCAGCCCCAGACTACCACTTGTTAACTTGAGAGTTTAGTGGCCACTCTTCCTCTTACAGCCCTCACTGAAGCAGTGCCCAGCATCCATCCATCCCCCGCCCCCAACTCCACCATGAACTTGCAGAACAGGAGTTGTAGATCAGTTGGGAGTGTGTTTGCCTGGTATGTGTGAAGCCCTAGGCTCGATCCCAGTGCTCTAGAGGTAGAGACAGGAGAAGTTCAAGGTCATCTTCAGCTACAAAGTAAATCTAAGGCCAGCCTGGGCTACATGAGGTCTTGTCTCAACACCAACCAAGTGTTTTCTTTGGCACTCCGGAAACCTTCCCTTGTCCTAGGCAACAAAGCTCTCTCAGCTGCTGTGGGAAGCCAGCCTCAGGACCTTGGTTGGGTGGATAGACCTTGACTTTGGGTCCAGTGGACAGCAGTGTGAGGAGACTGCGAGTCCCTTTGATAGGTTTTCGAACACCATCTCTTCTAAATGAATGGCCTGCTTGTGGGATGGCATGGGGCCAGCCTCTCCACGTGGGTGTCACCCACTGAACTCTTGGTTAGAGACAGTATGACAACTCCTGGCTGAGACTATCTCTTCCAGGAAATACATCTGACTCTGGGGCAACAGATAATTGGAGGGGGACAAAGAACTCAGGGCCTTCCTTCCTGGGTCTCCTTCCTCCCTTTTCAGCCTTTCCTGGGCTCGGCCCTGGAACCCCCCCGCCCCCTCCCCCAGCTATGTCAAGGGGGCAGGATAGGTGACAGGAGCCACCACCTGACTTGTGTGGGCAGATAGGTCACCTGGGGTCCTCTTGATGTACCTCTGAGTTCCTGGAGATGGCCACAGACGGCCCCTGTGTGGGTTGCCTGCCGCCTTCTGCTCTGACCCCTCTTCCTCTTCACCTTCTCGAATCCCAACAGGCCTCTTCAGCAATTCAAATGCAGGGCATGTTTTCCCTTCTTGATTTGAAATGTGGATGAGTGGGGCATTTTCTCTTCTCCCGTCTCACAAATGTGCAATAAGCGCCACTCGCCTGAGCTAATTGAGCCGTCCTCCAGCCCTCCCCGAGAGGCCTCTGGCCTTCCGTCATTCATTCTAATCCTCCTCAGCTAGAGGTACTTAATGCTGGGAACCTGCCCTGTTGGGTCCAAAAGGCCTGCCCGGGTCTCTCCTTGTCATCCGGGGATGGCAGTGCTTGTGATGATGATGAGGGACACACAATGCTTAGCCTCATTACCCTTTCCAGAGACTCATAGCTCAGCCTCTGTAACACAGACCTCCCCTCTCCTCTGTCCTGTGGAGCCCTGCCTTGGAACACTGGAGCAGAATGATTGGCAGGGTCTCAGACACAGGGGACTCTGTCCAGTGTGGGGATCCAACTGGCTAACCTCTTACCTAGCCTCTTCCTTATAAAATGCTCCAACAGTCCTTTCTCCAGATGAGGACCAAGGTGGAAAGGACCTTGCTGGCCACTTAGCTAGTGGCAGTAGCTAAAGAGACCCAGCATGTGTTGTACAGACCCAGAAAGAATAACCCATACCTGGCTACTATAAAGACTGTCTTATCTCCCTCTACTGTTCCTTGGCCCCTGTTATTTTCCTTGTTCCAAGGGCACCCATCTTTCTGGTAAATAGTTAAGTCTCCACTCATCTGTTGCTAGAAGGCTGATTGGGCCTGCCGCATGGAACCTGATGAGGGAGGAGCCTGAGCTCCCAGGAACCCGAGCAGCACAATGCCTATGGCACAAGAGCCCCGACCATGTACTGTCTCCTAGGCAGGGGTCTGTCAACACACAGTCCTGAGGACAGCTGGTCCCTGCATCTCTGAGATGCAGAATTTGAGGATGAGCTGTGGGTAACAGGACTGAACCAATCCTGGAGCTGGGTCCATCCTGGAGCCCTCTTCACTGTGGCTATTCTCTACAGCAGTTGGTAGTCATTGAAGCAGAGAGAAAGCTAGAAACCAACTGAAGGGGACAGAGGACGGTATTCAAATTACATGCAAAAGAGACAGAGATATGCAAGAGGGCCTGAGAGAGCTGCTAGAAGTGGATAGCATGCGTTTATGCATGTATTATGTATACGTGCATGTATTATGTATGTGTACATGTATGTGTGGGGGTGTATGTATGCATTGTGTATGAATACATCTATCTCTGTCTGCAGGGTCTGGGAAGAACATGAGGGGTTCTGGGAAGGGAGAAATTTGGGTTCTCTTTTCTGTCCTTTGAGAACATGAACCCAAGGACAGAATCTTCTGTGGCCCACTCCTGGTCATTTGCCATTTCCTTGACTGGGGCCCAGTGCAGAATGTGGGCATGGGGCTGGTGAATCTCTGGGGTTAGGTTACATAGCAAAGACTCAGAAATTCCTATGCCTAGAGGCTATTAACCTTTACTGTGCCACTTTAGAGTCAGGACTCAATCCCTCTTGACCTGGGCAACTTACCTCAGAGTCAAGCCTCCAGCGCCTCAGCTGGTAGCCCCAAGCCTTACATCCCTTTGCCACCTCGGTGCCAGAGTCCCATGCAGTCATCCTGCAGCAAGCCCCCCAGCACCACGTAGTCCTGCCACCAAGCCTGCTCAGTGTGTCTTCAGAGGACGGCAGTTTTCTGA
Organism: Mus musculus; assembly: GCF_000001635.26. Taxonomy (NCBI): domain Eukaryota; kingdom Metazoa; phylum Chordata; class Mammalia; order Rodentia; family Muridae; genus Mus; species Mus musculus. Next base: position 84,490,764 of record NC_000081.6, on the reverse strand, counting down.
TCTCCTCGAGATCAGTCACTTAGAGGGAAGAGCTGCTCCTGGCAAGCTCCACTCGCCTGCCAATTAGCCCTATAGATGTGCGGAGAGAACACAGCACACAATAAAAGCCTAGAAGCAATTAGGGTCACTGCACCACCTGGTTCTCTTCTCTTCTCCTCAGAACAGCCATTTCACTGAAGGTTCTGAGCACTGTCAGGACTCTTGATGTCCTGGGTCTGAGGTTAGAGCTCCGAGGGTGGGCAGGGCCAAGGGGACCCAAAGGGGCTAGCCTCACCCTGCTGTCAAATCTGGCCTCTTGTGAATAGCAGGGTGCCGAGGGAAGTCTGGGACTAGGGCATGAGTGGGCTCATCTCCTATTTGTTGCCCTGTGACCTTGGTAAGTGACTGAGGCTCCAGAACCTTCTTGGACCTGTGATCAGAGTTGCAGAAGCTGTGAGTGGTACCACATGCCTGCAATCCTAGCATTGTAATGAAACAGAACGGGAGCTGCAAAATGCTGGCCCTGGCCTTTTTCACTCACTGGTGAGATGGACAGCAAGGTCTGAAGGGCCAACAAAGTTGGTGGTGACAGCTCTTAGTAAGCAGCAAGGTGACAGGCACAGGTAACTCTGGCTCCTCATGTACCTGGGCAGGTCCTGCCTCTCATTTGGGAAACAGAATAAGCTGTACCTTGTCGGGCTGTTGTCTGGATCTCATGTGATTAAAACAGCCGGATGCTTTGCTATCAGTGGCACTGCATAGACAGCAAAGGAAGTTACTAGAACCCATGTGTGCTAATAAGCAGGTGTAGCCAGGGCATTGGGCAGGCTTCCTGTTGTTTTCTGTGTGGAGCTCTGTGGTCTGTCCTGGGAGGTACCATTCTGTGTTCTGAAGGAACATTGCCTTGGTACCTCCTGGACAGACTGTGTGATCTGTGACCCGGAAGTACCATGCCTATAAGGAGGTTCATCATTTCACCGAACCCAGCATTGCACGGCATAGCACAGGACTGGGTAGTGCCTCCTTGGCCTTTCTCTCTGGTACAGCCCACGCTCTGTAGCCTGCCTTTCTGGTCCATCAGCTGCCCTCACCTCCCACCATGAAGGCCCTCCCACATCCTTGCCCTTTCTCACCTCCGTGGCTCCTCCTGGCTTCTGCCCCTGCCCTGTTCTGCCTCAGCTTTGACTCTGCTTCCTTTGGGACCCCACCACGTCCAATCAGCTCGTACACACTCAGTCTCTCCCCTGGCAGTCCCTGCCCATGTATTGTGAGCCTCACTATTCAGCATCCTGGAAATGGGACTTAGAAGCCATGCACTCCAAGAGTGAGCTCAGGAGCAGGCAACCTGGAACTGGTATCAGACACCTCTCTCCCTTGATGAGGGTTTTAGCCTGAAACCAAGAGGAGCTGGGCCTCGAGAGTCATTCTGGGACACTTTCCCATGATCCATGGTGCAGCCTGAACACTGGAGGCTCTCAAGATACTACCTTCTGCTTTAGCCTGACCTTGCAAAGATTACATCTAGACTCATTGTCATAGTGTATACAGACACCACAAACTGCCATGGGAGACTGTATGCAACTGGTAGTCTGATGCCCCTGTGCCTCTCTCTGCAAGGCTGTCCCCTTTACCTGAAATGCCTTTCCATGTCTGTTGAACCCTGACTCTGCCTTCCATTAGCCCTCCTGTGTGACTCCAATGTCCTGTTCAAAGTCTAGGTCCAGGGCTCTGCTCTTGTCTCAGACTTCTTCAGGGCAAGGTCTGGGTCTTGTCCCTTCATGTGTCCTTATAGCTAGTGAAAGAAAATAAAACTTGAGACCTGTGATTCATGTAAACCTGGGGCTGAGAACATAGCAGAGTAGGCCAGGACATGCCCGGGCAGGCCCATCGTTAAGACATTCCTGAGGCTGCTTGGCCATAAAGATAAAGATGTCCGGACTGGCCTGGCGCCTCCCTATCTCCTGCCCTTCTGATCTAAGTTAAATGTTATCTGCATGTAGTCTGTTGATGTTTAAATGGACCAATCATGTGAAACCACGCCAATTCCTCCCTGCTGATGTTTAAATGAACCAATCACGTGAAACCACGCCAATTCCTTCCCCAGCACCAGACCCTTTTCTATAAAAACCCCTAGCTTCCAAGCCTCGTGGTCGAATCCACTGTCTCCTGCGTGAGATACGTTTCAACCCAGAGCTCTGCCATTAAACCACCTCATGTTTTTACATCAAGACGGTCTGTTTGTTCATGATTCTTGGGTGCACGCCAAATCGGGAGTTGAGTGGGGGTTTCCCCACTAGGTTCTTTCACTAGCATAGGGTCTGGAGACAGGAGCTGAACATCTGAGAAGCAGAGGACAGCATGAGAAAGAGCTATGTCATTATGTAAGTGGGAACAAGGAGCACTTCAGCTTAGAGAGCCAGGGACACTTAAGCTGAGATATGGGGCATTGGTCAGCAAAGCAGGGCTGATTGCAGCCTCCTACCTCTGTGCTCTGGGGTCTCCACAGGCCCAAGGCTTCTGCTGCTGTTTTGATTTACAATTCTGCGGCTATATTTACAATTTGAACTAAATTTTGTTTTCTGGAGAGTCCTGGACATGGCTGGTGCCCCTGCCACAGCTTTGTGGCTGGGCTGGGCTGGGCTGGGCTGGGCTGGGCTGGGCTGGGCTGGGCTGGGCTAGGCTTCTGTCTCTGCCTTTGTCACCTGTCTGCAGGTAGGGACTGCAAGAGGTGGCCTTGGCCCTTGGTGGAAGCAACAGGGACTGCCCATGGAGAGCCAGTAGCCTAGATCTCTGGGTTCAAATCCTACATCAACTGTTGGCATGTCCTCTGACTCTGGGTGAGCTAATGTGCCCCTCAGAGCCTGGTTGTCAGTTTTGTTATCCACATAGTGGGCACAACTGTACCCATTTCAAAGAGTCAAGAGGTTGCCCGTGTCCTGTGTTTGGTGCGGGCATGACACAGAGAGCATCTGCCCACAGTGACTGTCAGATACAGCCATGAGTTACTTGTGGTGGCAAGCTTGTCACCAAACAGCTCCAAGTTTAAGGATGCCTTCCAAACTCAGGCCAGAGCCTTCTCCTCCCTATCTCCCCACTTGCCTCTCATGGCAGTCCTCCACATCCTCGAAGCTCCTCTGGACCCCACAGCTTCCACCTCCCCAAGATTCACCAACCAGCACTTCCACACCCTTTAGGCTCCTGGCTTCCTGAACGGATTAACTCTTCCCATCTGCTTCAAGGACACAGAGTGTGTCTCAAGGTCACACTGCTAACACTGTCTTCGTGGAGTTAGCCTGAGTGATGATTCTTGATTCTTCTGGAAGGAGGCGCTGGCTATGTCTTCTTAGCTTCTCAACTCCCTCCTTTTGAATTAAAAAAAAAAAAAAAAGTTACACAGGAGCTTGGCCACCCAGATTACACATGCAAATCTCCCAGAGAGTATAAAGCAGAGTGTGCCAGCCTCCCCCACCTGCTCCCATCCCCCACCCAACCTCCCTCCCCTCAGCTGAAGGCTGTTCTCAGTTTGGGCTTTGAATCCTGTCTGTCCTCTTTCTACCTTTAACAGCACACTCCCACACATCTTACTAGCTAGCTCGGCAGCACACCTGGGTCCCCTGCTCTGTAGTGTGGCTCTCTCCGTGGCCCAATCCTCCTCTATCTCCTGCCCATCCCCCCTTTGCGGTGTTTTTTTCCCCCCTTACAGAGTCTAATTGGCTCCAAGATTTCAAACCTACGCCACTTAAGACTGCCTGATTCTAACCATCACCCCCAGTTCTGTCATCCTCCTGTCTCTGTGTCTCCCATCAGACAACAGCTGGTGACATCAGGGCTGTCCCCTGCTTCAAACTTCCCAGCACCCTTCAACAGCACCTCTGGTCAAGGCTGGGTACCATCTGTCCAAGGTCCAGTGTCCAGCTGATCTGCGCCTGGGAAAGATGCTGTATTCACTCCACTCTGACACCTCCCCTCTCCAAGCCTCCGCTTACCTTGTGTCTGGTCCACCAAGCAGCAATGCCTCTGCCTCAGTTCCTTGAGTCCCTCAGGCTGCTACCAGCCTGTCCTAGTTTGCCTTCTGTCGCTGTGAGAAACACCATGAGCTAAAGCAACTTGGGAGCAGCCTACAGGTTAAGGTCCATCATGGAGGGAAGCTAGGGAAGGGGCTCAGTGCAGGAACTGAAGCAGAGACTATGCAGGAATGCTGCTTGCTGGCTAGCATAGCAAACCCAGCAGCAGCAGCAAAGACCAGCAGCAGGATCAGCAGCAGCAGCAGAGGGAGCAACCACCACAGGCTCTCTTGGGGCACTCAAATTTATATCCTCTCAAGAGTCCTCAGCCCTCCAAACCTAAACTATCTGCAGCTGACAAAAATCACGCCCCTCCTAGAACACGACACAATCACAGTCAGCAGCTGTGGACAATCTGAAGCGGCCCCATATCCCACACTTGGAATTAAAGTAAAAACATAGTCACATAACATAACTGGGCTTCAAAGAAACCAAAATTCTGGCTGCATCGGCCCAGAGGAAGATGAGCTATGACCCAGTGTCTTAGTTTCAGTTTTATTTACTGTGAAGAGACACCATGACCAAGGCAACTCTTAAGGACAACATTTAACTGGGGCTGGCTTACAGGTTCAGAGAGGTTTAGTCCACTAACATGGCAGGAAACATGGCGGCATCCAGGCAGGCATGAGGCTGGAGAAGGAGCTGAGAGTTCTACATCTTTATCTGAAAGCAACCAGGAGAGGATTGGCATTCCAGGCATCTAGGAGGAGGGTTTCAAAGCCCACCCCCACAGTGACACACTTCCTCTCACAAGGCCACACCTCCTCCAAGGCCACACCTCTTGATATGCCACTCCTTGTGGGCCAAGTATATTCCAACCACCACATCCAGGGTTTCCAGACTTTGACTATACAAACTGAGCACCAACATTGCTGTGTGACCTTCAGGAAGCCACACAACCTCTCTGAAACCACAGCTCTTGCACACACCAGAGAACACAATATTCTCTCTAGCAGAAGCGGTGATGTGGGTCCAAAAGGTGAAATGAGTCCAGATCCCAAGGAGAGGCAGCTCATTTGTGGCCGAATTGGTATTCATCCACCACCATCCAAGCCTGAAAGAAGGCGTCTGGCTATCCTGCTAGTCGCTGCCTTTGGCCGTGGGCTCTGAGCTCAGCTCCATCAGCATTCAGAAGTAGTCATCTGGTGTGATTAATGTTCCTTCAAGCCCTCAGGAGAGACTGTGGGCTGTGGCCATTGTAATCAGACTTGTGACAACCAACAGCATTAATAAAAATCATTAGTTCCCACCAGCTAATCCTGCGAAGAGATGGACTGACAGGCTGTTTGAATTCTGTCGTTCCGTGTTCTGTTTTTAATCAAGAACGGTTTTAGACAACTTGTCAGGGAGATGCAGCAGGCAGCCCGGGAGGGAGCTGGGCCTGTTTGGACTTCCTGCTCTGATGGAGCCCAGGGCCTACCCCTTCCCCAAATCCCTCCTTACAACAGGGCTGCCCAGGGAGTTTTAACAGTGGCTGGTGCCAGTTTCTTAAGACATAAGGCTGCCCAGACCCCTCTTCCTAGAGCTTTTTCTTTATCTCCCATCTATCCACACACCAACATCTCAATTCCTTTGAGGGCCTGGGATCTGCTCCTGTACCTCCCCCCCACCTCTGCAGCTCATCTCCCACCCTCCACTGACCTGATACCTGGGACATCCCCTTTCCTCCCTGGCTTATCCCCTCCATGTCTTCAACACTCCCTCAGTTTCCACTGGGAGTCCCTGTTTCTCCCTTCTCACACTGCAGAACCATCACCATTTCTGCACACCCCATCAGCTGCTTGTGGGTCCCCGACATCCCCACAGCTGCTCTGCTCACCATACCAGCTGATACTTACATCTCTCCATCATCACCATCCAGGCCTGAGCACTCCTGGAGAGAGACTCCTGACTCACAACTCTTGCATCCCAGGGCCTGGCCTATGGTGGGTGCTTGTTGCATTGCATGGGATAGGAGACACATGGGCACCAGTACATCACTGTCCTCCAGGAATGCCTGGTGACAATATCCACAAGACCCCAAGTTAAAGGGGGAGGGAAAAGAAGTGGGGGTCGGCTTATATGCCTTGGCTGTCCAGAGTTCTGGGTTCAGCCCACCTTCCTGCATCTTCTCTGCTCAGACAGCCCTATCTCCAGTGACAACCCAAAGCACCCCCTGGCTGTCAGCCATGTAGCCACCCACTGGTGCCAGGACCACCTGTCTTCAGCAACACTCAAGCAGCAGGCAGAGGAGAGCGTCACGGTCCCTGCCTCCCTTTCAGCTCCTAAGCCTCTGAAACCACCTACCATAGGGATTAGGATAAGCCTGGCAAAATGAGCCCGGCACATCTTCACTAACTGCCTGGGCTCTGCCAGCCTCTCCAACAGCTCCTTGGCTCTTTGCCCTGAGGATGTGTGCACCTCAGGGTCTGCCAGCGGCCAGTGAGGCCCACCCCAAGCTCCAGGGCAGTGTCTTTCTGGAGGGATTTGATGGTGGCTTGTTTTCCTTTTGCTGTGTCTCCAACAACTACAAACGCAGAGGGTTAAACAGCACTTCCTGCTGGAGTATGGTTCGAAGACAGAACACTTGCCTAATGTGTGTGAGGCCCCAGGCTCCATTACCTGTGCCACCCTGAACAAACAAACAGGCTCAGCCCCTGATCTACTTTCTCCCAGCTGTCTATGAAGAATCCTGGTTGCCTTCCCTGGCTGAAATCAAGGGATGAGTAGCTGTGCTCCTCTGTGAAGTTTCTGGAAACTTGGGGGTTTGGGGGCCATCTGCTTCTTGAGGTGGAGGATTGGGTACCCCGTGTCCTTGCTGGATGAAGGCGGAGAGCTCTTCTCAGCTTCCAGAAGGAGTCCGTGCTCCCCAGCTCACAACCTCCTCCACAGTGTCCTGGCCAGTGCTGGAGATCAGGTCCGCCCACTTGACCTTCCTTCCTGGTCCCTGCTCTAGGGACAATAATTAACTCAGCCTCGGCAGACAACAAGGCCCAGTTTTCCACCAAGAAGCTCCCCCTGAGATCCAGTTGGAGAGTCCCTTTGTCACAAAGAAGGCAGTCACAGGTCCCCCAGGCCATGTTATGGTAACATGCAGTCTGAGGACTGGGTGAGTCCCTGCTGACCAGGGTCTTGCATCCTAGTGGGGAAAAGAGAAAGAACACCTCTGGAAGGTGGCCCCCTTTGCTGTGGGAGGGTCACATTCACCGCTTCCGGGGATCCAACTGCAGATACCACGGAAAACCACTTTACAGTGTGCACAGGTAGTAAAGCGCCCTAATAGTTACTGCCCCGTGAAGTTGACCCTCGGTGTCTGGGAGCTGACCAGACATCCTCGCCTGTACTATGAGAGGCCTCTGGATTCACTCGCGGCAGGGATCGGCACTTTCCAGTGTGTAAGACAGATCTGCACACACTGCCTCTGAGTTAGACCTGACCGTTAGAATCACAGTCCTCTGGCCGTTAGAGAAGAGGCACAGGAGCCCAGCATAAGAAGCCTTCTCATATTCCTGTCTCTCACTCCCATCATCCCCTCCTCCTGCCCCACACCTCTAGCTAGGACCAAGCCACTGGGATGCCTAGCTCTTCTTCAAGTCCAGAAGGTCCTGGAAGGCACCCCCAGGCTCTCTTCAAGGCAGCCGGTTCTCATCCTTCTGCCCACGGCACACCTGAGAGCACTCAAGCCCAGGATCTCTCAAAAGAACTTGGTGGTTTTGCATTCTTGGCCCCACTGATGGGCAGCCTGGAGCCAGGGGAAATCAGGGCTTGTAAACACTGGAAAGGAGGGCAATTAGGGAGAAGCTCTCTGCTTCCCCCCACCCCCATTAATTCCAGGCAAGTGCACTTCAGCTCTCTCTAGGGCCCCCGCAAGCTCCTCTCCCCACTTGGCCTAGCACAATGAGCCATGGCACCAGGGACTCAGCACCGTGGGCAGTGGGAGCTGGAGGAAGGGTCTGAGTGTGGAAGTAGACCGGGCTGAGCTGGGTGAGTTCACGTTGTACGCCTACTGTGTGATTCCTGAACAAGCTTGGGCACGCTGCGGACATGGTGTTGTCTGGATGAGTTCTGGGAGACCCCTCTGGTTCATTGTTGCTCTCGGAGCAAAGTGCCTATGTCTAGGACCAGCAGAGAGAGAGAGAGAGAGAGAGAGAGAGAGAGAGAGAGAGAGAGAGAGTGTGTGTGTGTGTATGCACGCGCATGCGCGTGTGCATGCATGACCCTGCTTTAACATGATGAGATCTGGGAGCTTTCTGTAGCAGGTGGACTTGAACTCCATACACCTAGATAGAAAGCCAGGGTAGGAGGAGTGGGTAGGAGACAGGCTAGTCTGAGTAAAAGATGGCAGTTCAAGGATGTGGACAGAGTCTAAATAGGAAACGGGAGAAGGCTGAGGCTTGTGAACCCACAGCAAAGGGACAAAGAGAGGGAGGGCTTGGCCGGACTCAGGGCTATATCAGAAGCTTCTGGAATCCCTGGGAAACCTTCTGGGATGGTGCCTCAACCTGGGCCTTGCCTTATAAAAGGCTGGTCATTGGAAATCAATCCCCGCCATCCCTCCTGTGTGCTCTGTACTGCCAGGCTGCTCTAGGTAACCAGGGAGAGCTTCCTGGAGGCAAAGACTGACTGAGCCTGCACAGCAGCCAGGCCTGCGATGGAGAAGAGTCTTGGCAGAGACACAACTAATGCATGAGAAAGGTAGAGGCAGAGGAAGCCTGTCACCATGCTGTCCACTGAACTGTCACCTCACCCGTATCCTTAGCAACCCCCTCTGGGCAGTTCCTCTCTCCCTACCCTGACACAGGCAGGAGTCTGGAGGTCCAGAGAGTCTGGATGGCCACTAGTAGCTGGCAGAACTGGCTACAGCAATGTCCCAGCCAGGCAAGGGAAAGACAGCATCAGGTCTGAACTGTCCCAGGCTGCTTCAGTGGTGGGGAAGGGAGCTGGCTGGCTGAATTCCTATACAGGGAACAGGTCCAAAGACACATTGCCCTTGTGAGCATGGCCCAGGCTGTGGGGGCTGCTGCTAGGTGCCTGGCTCATTTAGTCCCCAAGGCACAACCCACACCTGAACCAGGTGGGTGGAGGCCGAGGGCCTCCTGAGAGCTGGCAGAGACTGCATCCCATGTGGAAGTCCCAGCAATGAGGTGATTATGTCCTGAGCTTTGCTTTAAAATCCTTAATGGATTTTTTCCACTCCATAAAGCCGCCCTGCGGTCTAGCAACGCTAATTGAGATCTGGGATCAAGACGAATGCTCTGAGGGCTGAGGCGAGTCGAGCCGCCTACCCCCACCCAGCGCTTTAACGTCTTGAGGAGCCTGGCAGCAGGTTGGCTTGCCATCTACCTACAGCCCACAAGCACGGGATGGTGGTCCCAGCCAGCCTCTCCTCCCCCACCCCCACCAGCAGTCTGCCTCATCTTTGCATATGAGGGTGTACTCTGAATTCACGGCAATCCCATAAACTGGGGGGCGTTGCCTATTAAGTATCATCCCATGTGTAAGTAGAAAATCAGAGGCACCTCCCACATGCCCAGCCTGTGCTTGTGCACCCTAATTAATGGAATGCTCACTCCAAATCTCTGCTGTCCTAGTAATCCAGGTGGTCTGACCATGGTGGGGGGTGGGGAGGCATTACACCTGGCCGGGTCTCTCCCATCTCTGCCTCTGTTGCATCCTTTGCTCCACACCTGGTCCCAGAGGCTTTGATGGATTGGGCCACACATTTTTCACAGTTCTAGTCATCCCGTGGACTCCTTTTTCCTGGGTCCTTCTCACCATGTCCACAGAGGGTAAGGATAAGGGCACCTGGAGACACCTGGTTAGATGGCTCCTTACTGTAGAGTCACAAGCCTTCCCGGCCCTGGCACCCCTGGCTAGTCCTTTGCACCCTTTCTTGGGACAAACCCTAATGAGAGCAGCAATAAATGCACATGCAGGAGCTGCAGGCACTGGAGTTGTTCTAGGTAAATTCATGGCTCTGCTTTCCTGTGCTTGGGGAACAGGTGAAGGGCTTGTCTTGGCGACCAGGGTGTGGCTGACCAACCACCCCAGCTGGGGCTGAGCTCGGTTGCACAGCAAGGGACCCATTCATGCCTTGCTCATCAGCTCTGAGGCTGCTCCTCCTCCTCTACCTTGTACTCCTCCTCCTCCCCTTCTTCCTCTTCCTCCTCCTCTACTTCTCCTCCTCCTCCTCTTTCTTCTTCTTCTTCTTCTTCTTCTTCTTCTTCTTCTTCTTCTTCTTCTTCTTCTTCTTCTTCTTCTTCTTCTTCTTCTTCTTCTTCCCCTTCTTCTTCTCCTTCTTCTCTTCTTCTCCTTCACAGCTTCTCACAGCTCACCTCCCTCCCAGACCTAGGAGATGTAGACAGGAGCCACCTGGGCTGTGTGCCACCCAGCTACTGGGGCCAAAGGAGCCCACAAAATTCTGATAGGAGGAAAGCAGTGGAGACAGCCCAGACACACTATACCTACCTCTCAAGAGGGTCCCGCCTCTAAGAAAGGATGTTGTCCCATCTGTGTGGCTGTTCCCTGATCACTCTTGACATTCCTCTCTGGTCCAGGCCTAGACTATTGCATTAGATCTGTGAAAATCCCAATCCTGGGTGACTTGAGGTGAGTAGTATTCACCCTCAGTTTACGTATCTATGAAATGGGAGACCAAAAGGGCCTACAGATGACTCAGTATGCTCATGCATAAGTTTACAAAGTGTGTCCTGGTGTCCCAGACAGCAGACGTCTTCATCACCCTCCCTTTACCTGCCCTTACCAGGTGCAGTCTCTGCACCCCTAAGTGCCTTCTTCACCCGGTCCTCCATGTTCAAAGCTATGGGCTCACTAGGATGTCTCCGATCCAGCATCGTGACATCCATCTTTGCTGTTTTGGATATGACAGGATACTTTGCTTCTCTGCAACTTTTAGGAGCCATTTATCAATTTATAAATGCATACTCCAAAGCCTGCTGGCATTGGGAGAGTGTCACACTTATAGGTCACTATGGGTGGGATAGGGATGGTCACAGGGCTGTTTTCTCCCAAGTGTGTGTGGGGGGATCTCTGTTATTATGAAACCTTGCTTCCTTTTCTTGGTATCTTTCTGATGCTTCTGGTTGGATCACACACAGCTTTCTTTAGATGCATTCTTGGGTGCACTGCATTTCTGATGCTATTGTAAGAAATTTGAATTTTAAAATTTTGTCTACTAGTGAGAGGGAAAGAGGGGGGAAGAGAGGGAGAGAGGGGGAGGGAGAAAGAGAGGGGCAACTCTGTCTCTGGGGATTTGTACCATGAAAAGAAGGGATCCATGCTGAAAGTATGTCCTCTATCCCTGTGAGATAAAGGTTGATAGCAAGTGCCCACCCCAGATCAGCAGAGCTCCTAGCCTCCTCTTCGAGTTCCCTACACATCTTCATCCATTCCATGTGTTCACGATGTGTGTCCTTGTCTGTCTCCTTGCCTGCTGCAGGGAGCTTGGTTTAACTCCCCCCCCACACACACACACACAAATGTTCCAAACAATGAGCCAGACTCAGTCACCATAAAGGAATGGAGTGCTTAAAGATACAAGGATTTGATGAACTGAGCTGTGGTGAGACCCAAGGGTCCTGGAAACCCCTGCTCTGCACCCTACCCAGGCTTGAGTTGGCATGGTTAAGCTGGATGATCCCCAGATCCCATACCATCTGTCCCCTAGGCAGCTGGCATGCCTGGACCCAGCTCTAACTGGGCCACTGAGTCCCAAGCCTATTATTCTGCTACTCCCTTGGTTCCCGGCTGCCCTCAGCCTCCAAGCACTCTGGGCCAAGCCTCCTCCTCCCACTTTCAGGTTGGAGCAACTGAGAGGAGCCTATGTTCACAGCAGCCTGGGAAAGCTGAAAGCCGGGGAAATATCTGTGACATATGTGGGGAGAATTATAGCCACCTGTGGACTGGACCCCAGCAGAACAGATGAACAAGGACAAAGGGGCAGAAGTAGCACAGGGTCCACATGGCCGGAGGGAGCAGGACATACAAGGCCACCTTCTGAAGACCACCTTACCAGGACCCACTCACAGGTATTATACAGAGACTTTCTGAGGATCTGTGATGGGTTTGTAGGTGGGCCCAGAAGAATGGCTGTCTCCATCATCCCCATCCCATCTCCATCCCATCTCCATCATCTCCATCCCATCTCCATCATCTTCATCATCCCCATCCCATCTCCATCATCCCTATCCCACCTCCATCATCTCCATCTTATCTCCATCATCTCCATCATCCCCATCCCATCTCCATCATCTCCATCTCATCTCCATCATCCCCCTACCATCTCCATCTGTCTTAGTCAGGGTTTCTATTCCTGCGAAAACATCATGACCAAGAAGCAGTTGGAGAGGAAAGGGTTTATTCAGCTTACACTTCCACATTGCTGTTTATCACCAAAGGAAGTCAGGACTGGAACTCAAGCAGGTCAGGAAGCAGGAGCTGATGCAGAGGCCATGGAGGGATGTTCTTTACTGGCTTGCTTCCCTGGCTTGCTCAGCCTGCTCTCTTATTGAACTCAAGACCACCAGCACAGGGATGGTCCCACAAGGGCCCCTTCCCCCTTGATCACTAATTGAGAAAATGCCCCACAGCTGGATCTCATGGAAGCACTTCCCCAACTGAAACTCCTTTCTCTGTGATAACTCCAGCTTGTGTCAAGTTGACACACAAAACCAGCCAGTACACCATCTCATCTCCATCACCCCATCCCATCTTCATTTCATCTCCATCATCCCCATCCCATCTCATCTCCATCATCCCATCCCATCTCCATCATCCATCCCCATCCCATCTCCATCATCCCCATCCCATCTCCATCCTATCTCCATCATCTCCATCCCATCTCTATCATCTCCACCCATCTTCATCATCCCCATCCCATCTCCATCATCTCCATCCCATCTCTATCATCCCCATTCCATCTCCATCATCCCCATTCCATCTCCATCATCCCATTCATCTCCATCATCCCCATCCCATCTCATCTCCATCATCCCATCCCATCTCCATCATCCATCCCCATCCCATCTCCATCATCCCCATCCCATCTCCATCCTATCTCCATCATCTCCATCCCATCTCTATCATCTCCACCCATCTTCATCATCCCCATCCCATCTCCATCATCTCCATCCCATCTCTATCATCCCCATTCCATCTCCATCATCCCCATTCCATCTCCATCATCCCATTCCATCTCCATCATCCTCATTCCATCTCCATCATCCCTATCCCATCTCCATCATCCCCATCCCATCTCCATCATCCCCATCCCATCTCCATCATCCCCATCCCATCTCTATCATCTTCATCTCATCCCACCCATCTTCATCACATCTCCATCCTATCCCATCTTTGTTCCATCTCCATGGCACCCCCAGTCCTCACAATGGTCATGCTCAGAACTTCTGTTCCTGAAGGGTATAGAAGGAGGAGGCAGGCTGGAGGCAACAGGGGAAGGGGGCAGCCATCATCAGGGACTGGATCCACCCAACAACGCCTGGGATACACACCCTGGGTGGGTCTCCTCAGTCCCCCTCCTCTGGTGGTGGCAATGGTACACTTTCTGGGGACTGCAAGGTACACAAAATAGGTCATATACAGACCTCTGTATCTATCATGGGTGGACAAAGCCCAGGTAAGGGCAGCATCAGGGGATGCTTACAGATAAAACCATATTTTTTTAGCCTTTAAAAAATGTTATATCTTTATCTCTTTTTTTTAAAAAAAGTTTATTTTATTTTATGTGTAAGTGTCTGCCTGTATACATGTCTGTGTATCATGTGTATGCTTGTTGCTGTAGAGGGTCTAAGAGTATATTAGATCCCTTGGAACTGGAGTTATTATAGATGGTTATGAGCCATGATATGGGTGCTAGGAATTGAACCTCTGCAAGAACAATCAGTGATTTAAACCAGTGATCCATCTCTCCAGCCCCAACACACTTAGGAAGCAGGAAGGGAACAGAAACCATGTGGTGGCTCCTGGTGGCCTAGGACCTAGGCATATCTGGCTATTGGGCCCATGAAAGCCTTTTGGGCACTGCCCACTGATGGCAGCATCTCCTCCAGGACCCATGGCTCCTGTTTCTTCACCTCCAGGCAAAGCTCTGGTGAGCCTCTGATTGGCTAAGCTGGTCACATGATCACCATCTCGATGAGACATTTCAAGTAGAAAAGGCATAAGATGGTGGGCTCCCTGAGGCAGGTGGGAGCTCACGAGCTGTGGCCCAGTCATCTGGCAGACAGCTGGAGTCCTCCAGGTGGAGGTCTCTTGTCAGAATAATGCAGGCATTGGGCACAGATGACCTCAAACCCGAGGCTAGAAATAACAAATTTTCAATGTCACATGGTGTTGGACACAAAAATCAAGATCAAGGTATCAGCAGAGTTGATTCCCTCCAAAGGAGCCAGGGAGAAATCCTCCAATTCCTTTTAGAGCCTAGCAGCTGCAATGGCCCTGTGTTGCTCCATTCTCTACCTGTCCCTTCATTAGCTATGCAACTGTCAGTGTAACACAACCTAAAGTCACTGAGAAGGGAGTCACAGTTGAGAGGTAGTCCAGATCAGACTAGCCTGTGGGCCTGTCTGTGGAGGATTGTCTCAAATGCTAACTGACAAAGGAGGGCACAGCCTACTATGGGTAGCAACATTCCCTAGACAGGTGATTCTGCGCTATATAAGAAACCTAGCCAGCAGCTCCTCCGTGGTTCCCACCACACTACTTTGGCTATCAAGTGAGTCCATTGGTTGGAGGTGTGTGGGTAGCAAGCAGGACTGCCTTGAGCTCCTGCTTTGACTTCCTTCAATGATGGACAGTGGCTTGGAAATGAAAACCGCGTGAGCCATCTTCTCCCCTAAGTAGTTTTGGCTATAGCGTTTGTCACAGCAGCAGACAGGAAATGGAGACACCAAGCACGCTCTCATGCTGAACTCCCAGATGATCTTGGAACACTGGTCACCTCATACAAGAGCCTGGTTGTTATTCACAAGTGCGCCAGAGGAAGTGTGCTGTCACATGTAACCACCAAGGAACGGTCACACCTTTCCCCATAGGGTCCTGCACTGGAACCCCAGCTCTAGCCATTTCTCCCAGAATCAGAGCCATGTCACTTTCCCCAAGGCTACCTTGCAGGGTCCTATACTCACAGGAGGCAGGGACAGCTGCAATCCATTCCCTCTCTCAAGCAGGAAACTGGTTCCTGATGTTCAAGCATCAACACTTCGTTAATGCTGCCCAAGGCATCTGGTTTGGATGGTGCTGGAGGAAGGCTCCAAATGCTTCCAGATACCAGGGCGATGGTAATTGAGAGCTCAGGAGCCTGGTGACATCCCTACAAGAAATCTTCAAGGGATCCTGACTCTCAGGAAAAACCAAACATCTCAATGGAATTCAGAAAACCCTCCCAGTCTAGTTTGGGTCACCCTGGGTCTTTCTCTGTTTCAGTTACATCCCAAGATCCTGCCTCAGGGCCTTTGCACAGGCTTTCCCAAGGCCATTCCTACCACCAACCAGCTGGTCCCTTTGGGATCACCCTCTGGGTCTCAGCTCTAAGACTCTCTGCTTGGGCTGGTGCAGGTCACTATGTGCTGTTCTCCCAATACTGTGCTTCAGTTAATAGTCAATTTGTTACTAGTGGTAACCATGCGACTCAGATAAGCATTAGTACGCGTGTGGATATCTGCGTGTGAACATGTTTGTGTGCACATGTACATACATGTGTTTCTGTGTACATGTCAATGTATGTGCAAGTGTATGAGCATATGTGGCACATATGTATATATGTATATGTATATATGTATGTGTGTGTGCACATGCACAGGCATGTTTATGCGTGAATGAGTGTGGTTTTGAACATATTTGTGTCTGTGTGCATGTGTGCACATGTGAGCATATTGTACATGTGTGCTTGGATATATGTACGTGTGTGTATATGTGTGTGCACGTGTGTGCACGTGTGTGCACGTGTGTGCGTGTGCGTGTGCGTGTGCGTGTGTGTGTGTGTGTGTGTGTGTGTGTGAATAGCCATTTCCTCCCTTGTGTAAGGAACCTAAGGATAGATCAGAGCTGCAGCCCAGATTTGGCTTCTTCAAACTGTCATTCATGTTATGAAAAGATGTATTTGCTTCAAAAAGCTTTTGAAGACCAGAGCCTCTTTTCAATGTCCCTGGCTAAGATGGAAAGGCCTTTTATAAAGGCACAGCTTCCAGAAGTGCGTGACACTCAGGTGGTAAGGAAGAGTCACTCTATGCTGGGGTGGCACTGCCAACCACAGCTGACCCTGAGAGCCAGCCCCATGGTTAATGTGGGCTCTGGGTCTCCTGGGACAAGGGCTGGCTCTGTCTTGGCTGCCTTTTTGGGGATCTGGGGTGGGTCCCCACTCCCCAAACCTGACTGGCATAGCCCCTCTGTGCTCCAGGCTGTGGCAGTGGGTAGGAGGACACATTGCCAGCTCACAGAAGGTCACCAGCTCATTCCCCTGCTATCTTCTTATGCTGGGGGACCCAATCCTCAAAAGGCTCTACCCCACAACCTAGTGTAACTTTAATTGTTTTCAAAGCCTACTTTTAATGAGGGTTCTTAAATGCTTTAACCTCCCTTCTAGCTCACCATCCACCAGAGGTAGTGGGGGAAAAAGGATACGGGGGAGGTAGACCTGTTTAGAAATTGTTCTTTGGAGCAAGTCCCATCTGCGTTGTCAGGAAATCAGCAGTTCACAGGTCAGCAGTGGCAGCTCGATCCACTCAGAAATACTTCACAGATGTACCAGCAGTCCAGTTCAGTAGGGTCGGGATAGCAGCAGCAGTGGTACAACCTAGCAGGAATAGCCAGGCCTCAGCCAAATTGGCACAAGTCAGCAGGAGGGATTTGGACACCAGGAGAAAGTTCTCTGCTGTGCCTCTCTCAACAAAGGGAAGATCAGCAAAGATGCAAGAACAAGAAGCCTCGCAGAGCTAGCTCTCCCAGCAAGCCCCTCTCACAGTCCCTTGAGTCCTATTTACACTCCCTCCAAACACCACGTGTCCTCCGAGGGTCTTGCCTCACCATGTGTCCTGCCTCAGCCCATGAGTCTGGCCTAGCCAAACTCCACGTGTGTCTGTCTCAACTGACATCACTCTGCCAATCAACCCAAGTCTGCAGAAGCAGCAAGAAGCAGCAGCACACCGCCAGAAGGTTTTTTTTTTTTTTTGGTGCGTTTCTCTCTATGGAGTCATGACAAATGGAGCTCAACTATGCAATGTAAGGTGGACCAATACATGCGTGTTGTTAGCGAAGAATTCGTCATCACGTGTCCTTTCACGTGCTTGCATCAGCAGCACATCCTGAGTCTGTGCTTCAGTCCCTTCACGAATCTGCTTTAGCAAAACGCCATCCGACACAGCTGACTTTCCAAAGAACCCTTAAGATTCTGCTTCCACCTGGTCACCTTCCTCATAGCAGCCCAGGGGGGTGAGGGCCACCATAGGTGAACTTCGATATCCCAGACACTCTGCCTGCCCTCTCTCTCCCAGAGACCGTCTTTCCCTGGAACCTCCATCATGGGCTCAGGGAGGCAACAAGAACTGGGTGTGGCTTGCTTCTCTTCCACCCTTTTTTCCCTGGTGACCTCCTCTACTGGCCGCTGGTGACCAATGTCCCCCTTATCCAGGATTTGCTGACTTTCCAAATCTACACCAGTTAAAGACTGGACAGAGTCTCTTTGTCTAGTGGCTTCTAGCACAGCATAGCTCCTGGCCACCAGGGCATTTGAGTAGCTTGCTGCCCCCACCCTCTTACATGGCTCCCAGAACTTGCTTTAGATGTGGACAAACACAACCAGGCCTTTCCTCTAGCCTCACCGTGGTTTAGCTGGACAGGAGGCTGAACCCAGCCCCTATCACAGCCCATGGCCACTGCTGACTATCCTAGGTAGCCTACTGGCTGTGGCTTCTGCTGGGGTCATAGCAGGCAGAGAACTTGGAAGGGCCAGTCCTACAGGATTTCTTCTCTGAATGAACTCAAACTCCCCACCCTAGCTTGCCTGGTCACACTGTGACCTTCCCGTGGTGCTGAGAGATAGTCACACTGCCACACAAGGTATAAGGACAAAGAAACCTTCCTGGGCAGGACCTGGACCAGTGATGAAGGGTTCATAGACAACTGAAGGCTTCAGCTAGTGTGTGTCAGCCAAAACTCCCTGGGAAAGAGGACCAGGCCCAGTGTGGCTCAGTATCCTGAGAGCATCCTTGCCTCTGCTATGGACCCTCACCTTTGGCTTCCTATGCTGACCTTTCAGGGCCCTTTCCCCACACCCAAAGTTCCTGTTCTCGGGGCCAAGTGAGTCGCCAGTATCAGGAGGTAGGGTACAAGTGGTCCAATCTTACATATGACAAGAGGAGAAAGGATGGGGATAATGGACAGGAGGCAGGCCCAAGGCCTTGACCTTTACATCTGTGAAATGGGAGGTTTGCCTTCAGCACTATGGCCTTTTCCGGTACTCTCTATGGGTCAACGCAGAGCTAGCTGGTTCCAGTCCTGACTCCAGCCTCGTCAGACTGGGAGTGCCAGGGTGGGATTCCTGGAAAGCCCTGGGAAGGCTCTGGGCACCACCCAGGCCACATCATCAGCCAAATGGAATCTCTCTCACTCACAGGGAATCCATCACCCACCAGCATCCGAGATCCAGGGAGAGAGGCTCTTTCCTTCTGGAGAACTGGAAGCCATCAAGGCCAGGACTCTCCTGGGCAGAGGGACAGGGTATAGTCACCATAACTTCACAGCTTGGAAATGAGCCTGACTGGCCCTCGGGGCCCTCGGGCTTGCTAATATGTATATGGCCCCATTGGGGATCCCTCGAGCCAACTCTGGGACTGCAGAGGGAACCAAAGGAGCCGAAAGCCATCATGTTTGGAAGTCTGAGCCCGCTTTTGTCATTCATATGGTGTGTTCCCAGCTCCCAAGTCACTGATGGACTTTCATGGCCACCACCCTCTCTGCTTCAAAGTCTGCCACTCGTACAATTGGACATCTTGTCCGGGTGTCACCAATTCCTGTCAGATTTCCCCTACAGTGCCCTGAGGAAGCTCTGGTGGGGACAGACAGAGGCCCAATTAGCAGGTGAGGTTAAGGGACTTGCACAGGCCCCAGAGTTATTCAGGATCATAGCTTCATACCCAGTCCCTCAGCAGGCAGGTACTGAGAGCCAGAAATCAATGGATTCACACACACACACACATTCTGACTGTTCTGAGTGATTGCCTTGAGGGGGTTACTTGTCCCTCTGGACTCCATCTGTGAATCTATACAATGAGCCTAGCCACACTGTGCACTGAATATGAGTTAGCACATAGTAGGGTATTGCCCAATGTTTGCTTCCCAGTTGCTTTCTGCCATCGAGCCTTGTGTAGAAGGCAGGGACATGGGATGGGGAGAGAGTCACTGTTCCTGCCTTCATGATGCCCATGATACTGGCAGACAGAAGACAGTGTGAGCCAGGATGGGAGTGGTTTCGAGGAGACAATCTATTGAACACTCTTGTTGTGTCTGTTATGGTGGTGTTTGAGAAAGAAAGCTTCCCCCTCCCCTTTGCAAAAAAAATCCTACCACACCCTCTCCTCCCCAGGATGCTGCTGTGAGGTTCACACTGCTTCCCCTGTGCCTGGATTAAACCTGTTCCCCTGGGTCGGCGGTGAATTAACCCCAGTCCTGGGGCTTATTGCTGCATGTATTTTTCTGCCTGGAAAGTAAAGCCAAAATACACACACACACACACACACACACACACACACACACATATATATATATATATATATATATATATATATATTCACCATCCTCAAGTGTTTAAAACACATGAGATAAAGGGTGAATTGGAGATCAGCAGCCACTTGGGAGTCTATGCAGGAAGTACCCTCTCACCCCCAAGTGTAATTTGTAGGTCCTTCTGATTTGAGCTGGTGCAAACTGTATCCATGTACCCCATCTCCCCAGTGGTTTTGTGAGCAGGACAATGTCACCATGAACAAGCCTAGGCCTCAAGCTGCTGGGTTTCACATTGCTGGGAATGGACCCCAGGGCCTCACACACATTGGACAGGCTTCCACTGCTCAGTAGCATCCCATCTGGAAGCTCAAGGAGGGAGGGGACCTGACTGATGTCATTGAGACCCATGGTAATCGCCAGAGGCTCTGATGGCCAGACCGATCTCCTCCCCCTCACTACCACGGTACTCAGTTATCTGGCGCCACCATAAACACCTGAGTCTGCGTGCATGGTTAAATGACAGATTCTACTGCCTTACTCTGCAGTCCCCAACTTCAAGATCTAGGCATGGCCAGGAGCCCCATTCCTTACAGTAGAGACCACCTCGTCCTGTCCTCATAAGGTTGTATTGGTTGGTGTCCTGACCCCTTCCTATAAAGGACCTGATCTATTTAACTACCTCTTTCTGACTCCTCTCTTCCCTAAGACCTTGTCTCTAACATCATCGCCTTCTCAGGAGCTGGGGGCTGAATCTCATTGAGGGAGGCACACAGTGCAGCCCTAGCCACAGGACTTATCAGGATTCCAGAGCTTATGGAGTTTCAATTATTCAGAGCTCAACAGTGGCTCTCGGTAAGATCCATAACTGTACCATTGGGCTTGCCGTCTCATCGGACACTGAAGCTCAACTGGACCCAAAGACTATCATCTTTCTACCTAGTGCCACAGTTTCCCAAGCCACCTGTAGTGGCCATGACAGGGATGCACAGGTTGCAGGTAGGATGAGGAGGAAACCTGGCCCACTTAACTCAGCACCAGCTGCTGCCTGGAAGCTGTCGGCTGAATCTGTGGGTAACTCAGTGCTGGTTTCCGGCCTCAAGAGGTGCACACAGTCCTTGTGGCAGGTTGTGTCTACGCTGGACACTAAGGATGCCTGAGAGCCAGAGTCAGAGTCTAGTCTGGTCCCATAAAGGCTCTTCCCAAAGCTCTCACTGAGTCACCAAGAAGATGGCGCCTTCCTCATGGAAATCTGGCCCCCATTTGCTCTCTCTGCCCCCTCCTCACCAGCCGGATGGAGCCACTTGACACACCACCAGAAATATGCGGCAGGGAAATGTCTTGGCTGGGAGGACACACCGTGCTAGCCCCAGCCCTGAATTCCTCCACTTTGGTCCCCAGGCCCTGCCAGCTGTCATCAGCCCAAGCCACTGCAGGGCATGAAGCCGAGGCAGTGAGGAATGTGTGCCTGCCTCCCACTGAGAACTTTCTCCCCAGATTGAATTGCATGTGGTGGACCTGCTCTGTGAACAGTCAATTTGCAAAACCCCTGGAGGTGCCGGGCAGAAGAGGACCAGCAGGGGACAAACGGCCGAGTCTCTTTTGTGTGTACAAGGTGCTTGTAGCCACCCACTTGGGTTGTCAAAATCCTGTGTCAGAGGGTCCACTCAATAGCCCAGGCTCTGTCGCAGGAAGGGAAAGAGTGGGGTTTTGTCAGGGGCACTTTAACATGTGGAGGGTGATTGGAGAATTGGATGCCGTTTCTCTGCAGCTTCTTCCTTCTTGGTCTGAGTTGCTCTCTCTCTTAGCCCACATCAGCCCCTGCTGAGGACAGGGAAGCCCCTCTTAGGTCCTAAAGCCCAGTGTCCTTCATAGGTAGCTTGGGCAGCCACCTTCCTGCACCTGCTCAGTTTCTTCCTCCAGAGGACAATCACAGGCTAGAGGCTAGTGAGCATCATCCTACCAGGGAAGGTGGATACAAACTAGGAGGGAACGGTTTTCTGAAAGAAAGTGTCAAAGAACATCACCACCAGCTTCCCCTAGCCCTCTGTGCAAGCTACTCTACAGCCCCACAGAAGAGGGACTTAAGACATGAGCCAGGCTTGCCCACCCTGAAAGCCTGTGACATAAGCTAATTCTTCAGTATTGTGAAGTCACTATCTGGGCCAGGCTAAGGACATGTAAACCTCATGATTTATATGGATTCCCAGGGAGCAGGTGCCCTGATTATCTGTTTGCAGGACCTGGGCTAAAGTTATGTTCCCCTGCCTAAACAGGGCCAAGATGGATGGGCCTCTGTAGTCACAAGGACCCTGACTTTTGGCCTTTCTAGGGAACCTGAGGTAGCAGGTAGGGGCCATTCCCACCCTCACCCCCGACAGATCACTTGTCCTGGATCCTCCCTATGGGACCAGGCATATTGACCAAAATTTGCATTCTGTTAGCAGAAAAGGAGAAATAGCTGCCTGGGGGGTGATTGGCCCTGCCCCCCTAGCCCCCTGAGAAGTGCTCACAGCTGTAGGAAAGAGCATCCCTCTGATGCCACAGGATTGCCCATACCCAACCCTGAGTCTACTGCCTTCCCCTTGCCAACTCACCCTGGCTAAGTCATCGTCCCCACCCCCAACCCTCTCACAACCATGACTGGAAACCTCAGCCTTCTCAGGACCCACAGAGGCCCCCAAAGTGCTGGGTCCCTCAGAGTGACCCTAATCATCTTTCTCCTGGTCTTGGACACCCATTTTCCCCCTTCACCATATCTAGGATACACTGAGCCTTGCCAAGTTGTGGAGGTCTTGGCTGGTGATAGTCAGATCTCTGGTTAAGCAAACCCCCTCCTCTCTCCCCTGTGCCCGACCCCAAGCTCCAGCAGCTGCCCTGAGCTCTCTAGGAGGCTGCTCCCAGCCACTTAGAGCCTTACCAGATTAGCTGTGGGGATTCCCATTTTCAGGTCCGCTTCCTTGTTTCCCCACCTTGCCCGCTCAGCCCTCAGCCGCTCAGCAGGATTCCTTGAAGGACAACTCCCCTCCCCACCCCCCACCCCCAACCCAATCCTGGACCTACTTGCTATGTCCCTGAGGCTGACCTTGAACTCCCGATCCTCTAACCTCTTTAACCAGCACTGGGTGCAATTTCTCTTCTTTAGACAAACCCTGAGTCCCCAGCAGCCTGGAGATTTCATTAAAAGTCCCTGAAACTGGTCTGTGACTAGCTGGGGCCTGACATTCAGAGGGATAGCTTTATCCTCTCCCTCACACCCTGTCTTAATCTGTTTTCTGTTACTAGAGTAAAATACTCAAGGCAGATTGTTTTACAAAGAAAAGCCCAAAGGTTTGTTTATTTAGGTTACTGTTTTGGAGGCTGAAAGTCCAAACAGCATAAGGCTATATGTCTAGTAAAGGTTATGAGGCAGATGGTGGGTGTGTGTATAGGGGGAGAGATATAAAACCAGTGTGGCCAGGGTTGAGAGATCCCATAAAAATGACTTTAATGGGGTAAGGACAAGCTCCCTAATCCTTGAGACCCAACACCCTCCCACTAAGCCCCACCTCTTAAAGGTCCCCTCACCTCTTACACACCCATCCGTTTTAGAGACCAACCTCTGGACACCTCAACCTCATGGGACACACACTCCATCCACATCCAGGCTGAGACCCTCTTGAGTGGGCTCAGCTCCTGTTCCTTCATTGTCTTTAAAACTGTGCTGGAATGAAGAAACCACACGCAGAGTCCACAGCCCAGAGCCTGGCTAGGATCGGGCCTTGGCAAGCTTGTTTCTTTTTCTTTCCCTAGCTCCTGTTTACACAAAGCCTTAAACCTGCCAGCAAAGAGAGACTGTGTGTCGCTGGGGGATTCTGTCTTCAATGGGGAAAGCAAAATCCCAGGTGGCATCTCTCAGAGCTGGCCACATCTGCCAGCTTCCCCATTTAGCCTTCCCTTTCAGCCAACAAAAGGACCGGTGGGTGGCCAGCCTTGTTCATCAGAGCGGGAGGCTGTTGGCAGCAGCTGCAGCAGCGGCAGTGCACTGGGCACAGGTCTTCCTCTAGACCAGCTCTGTGTTTTGTTAGGGAATGTTCAGCAGCTGGTCAGGGGGCCTTTTATTATCCTCAGGCACACAGCTCCCGGCTCTGACTCTGAAGTCAGCATAGCTGGTCTAACCTTGTCTGAGTGTCTGTCCTGCAGGTGACTAGTAAGTATCCTTATGTGGGTTGACTTTAAGGACAGGACCTAGGACCACTAAGGCTCAACCAGTGTTCGTTCTCTGCGTCTTTCCCAGAACTTGGTGGCTTGGGGTTGGGGTGGGGTTCCGGTTTTTAAATCTGTTGTGCAACATTCAAGACTGGCCGTTCTGTGACACTTCCTTGAATAGCCTGGCCTCTCTTAGACTGTGCCTGGTTCCCCTGGGCCTTCAAAGCCCCTTGAAGTCATATCCTCAAAGCCCTGATCGTCTGAGCTGCCTTTGGACATGACTCCCTCCTCGGAGGCTGGTGTCAATGAGCTGGTATTAGGACAGTCAAGATGTGGATGCTGATGTCTGTATGTCCTACATGGCTTTAGACTTGACCCCACTGGGAAGGTAGGAAATGGAGAAAGGACAGACACACAGACATACATGCAGAAAAGCTGGTGCCCAGTGGGTTGTGCACACACTGAGAGCGTAGTATGAACACAACTCTGGGTACCTCAGCACATTTATTAGGTATAGCATGGGGGAGGGGCTCTGGAGGAGGTCTCTGAGGGCAAGGAGCCTCGGGTTGCGTTCACGTAGGACCCGGATTATTCCTAGACATCTCCTCCTCAGCTGTGGTTGCTAGCTTTTGCACGCAGTCAACATTTGCGCTTGGATCAGAGGAAAGCTTTGCCATCCCTCTGAGCCTGACCCAGGGGGAAGGCTTCGTCATCCCCGTGGGTCTGATGCATTTGGTTGTTGACATGGCTGTCAACAAAACACATTCACTCGAGACTTCGTCTGTTCTTTACACATCCACTCAGGCCTCCTGGGCTTCCCACACAAGTCGGAAGCACACAGAAAGTTGCCTGGAAAGTTGATGACTGGGTACAGCCCAGTTCAGCACGGTGACACCATTAGCTTCCTGAGGCTGTCTTCACGGGTACCACTGACAGAGGGCTATGCAATACAACACTCACAATCAATGATAAAGTAAGGGCAGATGAAGTTCCTTTTGTGACCCACAGAGAGAGCAGCCTACATTATCTACCCTTGCCCTCCTGGTCCTATAGACACACAGCCCTGTCTTCACATTGTGCATGGTTTTCTTAGCTCCTGTGTCCAAACTGAGCTTTGTGAGACCCTGAGTCTGACTGGCTAAGGAGTAGCTGGGATGCTCTCCTCAATCTGTTACAGGGCAGGAGCTTTGTCTACACAAAGCTGCATTCTAAGGGCCAGGGCTTGGCCTCTGCAGGGGAATCTAGAAACAGTTTCACTTCAGGCAACAGCCTGCAAGTGTTGCAGGAAACCTGCTGCAGACCTGGGAAGCCTGCTAGTGTCATGAGATATACACCAGAGAAGATTACTCCGCCATGGGTTTAAACCCATCCCAGAGTAGCCCCCAACCTTTCCCAGGGTGATCTTTTAAGCACAAATCCATATCCTGGGCTGACATACTTCAGTTAGCAAAAACAGCCAGAAGCAGAACTACAGACGCCAAAAATCAAGGTTAGTACATATAGAGACTTTCCCAGAACTATGGACTTTGATGATTAGGTCTGTTTTAGTTCTGGCAGGTAGTTCTGTCTACGTGTTGAGTTTTACAGCCTGGATGGTGCTTCCATCATGGAGTCGGTTGTGCTAAGGTCTGGGGCCCTGTGTTAAGTTACACATAGTTACTATGTGTCACTAGCTATAGCCCAGGTGCAGGGGAGGGAGGTCTTGGGTCACTGAGGCCACTGGGGCACATGGGAAACCTGAGCTTGCCAGGCAAGTACTGTCTCAGAATACCTTCATAAACGCCTTCCCCTACACCTTATCTCTCAAACCAGAAACTAGGGGAGCACACCTCATTCCTAAGTCCTTCTGCCTCTGCTTCCATATCTTCTAAAGAACTCTGGAATCCAGCCGCTCACTCTCAGTAAGTGTGTGAGTCGGGGTGAGGATGGGGAGGGTACAGTGACTGAGAAGGAAGGGAGTAACACGTGGGATGTAGGTATGTCAGGGATGCTCTCCTGACTGGAGGAGAGTGGTTAGCGCAGAGGTCCTGAGGCAGCAGAGACCACATCCCAGCCCAGTCCAGGACTTGGTTTCTTCAGGGCCTAATTCCTTCTGCTCCCTGCTTCAAATCTCAATCCTGGGTCCCGTGCTAGCCCTAGCGGCCGTTGTCTGTACACTCTGAGCCTGGCCTACACCAGCAAGAACTGAATCTCTTGAGTTTCATTATTGAGATCACTTTATGTAATAATATCATGTAACCCGTGGGCAGAGAGCTGAAGAAAGTCCCAGAAATAATGAAACAAAGCCCACAGCTGCGTGGGAATCAGATCCCCTCTCTAGAGAAACCACAAAGGAATCTGCAGACTTCCTTTGTGTCCTCTGACCTCACCTTAATTACCACCAAGCAGCCCTCTCCTGCTAACCAGTGACTCTGTGATTAGATTCCCAGGTGCTGATAAATGAAAAGAGAGAATTTCAGTGCCTGACTGAGAGCCACCTGCCGTGGGTTCCACCCAGGTTCCAGAGCCCCGGGCAATTGCTGCCCTCAAAGTGGTCCCTGGGGGTGTATCCATCTGCTGCCTTGTCCCTAAGGCTTATGGGAGGCCCACATAGACTCACCAGTGACTACCCACTCTGAAGATCAAACCTAGATCAAAGGGTAACTTTGTAACAAGGATAAAAAGCAAGTTGCCCAGGGGCTGGGAGGAGGCCACTGGGCTAAGCAACTGATGACAAGAGGAAAAGTACAGAAGGGAAGACATCCGGGTTGGGTCTTGATGAGACACCAGCATCTTGGGAAGGCTCCTATGAGCCAATCCAGTTAGCCCTAGGTTGGAACTTTTTTTTTTTCTGTTTTAGAAAGAAGGAGCCTGTGGACTGGCTTGGTGCCATACAGGGAACATGGAGGGCTGAGTAGTCAGGTATACCATTGCTCTAATACCCTGTCCTTGGATTCCCCCAATCTGCTCAGTCAGTGGCCAGTTAGAAACAGTTGGCTGCAGAAGTCCCTTACCCCGAGGCCTCTGCTGGCTGTGACCTGCCATCATCAATGCAGGCTTCCAGGTAGCCCACCTGTAGGGTCCTCCATGTAAGCTTTAGATTTTTCAGACCCTATTTTTTTGTTGTTGTTGTTTTTGTTTTTCTTTTTTCGAGACAGGGTTTCTCTGTATAGCCCTGGCTGTCGTGGAACTCACTCTGTAGACCAGGCTGGCCTCGAACTCAGAGATCCGCCTGCCTCTGCCTCCCAAGTGCTGGGATTAAAGGCGTGTGCCACCATCTCCTGGCTCAGTCCCTACTTTTAATAATGGCTCTTAAATGCTTTAATCTCCCCTTTTAGCCTACCACCCATCAGAGGTAGTGGGAAAGAAAGGTCATCAGGATACAGGGGAAGTGGGCTTGCTTAGAAATGGTTCTGTGGAGCAAATCCTGTCTGCATTGTCGGGAAATTGGCAGTTCAGTTCACAGGAATCAGCAGCGGCAGCTCGATCCACTCACAGACACTTCACGAATATACCAGCAGCCCAGTTCAGTAGTGTCGGGATAGCAAACATGAATCAGCAGCAGCGATGTGACCTAGCAGAAACAGCCAGGCCTCTGCCGAACTGGCAGGAGTCAGCCAACAGGAGCGAATGAGACCTGCAGGGACACCAGGAGAAGTTCTCTGCTGTGCTTCTCTCAATGAAGTGAAGATCAGCAAAGACTAGGACCAACAAAGCTTTGCAAAGCTAGCTACGCCAGCAACCCTCCGTCACTGTCTGCCGAGTCCTATTTATACTCCCTCCAAACATCACGTGTCCTCCCCAGGTCTTGCCTCACCACGTGAGTCTGTCTTAGCAAAACTCAGGTGAGTCTGTATCAGCTGACACCACTCTGCCAATCAGCCTGAGACCACGGAAGTGGCAAGAAGCCGGCAGCACACCACCAGAAGTTTTTTGGTGCGTTTCTCTCTATGGAGTCCTGACAAATGCAGCTCAACTACTCAATGTAAGGTGGACCATTACATGCATGTTGTTAGCGAAGAGTTCTTCCATCGAGAGTCCTTTCACATGCTTGCTTTAGCAAAACATCCTTTCACCTGTGTCTGCTTCAGGAAAACACTCCTTCAACATGTTTGTCCCAGCAAAGCCCCCTCTGACACAACTGAATTTTCAAAGAAACCTGACGTTTCCATTTCACCTCCATGTTTTCCCCATCGGCATCCCTGGACCTCCTCATTCCTAGAAGCCTCTGGGGCATTTCTGATGCAGACTGATGTAACGGGGCCAGTTTCTGTATCAGAAAAGGTACAGTCAGTGCATTATCCCTTGGGGCTAGCGTGAAGAAAGACCTCTTCCTATTTCCATTTAGGATGTTCTTTTCTCTGTTTCGGCCACAGACTCTTCTGAAGGGCAAACCTTTGTCACTTGCTGCACAGCCTCTAGACAAGTTCCAGACACAGAGCTCCATCAGGGACTGAGGTAGGGCTGGAGGGTCTGTTTTGTCTGAATTTGTCACTCGTGGGGCTACACCACCTGCAAGGTGTTGAAATCCTAGGACAGTCCCGGACTCACACATGTCCCCAAGCAGAGCTCCAGAGGATGTTTGGCAGCCTCTAGGAGGGGGAAGCATCCTACCAGGAGTGGCAGCTAATGCAGACTGTCTTCTCCAGCTCAGAAAGTAATTGTTGGTCTCTTGTTCTGGAACATCCCCAGGGTTCCCCTGTTCTCAGACACAGTGAGCAAGGGCCACTTTCCATTCTCCAAACACCATCACCAAAGCAACTGTCCCATTTGATGCAGGACAGGAGTCTGAGAGAGGTGCAGGGACTCCTCCAAAGTCACCAGCTCCAGGACTGTCTGACCTGAGCTTTTCTCCAGGCCTGGGGCTTGGGGAAGCCCTCAGCTGGTAGCCCTTCCTGTTTCTGCAAGTGGATATGAGAGGTCAATCATGCAGCTAGCAAGGCTGGATAGCTGCAGGTCTGCATGGAGGCTGAGTGGGGGCTCCCATCCTCAGGTCACTCAATGGGAACAGAATCAAGGTTAGTAAGGAGTCACACCCTGAAGCCAGGCAAGGCCAGGTTCTTCTGGGCAACAGGCTTAAGGTCACCCCTTCGTAAGTGGCAGAAGGGTGTCCTTATCCTAGAGACTTCAGAATAGGAATAACAACCAGGTGCTGACTCAGCACATTTGAAAGTGGCCTCTCCTGTCTCTCAACAGCTGGCAGGGCTTAGCCATGTGCTCAGAGCCTCCAGCAGCAGCTGTCTACACTGTGGGGAGACATGACACACAGCAGGGGTGGGTTATGGGACTGCTGTGTCCGAGGCCAGCTTCAGATCATTGAGCTGTAGAACAATGTCACCTTCTACTCCTGGGAGGCAGTTGACTTTGGTTGGGATACTCTGATGGAAGACTTAGGCAGTGGGTTTGCCCTGCTCCAGAAGGGGAGGATACTCAAGGCTTAGCAACTGGCATAGGTGAACAGCCAGGTGAGAGTGGGGCGCACTTGGCCCTGTGCCTTGTCCCATTTGCCATCATTTAGACATGATCCATGATCTCACTATTTGGTCACCATTCTTCAATAGCTAGTGTGGCCTGGACTATGTCTTAGGATAGTTCATACTCACTGGGGTGTCCATCCCTCAGGCACCCCATGGATACTTGTCAGATGTAACCATGCATCCCTGAGGAAGCAAGGAGGCTGGGGTCTTATTTTCCAGAAGCCCACCATTTGGTGGGGAAGGCAGCCATATTACAGCCCAATGTGGATGGTGGATGGTGGATGGTGCAGGTCTATAATGTCAGCTACCCAAGCAAGAGGTTGAGACAGAGACGGGCAAGTTTCAGGCCATCCTGGGATACACAGAGAGTGGAGGGACAATCTGAGGAATTTAGTGAGATCCTGTCTCTAAATAAAAATTAAAATCAAGGCTGGGGTTGTGGTTCACAGTGGAGCACTTTCTTAGCATGTGTGAGACCCTGGCTTTGGGTCCCAGTTCTGTGATAATAGTAACAAAAGTGTAGACCGCCGCCTCTCTTGGTTAGTCCACAGGACACAGCACAAACTGGCATTACTCCCATCCTCCTGTGTGGCTGGGGCAGGTTTTTAAGCCACAGAAGAAGCTAAGATCACTACCAGGTGCTGGCCATAGGCCCTGGAGAGGTTGTGCTGATTTTAAATGGAGATGATGGCTATGCCGGAGATGGAGGGGCAAGACACTGCAGCACATCACCAGGTTTTTTGTTTGTTTGTTTTGTTTTGTTTTGTTTTGTTTTGTTTTGTTTTGTTTTTGGTGAGTTTCTCTTTATGGAGTCCCAACAAATGCAGCCCAACTGCACAATGTAAGGTGGACCAATCATGTGTTGTTATTGAAGAATCCTTCATCACGTGTCCTTTCACGTGCTTACTTTAGCAGAACATCCTTTCTCCTGTGTCTGCTTCAGCTAAAGATTCCTTCATGAGTCTGCCTTAGCTTTTTGCCAGTGTCTACTTCAGTGAAATGTTTCTAAATGTGTTTGCCCCAGCAAACATCATCTAACCTAAAGAACCCTTAAGTTTCTACTTCACCTTTATCCATCCATTTATCATCCATCTATCTATCCGCCCGTCCATCCATTCATTCACCAATCTTTCCATTCACCTATCCATCCATCCATCCATCCATCCATCCATCCATCCATCCATCCATTCACCCACCTACCTTTCCACCCATCTTTCCATTCATTCATTCACCCATTCCATCCATCTATCCATTCACCCATCCATCCATCTATCCATCCAACCACCTATCCATCCATCATCCTTTTATCTCTCCACCCATTCATCCTTTCATTCACCCATATTTCCATTTATCCATTCACCCATTCTATCCATCTATCCACTCAACTTTCCATCCATCTATTCACCCACCTATCTACCAATACACACACACACACACACACACACACACACACACACACCCCTTTGTATCCACCCACACACCTATTCATCTATTCACCCTCATATCCATCTCCCTAACTACCATTTACTCATTCCTGCATTCCCCTACTCAAACACATAACCTTGTCATCATTTCCATGGATGTACAGACACAGAAATCTGAATCCATAGTGAGGCCTCTCTTCTCTTCATGGAAGCCAGGCCTACCCGCTCTACAGACAGAAGGAAGGAGCAAAATATGAGGCCACACCGAGTGGACTGGCCAGGCCTGGTAGGCTTCCTGGAGGAGGGAAGTTTTGAGTTTCCATTGTCCCCTGAGCAGATCCAGTAACTTGCAGGAACTCTGTTTCAGTTATTTTGTTATCTTTCTAGTGACACTGCAGAGATGTGGAGGCAGTGATCTTGTTTGTGGATTTATAACAACAGCATGGCGTGCTGACAACCCTGATGAATTCCCCCAGCCCACCTGTGGGTTAGTGGGGAAGCCACAAATCTGAAGAGAGAGAATCCTAATATCATGTAACGTTCATTACATCTATTTTACAAAAAAAAAAAAAAAAAAAAGACTTCCCATCTGCCGAGGGGAAGAGTCTCAGCATTCGGGGTATAGGAAAAAGTAATTGAGCTTGGGGATACATTCAAAGGGAGAGGACAAAGGTCTGAGGCCAGCGGCAAGTGTGCTCGCTAATGAACCACCAGCATCAAGTTGCACAATGGCTGGGCTGGACAGGACAGCCTGGGAGCTTTGAGGGTTGCCACATGCTCCTTCTTCTGGAAAGAGTCACTGAGCCTGGGCCTGCAAGGGTACTCTGGAGCCTGGCACACACAGATCCCTGTGACACCAGCAAACTGGGGGCACTGAGTCCTCCTGTTGGCGACCTATAAGCATAGACAGACTCCATGCTTAGGGCTGGGACAGGCAGATGGCCTAAATGATGCAGGTGCCCTGGATGGAGTTCACAGGAATCAAAGGGCTGAAGCAACCCAAGACTAACAGGGACTTGAGAAGAGTCTTAGCAAAGAACACAGTGCTGGGTCCTGTGCCCTGGAGGACCCATCTTCACAAGGCTAGGAGAATACCTTCTGGTTGTAGATCAGCGGGTACACTGTAGGCCTTAATTGAGGGCAGAGGGGAGCTAAGGAAGGGTTGTGAGCAGGAGAGTGGCGCTTTGGAGCAGAGTTTCATATTCATCTTCAGGCTATATTTAATTGATGACTCAGGGGCCAGAGACTGGAGTTGGGGTAAGACTTGCCGACTACCACAGGGTCAAGGGGAGCGTATGAAAGTCGTAGCTAAGAGATGAGAGTTGGAAGACAGAGAAGATGATCTTTGCTCCGTCAGGCCAACATGCTGGTGATAGGGAGCAAACCTGAAGTGGCAAGGGTGGGTCCCTCTTGTCATTCTCAGACCAACCCCCCGTGCCACTGCACAAACCTCCTGCTTTAAGTCCCAACTCCAGTTTTGGGAAGGGACCTTGGGGAGGCTCCTCAGGCCTTTCTGACACCCACTGGGGAGATCCTGGGCATCCTCACCCTTTCCCCTACCTTTCCTATTGCTTCTGCTGTCTCTCCTGCTATGCCAGGTTCGGCTGCGGAGCCCCCACATTGGCCAAGGTTGTCTCTCATAGGGATGGAAGGATCTTAGCTCTACAAATATGAAAGCTAATCTTTTTGTTGGGCTGGAAAGATGGCTCAGTGGTTAAGAGTGCTGAGTGCTCTTCCAGAGGTCCTGAGTTCAATGCCCAGCAACCACATGGTGGCTGACAACCATCTGTAATGGGAATTGGAGGTCCTCTTCTGAAGACAGCAACAGTGTACTCCCACACATTCATTCATCAAATAAATAAATAAGTAAATAAATAATAAAACCTTCACTGTCAACTTGACTAGATCGGAAAGACACAGAAGCACAACCCTGGGTGTGTCCGCGAGGGTTTTCCAAGGGTTTCACTGAGAAAGCTCACCCTGGATGTGGGAGGCACCATCTCATGGTCTTGAGTCCCTGAATGAATGAATGAATGAATGAATGAATGAATAGGAGATGTGAGCTGAGCACCAGCATTTCCTCCCGCCAATCCACTTCCGGACTGCAGATGCCATGTGACCCGCTGACCCACACTCCTGCTGCCTTCCCCACTATCACAGAATCTGTCCTTTCTTAATCCATGAGTCTCCCTCCCACTCTCTTTCCCTCCGTCCCTTCTTTACCTGATTCCTTTCGAGTATTTGGTCAGAGCCACAAAAAAAAAGT
The DNA here is from genome assembly GCF_000001635.26 of Mus musculus. NCBI lineage: Eukaryota > Metazoa > Chordata > Mammalia > Rodentia > Muridae > Mus > Mus musculus. Next base: position 84,457,652 of record NC_000081.6, on the reverse strand, counting down.
GCCAAAAATAGAAAATTGTTGCTAAGAAGTAGGGCTTTGATAAACCTGAGCGTGAGGTTTTCAGGGTTTGGGGATGGTTTGTGGGAGGCGTGTGGAGCAGTCTGGAGCTATAGGCTGAGGAGCCCTAGAGAGAGCTGTAAGCTGAGCCTGGTGGGATCAGGCAGTTTTGGAGGGCCAGCGGGACTCTATCAGGAACTGCGCTAGAGCCCACATATTAGGCAAAGAATCCAGCTTCATTCTGCCTGAGTCCTGAGAACTTGGATGAGACTGGACTCAAAAATAAAGGGTGGATTTGTTAGGTGGCGGAATTTTGAGACAGCAAAGTGCCAGGGCTTGACGTGGTAACTGCTCAATGCTTCTATCCAGGTCTACAGTAACAGAAAGTAACCTGGGCATGAGAAAGAATGGGGACACCTGCAATTTGTCAAAGAGGAGAAAAAGAGAGAGCTGACAGTGCAGACAAGAAGGCTCAGAGGAAGCAGCTCCCATCTCCACTGGGACTCCTGGGAAAGAGGCCCCTGAGGTCAAGGCTCCACCCATTAAAGGGTCCAGTAGAAATGCAAATTAATTTGAAAGGAGAGTGACTGAGCTGAGGTGGCCCCCACAGGGATCCCCACTCCAGAGTCAGCCTTGAAGATGTGTGTAGATTATCTGTGGTCTAAAAGGGCTGGACTATGTCTCGAGCTGGCAGCATGGCCCAGATGTTTTTACAGGCATAAACAATACAAAAGTAAAGGTCTTACAATGACTTCCATGGAGATTGCAGAAGGCCACTTAGATTAGGGTCAGGGTCCTTGCAAGAAGGGCCTGAGAGGCCATTGCATGAAACTGTGAAGATGAAGTCTAAATTGCCATGAAGATTCATGGAGAGTGGAGATGCTAAGATCATGGGCTATCCACTGAGAAAAGCTACAGGCACAGAGTGAAGCTGGCCCAGCAGAGGGGTCAGATGTGCTAGGCAGCAGAACTAGAGGGGCAGAGGTGGCCCAAGGGTGTTGGTATGCAGAGAATTCCATCCTGAGTCCCAGATGCCAGATATGGATCTGCAGAGCGTGGCTCAGTGGATCCGAGTCTTGCTTGCGTCTGGCCTTCCTTGCTGGGTTCCCCTTCCGCCCCTTTGGAATGAGAACATTCGTTCTATAACACTATTAGAGATATGTGACTATTTTTTGTTTTTTGTAGGGGTTCACGGGTAGGAGATTGCCTGGGTCTCAGAAGTACTTTGTGCTTTCAAGCAGTGTTTTAAACTTGTAAAGCTTATGGGGACTCTCAGAGATGGACAAAATGCATCTTCCATTTTGTGGTGGAAGGGAGGCCTTATGGGCCAGGGAGGGATGCTGTGGTTTACAGTGATGTGTTTGTGTCAAGTATGTGAGGGGTGAGGTGCAACGACTCATCTCTCCACCGTCAACTTGACTGGATTTAGAATCACCATGGAGATGCACCCCTGAGTTTGTCTCTTGGAGTGTTTCCAGAGAGGTTTCACTGAGGAGGGAAGGCTCATCCTGAGTGTGAGCAATACCATTCCCTGGGCTGGGGTTCTGGGCTGAATGAAAAGGGCAGGCTGAAGACCAGCATGTTATCACTCTCAACTTCCCATGGGAACAGAATGAGCATCTGTCTCACATTCCTGATCTCCATGCCTTTGTGACCTTGATGGACTGGACCCTAAACTGTGAGCCAAGTCAAACCCTTCCGTAAGTTGCTTTCATTGGGCCCTGGTCATAGAACAAGAAAGGGTGCCGGGTCATAGCCCAAAACACACTGTGTCTCAGCCTTGGCTCGCTTGTGAGGAGGAAGTGGCAATGAAGGAGGCCACCTCACGGTTGTGCTGGTGACATCTGGCTTCTGCTTGAGTGGTACCCAATACATGGCCCAAACAGCAGCTTTGGCTACGGTCACAAATAAAGTGAAGACATCTTGTTCGGATGTCTGCCGCATAGGATTAAGACAGTGAAAAGCTCTTATCACCTAGTGACACAGCAGGCAGTAAGGTTCCCATGAATCTGTAGTGCTGGGAGTAGTGAGCATGTGGCCAGTGCATCGATGGGCTCCAGGCCCTGGGTGGTGGCTTTGAGTGCCTGTGTAACTAGTGCTGCCTGACTTGACACTATTCTTGTGGATCGTGCACTCTCTGCTCAAGAAGGGGAAGTTGATAGGGGCCAGCGACAGCCTTGCCATCTCTTGATGCCATCGCTTGTCCTGTGACATGCCCCCTAGTGCCCTTATTCTTAGCAGCATCCCTGTCATCAAGTGACCATATTGTCATCGATGGTAATGTTGTCGCATAACTGGTAGCCCTCCAAACAGGGAAGCTGAAGCAAGTGAAGAGACAAGCTCTGGGCATGAGCCTCTACATAGCTGGAGATGGTGATGGGCAGCAGCATCCCTGCATCTTGCCAAGGCCCTGGTAGATACAGCCACATCTCAGGGTCTCTGGGAAGAAGAAACGATGATGAGTCTGCTTCCAAGATGAGCTTACTGAGGAAAGCGACTTGTCCCGAGTGACATGTTCCTGGGAAGTGGCAGACCCAGAGGCCTGGACTTACTTAGTAGCTGTTACATCTGGAAAGGACATGAAGGATGCATGACACCTCAAAGAAGGGCAAACCCCTAAGTACTCTTTCTCAACTTCCTCATCTGTAGTTAGAGTCTCAGCCTCGCTGGTGGGCTCTGACTCTTGGTTCCATCTTGGCAGGTGGTTCCAGGATGCTCCCATAGTGCTTTGGGGCAGGAATCAGTCTGTCTTCTTTAGCCTGGAATTCAGAAGTCAACGGAGACTGGGCGCCAACCGTGAATGAGTCTGTCCACATAGCTCTGGCCCCAAGGTGCAAAGGTTAGGTGGGGAGGGCTAGGTCAGGGCATCCCTAGGTCTCCAGGGTAGGGCTCCACTTTTCTCTACACAAAGGATGCTGCTGTGATTTAATACAGCGCAGGTTGCCATCTTCTGATCACCAGCTATGAGACCTTCAGAGATACTTAACCTTCCTAGTCCTCCCTATTCTTTGTATGCATAGATAATATATTGTTTTGGTGAGCCAGTGGGATTCATGAGGAAACCTGTGCAGAGGCAAGGCCTGGGTGAGGTGCACGGACCCAGGCTCTGAACGGCTACATTTCCTTTCATTCTCCTGTTCCGAAGGTTGAGCTGGTGGGTCAGCTAGGAAAACCCTCTGATGTGACCTGTAGGCGTCCCTAAACCCTTGCCCATGACACACCCTCCCTCAGCCTCCTACTTCACACCCTATCAGATCTTTTGTAAGTTGAGAATCTTCACGTATGTAAGCTACTATGGCTGGCCAGTGGTCAGTTGGCCTGGACCGTGACTCTGCCCTGCTGCCCGGCTCATGGCTGGCTCTCTACCAGGAGCCTCCCCAGAATAGAACCCAAGCCCTTGGCTCCCTGGGCCATTCACTCCCTAGGCTGTGTGTTAACACAATTTTTCAGTGATGAAGGTGTCTGAGGAGGCCCAGCCAACAGTTTAGCACGTTAAAGGGACTTGGAACCCTGTAGGACCCCAGGACTTGTGCCACTGAACCCTGGATGGCCTGTATCCTGCATCCCCGTGCCTGGGCAGAGCTGTCCAGAAGCCATCAAAAGTGAGCCTGCCAGAACCTTGCACTGTTGGTTGGCAAGTAAGCATGGAACAATCTGGGAAACTGAGGTTTGGAAGGCAGAGGCAGACATGGCCCCATTCAAGGGCCTTCTGCTCTGTCAAGGGTAACAGCCTGGAGTGGGAATTGTGGTCCCAACTCTGTGGCTCTATGCAATTAGCCTCTCTGAGCTTGCTCTGTTCTCTTACAGAAACTCAGAAGTGGCTTCCATGACAGATTTGTGGGGAGCATCTGAGTGTGGTGTTGCAGGGGGCGGGGAACCATATCGCCCTACCTGGCTTCAGTTAAATGGATGTGGTCTTGAGCCCACCCTCTCACCTAACCCTAGAGGACAATTTCCTGCCCCAACAAACAGGTCAGAGAGGGAGGCAGAGCATCATCTTGTGATATGAGGTCACACAGTCAAGCCCAGACCCCTGTTCTGGTCAGTAACGCCTTACTCAGCCCATACAGAATGGACAACTGGCTTGGAGAGCAAGGACCCTTGCTAATCTTCTAAGACAGAACCCCCAATGCCTAGAAGTGATATCCCAGGCCATTGGGAATCCTCAGAATGCCCCTCTTGCCCAGCATCTGAGCTGTGTGGCCTGGGGCCTATTATACCATTTCTCTGAGCCCCCTTCCTACAGTCTAAGAACCAGGTTGTCCCTGGCCCTGGTCCCTGTACTTCTCAAGGACACTTGGTGAGCTGGGAAGGTTTCTGCTTGTGCCAGGGCTGTGATTAGCCTTATGCTGGCACAGGAATTCTGGGTCTGCCGAGGAGAGTCATGGCTGCGGGAAGGTCAGGTTCTGTCAAGCCAGCTGATGAATACCCTATTCACTTGTATGGTCTCTGCTTTGGATCTGTGCTGGTTCTCTGGGAAGATGAGCTGTGAGAGCCACCAGCTGTGGAGAATCCAAACCCATGTGGACCAAATGAAGGAGGTTACCATTGCTGATACAAACTGACATCCCCAAGGCCTGGGCTGGCCTCCCCTCTGTCAGCACAGGTCCCTGTCGGGAATAAGTACAGAGAAGCGGGGCTTTAGGAGACCCTAGCATGCACAAGTTGAGCTATGGCTCAGGCCCAGAGTTCAGAGTGTCACCAAAGCCTTCATGGAACCAACCCCACACCTTGGCTTGTCCCTATTGTCAACTTGTCACCTGGGAAGTTATTTGTGAAGACAGGCTGTAACAACACCTTCCCTGGGCTTGTCGCAAATTGATGTGCTTTCTATCCTGAGAATGGAACCTGGCACTTCCTGGGTATATGTTGGGGTGGGGGAGGACAGAGAACTATCAGTGATGGCACAGATAGGGAAACTGAGGCATGACACTAACCCCTAGGGGCTCTTGCTTTTCAGTTTGGGGTAATGAAGAGGGTGGCCTGTCCCTTGGCTCCCCACTGACCCTAGAGGAAGATATACCTTGGTAGCTTTATGTCCCACATAGCAGGGCCTGACTTAGTCACCACAGTAAACTGGGAGCTTGGGGACCCTTGCATCTGAACTGGCAGGGCCAGGGCCTTTGTTTCCCAGAGCAGGGCCCACTCCATTCAGCAGGCTAGACCACAGGTCTGTATAGCAAGGGGAGATAGATAAGTCAGATCTGTGCTGCTACTATCCTGTTGTAGCAGGAAAGATGAACTACCAGGCAGGATCTCTGTAGAAGCCACAGGCATGAGTATGCTGGTTAGAAAGTTACACTGAGCATACCATCAGCATTCCTTTGTGGCCTTATGGTCAGCAGGTAGATATCCAACTGGCTTCTGGGGTCCCCTTTCTGGCTACACAGGCTGTCAGAGAAAGTGGTATCCTCAGATGGAATCAGGGACCTGCCTCCCTGCTGGGACCAGAGTATCCACAGCCCCTCCCCTTCTTGCCTGGAGAACCTCAACAGCACCTGTCTATCTCATACCCAGCCCCTCCCACACTGGGATATTGGGGATAGCCTCCGCTTCTAAGGGCTCATAGGGCACAATCTTCAAACCCCATAGCCTCCTCATCTTGCATGCAACAGATCAATATCCTTAGTAATGTCTGCACCCTCCCTCCTCCTTCTTCCTTGGCACATAGCCCCAGGTCTGTGGAGAGAGGAAGATCCTAGATCCATCTTGGACCTGGGTGGGCCTTAGCTGTGAGGACTGGGAGCTGTCCTGCCTCACCTCCTTCAGGGCTAGCATGGTTGTCACAGCTGCAGTCAGAAGGGAGCAGGAGAGGAGAGAACAGAGAACTGGGCATCTTCGTTTAGTCCTGGTATAGGCAGCCAGGTCTTTGACCATTCTTTAGGGCCTGTGGATTGGGAAGCTTTCTGGATCCCCAGGTCAGTTCTCTAAGTCTGAGCTCCCAAGTCCCCAAGATGGCTGTGGCATCTGTAGCTTGCTCATTTCTGTGTACCTGACCCGGTCAGCCAGTTGCGTGTTCCCCCCACCCCCGGATAAGCGAAGTGAGGGAATGTGTGCCTCCTCCCACCCCCGACGACCCCAACCCCGACCACCCCCCCCCCCGAAGCATCAGTGGAGAGCTGATGCTCTACGTGGCTTCCCAAGTCTCTGGGCAGCCTGACTTTGGCAGCTCTGTTCCTACAGCACAGAGAAGCCAGGGCTGTGCTGTGATCTGCGTGGCTCCAGAAGAGACTGGGAAACAAACATGCAGTTAGCTGTCCAAAGTGGAAGGTCAATAGGCTTTATCTGGGTAGCTTTCACCTCAGAGTCTCTACCTTCCACCAGGAAGCCTTCCAGGGCTCCTCCAAGTACTTGTTCCAGCAAAGATCTCTCACTCTCTGTGGATAAACAAGGCAACAGGTGCCCCTACCCCCTCCATGAAAAGATCAGAAAGTCCCATGGAAAGTCCCCTGGTCCAGCATTTGTCTGAGGACAGAGCTGAGGCCTGATACAGCCTTATCCTTTCTTGGGGGAACAGGGACCTCTAGACCTCTTGAGCCCTGTTCTACATGCCCAGGGTTAGAACCCTTGAAGAGGAGGAAGGAAGAGACTGATGGTCCCTGGAAGGTGGGGACCACTCCCTGAAGGAAGTCTGGGGGAAGGAACAAAGGGACGTGTCACAGCTGGGGAGCCAGCTGGCTCTTGCCCCCTGGGGCTTTGCCTCCCCCTCAGCCTTCCCCAGGAGGATTCCAGAGAGAGCAGGGTGGAAGCCTTATGCCCCCAACTTCTAATTAAATGGCAGCGATTTTGACGTGGCAGGTGATCTTCTCGGGAAGCCTGGCTTTAAATTTAGCTTCCTCCCCAGCCAGCCCTTTGAAAAGGCTGCACTCCGCGGAGAGAGCATGAGTCATCGCCAGGCCGGCCCGCCTGCCGCTCGCTCGCCTGCCCGGTGAGCAGTTGCTTTTGCGGGGGAGCAGGCCTCCCGAAGGCAGAGATGTAGTAAATAAGGCCGGAGGATGAGGGTGGTGCTGGGGTGCAGAGCAGGGCTCCCCACTGCAGGTGCTGCCGTGATGGGGTGAGAGCAGCTGCTTGGTCAGCTGTGAAGGAACCCAGCCCACCTCCCAGCTCGACTCTGGGTGGGGGAGGGGCTCTACGCGTGACCCCGAGCTGCCTGCTTCACTTGGTCCTCCCTGCTCTGGCAGCCTGTCTCTCTCTCTGCATATGCAAGGGAGAAGGAAGCTGAGAAACACTCTCCTTCCCCCCTTGGCATTTCAGCCCCATTCCTGAGCTTGGGGTGGGTCCCTCGAGGGCTGGCAAGATTGCTCAGTGGGTAAAGGCCTTCCTGCCAAGCCAGACAGACCCGAGTTTATTCCCTGGGACCCATATAGTGAGTGGTAGGAGAGAACTGATTCCTGAAAGTTGTCTTCTGACCTCCACATGTCCACCATGGCATTCAGGTATGTGTGCACATAGACGTATGCACATACAAAATAAACAAGTAGAATGTCATTTAAAAGGGGGGAAAGGGAGGCTGGAGTGTGGCTCAATTAGAAGAGTGTGTGCCCAACATACATATTTAGATTCTGTCCCCACCAACACATAAACTGTGCATGGTGGTGCATGCCTATAATCCTAGCTCTTAGGGAATAGAGGCAGGAGGATCGGGAAAATTCAAGGTCATTTTCGGGAGTCTGAGCCAACCAGGGCTACTTAAGATCCTATCATAAGTAATAAGAAAGAAAGAAAGAAAGAAAGAAAGAAAGAAAGAAAGAAAGAAAGAAAGAAAGAAAGAAAGAGAGAGAAGGAGGGAGGGAGGGAGAGAGAGAGAGAGAGAGGGAGAGAGAGAGAGAGAGGAAATATCTTGGAGTGGCATTGAAGTTTAAGGTACTGAGATGGGAGTTAACAGGGATAGTTGGGGTGGCCCCTGGTACAGCAATACAGCTGCAGCAGTATAGCCACCACTGAAGGATACTGGGGTCAGCTGGACTGAAGCTGTAGCAAGGGCCGTCTCATTGAGCCCTCAGGGAAATATGGCCTCAGACACACCTTGATCCAGGGAAATATAACTTCAGAACTGTGGGGAGTGGAATAGGCTTCCTAGCGTGGTCATTGTTAAAACAACCACAGGGCACTGGGATGCAGTGGCAAGAAGAAGGGAAATGGAGTGGGGCTACACAAATGATAGGACCTCCTTCCCCCTAGAGGACAAGAAGGCATTGGCAGGACCAAGGACCCACTAAACCAGCACTTGCTTGTTGGCCTAATGATACGGTCTGCCATTGATCTTCTTGCTGGTCCTGGTGGTCATCCTACTTTACAAATGAGGAAACTGATGCTAAAGAATTTTGTACCTTAGAGGAGGGATACCTGGGCAATGGGATGCAAGCAGAATCGGGCCCTGTAATTGTGGAGAAAGTACATGTGTAGGGAGGTATGAGGGACCTTATGTGCCCATGCTGGCCTCAGTGTGGGTGGCACAGGCTGCCTGCAGAGGAAGTAGTCAAGGGAGGAGACAGGGGCTTGGGCTGTGTCCTGCGGAATTGGGCTGGCCAGAGGCAGGGCATCAGTGGTCACTAGCCACCATGTCCTCAGGTGCACACACTCATTACAACATGAGACTGCTTAGCATCAGTGTTGGAGGGATGGAGGGAACTCCTCCCAGAAGCCACCATACACAGATCCCTCTCGCCAAGACAGCCTTCCTCACGTGTGGGGATGCACACAGACACGCCATGCATGGAGGCCACGTGGGAATGCCAGGCAAAGTGAGACATCCATACATCCCATACACCCTTTGTGTCTGAATATCTGTTGATGCATCCCCCCAGATACCGTGATCTACACCATGACATTCATCCAATTCACACCACCCATGTACACACAGAAAACATGCTACCCACAGCCACAGCACACACACATACAAAGCAGGCTACATTCGGCTCCCTGCACACACCACACACACCATACACATGTCCCATGACACCTAACACATGCAAACACTCCAGACCATGCCATACAACACATATACAGATGAGACACACGCATAGCATATAACACAGACACAACACACACAACATCTACTGCACAATACCCATGCCTAACACACACGTATCAGATGTCACACAGGGTATCCCACACTACACCCCACTTCTCCCAGCCTGACCTGCTTCCTTGCTGTCCACACTAGAGTGTCTCTGGACTGGCCTTCACTGCAGAGATCTTGGGACCAGGGTCTCAATGGGAGCCAGAGAACCCAGCTCACCTAACCCTGCTCCTACCAAGACCTGAAGTTGCTTCGATTTGTGTGGTCCCCCACACTGACATGGCGTGAGACAGAGGACTCAGAGGAGCACCCTGTCTCTGTCTTTGACCTCAGCTGAAGTAGGGTCTTCCTCAACTTCCTCTTTGGAAGGTTTGCATCAGCAAGAAGGAACACAGAACTGCTTTGGTTTGTGTCCATGACCCTGAGTGCTGAGGAATCACACCACACACACACACACACACACACACACACACACACACACACACTTCTTGCCCTCCCCCAATTACCAAGCAGGCTCTGCCTACCCTCTGGCCCTCTCCAGAGCCTGGCCTTACCTATCTTGGCAGCTTTGGTGCCCTGGCCATTGGCTGAAGTAGTTCCCATGGGCATCCCCAGTCTCAGGTGGGCCCAGTAGGTTAGCCCAGGCTATGTCCATGAAGGGAACCAGAGCCTGGATGCTGTGATGTGGGAACCAGAACCCCTTACCTGCACAGGCTTGGGTGAGAGAAAACACTGGTTCTCCCCAGCTGGTGCCTCCCTGAGCCCCTTACCCTCGAAAGCAGCAAAGAGCCAGGCAGGTTCCAGCATCCCATGGGGTTCAAGAGCCTGCAGTGAAAGAGGAAGAAGTCTGTTCTGGCAGAATCCCTCCGTGTCAACGAGGCACCTGTGGAGGAGACAGAGATGCTTGGGCTTCAGTGTGAGCTTTGACTCTGCCTCTTGTCAGCTGTATGCCCCTGAGGTGCTTTCTCAACATCTCTGAGCCTGGTTGTCTGTCAGCAGAGTCCAAAGGAACCACTCAGTGCCATGGCAAGAAGTTAAGTTCAGAGTATCGAGTGCTCGGCTCCCTTTTCCTTGAGGTTCCATTGAGGTCTCAGAAGTCAAAGGTGACCCCAAAATGTGGGTGGCAGCAGTTGGGCCTGGAGGGGTGGCTCTTGGGGGAGGGGTCTGCTTTTCCGGATACTCAAGGGTATTCTCTATTCAGTGAAGAAGCTCCATCCTGACTGTCCCCTGGGAGGAATGCTGGGTTGCCACATGCTCCCACAGGACTTTCCGAGGTTGTCCAAGCAATGGGGAAATGTAGACCCACAAGTGTGAGGATGGAGTCAGGTACCCGCAGGTCAGCCATGAAATGGGGGTGAAGTCAGAACTAGGGGTGTGATGGGGAGAATGAGACATGGGGTGAAGGTTTAAACCCAGGTCTAGCAGGCTGGGAAAACGCAAACCAAGTCTGTCCCTGCCCTTGACTGCCTGCCTCAGGGGTGGCTAGCAGAATAGATCTCCCAGCCAGAGCTGGGGAGATGCACAGGGTGGGTGGGGCAGAGTGTCGCGGGCTGCACGGGGCAGGGATCTGTCCACCCGTAAGGAGAGGCTGCATCCCTGCAGGCAGTTGCTGGTGCCTGGCGTCCTTCGGAGCAGGTACCAAGCTGGGGAGCAGGTGGAAAGGAGATGGGGGAGATTGAGGAGAACCCTCTGGTGGAGGTTGGGAAGCGGGGGGGGGGGTGGGGGTGGGGGTGGGGGGGGCGCGAGGAGGGAAGGGAGAAGAAAAAAACTGGAAAAGGAGGTGGGGGAGACGGAGTGGGGAAGAGAAAAGTAAAAAGCCAAGAAGAAAGTGAAGGATGAGAGGAAAGAAAACGGAGGGTGAGGAGAAAGGCAGGAGAGAAAGAGATGGAGAAAAAACAAAGGCGGAGCAAAAGCAAGGTGGAGAAGAGAAGCGACTGGGACGCGCGGGGAGGGGGGAAGGGAGAGAGAGAGAGAGAGAGAGAGAGAGAGAGAGAGAGAGAGAGAGAGAGAAGAGAGAGAGAAGAGAGAGAGAGAAGCGCAGGCCGAACCGGCGCGGGGCAGCAGAGGGCGCGGCGGCCGAGCTGAACGCGGCGCGGGACGCGCGTGGGGCGCAGCGGGCGGAGCGCGGCCGGAGCCCCGGAGCCCCACGCGCCCGCAGCCTGGCGGACAACTGTTGCGGCGGCGCGCGTGGGCAGCCCCGCGCCCCTGCAGGCGGCTCCCGCGGGCGCCGGCTCCGGGCTACATAGCGAGGAGCGACCGGCGCGGGCACGAGGTGAGCGGGGCGCGGGGCTGCGGGGCTGCTGGGTCCACGCAGTGCTGAGGATCGCGGGCAGGACGGCGTCGGGGGAGCCGGAACGGGGCGAGGTGGTGGTCGCCAGGACCGGGCGACAGCGGGGGACAGCAGCGGGACCAGGCTGGGAGTCGCTGCGGAGCGCGGACGGCTGGGGAGCCAGTGCGCGTGGGGCAGGGCTCTGGAGCCGCGCTGGGAGACGCTTGGATGCCCTGGGTTCCTGTTCGGCGACATCGGGAACCCCGAGGCTCCGCTGCCGCCGCCTCCCAGGGCCCGATCCATAGTAATCCCGCGCCCGGGGCTGGGTGGCCCGGCAGCGGCCTCCGAAAAGCTCATTAGTGCCTACTGTTGTCATAGCAACGAGACCCCAGCGTCTTAGGGTTCTATTTATTCTAATTATTATTATCATTATTAGTATTAGTATTTCTTATCCAGCCAGAGGGGGAAAAGACGAAAGGGGGGCAGCGCATCCTGGCGCCTCCAACTGTTCTCCTTGGAAGGAGCAGCGCCGACTGCCTGATGGGCCAAGCAGAGTCTGATTCTTGACGGGGTCCCCCAGGCTAGGGTCCCCGGGTAGGTGCTGAAGTGGGTATTTACTGCCCCAGTTGTACCCCTGGGGCCATGGAGGGACCGGGAACCGGACTTACATAATTTGTCCCGAGAGTATTTACATTTAAGCATCCTTAACCCCCCCCCCCCCACACACACACACACGACTTTTCTGTTTTCTGGTGCCCTGGATTTAGTGGGTGCTCCTGCCAGGGAACCCCAGCCTGGCATAGGAAGAGAAAAGTGCTTTGCGTGGGAAACTAGAGGGACCTCTCTTGAGGCTGTGTGACCTTGAGCAGGGCTCTCAACTCCTCTGAACCGGTCTCCTCACCTCTAAGATAGAAGGGGGTTGGTTCCCATCAGCAGAGGCTGCTGTAACCCAGGGCGAAGCGAGAAGCCAAGCCCGATCAAGTTGCTATGGGCTGTGTGACCCCAGGCGGGCCTCTGGACCCGAGTCTCAGGATGCTTTCTAAGATGCCTTGGCCACTGACACTCTGAGACTGTGACTTCACGTTGGGCTCCTCCCAGAGCCAGCCAACCCAGAACTTCCCCCCACCCCCCTTTCCATCCCTTTGTTCTCTTGCTTGATCCCAACCGCCCAAAGGTGCCTGGGAACCTTTGAGATTGTCTACCCCTGACCGCTGAAGGGGCTAATTGGAAATGTCCTTTGGAACCAGACTCTGAAACCAGACTTTGGTCCCTGGTATCAACTCAGGCTGGTCAGGGCTGCCCAGAGCCTAGGTTTTCCCCTAATGCTAAGACCTCCCTAAAAAGATCTTTTCTTTCCTCCTGGGCCCATCCTGGTAGAGGTGGAATCTGGAACAGGGCTGGCTAGAAAGTTTTGTTACCCAGCAGCCCCGGAGCCTCTAGGCTCAAGCTAAGCCAAAAGCATCAGATCAGGATTTCCTTTTTAAAATTTGTTTTAGTTTAGTTTTTGTTTTGTTTTGTTTTATTGAAACAATGATTTCACATTGTAAGACAGGATGGCCTAGAACTCATGATGTAGCTCAGAAGAGCTTTAAATTCACTGTGATCCTCCTGCTTCAGCCTCAAAAGGGCTGGGATTACAGACAGGAGCCACCACTGCTGGCCAGCCAGGGTGGGTGGGGGTGGGGTGGGGGTGGGGGAATGATAGCGTTGACTTCACAGTCACTCTGGGTTCCTGTGCTGACTCAGGTTTCTGTCAAGGTGGACACAAAACTGGCAGACTAGGAGTGAGAGGGGGGAATGTTTCTGGGAGCAGCAACCCCGCTGTCCTGGGCCATCCAGCTTGGAGCTTGTTGGGACAACTGGGCAGGAAGGAGGGGCATGGTTGGGGTTGGGAGCATTTCTGCTTGCTCAGCCTTTTATGGAGGCGAGAGAGAAAAAGAAAGCGGCTGGGACCTGTCCAAAAGGAAAGCAGCTGAAGGCCACTCCCCCATCACCTGTCATCCATCTGTCCATCCACTGCTCTCGCCCTGCCCTTCTTTAGTGGCCCCGGGGGCAGTGCCTGGGCCTTGGTCGCTCTGGAGGAAGCAGCTGAGGAGAGGCCCTGCTGAGCCTGCTGGGGCACAAGAGGTGGGCACACTGTAGAGGGTAGGGTCGCAAGAGCTGTGGGTCAGTTTAAAGGGAGATAAACTAACTCTCCACAGCAAAGTTGCAGGCAGTGAGGAGGGGGCAGCCCCTCCTTGGCCAGGCAGGGCTGGGAGGCTACAGGACAGCATCAGGAGGTGACCCAGGAGGGCCCTAACAACCGACAACCACTGTATCTTAAGTCTAGGGATGGAGATGAAGATAGATGTAGGGGGTGGTCAGTGAGAAAAGAAAGCTTGCTAATGCTCAAAGCTCCCACAGTGGAGCACAGAGGAGAGGCGCCCGGAGGAAGGAATGTGCCCCTCTAGCACAAATGTAACCCTTGGCCAGCCCCACTCCTGCTGCCCGCTGCCTGGGGCCTGGCTTCTGGGGGAAGGCGGCAGGTGGACTCTAGGCCTGTCCGTGTCAGCTGCTGGTGCCTGCAGGAAGGGACTTCGCTGACACAGACTCTAGGCTGTGCCTGCAGCGATGGGATTCCGTGAGGCTGCACACAGGACCATTGTTCAGAGCAGAGCTCCCAGCCTTGTGCCTGGAGTCCTACCGACTCTCATACACACGAGCCCCCAAGGGTACATTTGCTGGTTCTTATGTACACATGGAGGGACCTGTTGTAGGAGAGGCAGCTAATGAAAGCTCAGTGTGACCCTGCTACTGAGGACCAGGCCACATTGTCCGGAACTCAGCCTTTGACCCTCTGGGAGAGAAAGGAGTTGGCTTTGCAGACCCTGTGTGACCACTGAGGCGTGGGGGCGTCGTTGTCATCTTCTTGCCGGTAATAATCTCTTGGCTTAACTCAGGATGGTCTCAGAATATGACTCTTCTTGTGCTGGAAGATATTATCTTCCTGTACTTGACCTCTGTTAACTCATCCTCCATTGCTATGGCAATCCCTAGGCATAGTGGAACCTTATTTCTCAGCCGCTGTCCTATACAGTGGGTTCTAGAAGCTCAGGGGCTGGGGTGAGTGAGGAGGTCGTCCTGCCTGTGCTGGGTCACACTTCCCTGGTGCGTTGTATGCTCCTTGCCCTGTAGGGGCTGCTCATAGGGCTGGTGGATGAGGTCCTGTCTCTTTCTCCTCCTTTTCTGCCCTTCTCTCCTTCTAGCAAGCTCATCACATCCCATTGCTGGGGCCGCTTTTAGACGAGACCCCCATGGGATAGTAGCAGGAACCTGCTCAGAGTTACCTCCTAGGAAGCTCCATCTAGAAACAGGGTCAGGTTCTCATTCAGCATTGGCTGTCTGAACAGACCATCTCTAACTGGGCCCTGGCTGTGCCAGCTGCCCCAGTCCTGCTGATGTTACCTCCATAGACACACTCATCAGCCCATTCCCTTCCTTTGAGGATATTCAGGGACCTTCTCTGGGTGGCTTGACTTAGCCTGTCCCAGGCAGGTTGGAGACACCTTGCCTTGGTAAGTGTTGGAGACACTGACAACTGAAGCTGGTGACCCCTGCCCTCCAGAGCCTATATTGGAGATAGGTAGATGTGGACACTGGAACTCTGAGCAGACAGGAAATGTCCCCTGGAGGTCCTTGAGGCCAAGGTTATCTAGCCGGAGATGGTGGGTACCACTCAGAGCCTGGAAGACAGGGTGCAGATGCTTCATAAAGTATGAACTTTCTCTGCGAGCCTCCCCCAGGCCAACTCCTGAGAGTCACCTCTGGGATCCCTTTTTTTGTCCACGGGAACACTCATCCATATATCTGTACTTTAAAGTAAGCCTAGTAAGCCTCAATGAATAGGGCACACAGGTCACCACGTGTGCAGCACCCTGTTTTCACCTTCGGGGAGGGGCGCTGAGCACCTCACAGCTCTCTGCACGGCAGACCTCAGCAGATATGGGCACACACACCTTGGAGAAGAGAGAAAGAGTCCTTACATGTTTCAAATGACACCTGTTTAACAGTGAATTAAGTTCTATGAGCCTGGGAGAGAAAAAAAAAATTATTTTTGTTGTTCACACTTCCATGGAAAACAAGACCAATCGTGGTCTCTTAAAAGCCAGCTCCCTAATCTGCTTATTCCTGCCTGGCAGCCTCTTAGGAACAGGGAGAGGGAAGGTTGGAGGAGGGACATAGCTGCCCTGGCTGAGAGCCCTGCTCTGAGCGTGGGCCTGGGAAAGTTCAACTCCTGTGCCAGGTTCCGAAGCTCCTGGATGAACGAGGGGCTCAGGATAAAATGTCATTTTCTTAGACATCAGCACAAATTAAAGGCAGATCCCTTCCAGCATCTCGTCCACGCTACCAGGCGTGCTTCAGCGGTGGATGGGGACTGCTTTACAGAGGCTTGTGGGAAACCTGCAGCTGGAACCCAGCTGAGAACACAAGCATAGTTAGCGTCCATTCACTCCCAGCTCCCAGAGCACCTTGCAAGCCGCTCGCTCAGAGCCAGGCTCAGAGCGGCAGAGAGAATTTGACCCACTTGCCTGGCTGTGTGCTGCGTAGACTGGAGGCAGGAGAACAGAGGTACCTGAGGGGGCCGGGAGGGCTGTTGGGAAAGGGAGCTTTAGCTGACTAGCTGGCATCTTGAAGGGTGTGCAGAAGGGATGCCCGGCAGAGGAGGCAAAGGACATTTCTGGAAGGAATGCTGTGTGTCCCACAGAGACCTGGCCCCAAAGTGACACCTTCAGGCTTGAATACATTCCTTTGTCACAATCTAGCCTGACACATGTCTGTTTCTTAGACCTCTGTGCCCATTGTCACCTGTCACCTTCAGACAGCCTGAAGCAGATCTCTGATTCTCTAAGGAAAGCTGAATTCAGAAAGCAAGAGGGAAGGTGGCTAGTTATAGTCAGATCTAGCATGACCCTGGACTGAGTGGCTCTGTAAGGGTTGGGGGCAGCATACAGGCTGTTGTTGAAACTCATTACTAAACTGAAAAGCTCCAGACACTGGCTCTGGGTCCCTCCTTCCTGGGCTGTGGCAGGGCCTGGGTCTTCAAGGATGTGGGGCCTGAGGCTGCCTGAGTCCTACTCTCTGCACACCTGGAAACAGGCTGATGGAGGCTTTGTGAATCCAGCAGGCAGGCTGGCATCCTCGATGGCCCCTGTCAGCACAGCAGGAAGCCCCCACAGCATCACCTTGTTTGTTCCACTGTGGTGTTTAGATGGTTCAGGCTTCTGGGAGCAGGTCCGGGATGTGACATTCCTGGGTGTAACTGCCTGGAATTGGAGCCCTTTTGGGACTGAGCCCAGCTGCTGTGCTGGGGCCTGTCACCAAGGCAACGAGCCCTGGGAGTCACAGAGGCTGTACTGGGCTCCATTCTGGACAAGTGTCTCTTCTGCATGCTTGCTCATTGGGGGACCTTGGGTAAGTTATGTGGCCCTGCAGCCTCAGTTTCTTCTCCTGAAAAATGGGTGACTGTTTAGAATGCATTGGTTGTTGCCTTAAATGCCCAAGCCAGAGCTTTCAGAAGCCCTACTCTGTGATGTAAACTGGTTACTCTGTTGTCATGGCTGCCTGGACATTGAGGAGACCTGGAGAAACAGCATTGTGGACCCCTGCAGCAGGGGGTATTCACAATGGTAACTAGAATGTCTGCAGAAGGATATTGAAGCCCAGAGTCATTCCTGTCACAGCACAATGGCGACTGCCCAGCAGGGGGATGAAGAGGCAGTGAGGGACTGGGGCTCTGTTCCAACCCCACCCCTGCCAGCCAGCCAGGGACCTTGCGCTTTCTTCTGAGCTCCAGTGTCTTCAAATTCTGGTGGATCCGTATGAGCACAGTGACAACTGTCACATGCATGCAGAGAGGGTGGAGGCGGGGGCTGTAGCATTCTGAGTCCCCCACCAGTTCCTTCCATGGCTCCTCCATCCCACCCCACCTCTGACTGTCTCTGGCCTTCAATTTCCGGGGTTCTGGTGGGATTTAGGTGGCTCATTACACACTGTCATAGGATGACATAAATACCACAGAAGCCAGGACAGGGCTAGCCTTCTCTATTCTAGATGGAGAAGCCTTCTGCTTCTGCTTAGACACAGCAGGTTGGACAAGTTTGCTCTGACTGAAGGGAGATAGAAATGGCAAAGTGAATGAATGGTGGATGAATGAATGAATGGATCCTGGCAGGAGAAGCACTACAGCTTCATGTCAGGGCATCCCAGGGAAACTTCAAACAGCTAGTGCAGAGAAGCAATACCCACTGTGTTTCTCCCTGTCATGATTTGTTCACTGGGTTGGTGGTCCAGCTTGGGGCCAGGTCCCTTGGCATTCCAGAGTTTAGTCCTGCAGCTGGGCAGCGCCACACTCAACTTGAACTTCCTGCCTCCCCGTTGCCTTGGAGTGGCTCTGACTCTCTTCTCCCCATCACGCAAGAGGCCGCCTCGTGCTGTCTGCTCAGAGCCCTGGGAGCAGAAACAGTGTGTTCGAAGGGCAGGTGCCGCCTGCAAGGGAACAAAATCAGAGGAGGAGCCTGGGCTCAGAGCTGCAGTGATGGGGGCAGGGGAGGCTCAGGAGCATCAACGCATAACACAGCTATGAAGGCCACACAGCCCTTAATGCTGGTTCTGTCTCAAGAGCCCAGGGGGCAGAATAAAGACAGGATGGCTGAAATCAGGGATGCTGAAAGGCATCCACAGGGCTGGACAGCCTAGCCAGCTGCCCTGGGCCCCAGTGGTTGGGAGAACTTCTTCCTAACCACAGCCCTATTCTGCCATTCTGAAAACAGTAGGTCCCAGCAAAGAGGCTTTCTAAAGCAGGACTCACTGAGCCCAGCCAGTTTCCCTCTCCCACCTGCAGGAGGATGCCTTGGTCAGCTAGTGAAGAAGGAGAATGGTCTCTGCCCTGGGCCCAGCCCTCAGCATGCTGGCCTCACTCAGTGTTCTTTCACCTCTCTACCTCAGTTCCCTTCTCTGTAAAATGGGTCCACATTAGATTGCTGAAGGCACAGGTCCATTCATTACCTCCTGTTATCTAAATGCCTGGGACAGCAAGAGAAGGTAACCAGCCCAGAGGAAGGACGGGTCTGTATGAGAGGTATGGAACCCTGCTCTGGAGGGGAGGGGAGTCTGACTTTTCTGGAGTGTATGACAACTGAGGAACGGCTGTAACACTGAAGCCTGGTTTCAATGGCTAGAGGCAAGACAGGGAAGTAGGACTGGGAGGGCCAGTTGTCCCACGTGTCATGAGTTCTTCTGATCTGACTGATCTCTTGGGCTTGCCCCATGGAGTCAGAGCCTCTGGTGCAGATGGGACAGTCACCTTCTCTGTCCTGGGATGTGACTGCTTTGTGAGGAAACTCTCAAATGCTGGGCATGACAGACACGGAGCAACTCTGTCTAGCAGTGGTGGGGGCATCAAGGAGGCCTGCCTGGAAGAGGTTGCAACCCAGGTTGCTGGTGAGACTAGAGAGGCAAATGGAACAACAGTAAAGCATTGAGGAATGAGTAGGAGACTCTCTCTACATTGTGACCTGGCTATCCCTGAGCATCCATGGAAAGGTGAATGGAGGTGGGGGGGGCGGGCATAAAACTCCTACCCCAGCTTTGCATCACAGAGCTCTAGTTTCACCCTGGAGACTTAGAATGACTCAAACACCCCCAGCACCCGCTGCTGTGCCCAGAGCAGACATTACTAATCAATCCAAACTGGCAGGACAGGTAACCCAGGCTTCTGTGCAATATGGTCTTGTTAATCCCTAAGAGGGCACATAGCTACCCTGCCTGCTGTGGGCACTGGGACCACAGCGCTGCCATGGTCCTTCGTGTCTGTAGCTCAGCCCCACACTTACAGTGCTCTCCTGGACAAGGGAGTTGGAGGGTGTGGCTCCACGGCCCGAGGCCTAGAGCGTCCTGTCCTTCCTTGGGCAACAGAAATAGTCAGTCAGGGACATCATGTTGTTATGGGTCCCTAGGCAAGGGTGCCCCTGTGGAATGTAGAACCTTCCCTTCTGGAGCTGGTCCCTCACCTGTCACCTACAGGTCCCAGGTCCCAGGATGATCCCAGACAGCCTTGGGTGTTGGTCTAAACCCTGGCTAAAAGCGGAGGGGAGAGAATGTCACCAGGAGAGAGACCAGCCAAAGGCGTGCGACTTCTCTCCTGAAATCCAAACAATCGGACAATCTGTTCGGGATCGATTTAGAAGCAGCAGAGTGAAAAAAAAAATCAGCAAATACAGTGTGAAAGCTATTTTCTCTCCCTCCGGCACGGCTGGGAAGCGGCTGGGCTGGAGTTTATTTGTAACCTGGCCAAGGCTAGCCAGGCCTCTCCCCTCCCTGTAGCTCACTCATGCCCTCCCTGCCCACAGCTGCCTCCTCTACACCCAATTCCAGCTGGACACCTGGGGGGCTCTCTGAGTGACATCAGCCTGCTTCAGCCTCGGGAAGTCATAGCCGTAGAGACAGCCATAGGCTTTGTGTTCCTCAGTCACCTGGTGGGGGTAGCTAACAAAAAAAGCATGTACATCCCCTGGCCCTCCATTGACCCAAGGCCCTGTACACCAGGGCCTCAGGATGGCACGCGATCTCCAAGACTAGTCTGGCATGCTTCCCCAGGCCCTGTGCTGGGGTCATATGTAGTAGCTGTTCAGTAAATGGTTCTAAGCTGAATGGTGAATGGAAGGACAAGGGGAGGGAAGGAAAGACAAAAAAGGAAGCTTTGATTCAAGGGTCTGCTTCTGGTCACACTGTTCCTGGCACGGGGTGGCACTGAAGCCAGGTGAGCCTCCAGTGCCTCATCTCTGGGGCCAGGAGGCAGGCCTTGAGGGTTTAGAGCCTCTGTGTCTATGACTACTTTTTCTGGGGCACATGGGGCATCCCATTCTCAATTACCCCATAGTTGGCATCTGATCTGAGCCACAAGCTAATTAAAGTGACCAAATAAAGAGCCAGAAAGTTGACACTTCCTTGGTGGCCTGAGTGGTCCCCCACACCCCCCAAGAGGTCTCAAGGGCTATAGAGAGCCGGTGTCTGCAGGTGTCTATAGGCACCTCTGGGCATTGGGAACACTAGTTCAAATGTTTCCGCTCTTTCTTTGGTCGTAGGGATGGGAGGGGATTCCTGGTGACCAAAGCTGGTTGGTTTTGGGACACAGGGGTTAAGTTAATCTCCCCTAGACCCCATTTTCCCTCTAAAGCCCCAAGCCAAGAGCCAAAGCTCAGAAATATTCTGAACTGTGGAGATCAGACAAGCTTAGGTGTAAGTCCCAGGAGCTTGACTGCTGTGTGATCTTAGGCAAGCAGGGCTGTCTCTCTGGGCTTAGTTTTCTCTTCTGAAAACTGAGAATATTTAATGGGCCAAGGCTTTTGGAGCTGGGTACACAGTAGGTGCTCAGGGCAGTCTTTCCCTCTTGGTTCCACTGTTAACTGGTCCCACTGGAAGTCGTTAAACCTCTGCCTGATTCTAAGGATTCTAGTCTCTGAGACAAGGAGATAAACGTTTCCCCAGAAGGCCATAAGATCAATGTCCGAGCACAGGAAGCCTTTGGGCCTCCAGTATCTGAGTTCCCACCCTGAGCCACTCAGGTGTCGCTTGGATTTGCTGGACTTGCTGGGGTCAGTATAGAGACACCCTGTGCCCAGAGTCTGAGATGTGGCTCCAGTTCCTGTCTGCCACAGGGGATCTGCCACAGAGTCCTGAAAGTGTCACTGTCTCAGATCAGGCCTGTGGCCTCCTCTGAGGCTCACGAGTGGCCCTGGCCACTCCTCGCTTTCCTTGAGCACACACAGAGGCCGGCAGGGAGAGGGACAACTCCGAGGTCAAAACACACCCTCAAGCCTCCCCCATCAGGCCATCAAGCCTCCCCCATCAGGCCAGAATTGGCACCCTATGTAAAGACAAAGTCATGTGTGTAGGGTCCTTCCTCCCAGATGGATTTGGCTTTGTCCTCAGTGACTGTAGCTGTCTGTGGCCACCCTCTGCAGGCATGCCCCCATCCCACCCCAAATCCCCTCCCGTTGCTGATTCTCCTTGGGTTTTTTTTTTTTTTCAGACTAAGCTCTTTCACAAAAGCCTCTGATCTTACCTCCCCAGTGGAGGAAGCTCTGAGCCCAGAGTCCTCCCGAAAGCAGTGCTAATTAGACCCCCAAAACGCTTGTGTTTACACAAACATCAACTGAGACCACAAGACATGGCAATTTCCTCTCCATAACCAGACATTTTCCAGCTGGGAAAGGGCAGACTTCCTAGGGTGGGCCAGGGAGAGACATTTCCCTCTGAGTGTGCATGACGGGGGCTCTGTCCCCCAGGTCCCCGCCCAGGATAAGCCTCCAAGGTGAGCTTCTATCTTAGTTTGCTTTCTATTGCTGTGATAAAACATAAAGCTGAAGCCAGGCGTGGTGGCGCACGCCTTTAATCCCAGCACTCGGGAAGCAGAGGCAGGCAGATTTCTGAGTTCGAGGCCAGCTTTGTCTACAAAGTTAGTTCCCGGACAGCCAGGGCTACACAGAGAAACTCTGTCTTAAAAAAACCAAAAACCCAAAAAATCAAAAAAACCAAAAACCCAAAAAATCAAAAAAACCAAACCAAAACAAAAAAAATCCATGAAGCTGAACCAACATGATGAAGAAACGCTTTTTTTTTTTTTTTCTGGGGTGTGTGTGTGTGTCTGTGTGTGTCTGTGTGTGTGTGTGTGTGTGTGTGTGTGTGTGTGTGTGTGTGTGTGTGTGACACACCCCAAGTCACACTCCTGAAGGAGGTCAGGGCAGGGCTCAAGGCAGGAACCTGGAAACAGGAACAGAAGCAGAGGCCATGTAGGAACTCTGCTTATTGGGTTATTCCTCACGACTTGCTCATCCTGCTTTCTTTCTTTTTTAAAACATGTATTTATTCATTTAATGTATATGAATACACTGTTGCTGTCTTCAGACACACCACAAGAGGGCATCAGATCCCATTATAGGTGGTTGTGAGCCACCATGTGGTTGCTGGGAATTGAACTCAGGACCTTTGGAAGAGCAGTCAGTGCTCTTAACTGCTAAGCCTTCATCCTGCTTTCTTATACAGCCTAAGACCACCTGCCCAGGAGAGGTATTGCACACTGTGAGCTGGGCCCTCCCACATCAATCACCATTCCAGAAAATTTACCACAGACATGCCCACAGGCCACTCTGATGGAAGCCTTCTCTCAGCTGATATTCCCAGGTAACTCTGGCTTGTGTGGAGTTGATGAAAATCTAACAGGCGTGGCCTCTAAGATGTTTCCCTAAGGTGAGTCCCCTCTCCAAATAAACTCACCAGCTATTCCCCCAAGGTGAGCTCTTCTCAAGGTGCGTGCCCTAAGGATGTGTGGGTTGCTGAATGTCCCATCATCCCCTCCTGGCATCTTGGGCAGTGGTGGGAGGGGCAGGCCCAGTGCCCTCAGGGGGATGCTGTATTGACGTTCTTGTGCCAGTGCGATTAGATCTCTCCTCTCCATTGGTGGTGCAGGGTTGGGGCTGAGAAGACAGTGAAGGAGGAGTTCATAGCTGGTGTGAGGGCGCAGGAGAGGGAACTCACGGGGCAGGGGTGCTAGGATCTGACCTAGGAGGAGGCACAGGTAGAAGATAGCTCTTGGGAGCCACGGATCTTCCACTTCTAGGCAAGACAATCAGAGGTTTGGTCTGATCCGGAGGGAGGCTCTCAACTAGAACCAGTGACTCCAGCCATGCCTGGGTAAGGAGACATGAGGGCCCTATGTGGTAGGGTCAGACAGGACACTTGGGTCTTAGCTGGTGTTTCTTTGGGGGGCCATAACTGGAAGAGTCCTTTACCTACTTTACAGCCCCCACTCCCCTCAGCCCAGTGACTCATCTTGGGGTGACAGGCAGATCAGGGAGGTAGCAGTCCAAGATAGAGGAGTTTGGGGGGTTGGACTGGTGAGGAATAATTTTGGGGTCTTTGACTCATTTGGGGTTCCAGGGATTGCAAGGTTGCAAGCCAGCAGGGAGAGACTTTTGCCTGCTTAGATCTGGGCTGGTAAGAGCTTACACGTGCTCACCAAGGGGCTCAAGAGCCACTCTCTGCAGCCCTTGGGAGTGCCTGGTCCTCTCCGAGCTCAGCCATGCCTCTGAAAGCCATCCTGGATGATAGTTAATGAGGACAGGTAGGCCTGTCCCACTAAAGCCTGTGGCTATGTCATAGGTCAGGCCTGGAGCCACTGCCACCATTGAGAAGAGCATTCAAGCCTTGCCTGGCTCATGGTGGCTGTTTGGGTGCCAATTTTGGGGAGCGTGCGTGGGGTTCATTAATTCCAGTCACCGACCAGGTTGGGGGGGGGCAGAAGTGTGAGTGGCCACAGTCATCCAGGCCAGCTAAGAGACTGACTGTGACTGTTAGAGAGAGGGGCTCTGCCGTCTCTATGGCGGCGGTCCTATTTGCATAAATTTGAAGTTGATTGGCCTAGAGGCAACTTCACTTTATCATAGATGACAAGCTTCTGGTTGGAACAGCAGCCACTGTCAATTAGCTGCCTTGGTGACTTGGTTTGTTATGGTTGGCATTGTCGTTCCTTCCCACATCCCCTCCCGGTCTCTCTCTGGATTCAGTGTGGTCTCCCATGGGTACTCCAGCCTAGGACAGTTTAACCCTGCAGATACTGGGAACGGTTAGCAAGTAGCCAGGTAGGCAGAGTGGACCAATCCAGAGCCTGCACTTTAACCAGCTCCCAGGAGAGGAAGGCTTGCCGGGCCAGGGGTAGCCTGGGGACTTGCAAACTTGGGCTGATGGTTTGTGATAATAAAGCTACATTGAACACAGCATCTGCCTTTCCCTAGCTCTGTCTATGGCCACTTCTTGACTACAGCACTGACAGAGACCTAGGTGACCAACCCTCTACAGGAAGTCGCCCAGCCTCTGATTAGAACATTCCTGTTAGAGCTAGAGCAGGTCTAGGAACAGTGATATTGCCTTCCTGACCCATCCCTCATTATCTGCAACAGCCACACTGCTGTCTGGGGATCTGCTGTCCATACTGCAACAAAACACCTGAGACAATCAACTTAAAACAAGGAAAGGTTGTTTGGGCTTATCATTTTGGACCAGCAGCCCATGGTCAGTGACCTTTTTGCTTTGGGCCTCTAGTAAGGCAGAGCATCATGGTAGGAATGTATGGTAGGGGAACCTTCTGGCTGGAACAAAAGACAGTAAGAAGAAGGGCTGGAGTCTCAGCAGCCCTTTTACAAATGTCCTCACTAGGCCCTACCTCTTAACTAACTTCCACCTCCCAATAGTGCCAAGCAAGAGAAAAATCTTCAGTGCATGGATATTAAACTGTGGGACCTGAGTACCATCCCATTAGACAGATGGGAACACAGAGGCTCCTCATGTGCCCAAGGTCCCAAGCTGGTAAGCCATGCTCGTTAGCATCCACAGCACACTTCTCTTGCCCCAGAGCACCAGCCAGCCTGCTGGCCGGCCACTCCCATCTCTTGCCAGTCTGGATCCAACAAAGTCCTCTGCTAGGAATAGTGTCCCCTTCAGGCAGGTATTAGAATTACCTATATGGTCCTTCTAGGGATGTGGGCAAGGCATGTGATCCGGCACCAATAAGGGCTATTTTTTCCCCTCCTTCTAACAATCTGCAGAACTGGATTTCTGCTCCCAGCGTCTGTCCAGGTATCCACCCCCATGAGCTGTGAATTCTTGGAAGGCCAAGAAGAAGACTGGAACACAGGCTTCTCCCTTCCCCTGAGCTGAGAAGAACTATTTACAGAGGAAGGAGTGAGCTCCCAAGAGACCAAGTATTCCTTGGCCATTCGGTGGGGCTGCATAAGAGGTGACCTGGGCTCTGAGAGTGGAACCCCTCGTGTTAGACCAAAGCACTGAGATATGAAGTTACTGTTACATTTGTTACTGTTGGCCCTGGTTAATGGGTGAGGAAACCCAGACATGGGGTCTCTGACCAAAGAGTCTCCCAGAGGACAGGGTTCTGGGGCTCCCTTGAAGGAGGCTGAAAGTCACTAGGAAACAAGTCCTTCTTGGGGTAAGAACATCTGAGCCCGGCCCCCAGGAAGCATGACCTCAGTGAGAAGGATCCAGTGTCCCATGTGCCTGCCTGAGGAGGCATGGTCATTTATATTTTATTTTTAAGCTTGAGTGTACAACATGTGTGTGCGTGTGCGTGTGCGTGTGTGTGTGTGTGTGCATGTGTGTGTGTGTGTGTGTGCACGCGCGCGCGTGCATATGTCTGTGTAGGCCAGAGTTCCACATTGGTATTTTCCATCTTACGTTTGAGTTTGGGGTGATGGTTGGGGTGTCATTTGCTAACTCAGTCTGGTGCTTACCATTCAGCTGCACTGTCTGCTGAGCTCCAGGGGTCCCCCCATCTCTCCCTCCTCAGCATCGGGGTGACAGGCACCCGCTACTGCACTTGGCTTTTTACACGGGTGCTGGGGATCCAAAATTGTGTCCTTGTGCTCATGTGCGTGACAAAGCACTTTACCCACTGAGCTGTCTCCCCAAAACCTCCTTTTGGTTTTCATGTAGGGATTTTCTCTCTTGCTCTATGTTTTATTTGAGGGACCTAGACCATGGAATTAGATCTATTGCTGTCCCTGGCTTCTAGCTTTTTGCTACCTAAATCCGTGTGGTGGCTTTGATAGGTACCCATTTGTTGTTGGTCAGTGATAGCACAAATATCCCTGTCTGTCTTCACCAGGGCCATCTGCCAGCTGCTGCATGTCCCACAGAGTCCCCCATTCTCCCCCGAGGGCTTTGTCACAGCCTGATGTATTCAGATACATCTAGTAGCTATGCATTTTAGAGCTCTCTCCAGCCTTGTAAAAGAGTGTCAATCTGAATTCAGCTTGGGGAATATAAGCATCTCCTCTGGCTTTGCATGGCTGGGGTGGCCTGTGAGATTCAGTGCAACCACTCTTTGCCTTGAGGGGTCGCCTGCTTTTGGCCATCATTAGACACAGTTTGATCTTTTGACCTTTGGTCTATTTCCAGGTCTCTTTCTTTCAAACAGTGCCACTGTGACACCATCCTAGAACCTGGTACCCCTGAACCAGTGGGGCCTCTGCTCAGCCAAGAAGGGTGTTAGCCATACCTGGTGTCTGGGTGGGTAGAGGGGGAAGGACCCAGGGTGTAATACGGCGAGCCTCCCTGACTGGCTCCTCCTGGGGCTCTTTGAGCGGCTGGCATGCGACTGGTTTCTGTGTGGCTCCGAATCTGTCGAGGGGGAAGAAGAAGATCCTAATGAGGTTATCAACTTTGTACCACCATGGTCCTCAAAGGACAGTGACAAAAGCATTCAGGTGGCCCAAGTTCAGAAAGGCAAAGGGACTAACCCAGAGCAGCAGAGCTAAGAAGTGGCAGAGCTGAAACTTGAACCTGTGTTCAGACTCTGAGCTCAGAGCCCTTCCTGCACCATGTCAGCTGCTTAGGTTGTAGTCTCAGCTTTGTCACAAGCTAACTGGGCACACACACACACACACACACACACACACACACACACACACACACGCACACATACACCCTGTGCTCCCTCTTGTACACTGATAATCAGTGCAGCACCCCTAGCCTTAAGGATGATGTAACCTTCCAGTCCCTACCACAAGGCTGCCACATGGGTGCCCTACATGGCACCCAGTCCTCTGGGCTGCCACGGTCCATCTGGATTATGGCTAGATAAGGGCACACAGACCCAAGTGTGCTGCCTGCCAGAATGGATAAAAAAGGTTTATCTCCGGCCTGGCTCAGGAGGGTGGATTCCAGGGGCAGCGGGCGGGAGTGCAGGGAGCTGGCCTCCTTTATGGCCTGGCTCTTAATGCCACCCAGAAGCTGCAGTGCAGGCTGCTGTAGGAATGCCAGCCCAGGGCAGGCAGGGGGCTGAGCCACACAGATCCGGTGTGGGAGATGTTGTGAGGAGAGACAGGCAGGGTCCAGGGTTGTGCCCAACCTGAAGTATCTCAAAGAGCAGGGAAGCGTGGCTCTCCCTGCAGACAGGACATACATAAGCCCCTCAGGCCTGGCCATGTCCTTGCTGTGTGACTTTGGGCTTGTGCTGACCTTTTCTGTGCCTCAATGTCCTTATAGCAAGGGTCTAGAATGGAAGGTGATAGGAAGAGAGAGCTAGGTGAGAGACCAGAACCTGGTGCATGCTACAGCTACAGGCCTGAGGTGGAGGTAGGTTGAATGCTCCGTGAACCAGCAGGACATGGCCTTTACCCGGGGCAATGGGCTGGAGGGTGAGAGATGGCAGTCATTATGGAATCAGGACAGGGAGGGGCCAAGCCAATATGGAGTCAACCAGTGTTGACCGACTGCCTAGAGTCCCTGACATCTCTGGGCTCTGGAGACATTTGTCCTTGTTGCTGATGCTGAACTTATGTTTTTTTTTCCTGCATGCCTCAGGATAGTGAGGGTACAGGAGGTGTCCGCACAATGGTACCCTAATGCCTATCTGTCTTCTCGAAGCCAAGACCCAGGGGCAGATGTGTGCTGAGCCCCGGCACAGCTGGGACGTTTCCCTGGGCTTCTCATCTAAGAACTGACTCACTGGAAGCTGATCAGGCCCTGTGGGACAGTGAGCCCAGAGTCTGGCCTATGTAGAGTATGGTAAGGGGTCACCGGTGACATGTTCCTAGCCTCTGCATCTCTGGGAGCAGATGGAGTCCTTCCAGCACACACGAGGTGGGCGGGGTAGCAGGCTGGACTACTGGAAGCCTCTTTTGCCTATACAAGGCCTGACCCAGTCACTTGCCTTTGATGGGGTTTAGGGCTGATGGTGACTGCAGCAGCTGCAGGGGGTGGCAGCCAGTATATGCAGGTGTTTCTGGACCCTGCCTTACAGAACTCTGCAAATAGACACCTTATGGAAGTTTCCAGAAGGTGGTAAAGACAGATGGGGGGGGGTCATTAGTGGGAGCCTGGGTGCTCAGGGATAGAAGCCCTAAGGGAGCACAGATAGCTCGTGGCCTGCCTATATCCTAGTTCTGCCACACCTTGCTTTGTGACTTTGAGCTTCTGCTGACCCTCTCTCTGCCTCAATGCCTTAGTAGCAAGAGCCTAGCAATGGGGGGTGGGGGTGGGGGGTGGGGGGTGGGGAGGGAGGAGTGGCTGGGAAGAGAGAGCCAGGTGAGAGACCAGGGCCTGGTGTGTGCTGAAAGCCACAGGTCAGAGGTGGGGTAAGTTGGATGTTTTGTGGACCAGCCCAAGATGGTGATGGTGCGGGGGCGGGAGTGAGGGTGGGGCAATCGAGTTCTGACCCAGACCTTACCACGTCTTCAATCTCTTGACCACCTTTAGAAGCCCTGACCCTGATGACAACTGTCATTAGGCACGTGCACTGTTCCATGTGTTCCCCTTCCTACCCAGTGTCCAGGAGGGCTTTCTGTCCCTCTATGCCCACCCAGTAGGCTAACACAGTGGGAGCAAATCATGTCTCCAGGGGGCAGTGGATCATACCTACCTCAGGACCTTTGTATGACTGGACTCACTGGTGGCAGTGTGCCCTAGCATACAGACTCAGTCATTTCTGGTCTGATTCTGGCCTGCTTTACCTACCAGACCTCAACTTCTAGGGATTTCTACCTAGACCAGTCTGGGCCCTCCCTCTGCCATTAAGATTCCTGTTTAGCCCCCCTGTAGATCTGTGGTTCCCAGACTACTCTGAAACGCTGTGTGAAGGAGCGAATGAATGAATGAATGAATGAATGAATGAGTCAATCATTGCCTCATCTTCTCCTTAGACCCTTAGGATGGGTTGGCTGCCCCATTATGAGAAGAAACAGGCTCAGGGCCATAGCTCCTCTCCGTGGTGAAGGCCCCTGACACCGAGGAGGTCTTGGGAGAGAAACCAGACCACGCTCCGATAGGCAGTGGGTGTGCCCACCTTTCCTCCTGCCCATCTCTATAAAGAACATCCCTCAAGTCACAGCTCTTCCCAAGATCCTGGGGTTTCTAATGCTGGTTCCCTTCCTCTAAGCAGCTGGTTGCTGGGAGGCCTGAGGCAGAGGCTGACCATACTGAAAAGACCAAGGGTCATCTCACTCAGAATCTTCTTTTACCTGGAGCAGAGGGATCCCGAGGCACAATGGGGAGCTGATGGTGGTCCCCAAAAGAGAAGAACACCAGGGGCCTTCAGCAGGCCTGGAAAGCCACAGTTACCTGTTGCTACACTGCCTACTTCCTCAGGCCTTAGTTGCCTCTCCTATTAAATGGGATGTCAGTGGGGACCTGCCTTAAACATCTAGCAAGCGGCATGCACAGAACCGCTGACGGGTGGAACGTGGGGAGCCTCTGGAAGGGGCAGCCCTGCTTGGGTTCAGAACTTGTACCCTCTGGAGCCTGGTTGGCTGTGCGGTGGGGAGCCTTAAATGGGGATAAACTCTTCTCTGGAAGGGAGGGCCTAGGGAGACCAGAGGCGGTAACACTGCATTCTTCCCCAGTTAGACCAAGTGTTCAGAGCCTTCTCCTCTCCCTCACCTGACAGCGGCTCCTGGAGAAGATGGCTTCATACACACTGGGGTTCTGGGCCCTATGCCCGGTCCATCACTCCAAGCCAAGTGGCTCTGCAGAAGGAGATAGCCATTCTCACCATGCCTGTTTGGCCTCTCTTCTTCCTATGTAGAAGTTTCTCAAGTGTTGCCAATGTCCAAGCAGAGCGTCAGTAGGGTTCCTACTCTGCGGGAGTGCCTGAGGCTGCCAGCCTGGGAGAAGCTCATCACCAGCTAGCAGAGTGAAACGTAACGGGGGGTTGAGGAGAGGCTGAGCAGAGCCGGGCAGGGAGAGCTGGAGGGTCATCCGGCATGACCAGCACACGTTTGTTAAAGGGCAAGGAACCTCTCAGGACCTAATCTTTGCCTCGGGGAGCCATACCACCCATGAGCTCAGAGCCGTGCCTGATGCATCCACTGCCCTGCTATCTAGAGCCCTTCTGTCTAGCCTCACGGTGGTCCTCAAGGTGGGTGGCATGGGTCCAGTCACACGCCAGGAAACAGACCGGTGAAGCAACGATGCACCACCTCACGTAGCTAGTTCAGTGCCAAAGTATCCGTACTGGTGCAGAGAGACCACACGCCGACTCCAGTGTGAGTCCCTCTGTCGTGGGGGCCGAACAGTCTCAGATCAGCTTTTATGATGCACCACCCTACAGCTCTGGCACATCCCTAGGCCTCTCTGAGCTCTGAATTGTGGGTCTCACAGAAGGAGATTGGGCCAGATGGCGGTGCACATCCTTCATCCCAGCACTTGGGAGGCAGAGGCAGAGAGGCAGAGGCAGAGGCAGAGAGGCAGAGAGGCAGAGAGGCAGAGAGGCAGAGAGGCAGAGAGGCAGAGAGGCAGAGGCAGAGAGGCAGAGAGGCAGAGAGGCAGAGAGGCAGAGAGGCAGAGAGGCAGAGAGGCAGAGAGGCAGAGAGGCAGAGAGGCAGAGAGGCAGAGAGGCAGAGGCGGCAATCTCTGCAAGTTCAACGCTAGCCTGGTCTACAGAGTGAGTTCCAGGACAGCCAGGGCTACACAGAGAAACCCTGTCTAGGGTTAGGGGAGGAGATGATGACCTTAGCCAGCTTGCCACGAGTTTATAAGATGCCTACTATGAACCACACTCACTGCCCCACAAGACAAAGAGTCGATGCAAAGTGATCTGAACAAGATGAGCTGGGCTGGCACCAACAGGGATAGACACCCAGTAGCTGTCCTAGAGTATGGGGGGCTGGCCTGCCCCTGCCACTGCGGATCATGTATCCTGTGGCAGCTGGGTAGGTCACCTCTCCTGGCTCTTTCCCATCCATACTCTGGTTAACACTGTGAGGGAATGCACCGTTTTTCTTTGATCTGCCTTCAAACACTCAGTGACGTGTCCCAAGTCCCAGATACATGGTGTCCTAAAAACCAAAGCTCACACCCTCGACATCAAGCTGACGGCTGAGAATTTGAGTGACAACTGCCCCTGGTGACACATATACACAAGACTGTGAGCAGGCTATTGGGCATGGGGTACACATACACACGCCTCTGGGTTGTGGGTGGACAGGTGCATGCATGAGTGGGATATATATATATGTATATATATCTCAAGCAGTCATGAGGGCATATGCATTTTCTTGATGTGTGTGTCTGAATGCATGTGGACCTGATCCTATCAGCTGGCTCTGCAGCCTCACGCCCCAGTTTCTGGCATACAGACCCAGGCTTGACACTTATCTCCTGGTCTGTTAGTCCCTCCACGTGTACACAGGCTCTGGCACAGACAAGGATGGTGAGCCAAGGTGAGAGGGGAAGATGCTGAGCACTGTCCTAACACAGATGGATCCAGTCAGCTGCCACCTCTGATCCCCTGTTTGTTCCCTTGTTTATGCCTGGCCGTAGCACTGCTATCCGCAGGGAGACCTTGGAGGGCCTTGGCCTGGTGGAATTATTTATATGAACGCTAATGTCACCACCGCTATTAGTTTGGCCCAAGTTCAAACGCTAGCTCATCTCATGACTGCTTTAATGCCTGTCCCCACCAGGCCCTTCATCCATGGCCATGGGACTTTGTCTACCAGGTTTTCTTGAGTCCCTATGGCAGCTCATCAGATATTCATAGGATACCATGGCTGTTTCAGAGGCAAGATGACATTGGCCTGTGCCACATAGGCAGATCTGATAGGGACGTCCCAGATGGTTCAGAGGAGAGTGCCTGGGCATGGCAGGCTAGGACACAGGCAAGACTCTAGACCTCCCTGAGGGTACGCAGAGCAGTCCATCCTCCCCATAGCTCCTGGCTTCTTCGTGTGCTTTGGGGACTGGAATTGACCGGGGACTTGTCCTTGTGGCACCTGTCTGCAGAGAAGCAAGCTCCTGACTCCTCACTTCACTCTCAAGACAGTGTCAGGTGCCAGACATGGGGAAATAAAAGGGGTGAGAGAGATGACCTGTGTCCCACCAGAGCTCAGAGAGACTGGGCCGGTGGACTCGGTGGACTGCTGCACTCTCTCCATGACGTCGGGCGTCAGTCTGCAGGGGTGGAGAGGGAGCAGTCTGGGATCCTTGGGTCTCACAGAGTCCAAGGACGAGGTTCTAGCTCTTGGGCATCACAGGACGTCACTGGACCCCGAGGAAGAGCTGAGAATGGGTGGGGGCCCTGGGGTGGCAGTGGCCCCAGGCCAAAAGTAAAAAAGAGGGGTGGGGGAAGGTGCTGAGTAGTTTCCACACACATGGGCAAGAGTCCTTGGTACGGTCTTGCAGCTGGAAATGATGGAATGTCTTCCTTCAGGAGATTAGACGCGGCTCATTAGGGGAAGGCCTATTCCATTGCTCCAGCATGGCAAGTCTAGATAAAAGAAGGCAGTCCATGGTGTTAGAGTTTTATTGTAGAAAACAGAGAGAGGGAGAGAAAGTAGAGAAGTAGAGGCCGGCCATGGCCATTTGGAGAGAGAAGGGAAAGGGAGAAGGAGAGTGACAGGTGAGAGTAAGAGAACAAGAGGTTGAGAGAGAGAGGAGGGGCCAAACAGCCCCTCTTATAGTAGGCTGGGCTACCTTGTTGTTGCCAGGTAACTGTGGGGAAGAGCACACCTGGCTATTGCCAGGTAACTGTGGGGGTGGAGTCTGGACAGCCTACGTGACTGATGGCCACAGAACGATGGAGCTGGAACCTCGTGGTTGGAGCCTATGTCTGGGAGCATGGCAAAGGAACTTTCTGTCCCTTGCAGATTAATCTGCTGGGTCTCCGGGGTTTAAGCCTAGCTCAAACCAGAAAACAGGCTACCTTTCACGGTCCCACAAGACAGAACCCAAACCACGTGAGCTGCACCAGCCCCTGCCCAGACTAAGCATCTGGACACTTACGGTG
This sequence comes from Mus musculus, assembly GCF_000001635.26. Classification (NCBI taxonomy): domain Eukaryota; kingdom Metazoa; phylum Chordata; class Mammalia; order Rodentia; family Muridae; genus Mus; species Mus musculus. The sequence continues at coordinate 84,424,532 of NC_000081.6, read as the reverse complement.
GGCACCGTTTGGGGAGGCCCTGGAGGGGTGAGAATCAGGAAGGAAAGCTGCAAGTGAGCTCCAGCCTTTGAGTCTCTAGTCCTGGCTGCAGGGTGGCCTGGGGCTGGGGGCAGCAACTGTAAAGGTTCAGGGGAGCCACAGGCCCTGAAGGCAGAAATCTAAGCAGCAGGTGGTATGGGTGGTTAGGCGGAGCCAAGGCCCCAGGATGGAGCAAGGCCTTGATTTCTCAAGTGGGTGAGTGGTCCGGTGTGCTCTGTGGAATGGGGACCATGGCAGCCTGGGAGCTGTGTTGGTGGGTGGCACTCATACAGAGAACTAAAGGCGAGGACAGTGGCTGTGGCCGTGTGAGGGCTTGATGCTACAGGAAGAGACCCGAGGCAGCACAGTAATCCTGTGAGTTTGCACAGTTTCTATCTTTGCTCTAGGGCACCTAAGACAGAAGGTGGCTCTCCCAGTCACCAGAGATGTGGTTACAAGAGACGGCAGAGTCAGAAAGTAGCTCTAGGCAGAGTGGCTGGCCTTGAGGACTCTACCCGTAAGTCTGACCCTGACCCTCTAGGCCATCAAGATATCCTGCTCCTGCCCTGCAGGCTGGCACCAGGACTAATGACAGGCAACAGGGAGCCACTGAAGTTGCTGAGTGTCCAGGCCATTGATGAGGCCCTCCAGTATCTCCCTCTGATCCCACTGTCCCTTGCTCAGTGTGCCCTTGCCCTGCCGAGCCCTGCGGATGGGAAAGCAGATCCATTCTTGGCGATGGGGTCTCATCTGTCTCACCAAGGTCTGTTTCTCTTCATATGCCCTTCTTCCTCCCTTCCCAGCCTCGCCAAAATTCAATGTTTAAAAATAACCCTGAGTTCTTAGAGCAGCAGTCCCCGGCTGACCCACAGAGAGGGTGGGCCGTGGCAGTGCGTGCCGACCACGGTCCTGAACCCTGTCAAACCTCAGTCACTCTCAAATACTCAGGTCTTACTGTTGGTGGCAGAGCTACCATCTTAGGCAGTTGACCTTTTTTTTTTTTTCAAAGTGCCAGAACACACAGGGAGAAATCTCAGATGAGCCTATGCCTTGTGCTCCCCAGGGGGCCTCTCCAGGCTCCATGCTGTTTTGATGCTTGGAGGTAGAATGCTCTTTGCCTCTTGTCTCAGGGCTGTGTGGCTGTGTGAGATTAAGCAGTTCACACTATCTCTCTGAGCCTTTGCTTCCTCTCTGATGAACTGGTCTGTGTGTCTTGAGTTAGTGTGGACATTAGCCAAGGTAATATAGTTGTATGTAGAGTATAGCATGTCCCGTGATGACCCAGCCATCGTAAGGCAGCCACCTCTAGGCTTGTCACAGTCCCCAGAAGCAGGACAGACCTCTTTCAGTCCCTATCCCTCTCCAGTGCAGTGAAACCCAGCAGATGTCACTTTCTGCATGTCCCAGATCGGGGCATCTAACTGCGGTGCTCTCTCCCGACCAGGGATGAATGACAATCCTGGTCAGTTCTCTGAAGCCACACCCAGATGAAGGGTGAGCACTCAGTTGAACCATGGAGCTGAAAAACCATTGAGACCTTTGAAGGCTGGCTCACAGTCAGACCTGGCCACAGGGTCACTTACTATGGGCAGGACCTGATGGGCCACAGGCTAACGTGTACACAGCTGGCCCTGAGGATGGCATCATGCCACTATCCCAGAGATGCCTGAGGATCTGAGGCTGGGATCCTGTAGGGCTGGAACTCTCACAGGGCCTGGGAACCCCTAAGCTAAGCCCCCTGTTTGGGCCCTGCAGTCAGGCCCTAGCCCAGGTCCCTTCTGGCCTGGCCGAAGAATCCAGAAATGAGCCCTTTGGACTCCAGGAACCTCCCACCCACACCCGTTGGACAGTGACTTCCACCTCAGTGTGCTCAGTGCCAAACCCAGGGTCTGGTCTATCTTCAAAGTACTGGGATACACGAGTGTAAGTCTCAGAGGCAGCCAGTGGCATGCACTCTACAGAAGGCCTCACAGGCTGAGAATGCTGTTTCTCTATGGGAGGGAGAGTGTGGTCTAAGTCCATTTTGCCTCCTGTCTCAATGGTCAGCAGAGGGAGGAAAGCCTAGCAGGGGAGTAATTGGTGTCAGAAAAAGATGGGGTCTCATGGGTCTGGATTGAAGGGCAAGTTGAAATAAGGGCAGACTTCCTGGAGAGGGCTGTCCTTCTGTTAGCCCAAGATAGCAGGATCTAGATTCCCGCCAGTGTGAACAACAGCCTCAACATCAGCCAATAAACTGGGACTTTGCAGGGGCTGGAAACTGACCAGAGAGCTGAGGCCGATACTTCTTGCTCAAGCCCAGCAACTCTTAGATTCAGCGCCCTCTCACCCCCCTCTCCATACAGAGAAAGAAGTGGGGCAGCCCCCGCCTCACAGGGCCTCTCAAGCCCGGAGGAGGGGCTGGGCATCTGGAGACCCAGACAGCCTCTGGAGGCCTCCCCTTCCCTGCCTGAGTCTATAGGGTAAGGAGCCCTGAGGGATGTGGGCATCTCAGAGGCGCTTTTTCCTCGCAGTGCATTTTTCAGAGCTGACCCTGTGGGTTTCCACATGGAAATCCTTTCCTAAATGTTCTCAAAAGCCTTAATCTCCGTTCTTCCTCCCAGGAGGGCCAGGGGCGGGAGGCCAAGCGCAGAGCAATTAAGCAGCTTAGGGCTCTGGAGGAAATGGAAAGGCAAGTAGGGTACAGAGGAGTCCTCCCCGGGGCTAGAGGAGTCCTCCCTGGGGCTATAGTAGCTGTGCCACCATCAGGACTCAGTGGTGAGCTTTGGTGACATTTGTGTGATAGTCAAGCTTGTCCTCTCCCTTGGACAAATTAAACTGCCCAAGATCAGCACCTGTCCCTAGAGGGACATACACATGTGCGTGCGCACGCACGCCCACACACCTCAAGGTTCAGGCTACTAAGAGAAGTGGGGCTCGTCACATCACATCTATGCCTGGCGTGGAGCGAGTTGTCAACCTCCGGATCCTCCCAATGGCCATCAGCCAACCCTGGCTCTCTGATGCTGATGGAAGCAGAGTACAGTGCTCCCTTGGTGACCAGGTGTCCCCTCTGTGACCAGGTGGAGAGTGTCTGTGTGGGCAAGCTCGTTGTATAAGGCTGAGCTAGGGTCTGGAACTGTGAGAGCTGAGAGAGGGGCACTTCTCTGTTGCCTGGCCATGGCCCTTCCCATGCTGAACTGTTTTATGGGAAGTGGACCTGGGCATTGTCCCAGACTGTCCTTGCTGTGGAGACACCGGAACCCTGAGAAGGGGCTATGGTCTGACCCGAAGGTAGCAGGGACCTGGGGGGAGGGGGGACATAATACAGCCAAGCTGGGGAGAGGCACAAAGTCTCCTACCTATGCATCATGTAGGCTGTGGTCACCAAGTTCTGGGTCTCTATTTCTATAGATGTGACTGTTCTGGGCACTTTTCATGAGTGACAGTGAGCTAGGTCACTCATGTTTATATTTCTGGGTCTGTCGTATTTCCACAAACACGATGGCTGACAGATTCTTCCATAGGGTAGATGGTTTCAGAGTCCCCCTTTCTGTTACTTATGCAGTACTGAGCACCGAACCCAGGACCTTTCCCATGCCAGCCAAGCACTCTACCACTCAGCTACATCCCCAGCTCATTGCTTTCCTTTTTAAGGCTGAGTAGTATTCCACTGTGTGTATACATGTGGTCTGTTTATCCCCTCTTGTCTGTGGAGACTTGGGTTATTTTAGCTGCTGTAAACAAAAAAGCTGTGGTTATGGGGCTGTGGGTACATGGTGGAGCCTCTGCTGTGGTGCGGTCCTGTAAGTGTTGTGGCTTCTGCTCTGGGACACACCATCAGGAAAGGCTTCCTTCTCCACTGCTTGCTTTCTATTTCATTGGCTGCTGTCCCTGGTGCCTAGAAGGGTAGCTAGGCCAGTGTGTACTTGCAGAAAGGTAAATGGAAGTCACCCTTAGAGACAGAGCAGGGAGGCAGGCTCCCTAGCCCTGAAATGGCAGAGGTAGAGGACTTGTCACCCCCCTCCTCCTGGACACTTTTGGATGGATGGTGATTTCACCACCTGAGCCACCGGCATCCTTTGATTAAGTCTCATTTTGCCGTGAAAAGCGAAGGAGGTGCCGGGGCTGCCGGGGGAAGGTCACTCATTCCAGAGAGGAAATTGGATGGAGGTGTTTGTTATCCTCCATTCTCCCGCCCCAGCTCCGCAAGCTCCTGCTGGCTGCTGCCTGTCTGCTGTCCCTCCTCTGAGGGTAACAAAGCAAGTGTGGGGAGACAGTTGCCGAGACTCTCTGTCTTACACAGGCAGCGCCGGACGGGTCAATGCCAGCCGGATGATGACCAGTTGTGGCCAGCGGTCCCGGAACGTGCTCGCAGTATTCTCCCTGTTGTTTCCTGCAGGTAAAACTTCTGTGGGGCTCGGGGGCTTGCGGGAGAGTGAAGGGGGGGTTGTCCCTTCCGGGATAGCAGCACGCCAACAGGGCAAGGGTCAGATGATGTTTTCCAGCCCTGAGATGAGCTGAGGTCCTTTGGATACTGCGGGGGGGGGGGGGGGGGGCAGTGGGGCTCCCAGGAGCCTGCAGTTCACGTTTGCTCCTCTAGTTCTCAGCCACAAGCTCCTGGTACTTGGGCTGACCCTGCATGCAAGCTTGGACTCACAGAAACCAAATCCTCCAGGCCTCCAAACTAGAGCTGAGCCAAGACCAGAGACAGCCCAGCATGGCCAGCCAGGACCCAGTCAGAGCCTGGCCCTTCACAAAGGCTCTCGTGGCACTATCTGTCTGTCTCACTCCTCCATCTCCGTATCTTTCTGCTACTTTGTATATTTTTCCCATCTCTGTGCATCTCTCTTATGTGCTCCCTCTGTTTTTCATATATCTCTTCCATATGTCTCAACATGTCTCTGTCTCTTTCTGTCTGTTGTGTGTGGCTCTGTCTCTCCTCTCTGCCCTTCCCCACACGGTGACCAAGCCACTGCTCAGAACTGGTGACTTCCTCCCCTTGTCCTTTGCTTGAGATGTAGTTTGGAGGGAGATTGCAATAGGACTCCCAGGAGAGCAGAGTAAAGACCATGCTGAGACAAAAGTCTAGGGCCATCACCTCCCCGGTTCTTCCCATGTGATGGGGACCCTGGTCCTCACCTCCCCAGCTCATTCCCATGTGAAGGCAGCCCCCTGCTATATGCTGTGTCTTTCTAGCTCTTCCCCATGTGGTAGAGGGCCCAGGTTCTCATTATTCTGGGTGTGAGGACCCAGTCATCTCTTATTACCACTGGGGACGGGGACTCAGAGGAGGCACGTGAGTGGTGGTCACACAGCTGAAAAAAGAGCTGACTCTGTCTGGGCCACCAGAGCTGGGGTTCACTAAGTGCTGGAGTGCTGGGACTCCCAAGAGCTGGAGACAGTGAACCTGCACCCACCGGTTTTCGGAGCTCCTTGAAGCCCCACCACAGGGATTCTAACCCTTCTCCAAAAAGGGGTCCCCAGCTCAGGGCTCCTCTGTCCCTGGAGAAGCAGCAGGGTCTCCCGGTCACTGGCTCATGACTAAGGCTAGAGCATCCAGGGACAGCTATGGGGTTGTGAATTAGGTCCTGGGAAGGACCTGCCAGTCTCACCCCTATGTCCACAATTGCCTCTGCCAAGGCCTGATGGCCCCCTGCTATTGACTGTGTTTCATAGGCAAGAGGCCAGTCCCAGAGCCAGGCTTGGTCTTTCTGATAGCACTCGAGGTGTGTCCATCGTTCTTAGGTGCCCATGCTGAGTACACAGAGCCACAGTAGGGCTTCAAGTCATGCAAGCGTCATGGGACGTGACTGCTGTCCTCTGCCTCTCAGAGGTGTGCAGTTGCTTTGCGGCAGTGGTTCCCCAGCCCAAGCCCCAGGGCATGGGTTTACCAGAATAGAACATGTTCCATGTTCCCTACCCTAGAGCTTTGAGCTATGTAGGGCTTCCATTCTGACTAGCATGCTTGGTGGGTCAAGACTCTGAGCCTCCCTTATCTCTTCTGTATGATAGGAGTAGATGGGACTCCGTGGTACGTCTCCCTAGGGCACCACACCAAGTGGTCTCTGTGTCCCTGGATAGGTTCTTCTCAAGATCAAGGGTGCACTGGAAGCTAGAGAGCCACTACCTCCCCACTGTGTCCACAGAAGGAGGAACTGTCCTTCAGGGAAGAGCCTTTGGAACCAGCCTAAGCACCAGCTCTCAGGGTGTTCCCGTCCCCTGTTCCCCCCCCCCCCCGCCAGCTGGCCTGCTGGGGTCCCCTGTGGTGGTGCTGTGTGGGCTGCAATCTAATAACCTCTCAGCCGACAGAGCTTCTTGTGGGAGCTCTAAGAAGCCAGGGCCTTTGTGCCTGCGATTTGCCTGTGCCAAGAAGCCCCTTTTCAGTGATACAAATTAGATACAGCGAGCCCTTTATGAAGATACTAATTAAGCCCGAGACAGCCGCTCTGCTTTTCCATTGTTGCTTTGTTCGAATTCGCTATCAGCTCATCCCTGCTTTGCCGGCGTCAGAGGAGGCTGAATAGGGGCCTCCGTCTGTGGGCCAGGGAGAGAGGAGAGAGGATCTCCGGCCAGCACAGCCGTCTCACTGTATGTGTGGCCCAGAGGAGACCTTGCTCAGGTCTAGGACACCAGCTTCTATAATGGAGTTACTACTTTCAATATAGGTGGAGCCTACCCAGGCCATGCGCTCCTTTGTGGCCTGACACCCAGGAAAGCCTGACTCACAACCAACCTGCTCTGTGTCAGAGAGAGAGAGAGAGAGAGAGAGAGCTTGCAGGAGCTGGCTTTAAGTCAGGTGCCATCACCACTGACTGGCTCCTGGCAGGTCCTTAACTGAACACCTCCCAGGTTCAGTTTCTCCACCTTCAAAGTGATATCACAAGCCTGCTAGGGTGATCATGTGGATTTAGTGAGGACCCCCCCCCAACCACAGAATAGGTCCCTAGTCACTACAGGCTAAAATGCTGGCGATGACCCACCTACAGGTGAGCTTCAAGGAGCCCCAAGGATCATTCATCCTGAGCTATCAGGGCCATTGTGTAAGAGCTGGGGATCACAGAGGTCCAGGAGGCTTTGGGGCAGAAGTGAGGCTCTTTCTGGACCCTGAAGAATTCCTAGGGGAGGGAGGGGCCTGTAGGACCCTGGAGCTGCCAGTCGCTCCTGCTCAGCACCTGTGAGCTGCCAAGGGGACCCCAGCAAACCTTGTGTCTCTGTATTCCAGTCCTGTCCGCACATTTCCGGGTCTGTGAGCCTTACACGGATCACAAAGGCCGCTACCACTTTGGCTTCCACTGCCCCCGGCTCTCGGACAACAAAACCTTCGTCCTCTGCTGTCACCATAACAACACTGTCTTCAAATACTGCTGCAACGAGACGGAGTTCCAGGCGGTCATGCAGGCAAACCTCACGGCCGGCCCCGAGGGCTACATGCACAAGTGAGTACCAACCCCCCCACCCACCTCCCTACTGCTCTGACCACTGCCCACCCCTGCCCTGGGCATGCTCCAGACAGCACATGCAAGGAGGTAATCCTAGAATGAGCTTTGCAAAGACTTGAGGCAACCTGGGTTCCTGGCCTGACTGCTCTCTGAGCTTTTACAGTTCCCATCTAAGAAATGGGTATAGGGTGCCTACCTGGAGGGGCCTGCTGCAGAGGTTGAGTGGGGTCATGTCTGGATTGTTTCGTTCAATAATATTGGCAATAGCATCAGTGCTGAGATGGATCCTTTGGAGGTAGTGAAAAAGCATCGAGATCAGGTCTCCAAGAGGAATTTGCTGGCACAGAAGCAGAGGCTGTACTGCTAGGGGCATGGTGGGTCAAAGCGGTACACACTTCTATTTGAACGGAGTTGACCATCCTTTACTGTGTTGGGGGTCAGGGGCGGGGAGGGTCATTGCATTTCTTGTGTGCTGGCTGTTGATGTGGTTTTGCCAATTTCTTTTCCTACTACATTTTGGTGTTTTTCTTATTTTTAGCAAGAAATCTTTATATATGAAGGAATCACTATACAAATATTTTCCAGTGCTTTTTACGCACGCTCAGCAGTCTTGTGATCACAAGATAACCATTTATTTTTTATGGCATCTAATGTTTGACCTTTTGAGAAAGGCTTTTCCTTCTGAGAGCATTGAAGAATTCTCCTGTCTTCTATTTCATGTTTCCAATTTGGCTTCCCAGTCTCTTATCTGTTGTTTGGGTCAGACTTATTTTAATGTAAATATTCCAACAAGAACTGGGTTGTATTGTCTTTTGCATACAAAGAATGTCTTAGTTTCTTTTCCCATTGCTCAGATAAGATCCCCTAACTAGAGAAATCTAAGGGAGAAGGGCTTACTTATATGGCTCACGGTTCCTGGGAACACAGTCCATCATGACAGAGTCAACAAGGCAGCAGGCAGGGAAAGTCTGTCAGGAAGAGAAGGAAGCTGGTTGGCCACATTGTACCTGGGAAGCAGGGAATGAAGAGGAATGGGGTCCAGGTTATAAGGACTCAAGGCCAGCCCCTGGTGACTCACTTCTTCCAGCAAGGCTCCCTGTCCTAATGGTTACACAGAGCCTTCCCTAACAGCGCTACTATCTGGAGGCCAGTGTCCAAGCACTGGAGCCTGTGAGCAACATTCCACCTTCAAAGACCAAGACCAACAAAGCCCCTTGTTCCTGCCGAACTGTCTGCCTTCTTTCTGTCTACTGGCGTGACACTCACGCTCACCCTGTGCTATAATGTGCCACACGTGAACCCCAGGGTAGAGTGTCATAGCTCTCTGGCCTTTGCTGGAAGGCCATGTCATACGCTAGTGTTACACTGTGTGAGTTGCTGACTCCCAGGCTGACTTCGTGTTTCTGGGGTTTAATTGTCCCAGGCTCTTTAGACCCTGAGTTTTAGAACCTGCTTATGTGATCCTCCTGCTCTGCGGGCCCTATCAGAACAAAACCAATTAGTCTGACTGGTATCCTCTACTGCAGCTAGCTTCACATAAGGATCAACTTTTGGTGATATCGTTTCTTTTTCAGTTTTTGGTGTTGACTGTTTCCACCCAAGAACACACACACAGCCTGTTTATTCATTTGATTCAAATTTTCTAGGCAAGTGTTCCACCACTGAGCTATCCCCAGCCCTTCGGGTTTTCTTTTGTAATGCTTTTGGTTTTCTATGTAGGGAAGACGTGGGTGACGTCCGCGTTTGTTTCTAGCTTGCTCTTTTCAACGCTGCTCTCAGAAATAGCCTCTCTTCCTTTTACCCTTCTGACTATGGATGATCAAAAATTAGGAGTCTTTATTCATGAATTCTGTCCTCAGTTTTTGTAACACCTTTTTGATCGATTCTCTCTTGTTTCCAGTTATGCCACTGGGGAGAAATAGCCCCATATCCCCCTTCCTTGCTCGTGAGGCAGGAGCTCATAGGGTGGCCCTGAACTTGCGCACTTGCACACAGCCTCCTGAGTCCTGATGCCAGCCTTACTTTCACAGTTTCTGGCTTTTGTTCGGTTATTGGTTGGTTTGGTTTTTCCAGTTGGGGTTTTCTCTGAGCAGCCTTGGCTGTCCTGGAACTCTCTCTGTAGGCCAGGCTGGTCTTGAACTCACAGAGATCCACGTGCCCCTGCTTCCCTAGCTTTTTGTTGTTCTTGGTTCTGTTTGCTTTTGGTTGGTTGGTTGGTTGGTTGGTTGGTTGGTTGGTTGGTTTTCCTTTTCCAACTGCATAGGCTAGTGTTTCTAAAACATGCCAACAGTCAGGCATTCTTATTATCCCTACATTATGGGAGGCTTCACCTCTTGCCCTGGGGATTGAAGGATTTCCCATGGTAGGAACAATGGACTGAAAGGGAATATTATGGAGTGGCTCTTGATAAGGATTATGGCAGTGCCGGGAGCAACAGGGCTGAGGAACTGAGCCTCTAGCTCCGTCTGCCTCTGGAGTTTGAGACTTTGCTACCAGACTCCGTTCCCTCTGGAGAAGGTGCCTCTTTCCTTTGGGTGGGCAGGAGATGCAGACTCTCTGACTATCATCCAAGCCTCTCCTCCTCCCACCCCGGCCAGCTCCTGAGAGCTCCTTTCTCAGCTGCACGGAGCTTCCCCTGAATATCCTGCCATCTGCTTGGGCCTCTGAATAATCCTGTGTGTGAAGTGGCTCAGCAAGCCCCGTCCATCATAGCAGGGGCTGGAACCAAGCCTGGAATTTGGCCTAAGCCTTTTGTGAGACCAGGGGCTGTTTCCATGATGGGGGAAGGGTAGTGCCAGGACTGGGGTTGAGACTCAGCGTGCTACAGGTGCCCTGGAAAAGCCAGGCAGAGGCTGGGCCCCCCACAAATAGACTTCCTCGAGGTCTGGCACCTGGGGTCTGGGAGCCTCCCTTAGAAGCCCACAGGTTTCTATAATCTGCTCCCACAGGGTTTCCCACAAAGCAGGCACAGGGGCCTGGCTGTTGCTGCTGGCTGCCAATACCCAGGGCCTTCCCCCAGAGGGAGTGGGAATGGTGATGCTCTGAAGCTTCGTTGAGTTTTTAATCCTTGGCTTTCGGAAGCACTCCAGGCGGGACAAGGCATCTGTGAGTCTCTGTGCTGTCTATCCTGCCGTGCTGGTCACAGGGACTCACAGCCACAGCTAGCTGGTTTGACACAGGAGAACAGTGGGGAATCTCAGACATCCTAGGGCTCTGGAGACCCCACCTTAGGAACTCTGGAGAGTCTTCTGGCAGAGGCAGACCTTAGAGGGAGGCTCAGGAAGGCACTCTGATGTTAGGGTCTGGTCCTCCTTCACTGTGAGATCACCTGGGCCTGGGCGGGACTATTCCAGCCTCTACCTGTCAGATGTAAGGACCAACCCACACCCACCCCGCTGACACCAGTGTCCCTTGACAGATGTGGGGCCTGCTGACCTAGGGCATCTTCCTTTGTAAGCAAGCGTCTAGCCATCTTCCTGATACTCCCTCTCCGTAGGGTGATACAGCTGGGCCCTGCTGTCTCACCACCAAGCCAGCACTCCTTCTAAGGGAGCCGAGGCAGCCAGACCTAGAAGTGAAGTCGGAATGAGTAACTCTGGGCAGACTCCTTGCAGAGGAGGAGTGGACATGGATGAGACTGGGTTAGGCCTGGCCTCCCAGGTGGGACAGGGCTTCCTAGACAAGGTCAGGGGGTGGGGTGGTGTGGGGGGTTCTCAACCAAGGGCGGGGCCTCCCAGCCAGGGGCAAGGCTTCTCAGCCAGGGGCGGGGCTTCCCAGCCAGAGGCAGGAACTCCCAATTGGTTGGGATAGGAATTCTATCCTGAAAGCTGTAAGCGGCATTTGTATCATAGAGCAAGCTATTGGGACGAGGACCCTGGGGACCTGATCAGTCCACAAAAGCCAGAATGTGGCTTGGGAGGGAATCAAGCCACACAGAGGGGCAGTGGGAGCCTTCTGTCCAGTTTCCAGGCTCAGGGGCTTTGTGGAGAGAACCCAGGCCCAGGGACCTATAGCAGGGGTTGGCTTCCAGGTGGACTCAGTTATAGAGAGGTGACAAGAGGTGAATCTTTGGGAGTCAGAAGTCGGGATGACAGCCTGAAATGTGGCCAAAGAAAGTCACTGTTACTGTAGGGTAGACTCACCGTATGGAGACAACTTGTGGATTCACTACCATTTAGGACCTTTGCCATACCAAAGTCACAGCCACCCTGACTCACTCAGCCTCAGACTCTCTGGGAGGGAGAAGAGAGGGACCAAAAACATGTGGATGAGGTTCCCTTGTCCTGGACCCCAGCAAGTTGGCAAGGGTTGAGGCTGGGGACACAGACACCCTTGATCTGTCATTCAGCCACAGGGCAGGAGGCTGGGCCTTGTCTGAAGCCAGGGAAGTTGCCCCATCTCCTGAGGCTGGAGATCCAGAATCTCAGGCCCCGCCCAATGGTTCAAGCCAGTGTGACACCCCGCCCCCCAAGAGGCTCCTCCTCCTCCACCGCAGTGAGTCAGCAGGAGGTGGGCTGGTGACCTGGTCTTATTTATTTGTGTGTTTTGGATGAACAGAGTGTTGTGTGGTGATTCCAGCTGCCTGGCAAGAAGGCAAGCCACTGAACGCGAAAAGGAGGCTGCTTTGCCAATTCCACCACCGCAGCAAGATGCCTGCTTCCAGCCCAGCAGGCAGCCAGGGGCCAAAGGAGGGCCAGCCAGGCACCCTACACCCCTCCTAGACTGGTCTTGTCCCTGACAAGTCAGGGGGGAACCTTTGCTCAGAGCCACAGGAGAAAGCAATCAGCTTTCTCTGTGTGTCTCTCTGTCTCTCTGTGTCTCTCTGTCTCTCTTGTGCTTGCATGCATGCTCTCTCTGTCTCTCTGTCTCACTCTATCTCTGTTTCTCTGTCTCTCTATCTCTCTTGTGCTTGCATGCATGCTCTCTCTCTGTCTCTCTGTCTCACCCTGTCTCTGTTTCTCTGTCTCTCTATCTCTCTTGTGCTTGCATGCATGCTCTCTCTCTCTCTGTCTCACTCTATCTCTGTTTCTCTGTCTCTCTATCTCTCTTGTGCTTGCATGTATGCTCTCTCTGTCTCACTCTGTTTCTGTTTCTCTGTCTCTCTGTCTCTCTTGTGCTTGCATGCATGCTCTCTCTCTCTCTCTCTCTCTCTCTCTCTGTCTCACTCACTCTGTCTGTCTCTCTGTCTCTCTCTTGTGCCTACCTGTATGCTCTCTCTGTGTGTCTCTCTGTCTCTCTCTTTCTTTCTCTCTCTCCCGAGGCAGGATGCCAGGCGATGGCTAGGAAAGAGGGCCTGCAGGTGTGGAGATTGGTCTCCAGAAAAAACAGAGCAGTTGGCTCTCCTGGGCCTGAATCTGGGCGGACCACTAGGTCGAACTGGGTCTGTGTTCAACACGCTGCCTCTTGACCCTGTGGTCCTGCTCTTTGGTTAAGCCTATTAGCAGCTAGGCCCAAAGAGACAGCAGCTCACCCCACTGGAACATCCCTTGACAAGGAAAATAACATTGTTTTTTATACAAGTGAGCTCCACCTCCCAGGTTACTAAACACAAGACCTGTGCCACCTATGACTGCACCAGCCGACCTCTTCCTGGAAGTGTAACTTTAGGCATGGTTTCCTGCTTGTCCGTGCCTAGACCTATTGAGGATGTCCTCAGTGATTTTTATTTGTGATTGTTTAGATACAGGGTCTCATTCTGTAGCCCAGGCTAGCCATGAACTCAAGATTCTTGTTCCTTAGTCTCCCGAGTGCTGGGGATCACAGGTGTGCACCACCACACCTGGCTTCCTCTGTGATCACAGGTGTGCACCACCACACCTGGCTTCCTCTGTGATCACAGGTGTGCACCACCACACCTGGCTTCCTCTGTGATCACAGGTGTGCACCACCACACCTGGCTTCCTCTGTGATCACAGGTATGCACCACCACACCTGGCTTCCTCTGTGATCACAGGTGTGCACCACCACACCTGGCTTCCTCTGTGCTTCACACGAGCCTGCCCTCATTGGTTTCTTCTCATCTGTTCTGTTTTGTTTGTGACGGAGTCCCATGTAGCCCAGGCTAGCTACCAACTCTCTATGTGGCCAAGGATGACTTTGAAGGCCTAATCGTCCTGCCTCTACCTTCCAAAAGCTGAGATTAGAGGCATGTGTCACCATCTTTTATGCAGTACTGTGGATAAAACCTAGGGCTTCATGAACCAGAAAACAAACAAAAAACAAAACAAAGCAAACAAACAAAACCTCTACAAGCTGAACTGCAGTCCCTGCCCCTCCCCCTCTTTTCTGGACTTCTTGCCAGTTTTCAAAGCCTCACACACAATTACACCCCTAAAGTGAGTCTTGTACTCACTCCTACTTCAAGACAGAAACTGAGGCTCATCTCCCTAAGACGAATGGAAAGTGAATTTTAAAGAGCTGAATTTAGGTTCCAGTGGCTTTCACCTGCTGAGCCCGAGTCTCCATTGTCAGGCTGACAGGGTCTGCACTGGGCTGTTCCCATTTCCACCAGCCCAACCCAACCAGCAGGGCAGGACTTAAGCAGCCAGGGTCTTCCTGCTCTGACTGCTGGGCTGGACCACTGCTCCCATGACTTCCCGGGATTTCCATCCCAGGCCAGGCCAGGCTGCAGCTGTCTGCTAATGGCTTCTCTGCTCTGCAGACACATTTCGAGTCTTCCAGTGGGAAGGTTCTATTGTCGCTTTGGAAATCTCAAGGAAGCTAACTCACGCAGACCTGCACATGGCGCCTGCCACTGTCTGAGACTGGGCTGGTCACAGAAGCTCCACCGCAGCATCTGTCTTTTATCTTCGCCCTCCACACAGGCATGGCCAAGGCCCGGCATCTGGGTGCAGTTAATTTCCAGATTGCATATTTTAAATGGCATTTTAAAAATTAAAACCTCAAATCCTTACAGCTGGCAGACCTTGGAGAGTGTGGCCTGAGGGGCTGCAAGCTGTCATGGAGAGGTCTGTAGTCCTGGCCTCCTGGTGGAGCCAGAATGACAGTAGAGAAGCTGGGGACGCCTCTCTAGTGTCTGTTTTAGATTTGACCTTGGGATTTCCCAGGACTTAGCACACTCTGAGGTTGTAGGGACCTAGCTCCAAACTCCTGGCCTGGAATGGAAGTCCCCATCCCCCTACCGGGAAGTCATGGGAGCATTGGTCCAGCCCATCAGTTAGAGCAGGGAGACCCTGGCTGAAGCAGTACTGCCTTGCCAGTTGAGTTGGACTGGTGGAAATGGGAACAGCTCTGTGCAGACTTCATTCACAAAGCGGGAATCACAGACCATACTGTGGAAGCGGCCTTGTCAGCATGACAACGGAGATGCCGGCCAAGCAGGTGGTAGCCCAGGCTAGCTACCAAATTCATTTTCAAAAATTCATTTTCCATAGTCTTAGGGAGATGAGCCTCAGTTTCCAAATCTGTGAAATAGGGATGGCTTAGTCACTGTGAGTGACACCCTGTGGCTGCCCATATGGGGCTCATCTGTGAAGTGGGGTTGCCACTCTGAGCCCAGAGTGTGCGGCACAGGGTCAGAACTGAAAGTGTCCCTGTTCATCACTAGTGCGCTAGTCACACAACTTTAACACCCGGTCAGTGCTGGTTGGTATCACAGCACCTGTGTCCCGCCAATCCCCGGTTCTCACTGGGACAGTACCACACGGGTGTGTTTGACATGCAAGGACAAGGTGGATCCCAAACTGCCTTGGGGGAGTCCACAGTCTCATGGGGCTACCTAGAGTCTTGCAAATGAAAATGGGCCACAGGGTGATCTCAGGGACCCAGTGACATTGTGACCCATATGAAGTTCAAGAAGGCTTCCTGTGCCTGGTGCACAGGAGGCAGGGAGTTGGCTCAGCAGGGGTGCATCACCGCGTGGGGCTAGGTCTCTAAGTCTTATGTGGTACCCCTTGGAACTGCTTATATTGCGCTTGGCCAAGGCGCTCTGAGGAATTCAAATCCCCATACTGCTGTCATGGCTGGGGAATCTTAGAGAAGACTTTGGTCCCTCAGAGGTCCCTCTCTCTGCCCAATTTCCACCTTAGACACCACAGGTCTGTTTCCTTCCATCTTAGCACTGTGCAGAGCAGAGGGGACCTTTAGCTGCCCCTTGTCCTGCGCTGGCTTTTTGGAGTGTTTCTAGCTCCAGGCAGGGCCACCACCCCTCCTGCTCTGGATGCCAAACAGCATCTGGAGAGAGCGGCCCTGCTCCCTCCCCGCCTCCTCAGCCCCCAGGCTGCTGCCATGGGAACCACCAGGAACAGCCTGGTTCTCAGAGCCCTGACATGGGGGCTGCAAGAGAGAGAGAAATCTGGGGAGAGATGGGTGCCTGGGACCAGAGCCCACCTAGACATCTGTCTCCCATGAGACTTCAGCCTGTAAGTGAGTTGGGCTCTTGGCCTTTTTCCTCTGGCATGAATTCTCTGCTGTGCCCTGACACTTCCAGGCAAAGCTAGTGTCCATTAATAAAAGGCTCAGTGCTTGGCTGTCAGTCATTCACACCTTTGTGTGGCAGTAGTTGGCAAAGAGATGGAGTTGCAGAAAGAAGCTGAGACTTCTCTGTTTAGGATTTGCTGGGTACTGAGCCCAAGTACTGACTGGTACTGAGTTCTAAGCACCTCTCTTGAGGCTGTCAAGCTCCGTGTGCACAGCACGGCAGAGCCTTACCAAGAGCCATTCCTCCGCAAACTCCCACTGCCCCGACTCCCAAGAGAAGTCTTCCGTCCAAGAAATTGGCCAGCTGAGACACATTCTCCTGAATAGAAAGAGGAAGTGGGCTTATTGACTCTGCTTCTGCCCTGGCCAGCCTTGGAAGTCGAGGAGAGACTTAAGACCTGGAGATGGACGGGGCTTCCCATAGACCACGCAGGGAAGCAGACCCAGGAGATCAGGCCAAGCTCCATTCCCAGCACAGATAAGCAGGAGGGAGCTCCAGGGCCTTCTGGAGTGGAGGGTTTCCTGCCTGCCTCTTCTAGGCTGGTCAGCAGCCTCTTCTCAACACCCTGGCTGGCCCATGCCCACTCAAGCAGATGCCCATGGCAGGGAACAGACTGAAGTGGGTGTCACTTGAGCAGTTAATAAACTAGTCCCTTGAAACGGCCCAGGCCCTGGCAAGTTCCAGGCAGCAACCCAGCTGTGGTGTCAAACCTAGAGGCAGCCCACCCTAGGGGACTAAGACCCCAATCTGGGGTGGGAACATCAGGGGCACAGATATGCCAAGTGATAGAGGCCAACGGAGAGGCTAGGCTTCATGAAGAGTTGGGGGATTGGAGCAGTCTCAAATGAGGGTACCCCAAACAGTGGGACAGAGGGGAAGGAGGTGGGGACATGGGAAAGGCTACCTGGCAGAGGGTTTGGTCTGTGCGTAGGCACTGGACAGGGGGTGGCCAGTTGTGTGCTTCAGTGCCCAGCAACATGTAAAGAAAGAACCAAGCTTGCTGTGGGTTGGGAGCGCTTGAAGTATTAAATCCTAAGGACTCTTGCCACCTCTGCCAGGAGACTGCAGCCTCTGTGCGGGGAGCAGAGGGGTGATGGAATGGCCAGGGATGCAGCTGTGGCTTGTAGGGTGATTTCCCAGCACACACAAAGCCCCAAGCTCTATTCCCATCACTTACAAACCAAGCACTTGTCACCCCAACGCTCTGGAAGTGGAGGCAGGAGAACCAGAAATTCAAGGTTATCTTTGGCTTACATAGCAAGCTAGAGGCCAGCCTGGGCAACATAAGGCCTTATGTTTAAAAAAATAAATAATAAATAAAAAGTTACAGAGATTAAGATTTCTCTGTGGTCAGAAGGAAAAGACTTCAGTGAGGGCAGGGACTGAGCTGAGGTGGGAGTCAGGGATAACTGGGTAGGGAATTCTGCAGAGGCTCTGAAGGTGTTGCGCCCCTGCAGGGGTGCCACGGGGTTCTGAGGCATGTGGGGTGTGACTTGGTTTTCTGTTCCCTCAAAGCCATGACAGGTCTGTGGCATCTGCCCTTAGGAGTGAGGCCAGGAGGGATGGCACAGGAGTGTCCCAGGGGCAGTAGCGGTAAGCACAAAGCCAGCAGGGAGCCTGGCAAATACAAGGAAAGGTGGGGTGAGGTAGGGCCCCAATAGTCAGTTTAGAAAAGTCAGAGCTCTTGCAGAGTGCCTGTTAGGGAAGGATCCAGAGAGTCTAGCCTAGAGCACAGGGCAGGTCCAGGGCAGCGGCCAATGGGATGCAAGGGACAGGGCAGGTAGGAGTGGAGCCTAGTGCTGGAAGTATGTGTTTGCTAGCTTGTGATGGATGCTGGTAGACAGGGCTGGGGCTTCTGGGAGTGTGGCTCAGTCTCAGCTTCTCTTTCCCCAGCAACTACACGGCGCTTCTGGGAGTGTGGATTTACGGCTTCTTCGTGCTCACGCTGCTGGTCCTGGATCTGCTCTATTATTCCGCCATGAACTACGATATTTGCAAGGTTTACCTCACTCGGTGGGGGATCCAGGGACGGTGGATGAAACAGGACCCCCGGCGGTGGGGGAACCCTGCTCGAGCCCCTCGGCCAGGACAGCCGGCCCCACAGCCGCAGCCTCCCCCTGGTACCCTGCCGCAAGCCCCCCAGGCTGTGCACACACTGCGGGGAGACACGCACAGCCCACCCCTGATGACCTTCCAGAGCTCATCCGCCTGGTAAGTGTTTGCGAGAGCAGCCTGGGTGGACTGTACTCTTTATCACTGCTGCTGCGGTCCGACCACTGGTGACCTGGCTATTTGCTGTCCTTCCTGTTCGCCAAGGAGGACTTAAAAGCCACATATGGCGTGTGGTAGCACATATGTGTCTAGAGGAGAAGCCAGAAAAGACAGGTCGTCGCTTGAGTTTCCTAGTGGCCAAGGCAAAAGGGGAAAGTTGGATGGCTTTTCAAGTTTCTGTGGTCTGGTCAAAGGAAAGAAAGCTTATCGGTGATGGGGAGAAGAGCTTTCAGCCTGAGGTCAGGAAATGAATCTAAATCTATCCTTTAGTTCCTTTGTCTTACATACCTGGAGGTGACTCAGGCAGGCTGTCCCATCAGGAGAGAGAAGGATGGTGGCAAGGGAGGTGACATAACAAAGGCTTGGCTTTGGGGGTGGCCGGGTCTGGTCCCAGCTGAGCAGCTGTCATCTCTGCCCTACTCCGGTAGGATGTTGGCGGTGGGGTGTGGCAGCACTGCTGCCCAGGCCTGAGGACTTTCAGAGCAGGTGTCTCATGAGGTCAGCTAGCCCCACAACAGAGATAAGCATGGCTTTGGCTTGGGGTCATGGGTGGTCAGGGCCTGGGGCCTGGGTGATAGCTGTAGTACTCAGATTCTGAACACAACATCACTGGGGGGTGGTCACAGCCCAGAGTCCTGCAAGGTCATCTTGAGCCCTCTTGCTGGTGACTTGCACCCTTCTAGCACAGTGACCACTAGGCTCTGCAGGGGACTGGCCAGCACATGCTGATATAACAGAGTTTTGTTATATCACCCTTAGACCTTCCAATCCCTGTGAGAAACCAGGGCGGTGTACTGTCCTTGGGTTATTCTGGGACCGTCCAGCGCATAGTAGGCACACAGTGCACCTTTGCTGCTTCTCCTGGGAGGCACTGGCGAGCTTGTTAGCCACTGCCAGAGCATCTCCCAGGTATCGACCTTTTCA
This sequence comes from Mus musculus, assembly GCF_000001635.26. Taxonomy (NCBI): domain Eukaryota; kingdom Metazoa; phylum Chordata; class Mammalia; order Rodentia; family Muridae; genus Mus; species Mus musculus. Next base: position 84,405,461 of record NC_000081.6, on the reverse strand, counting down.
ATAATGAATGGCGTGAATAATTAATCAGATGCACTTACCGAACGAGGAACTGCCTGTCTATCATGCAGGAGACAGCCACTGTCTGTCTTTCCTTGGTTGAGCTCAGATGAGCTCTAGGCTGACTACTGTGGTGGGAGGTGAGGGTGAGGAGAGCCACCATTCAGGTGGAGAGCAAGACCCAGACCCAAGGAAAGCTGGAGAGTGAGCAGTCTGTTTACTGTACCTAATGGTGAGGGTCCCCAAAGTATACATCGCATGTCTGTGTCAGAGAATACCCAGAGCCCACTGGCCAAGAGGGTCTGGTGGGGTGCCTAAGGGCACCCTGGTTTTAGTTGCAATGGGCCTCCTCCGTCCTTTCCTTTGGGGTCCCTGCCTACTGCCCAGGAGGGCGTTGAAGGTTATCAGTGTTCTATACTCACAGCTGGAGTGTGCACCTGTCTGGAGGCCCACAGTGCCAGGAGATGTGCTAAGACCTCACCTCTGCTCCCGATATCCGGGGTTACCAGCTAGGATCTCTGTGTCTGTCTCAGTGTTCCCCCTCCCCCACACTGGTTTTCACCAACATGGACAGATTATGCACCTACTGTATGCCAGGTGCCATGCTGCACCCCTGGGATACAGGCGTAGAGAAGGTGGCAGGGGCGTGCCCAAAGCTTGGAACTGTACAAAAGCTAGAGTTTATGGAGTCTGAGAGCAGGTGTCTGTCTGGACGCGTGGGGCACACATACTGTGGAGCTCAGCCATCCCTGTCCTCATGGTTTCCTCTTCAGACTTGGGAAGTTGTGCCTGAGGCCACCCGCTTGCCCATTCAAACCATAGCTCAGAGTTCCACGTGTGGAGGGAATGTTCTAGCCACTGGCCACATTCACACACCACCTTCCAGTCACTTTCTGTCCTTGGATATGCTGTGACTTTGCCTGAGGCTTCAGGTTTTTTTTTCATCAGAGGAGAAACAAGGGGAGAGGGTTGGGCAGCCACATGGGACCTCCTCCTTTGCCACCCCAGGGTCCCCTGGGAGACTAGAGCGGCAGGATGCAGGACTTTGGAGGCCGTCTTCTGAGTTCAGCCTGTGGCTTCTCCCCTCTTCATCCTGACTCTTCATCTTGGCTGTCTGACTCTCTGGCTTCTAGGGCACACGACCTCTAGCAGAAGAGCCAGGTCACCAAGAGAGTGATGGTGGCAGGCTCGGGTGTTGTCACTTTGGGAGGCTCAAGGTCACATGACCAGCTGAGCAGGGTAGGTCAAAGGCTCCTGCAAGATGAGGATCCAGGCAGCTATGGGAGGTCTTGGCTGCCCAGGCTCTAGGGTACCCCTGCCCTGCTATAGGGGAAACAGGAAAGCTATACCATCAGCTGGGGCTTGATAAGTGACGAGCGCCCTGAGTGGCCCCTAAGTTACTACTTCTGCATCAATACTGAAGACCCCAGGGGCTGTGGCACAGCCTCGGCCCCTCAGGTCCTGTGAACAGTCTCTCTGTTCATTACTCCATCCATCTCCCTCTTAAGCAATATGACTGTCTGGCTGAAGGCAAAACCAGGTGCCAAATTAAGCCACCAGGCCTAGGAAGCTTCAGCCAGCTCTGTATCTCTAACTGAGTTAGGGGGTGGTGGAGCCCGGGTGAGTTGGAGCCTCGATGCCCTTCATTGAGTTTACAGAGGAACTTTTGTTCAGATTCTCAGACCCCATTTCTGTTCAGATGACTGAGACTTCTCTGTTCCCTGCAGCCTCGGTGCCCTCCACATCTTGAATCTCTCTTTATTTACCCTCCCCAGGCCCTGCCTTCCTCAGGCAGAAGTGCTCCAGCCTCCTCCTTGGCTGCAGATGACAGTGGCCACTGTCCCCAGACCAGCCCCCTCCCCAGGCTTCCTCTCCGGCCCTGTCCCCTGCTGATGGTCCCAGCAGCTTGTTTGCCCGTGGTTTCTGGTGGTACCAGGCTCTCAGCCCATGTCAGGGCTGCCTTTGGCTCCTAGCAGATGCTCAGTGGCTATGCTCTGACGATGCAGCCGGTCAGCCAGTGCGCAGGTGCAGTGCAGGATCTGGCTGAGCATGGTCACCTCCAGCCCAGGTCCCCAGGGGCATCTGGAGGGAGCTGCTGGTGCCCTTCATGAAACTCAGCTTATCTGCCTCTGCATCCTGCCTGTCCTGTGACAGGTGGAGAGGGGTCAGTTGTCATGTTGGCCACCCCATCCTTGTCTTAGTAGTCATTGGCACATATGTAGGGGGTGATATGCATGCGCGCATGCACACACACATTACACTCTTACCAGCATCACTAGGCTTGATATCTATCACTAGGTCCCAAAGGTTAAGTTGTCCTCACTTCATGGATGGGGAAACTGAGGCTCGGGCCACGTGCCAGTGGCAGAGCTGAAGCCCGGGGTGCTCAGGGAGCCGCAACAAAAAGCCCACTCCTATATGTGTGGTGGCTCCCAAAGCTTCCTGGACTCCTCTGGGCACCTCCCAGTCAGCTGTACCGAAGACTGTCCTCTCCCCAGCAACAAGACAGTCACTGTTCTGTCACCTCCTGGTCTTGTGACTTTTCTGTTACCTCCCCTTCCTCCAGGAGAGGGTGTTCCAAAGATCTGCACGGCCATTTCTACTGAGTTCCCTACCCAACACTCTGCCACTTATGTCTGTAGACAGGGAAACTGAGGCACATAGCAGTTTGGTAACCGGCCCTGAGTCAGCCTGCAAGTCGGCAGTCAGCACTTGAAGGCAGGTGGATTGACTCTAGCCAGACTGGAAGAATGCTTGGCTGTCTGGCCATCTCCATCTTGACCACACTGAGGCAAGAACCTCCTGCCTGTCTTCCTGTCCCTGTTCTTGCCTGTCTTCCTGTCCCTGTTCTTTGTGCCTGGCAGCAGAGTGGCCCTTTGAAAACAGAACCAAAACCAGGTAATGGAATCAAGACCTTCTTCACTTGCTCACACAGCCTTGCTGCCCCAGGGCCTCAGCTGCCGCTTGCTCCCAACCTAACAAAGCACTTCATCCAAGTAACCTATGGGGCTAGCTCCCTTCCTAAGGAAGGAAGGAAGGATCTGAGCGCAGAGGCTCCTCCCAGACAGACTGTCCTTACCCCTCCCCTCCATCTCCTCTGTACCCTGACACCATCACACAGAACTCCCTGCATGCACTTTTGGTCCCTTTGAGGTGTTATCGCCACCTGGCACTATGTCTGCTTCCCTGTTTGTTGTCTGTCTGTCCGTCTGTCTCCCTGAAAGGGAACCCTGCAAAGCTGGACTCTACAGAGCTCCGGCACTGAGAACAAACACCTAGCTCGTGGTAGGCACACTCTGAGTGGATGGCCTGTGTCTTGGGGGTGGGGGGGTAGGGTATTGAAGCTCCCCCTCCCCCCAGGGAAGGTCAGCTCAGTGAATGAACCACACAGAGTGCACAGCAGGCTGAGGCAGCAGAGCTTCATGGCTCCGATGGACAGGGTTGCTGACTCTCTCCAGCAGCCCCACAGTGAGTGCCCTCAGGCCAATCCAAGAAACCGAGGTCCAGGGAGAATGACAGCAGAATTCAGCGTGGCTGATGTCTGAACCCAGGGCCTGGAAATTTAGGTCCCTTCCCAACTGGGACATCTGCCTCCTGAGATTCCTGAGATACCTGGCTCAGGTTGGGTGTGTCACCAGCTGGAGAGTGTGGCTTCCTGGCCTCATCCATTCCTGGAGGGACTCCAACAGTCCCCTAAACCAACAGGTAGTCTAGGGTTCCAAGTAACCTCATACAAAAGCTCTCTGTGGCTTGGGGCAGCAGTGATCTGAACTCGGCCTGGGTTCCTGCTATCCCAGTCCTTTCTTGAAGGCTGAAGAGACATGATGGATTGTCCTGGTACATGCTAGGTTTAAGGTCTCTGTCCTTTCTCTGATAGCAGCACCAAGGTTGTTCCTAGCATTCAAGGTCCCAGCAGAAGTAGCCATTGGCCTGCCTACTTGCCAGCCCACTTACCTGCTCACCCAATACTCACCTACCTGCCCACCCAACTACCTACCTACCCACACACTTACCCACTCATCTGCACACCCTCCTGATAGTCCACCCAACCAGCCAACCACCTGCCCCTCACGGCCCCATGGTCTGTCTGTCTTCCCACTAGCCCCTCCCCACCACAGGGGGCCAGGCAATGCAGTCATGCAGCACGCATGCTTATTTGCAGTTAATTTAATCCCTCATCCCCAAGCACACACACACACACACACACACACACACACACACACACACACACCTACCTCCTGGTCAGACTCCAGCAAACTTGCAGGGCTGAAAGCTGCTGTCTCAGAACTGTACCTGGGTCCACACCCACCGACCTCATGGGGCCAATGGAGAACCTCAGGCCAGTTGTTTCGCTTCTTGGAATCTCTGTGTTTTCATAGGTGAAATGGGTATAAACGAGATCACCACGTGGACTCCTAGCAAGGATTCCAAATGGTCCAGGTATGGCCAGTTTCTCAGTGAACAGGAGCTATTATTATGGCTGTTATTTAATTAGTAACTGAAGGTGAGGGGGAAGGCCACCGTGCCCCACCTGGCAGATGTTTTGTTTCCTGCTGTCCCCTGGGCCTGCTTTTTTGCCCTCCCTGAAAGGCTGTGTGGGATTCTACATTCCAGTTTTATTCACAGTAAATTGGCCATTATCATGCGAATTTCCTTAATGTCTCTAAACATCATTTTAGCATCTACTCAGTTGTGAAGTTCCCTTGCGCTGGCATTAACTTGGTTCCCCCACAGAGCGACATTTAAGACGGCTCACACTTTTCTTTTTTTCTTTTGCTGTGACAACTAAAAGTGGCAGCGGCAAGGCCGTGAAACACGGGGTGCACTGACACCTCACTGGCTCTGGCCTCTCCCTGAAGTGAGTTACTTCCTCCAGGTGGACTCCTGGCAGGAAGAAACCTGAGCCTGGGATCACAGTGGGACCTTCCCAAGCACAGCTGCAGGGTCTGGTGGCACTACAGATGGGCTCAGGATGCAACTCTGGGGTGCCATCTCTTTAATTGTCATGGTGTTATTATTAATCCATTTTGTCTCCTCTCTCCGTGAGCCTCCCGTCTAGTTTACTGTGCCTCTAAGACCGTTGATAATTTTCTCTGTTTCCATAAAGCAGCATTTATCTGTCTCAAACCTTGCTTCCTTGGGGTTCTCCTCCACCCCCTCTTACTGTTTACTGAATACATTTTTAATTAACTTTCAGTCAAGTTGCTTTTCTGGGAAAAAAAACAAAAAACAAAAAACAAGGCTTGCCCGGAATGGCGCAACTCAGTGTTTCCTATGTGTGTCCCACATGTGATGGGGGTCCCTGTCCCATGCCAAAAGTGGCCAAGAAGATAGTGGGAATTTGGGAGCCTCTTGTTAAATGGCCACACACACACACACACACACACACACACACAGTGTGTGAGCTGGTGATTAAATAATACTGTAATGAACGGGGAGAGGGTAGCCCTTCAAAACTCCACATTTCCTGTTATGCTCCCGTGTTGACTGTGTCTGTGCTTTGGGGATGGGGAATGTACGTGCTGGTCCATCTTGTCTGCCTAGGAGATATCTGCAGGATGGGCTGGCCTAGAGCATCCCTTCTGCATTTGGTGATGATGAGCTGAGTGGGGTGTTTTTGCCTCAAAAGCAGGCAGTATGTGACCGCTCTGGATGCTGGGATTCGGCCAGTGTAGGGGGGGTTCTGTTGGCCCCTGAGGATATGATGCCCAGTGCGGGCTGACTCCTTCCTTGTCACTAGGCATTCGGATTCCAGTGCTGGAATGTTGTCACCTCAAATAGCCTCACCTGCCCTTTAGCCTGTGACCTCTCTGGGGACAAATGCATCTCTTCTGTTCATGTTAAAAAAAAAATAACTTGTCTGCAGGGGTCACCCCCAGACAGGCAGCTGATGGGCAGCATATAGGGCGACTGTTGTTCTAGAAAGACAGTGCATCAGCTCCAGGCCATCCCAGGACACAGGGAACAGGGGAGAGTAGAAAACAGGACTGGCCACTGGTTCGGTACTGCCTGGTCTTTTGTCCCGAGTGGGGCCATCATAGGCTTCTCTTTACCAGCTTCCCAGCCCCAGCCCCAGCCTTGGAGTGGCACCAAGGGTTTCACAGACATCACTTAGACAACCAGTGTTTTTTGGAGGCCACCTACAGGGTCTATGCCCTGTACTGAGCATTAGGAGTCAAGGGACAAAGAAGGCAGAGCTCAGAGCCTTCAAAAGCCACCGCTGTTTCAGAGAAGGTCCACACTGACCTCCGCCTGCTTTGCTTGGAAAAAATCAATGCCTTCCTTCAAGGGCAGACACATGGGCAGACACATGGGAAGCCATTCCAGGGTGACCTTGACGGAGCATTGAGGTCACAGGTACCTCTTCCAGCCTCAGTTCCCAGCAGACTGTAGGTCTGAAAGACCAGGAGCCTCTCAGCAGGCTGCGGAGAGGGCAGCTTTCTGTCTGGATTCCTGGGTCTTTGAGTAAGCCTCTACTTGTCCACCTGGGGGAAGCAGGAGCTTTGAGAGAGTGCAGACAGGTGTGCTGGGGGCTTGGGAGTATAGCAACAGGGCATCCGGTTCCCAGCCGGTCTCCCTCACACAGGCCTGTGCCCCGGTGTGGGGACCAATGTTACCCAGCCCACACACTTGCATGGAACTTTCATCAGAGTGTCCTAACACAGACATTGTGTATAGAGATGCCAGACCTATGAGTCATTGACAAAGAGGCATTTCGTAAAGGCCAGGGATGAGCCCCCCATCCTTCCACATCCATGGCAGCATCCCTATTATCACCCTCTGAGCTGCAGCAACCTACTCATGAGAAGGACCCCAAGAAAGCCCACACCTGCCTGTGAAGGGACAACACCCCATGCCCCACCCCAGCTAGAGATAGAGGACAGCTTATGTCTTTGCTCCTTCGGCCACATAAGAGAAGGGACCTGGGGTTGAATTTGCTGCTATATGCTCGGTCCCTGGATCTTTGTACCCCGGCAACTACTTCCTTCCAATGCTGCCACTGGCTGGAGTTCAGAAAGATTCAGCAGCTGGAGCTAGGTGTTGTGAGTCTGGGTGGCAAGAGCATAGCTATGCTGGACCCTCAGCCTCCATTCTTCAACACACCCCTAACCCAGCCAAGTGATCCCCTGATACTCTACCGGAGACTTATGGAGACAAGAGTCTCCTCCAACCCAGGGACCCTTGGCTGCTACTTAACAGGGGGATAGGTCTTGCTTCCACTGCCCCTCCCAACCCCCTTCTCCTATGATCTACTGACCTGAGCTGCCCAATGGCCTTTCTAGACATTTTCTGACCAGTGCCCTCACAGTGAGGGAGCCGACTCCCTTATAAGACACCTAATTCCATAGGATGGGGTCAGAGGTCAGAGGGTATACAGAGGGCTTGTTGACACTGGGCCAGAGAAACGCTTCCAAGTCTCCCTCTTGTAATCACTGTGTCCCGGCCTCTACTGTGCCGCTTCTATGTTTCCAAGAATTCGCATCTTTGCTGCCTCGCAGAGCACCAGTCCAGATGGGTCCCGATCGATACACGCATGTAATAGACCAATACTCTGTCTTCCTAAAAGCCATTAGTCAGTCGATGGCAATAGTGTGTCTCCCAGCTGACAGCAGGAGGAGGGGCAGAGCTCTTTGTGGTGCCTGGAGACTAGAGCCCAGAGTCCATTAGTCTGGAGAATCGGAGCCTCCGGGTGGGGTTTGGGGAGACCAAGTACCACAGTGGGCAGGTGGCGCCAAGGGGAACGGTGGCCATGCCCAGGCCAGGTGGGGGCTGCAAGGGCTGCTCTGGAGTGGATGGGACCTGAAAGGTATGGGTGCAGGGCAGGCAGAGAGCACAGCCAGAGAGACTCGGGTATGGCATGGCAGGCCAGTGTACTGAAGACTGGGCACTCTGGGTCTCAGGAGAGAAGAGAAGGATGGGGTGGATCCTAAGTTGCCAGGACAGGCCACAGGTGAAAAAGAGGAATGAGATGTCCAAAGGACAGGTGGGTCTCCCTCAGGCACGGAGGCCCAGCAGGGATGCTGGGTAGGTTACCACCCATGAAAGATGGCTTGTCTCTGGCTGTTTTGGCAGTAGTGAACAAGGATAAGGGGTGGTGTGTGTGTGCGTGCGTGTGTGTGTGTGTGTGTGTGTGTGTGTGTGTGTGTGTGTGTGTCTGTCTGTCTGTCTGTCTGTCTATGTGTGTTTGTGTGTATGTGTGTCTGTCTATGTGTGTTCTGTGTCTATGTGTCTGTGTGTGTCTATAAGTGTGTGTTTTGTATCTGTGTGTCTGTCTGTCTTTCTGCGCGTGCCTGTCTATGTGTCTATACATGTATGTTCTGTGTCTGTGTGTCTATGTATGTCTGTGTGTGTGTGTCTGTGTGTTCTGTGTCTCTGTGTATGTGTGTCTGTGTATATCTGTGTGTGTCTGTGTATATGTGTGTTCTGTGTCTGTGTATGTGTGTCTGTGTATGTCTGTGTGTGTGTCTGTGTGTTCTGTGTCTCTGTGTATGTGTGTCTGTGTATGTCTGTGTGTGTCTGTGTATGTCTGTGTGTCTGTGTGTGTGTTTTCTCTGTCTGTGTGTCTATGTGTATGTGCCTCTGTGTATGTGTGTGTATCTGTATGTATGTGTGTTCTGTGTCTCTGTGTCTGTGTGTCTGTGTGTGTTCTCTGATTTATGATTGAGTGTGAACCAGGACGTGGGTGTGCTATGGGATTCGTGTGATCTAGTATATCCGTGTGTACCATGCAGGAAGTGAACGTTCACACGCTGTGCTTGGCTTTGACCCTGGATGGAGCTTCTCTCCATACCCCACCCCTGTGAGAGGGTGGTAGGGGAGGTGTCCTAGTTTGTTTTTTGTCACTGTGATAAAACACTGACCAGAAGCAACTTGAGGAGGACAGAGTTTATTTGGCTTACAGGCTCCATAGAGGGAAGCCAAAGCAGGAGCTCGAGGCAGAAGGTTGAAGCAGAGGCTACCAGAGAATGTTCCTTAGTGGCTTACCTGCCTAGAGATGCCACCAACCACTGTGGGCTGGGCCCACAACAATTAGCAGTCAAGAAAATGCCCAATGTACATGCGCACAGGCTGCTCTGATCTGGGCATTTCTTCAGCTGCGAGCCCTCCTTCTCAGACAACTCCACATTTGTGTGAAGTTGACGGCTAAAGCTAACCGTGACAGAGTCTGGGCTGGGCCTGGGTGACTAACAGGTTAGATTGCAGAAAGCAGAAACAGATCCCAGTCTGCATCCAGGCTTAAAAGGAGGCAAGTGGGACCAGAGGGATAGACAGCCATGGCTAATAAGGGACGAGGATGACACCCTAGGGGCCGTAGATGTGTTCCACACGATTCACAAGACATAGGCTGAAGACTGGGCTGCAGGTCAGGGCTGAGGATGCGCAGTAGACCTGATCCCAGCATTTAGTACTGCTCCTGGGCCATAACAAATTCCTCTTCATCCCTCAGAACCTTGCTGAGACCATTTCTTTGATGGGGTGATACTTCCGCGGACCTCTCTCCCTGTGTCCACTGCAGTAAGAGCCCTAACCACTTGGGCTGCTCCCTGCCCAGGAGAATAGGGCATACTTGAATCATCAGAGTTCACAGGGCCAGGGCAGAGTCCTGGGCAGGAGTGGGCACCCTATTCTACTCTCTACCCCTTCTTGCTGTTTGACTGTGAGCAGCCGTGAGCCTCCGTGTCTTGGCTCCACCTTTCCACTGAGGCTCCTGACCTTCTGGGGCTGCTGGAGATGCTAATGGGACAAGAGTGGGTAAGTGGTTCGAAACCTTTGATGCAGGAGATGAAGGAGTCTTGATTCCCCGTGGGGCAGGAGGTGGGCAGTTCCAGACAGAGGCCTTCGAGGGAAGGGCGGCCCTGTGAGACAGCTGATGTGGAACACGGGTTTCCTGTTAAAGCGGCTCCATCAATTATTGACCAGCATAACATTAAAAATTAACAGCCAGGATGTGTGTGTTAAAAGGCACGAGCCTCCCACGGCTGAATGAGAAAGGCGACAGGGAGAAGGGTAGCAGAATAAGACTAGAATAAGAGAGCTCTAAAGCGCACAGCCCACCTGTAGCCCCACTCCCAAGCTGTGCTGCCCACTACCCTGTGCCAAAGAACCACCTGGCCCATCCTCCAGCTCCCCAGCCAATAAGACAAGGACATCCCATCAGCTTCCAGACAGCTTCCTTCTGATGGAAAGGACAGGGATCATGTTAAAAGTCTTTATTCTGAAATAGAGTTTCATGTATCCAGGCTGGCCCTGGACTTCTGATCCTCCTACCTTCCCATACCCACTTTCTGGGCATGGACCACGGGCCTCCATGCATGCTAGGCTAGCCCTCCACCCACCGACCCACACCTTCATCTCACACACTAAATTCTTCACAGTGGCACAGCGTCCTCAAGCAGAGGGACTGGACCCCCTCTGCCGACAGCATCATCCTTTGTGAGGCCACCCCGTGGGAGACAAAGTGGGGCATGAAAGGGAGCCAGAGCCTGAGTGAAGGGAAGGAAAGGGATGCCACCTTACTGGCCTCTCAGGTGGGAGTCCCTCCTTCCATTTAATGCTACTGCGGTTCTGAAGGTCATGAGCACAGCCAAGGTCAAACAGCCAAGGAGAAGTTGGCCCCAAGAGGCCGCCATGTCCCCAGCACAGATGCATGCAAGCCAGAGTCTCTCCTACATACCACCCTCATTGCTTGTCTCTTCTGCACTGAGGACACAGCTAGATCTGTCTGTCCTGTTGGGTGTCCTGTTAGGTAACCCTGAGTGACCCTTATTAAAGCACTTGCTATTGTCCAGCTGTTTTACACACACACACACACACACACACACACACACACACACACACACACACACACACATCTGTTCCCCTCTGGAGCCTGTGTTGGAACCAATGGGCTAGCCTACCTCTTGCTGCTTGAACTTGGACCTGGAAGCCTCCTTGCTCCAGGAGCTGGAGCTTTGTGGCCAATGACTTGGGACCCTTTGAGTGAAGGTGGCACCAGCCACTGGCTTCTTAAAGTCTCTCCTGTCTGTCCTTCAGAGACTCTCCCAACTTACATAGTATCCACGCCAAGCCCTGCTGAGCAGATCTGAGAGAGGAGGCTCGTGGAAGCAGGTGACAATAGCTAGTCAGGGAGGCGATGGCTTGTCCTGGGGGCTAACCAGGACCTGGTCCACACTGCTAGTGGCCAAGTCAGTCCTTGTTGACCACCCAAGACTCACTCAAGACAAAGAAGGGACATAACACTGAGGTGCAGGGAGCCTGGGTGCAGAGGCAAACTACAGACTCCTAAAGTAAGGGACAGAGCTGAGGGAAACCAGAGCCAAGGGACTCTGGAGCCCAGAGATGCCAGAGTCATGGGACCCTGGAATCTAGGGACTTCTGAGCTGAGCGACCCCAGAGCCATGGCACGTCTGACCCTAATATCAAGTTGGCACTTCTACTCCTTCAGGGGGCTGTGAGGGGACATCTTGAGGCACCCACCCTCACTGGCCCGCAGCCCTACCCAGGGCAGCTGCTGTCTGATCTGTTTCTGTTTCCTTTGGGGTGCTTAGCCTAAGTCTGTGTACCACTTGCATGGCTATTTCCTGTTCAGGTCAGAAGAGGGAGTTGCCCTGGACTCGGAGTTACAGGCAATTGTGAACTCCCATGTAGGCACTGGGAATCAAATCTTGGTCCTCTGCAAGAGCAGCCAGCGCCCTTAACTGCTTCTGAGACCTTTTGTCCCTAACACTAACCTGGTTGTGTTCGACAGACCACGCCCCTTGTTAGGATCTGGAACAGAATCCCAGCAGCAAGCTCCCTGACTTGCAAGGCGGAAGGAAGCACAGTTCCCAGGGGTGGGGGCAGGGGACCTGCTTAGAGACCTGGCAGGCATCTGTCTACTCAGGGTGGGTGCGTGCTCAGCTCTCCTGCAGCTTAAGGGTGGGTGTTGATTAGTCTGCTCACATCCTCATCCAGCTCCATTGAGAGCCAGTGGCATCTGAATGCGGTTTGCATCATGGCAGGAATAGCGCCTCCTACTGGATACCTTCTACTTGCAGGGACCACATCTGCTGCCCAGGCTGCCACTATGCCAGGGGACTGCATCTGCCACCACCACCACCCCATGGTTCTCTCAGCATCCCTGTCTTTTGCTCCCTTGTAAAATGTGCTTAATGCTGTCCCAACCACAGGGTTGCTGGGAGAACACCCCAGGAAATGTGTCACGGTCCTGCCCCGGCCCGGCATCCAGCCGGCGCTAAGTGGCTATGAGCCATTGTCATCCCAGGAGCCGTGTCCACACTTCACCTGCAGTTAGGCAGAAGGCTTTCATCTCTCCTTTGCTGTTATTGTTCCAGACTTGCCTGGCATTCTGGAAGCATTCATTACTATTCAAATTGCCAGGTGCTCTATCTCATCTCAAACAGGCTGCAGACGCTGGCCTAGCCTGCCTGCCTGCCTGCCAGCTGCACAACTCCTCCTCTACTGTCTCCCCACCCCGGCCTGGCTCAGGTGTAGACTGGAGGCAGTGTTGCTCAATGGTTAGTGGCACAGGCCAGACTGCAAACCCTAGCACTGGCTGGACATTGATCCTGGGCAAATCACCTGTCTCCTCAGAGTCCAAGTCCTTTCCTAGTAAAATTTGAAAGTGGGCTCTTGAAGATGGAGAGCAGAGGTGAAAGCACTCTGAGAAGGCCTAGCCCAGCCCTAACTTGCCTTTCACAGAATTTTCTAGAATCCCAGGGCCATGGGATGGGGTCCAAGGACCTTCATCTAGAGTCAAGGTCTGTAGTAGCTATTGTCTCTCTTACTTGATCTGCTATGGCTTTCTGGATGTCCCCCAGTCACCAATTCCCCAGCACCAACCAACTTCCCGCTCAGGCCCCACTGAGCTGAGGACCAGGTCAGGTCTCCCAGGAGCCAATTTTCAATGCTGCCACACATAGCAGAGAATTCCCTGATCCTGTTTGGGGGTTCTTGTATTCTGTCTCAGCTCAGAGTCCTGGAGGGATGCAGTGATCTGTGACTTAGTCCCATGATTCCAGCACCAGCTCAAACAGGCTACAGAAGACACCGTTAAGACAGGTATCCACAAGTCACATGGGCGGCAGTGGCATCTGCCCCAAGTGAAGGAGTATGGCTGCCACTGGCCAGGAGCCAGCAACCAGTCAGGAATAGTCTCTTCATCCTGGCTTCTATATGACCAGCTGTGGTCACTATGAGAGCCAACCGTTCCTTCCAGAAAGTTAGGGCAAGGCCAGGCATCTTAACACAGATGGTCTCTGCTGTGGCTAATGGCCGGCCCAGGCATGTCACTGTGACCACTTGCTGTAAAAAAGTCCCCCAGGCCTGGAGTGGCAGCTAGTGGGTGCCTGTGGCCCTAAGATATTAAGTAACATACTTGCCCAGAGTCACATAGCAATTCTGAACCCAGGACCACTTGTTAGTCAGTAAGGCCCAGGCTCCTCAACTGTGATGTGGGATATGGGGTAACATGTTACTGAGGCCTGTGGGAGTCAGGGAGCTTGGGTAAGGGACACCCAATGAGGGTTCTTGATGGATGTGTAAGCGTTCCCCAGGTGTACGCAGGGAGGGAATATCTAGTGTGTGGAAAGTATCCTGGGATTTCTGGAGGGACTTTCAGAGTGGAGGCCACAAACCTGGAAGAGTCCAGCAAGGAGAGTCTCCTAAGATCCCAGCCCAGACGTCAAGACTCAACCCACTGAGGAAGCCAATATAGAATGGGTTCTTCCAAAATTTATTAATTCTTCAAACATTACATTGTGTACAAGATATTATTTAAAATGCAGTTGGGTGGTGGGGGATGGGGTTATCTGACCTCAGTCAATAAAGCGCTTGCCACTCAAACTTGAGGGCCTGAGTTCCATCCTCAGCACCCACGTTTAAGAGCCAGGTGTGCAATGATACTGTGCTATACCCGTAGACCAGAGCCTAGCATGACCGTCTGAGAGGCTTCATCCAGACACCGAGGTGGGCAGATACAAAGACCCATAGCCAAACATTAGGCACAGCTCCGGGAATCCTGCAGAAGAGGGGGAGGAAGGATTGTAGGAGCCAGAGGGATTGAGGACACCAGGAGAACACGACCCACAGAATCAACTCAGCAGGGCTCATAGGGGCACAAAGAGACTGATCAGGGAGCCTGGACGGGTCTGATTGAGATCCTCTGCATATATGCTATGGTTGTGCAGTTTGGTGTTCTTGTGAGACCGCTAACAGTGGGAGCAGAGAGCTGTCTCTGACTCTATTGCCTGTTCTTGGGACCCTTTTCCTCCTATTGGATAGCCTCATCCAGCCTTCATATGAGGGGTTGTGCCTAGTCTTAATGAAACTTGACATGCCCTGTTCATTTGATATCCCTGAGAAGTTTGTCTTTTTTTTTTTTTTAAGGGAAACAGAGGAGGGGGAGATGAGGGAGAGGGAGAGGGAAAAGAGGAGGGAGGGGAGAGAGAGAGAAAGAGAGAGAGAGAGAGAGAGAGAGAGAGAGAGAGAGAGCACTAGCTGTCTATACTGGGGCCTGAGGTTGTTGAAAATTGAGACCTGCATCAATGGCCAGGCCAGAATCTAAGTAGAGAGACCAGAGGCCCTGAGGCAGAGGTACCCAGACACTGAAGAATAAGATGGCCCTGGTGTGTTTGAACTCGTTTGAAGGTGAGTTCAGTGGGCCTGGCTACTGGATTGTACGTGGGGATGAATGACAGGAAGGGGCGGGGTGGGGGAGGAGCTTCAGGGATTAGAGAAACCAGTGTGGAGGGAGGAAAGAGCAGGTCGATCTTTAGAGGATAGGTAGGAGTTTGGTTTAGGACGTGGTAAAAGCAAAATGCCTGGGGACCATGGGGACAGATCCAAGAGGAGCCTGGGACCTCCATGGTGTGACTGCCGTGCAGGTCACTGTTAACCCCCTGGGAAGGAGACCAAGATTAGGTGTGAGAGTCAGTGCCTCTGAGCTGGCACAGCCTTCAGCTGTGACCCCTGTTGCTGCACAGACGACCTGGTGAGGTCTCTTCTCACCCTGTGGGTGACTGGAGGGACTGAGTGACATCTGGATCAGGGCACAGGCATCTGTCCCATGGGTGTAGACCCTTCCACCTGCCACGGAAATTGAGTGTCCCTGCTGTGTGATCCCGTGCGCCCTCTCTGAACTTGGCCTGTCCAGTGAGCGAGGGATTGGGAAGAGATAGGCCTCTCCCAGCAGTCTGGGCTCTGATGCACCCACCGCCTACTGTAGATGTCTTTGTCTTTGACAAGGTCTTGCTTATTTCCCCCTTGGTGGCTTTCTGATAAAGCTGGGGAGAGTAGAACACTGTCTCTTGGGTCTGGCCCTCTTGGTTGGCTGGTTGGTTGGTTGGTTGGTTGGTTGGTTGGTTGGTTCACACAGTTTCATCTGTGGTCTGTGTATGCTGGGCAACATCGTGGCCCTGGGGGTTTCAGTGTGGCCAAACCAACACCAAGCCTGCCTTAAGGAGAGACACGGTGTAAATGACCTGGGCTGTCCGCAGGTCAGCAGCTGCCACAGAGAGCAATCTGAGCTGAGCAAGGGAAGGAGGAGTGATGGTTTAACCTTGGCAGCCAACAGGTACCATTGCGGGAGGATGGGCAGAGCATGCTGGGAAATGGCATGTGTATCCTGTGTCGATCGTGACTGAGAATGACAGGTCACATGACATGGAGACCAGGAGGCCCTGAGACAGGCCCTGGGCAAGCTAGGGACCTCTACAGGGCAGTTAGGGTTCCAGGTGAGGGCATGGCAACCAGAGGCACTG
This sequence comes from Mus musculus, assembly GCF_000001635.26. Taxonomy (NCBI): domain Eukaryota; kingdom Metazoa; phylum Chordata; class Mammalia; order Rodentia; family Muridae; genus Mus; species Mus musculus. The sequence continues at coordinate 84,389,703 of NC_000081.6, read as the reverse complement.
TTGTGTGTCAGTTTGCTCAATGCGGTGACAAGACAGCTGACAAATGCCACTTGAGAGTGGGAGGGATTATTCCATCATAGGGAGAAAGGTGTGGCGGTGGGAGTGAAAGGTGACTGGTTAAGGCCATGTCTAGTAAGGAAAACGAGAGAGAGGGTAGCTCCCGTTCATCTCCCTTTTGCTTTTTAATTACCTAGGACCCCACCCACAGAATTGTGCCACTCACGTTTAGGGCAGATCTTCCCACCTCAGTTAGCTCATTTAGAAGCTTCCACACAGACAGGGCCAGAGGTTTGTCTCCTGGGTCATTAGAGAGCCTGTGAAGTTCACGACGTGTGTTAACCATCACACACACAAAGGGGTGAGTGTCAACCCCAGCTGGGTCTGAAGTCAAGAGACCAATGTCCTAGCCCAGAGATGGTCGGCAAAGGTGATCGCCCCTCCCCATGCCTCTGTGGAAGGGACACAAGTGGCCACAGTGACAAGCCCCTCCCTCTTTGCTCATCTCCCATTCAAACACTAGCCTCTCCAGAGTTTCCTTAGAGAGGCAGAGCCTCCATGAAAGAAGTGGGTAACTGGTTGGCCTCCACTTCCTGTCTGCTGTCAATCTCTAGATCCTTCCAGATCTGAGCCGGAAGTTTCCTGCTTCTGCGGGCTGCAGCCCAGAGCTGCTCCATCTGTCATGCCCTTCTCCGCCACGATGGGCCGTACCCTCAAACCACAGACACAGATAAATCTGCCATGATCTAAGTTGCTTCTATTCAGGAATGCAGTCACTCCCCCCCACCCCCACTCACAATAAGTGATTGAGTAGCAAAGAGGGTTAGTTTGCTTTGACTTTGTAAATTAGGGCAGCAAAGGACGATTTCTATAGCCCCGCACCCATGCCCTTCCCCCCTTTCCTCACTGGCTGAGTAATCAGGGGTATACTGGCACCTGTCACCACCAGTCACCCACAAAGCTGGCGCATGGGTTTATCTGTACATCCTACATCCTGGTTATTTCAAAGCCTATGCACGGCTTAGTCGCATCTTTGAGTCATTAGGCAAGCTTGGCAGCTAGCAATTTTTTTCTCTCTAAACTTTTAGCTGGGGAAGGTAGATAAACAGGTGTTAGCAGGCCCAGTATTTCTTGTTCAAGATGGTCCATTTTCATGTTTTACTTCCCACAGTCACTGAAACAGGAAAAAGAACATTAGCCTAGGGTTGTTGATTTGTTGACTTGACACATCCAGGAAGAGGGGAGGGTGGGCTGAAGAATTGTCTCCACTGGATTGACTTGTGGCCATGTCTGTGAAGCATTTTCTTGGTTATATATTGGTGTAGGAGGGCCCAGCCCACTGTGGGCGATAGCTTCCCTAGGCAAGGGGCCATAGGCTGAGTAAGGAGGGTAGCTGGAGTTGAGACTGGAGCAACCACTAAGCAGCATTGTTTCTGCCTCAAGCTCCTGCCTTGAGTTCCTGCCTTGGCTTCACTCCGTGAGGAACTACAACCCATAAGCTAGGGTAAACTCTTTCCCCTCCAAGTCAGTCTTGGTCATGGTGTCTATTACAGCATCAGAAAACAAAATAGAACAGTACCATGTAGGTTATGTTTGAAGTCCTTAGAAAACACTGAGGCTGAAGGTGACTGGAAATACAGTCTGAGACGAAGATGTCTGGGAAGGTTGCCATCAGGGACCTGGGCAGCAGCATCCTCGGAAACCAGGAAGAATCAGGAGAAAGGTCAGGAGCATCCTAAAGCAGGCGGCATCACTGAGGTGACACCACTAGGCCAGTGCCGGAGTTGGTAATTGATGATCACAGATTTGGCAGCGTGGGAGTCTCTGGAGCGTCAGTCTAGTTGGAGATTGGAGTTGGACAGAAAGCATGCGGTCCTCCTTTGCCAGCTACCATGTTCCCTTTTGTCTCTCCCAACTTCTGCTGTGTTGGAATCCCTAGCCGTTCACATGGCTCATTGCTCTCCAAAGAACCAGCAGCTAGATTTGCTTATGAGCTTCATCTTTGGGCTGATGTTTTTTAAATCTCTTTCTAGCTTCCTGTGACTTCCTCGGTTTTGTTGGTTTTGTTTGCTTTTTGTCCTGTCTGTTTGAGTGTAGTGATCCACTTGTGTTTTCGTGTTTCTGAAGGGTTTATCTAAGGCTATGAAACCACCTCTCAGTGCAGCTTTGGCTGCACCACTCAGATTTGGAGATGTTATTTTCACTTTTGACCACTTTTGAAACTCCCGCTTTCCTTGCCTGGTGTTTTGCAGTTTCTATTCTTCACTCTCTTGCTCATTTTTTTAAAAAAGATTTATTTATTTATTTTATGTATGAGTACACTGTAGTTGTCTTCAGATACACTAGAAAAGGGCATTGGATCCCATTACATATGGTTGTGAACCACCATGTGGGTGCTGGGAATTGAACTCAGGACCTCTGGAAGAACAGCCAGTGCTCTTAACTGCTGAGCCCATTCTCCAGCCCCTCTCACACTTTTTGACTCAGGAATTATTTTAAAGAGTTTATAACATTTGTGGCAGTAGACTTTATTTTGTTTTGTTGTTTTTCTCTGGAGTGTGTTCTCACCTCTATATGTGTGCATGTGTGTGCACATGCACGTGGAGGCTATGGGATAACACCACGTGTCTTCCCTAATCGCTTTCCACCTTACTCTTTGAGACAGGGTCTCTCACTGAACCTGGAGCTCACCCATTTGGCTAGACTGGATGGGCAGCAAGTCGAGGGGTCCTCCTTCCTGTCTCCTCAGTTCTGGGACTACAAGATCGTGCCGTGGCACCTAGTATTTTTTACTTGGATGCTGGGGCTCTGAACTCAGGTTCTTATGCTTGTATGGCAAGCACTGCACCAGCTAAACCCCAGTTGCTTGTCTGTTTGTTTCTTTGTGTGAGTCTTGCTGTGTAGCCCAGGCTGGCCTCAAAGTGTGTTTTGAAAGCTAAGATTATAAGTGTGAGCCGCTAACACCTCTTAGACCTGACTTGTGTTGTTTATTCAAATTTGGTGGCATTGTGACCAGATAATGTTTTAATTCTGGTTTTTGAAATGTATACACTTCTTCAACAACACTTATACACTTGTGTCAGGGTTCTGTGTGTGTGTGTGTGTGTGTGTGTGTGTGTGTGTGTGTGTGTGTGTGTGTGTGTGAAAGCATCCAACAGGGCTCTGCCCAGTTAAACCCAACTTCACCTTTGTCTGCTGTTCCAACCATGACCTTCAGCTCCTCCTGGTTTGCAACTGTGTATCTTCTGAAATGGGGTAGAGTACACTGAGCAGAACTTAACCACCTGACCATTCTGAAGCGTGGGCTCCAGTGGCTTGAAGTGTGGGCCTTTCTGAGTCACTTGGCCTGAAGTGAAATGTCTCTGCAATCCCCACTAAGCGTCTTTTTCTTTTTTAGCTAGCTCGTACGGCTCATTAATGTCTACTGCTGCAGCAAACACACTCAGTCCCATTTCTGTCGTCCTGGTTTATGATACATTTTTGCGTTTATAGCTTTGGTGGGGGCTGTCAATTTCCCCCATATGGCCTGGGTTTTCTTTGTTTTATTTTCCGTGTAAATGTCTTCTGATCACTCGGAAAGCTGTGTTTGGGTGCCATGGTTACCTCCATAATTATAATGGGATGTGATGGGCTTAATCATTTATTTCTTGATATGGTGTTTCTTTTCTCCCCACAATGAACAATGTCAGTACTGGCTGACTTAGTCTTCCTCTCCTGTTATCTCCCAAACTTTTGTCCTCAGCACCTTCATACTTCTGATTTGACTTATTCTTCTGAAGAATCCTTCAGACCCCCAACTCTAAATGAGTCAGATCTCGTTTATCTAAACCGCCTCCTCCTCACCTCGCCCCTCCTACGATCTGTTATTTATACCACTTCCCTGTTTTCATTCTAGTTCTCTTGTGTTCTTGTCAGAACCCCTGGGCTTTTTCAAACATGCTCCTAGAGTGAGAGCCTCCTGTGTGCCCTCTCACGCCTGTGCCTGTCTGCTAGGGATTTATCCAAGGGTTCATGGGGACAGCGATTTAAAAACATATCAAGCAAATCTTTCTGCTGACCTCATGCTTGAAAGATGATCCCCTTGCCCGGCTTCTATATCGCTTGCTTTATTCATGCATTTAACAGATATTTATTGGGTCTTACGTATACTGGTTGCCATTCTAGGCCCTGGAAGTACAGGACAAGGAAACAGTTAATCACTTTGGCCCTCTTGTAACTGGGTAGACTTTGACTTCCCTGTTCCAGTCACCCCATCGTGTGGTTACCCTCACCTGCAAAGGTTTCTGGGAAAACAGGGATCTGCAATCGGGTAGCTGGTTTTTTTTGTTGTTGTTGCTATTGTTTGGGTTGTTTTAAAATTACATTCATTTCATTATTTTGTGGGTCTCTCTCTCTCTGTCTCTCTTTCTGAGTGTGTGTGTGTGTGTGTGTACTGCAGTCATGTGTAAGAGTCAGAGAATAACTTTTGAGAGTTGAGTCTTCCTTTCACTGTGAGGGTTATTAGGCATGGGAACAAACACCCTTATCATTGAGCCAGCTCACTGGCTTTGGGTAGTTGTCCTTAGCATGGTGATGTGTGATGCAGGCATAGATGAGTTTGTCTGTGCCCCCTGTTGTCCTGCCTGCAGCCTGGCTCAGCCAGTCACGGCCGCAGTCCTCAGTCTTCAGGCCTCTCTTACATCCTCGCTCTTACACACTGGTCTTCTGGCTCATCTCTTATCCAGGGAAGCCTTGGGTTCTTTTCCATGACTTGATCTGGCCCAAAGCCATGGAGACCTGTCCAAAAGTGTGGGTCCAAGAGGTGCAGTGGGATTTTTTTTTAATTCATATGAATGGCATCTGTATTCATTTTGAACAATTGTTAGCTCATTACACAAAGATATATTTTCACTCAAATCAGAGTACTTTGGAAGGCTAAAGGGTATTTTAAAAATTATGTTCAATGACAGGTGTTCTCTGGAACTGTTTCAAGCCAAGATATATAGTCAAGCTGTGGGAGATGAATGTCACTGGCCTTATAAGTTGATCGGATGGCTCAAAGAGTGAGAAATGTATTTATCTTTGCAATCCCTGCTTTAATAAGCAGCCTGCTGGCTCTGTTGGATTTCCCAGATAGATTGCACGCAGTTAATTGGGATTTGGGTTTCTGTATACAAGTCCTGATACTCCATATGTTACTGCATGGGCCAGGAGCTCGAGTATCCCACACAACCGCAGTGTCACAGACTTCCTTGTGCCCAAAGTACAAATGTCATACGTTCTTGGCTTTTTCCTCACTCTAACGCTTGGTACTTCTTTCTTCCACTCTCTCCAGAAAACCCTTTTGCTGTGCCTCAGGATGGAGGAGGCTAGACCCAGAGCACCTGGTGCAGCCTCCAAGAGCAGCTTCAACCAAGACACCGGGGAGAGCTGGGGCAGCGGCGTGGTAACGAAAGAGGAAGTACCACCTGTGCCCAGAACCCCCTTCCGTGAACTTCTGAGATTAGGAGCAAACTCAGGGTCCGGGGACAGGGTGCAGGAAAGGGGCTCTGAGCCACCTGTCTGCAAGCAATAGTTCTCTCTGGGGCTGGTGGCTTCTGAGAAGAGACTCCGTGTGGATTGAGGTGACCAACACTAAGCTGCTCTGGCTGATCCCAGCCAGAGGGATTTGGGGCCATGAGTTGTACCATGGTCCAAAACACTGACGTTTCCCCTGCCTCCATCCCCTCCAATAGCGGCCCCCTTAGGCCTATCCGTGTCGGAATATTGAACTTGAGTGTGTGCGCGCACGTGTGTGATCAGGGTGTTTCTATATGTTCAGTCAGTTAGCTTGTCATTGAGCCCCATTGCCACTGGCTGCAGGTTCTCCGATGAGCACAAGTTGCTGTGTGGCTGAGGAGTCTTGCCCGTGTCCTCGTTTGAGGCTCAGGCCTCTTGCTGTGGCCAACAACTGTGAACCAGTGGAGTCGGTAGGCACAGTGCCTAACCTTCCTGTCCATGCCGCAAGCAGTGGGGGACTGGAGCGTACCAGTGACAGGTGGTTCTGGTGGAATCTGTTCCCATGGCAGCTGTATTGAGGAAGCATCTTAACTGGCTGTGTGCGGCCTAGGTTGGATGTGTTGTTGTGTGCACCATCACAGCCCCTAGGAGGTGGGGGTGCTAATGTCATTGGAAAGAGTGCAGCTTGGTGAAGGGTGCCACATTTATATGGCAGGAAGTGATCAACTCCATAGTTTGGCCCCAGAGTGACAAGAACCCAAGCCCAAGTTTTGATTCCCAGGGTGTAACAGGCTCTATAACCCAGGTCCCCCAGTGTGGTCACTGGAGCAGGTGCCTGACATTTTCACAGTGAGTGCAGCACCTCCCCAGCTCAGGTCCTCCACTGTCTTTGCCTGAGCTCACTCTGGCCATGGGCCTGCTGTGCACCAGGCCAGGCAGTGGTAAGGTCCAGAGGTGGGTGGGAGCTGCCACACCTCGAACGGAGGAAACACAGCCACAACGATGGGTCCTATGGAAACCCAGAACAGAGGGTTCTATGAATCTGTCCACTTACAATGGGGGTTTCCAAGTAAGCCTGGGTGCCTGTAACATCTGCCCAAAGAGGTTATCTCTGCCCCAAAACCCACTGCCTGTGGCACCCAAAAGGAAGGACATCCCCCAGAAGTGACCCTGTCAATCTCCAGAGGTCACATTGGCAATGTAGACAGGGCCATCTCACCCCTATGAAGGAGGCCAAACTGTCCCTCCCTGCCCTCAGCCTGTGACCCATTCTTCCTGAAGCTGCATCCTTCCTTGATCAGTGCTGTCCCCACACGGTTGGTGGTCTTCCCTCCCCACACTGCGGAGAACAATAGGCAAAGGCAGCAAGGAAGGAAGGGCCAGCGTGGAGGTGTTCATGAAGACCACAAAGGTCTATCATGGAGGCCGAGTGGGGCTTGGGTGGTCAGAGATGTTTAAGCCGGGGTCTAAACAGGATCTAGCTAAGAGGAGTGAACCTGGGAAAGTTGCAGCCAATCTAGAGGTTCCTGCCTGCCAGGTTCCTAAAAGTAAACAATCCAGGGTGGCCAGGAGCAGCAGAGGTGAAGGGATGGATCCACCTGCGGGTCTCTGTGGTTACCGTAGTGATTCTCTGCAGTCACCATAAGGGCGTCTACACAGTGTGTCACCACTGACAGTGCTGGGTTCTAGGACATAAAACTCTTTCCACTCTGGCAGGTTCTTCATTCTTCAACCCACATGAGGGAGGGATGGCCCCATTTGTAGGCACGGAAGCTGTCACTCTGACGGCTCTAGAGGCCTATTGAGCCTGCTGGCCTCTGTCTCTGCACCCAGTCCATTTCTCTCAGACACACTGCTGGGTTCTGCACACACCCAGGAGAGCCTCTGCATCCATCTTGATTAAAGATGGGTGTGGATCCTCTCCCACATCCTAGGGTGTGGGGCAGCCATTGCCCTGGAGGGTTCTTAGCAGTGGACTGGCTGCATCAGGTCACACTTAACGCCTCAAGAGAGAGCTTCTGTAGGGAAGAGGATTCGGGGGCTATTAAGATAGAGATTCTGATAGCACCTGAGCAAAGTGATCACAGGCCCTCCTGCCTCAGTTTCCCCAGTACTGAGAGGAAGGAGCCCAACCAGATGTTGAGGAGACTTCTGGTTTGGGGTGGCTCTGGGTAACACTCTCGAAGCTGCTTGCACAGGGCTCAGAGCTACTTCCTCTGTGAAGCCTCCTTCCTCAGACACAGGAAGGGTCATGGCCATGCAGACAGCAGGATACTGGGTGTGTGTGTGGGGGGGTGGAGGTCCCCATCAGAGGCCTCTTAGGGGATAATAGCTGAAGGTCCCCATGAAGTTTCTGCCTGGGATCTGCTGGGATGCATCTCTCATGTGTGTGTCTGAGGCTAAGAATCTAGACACTGTCCAGGACACAGGAGTACCCCCATCCCCAGAGGACAACATAGCCTTTGACTTAGCAGGCCCTGGGGACCCTGCTCCCTCCCAGCTGGGTTGACCCTGGCTCCCCCACCACCCATCCTCTCTGATTCTCCTCTCTTCAGTTGGCAAACAGGGGTTAGAGGTCAAGGTTTTACCCAATGCTGCCTCCGGAGATATTACTGGAGGCAAGAGCTGTGTCCATGTGGGTATGAGCGCCCGGGTGGGTTGCAGGACCCCAGGTGGCCATGATGAAAATCTGTCCCTTGCCCATGGTATCTATGGGTAACAGATATGCCAATGAGTAGCATGTCCTAAAAGGATACAGAGTAGAGACAAGGTCCCGAACAGTTGTTGAGCTGTGTTGCTGCTAAACTTCCCCACTGCTGTCTCCTCCAGCTGCGTCTGTCCTCTTCTTCCCATGAGCCTCAGGCTACAGACAGTACATGCTGGCAGCAACAAGTAGCCACAGGAAGCAGAGAAGCTGCAGACATGGTGTGCCCATGGAGGGGCATGGAATGTCTTCCTGTCTGCCTGGCTTTTTCCCAGTGGGAACTCTATGTCCCTCGTGATCAGTGTTACGCCCTGTCATCTGTGAGCTCTGGAACCTCCATTCAGAACTCCTCCCTGGTTGGCTGTACTCACCAAGGAAATGGCTTGCTCATCCCGTGTGGGAGTGGCCAAGCATCTGACGGTGACTGTGACCATGCGCAACAGGCCTTAATCCAAATAGAAGCGAGTGCATGTGCACACACACACACACACACACACACACACACACAAACGTGTACACCCAGGAAACACACATGTATACACACACATATACATGCACCCACACATGTGAACATAACTTATACTTGTTCATGTGTGCACGTATATACGCACACCTGTGAGTGTAATTTGCACATGTTCAGTAATGAACACTTGTGAACATACATATGTATACTGAGAACAGATATAAGCACTCAAGTATACATGCATACCCACGAATACTACATGCTCATGTTCACACATGTCCAAAAATACATTCACATGCGTACACACGTACCCTCATGTGAACACACACATACATGATCTGCAAGAGACAGTGAGAAGATCCTCGGGCTTCCAGACATTTCTTAGAGGCTTGTTTTAATTTTTCCATCTGGCTGCTCAGTTCCCACTAACAGGAGTTTCTTGGGAGGTAAACATGAGAGTCCCTAGGGATTCAGGCACAGGTGACAACCTGTGCAACCTCCTGAGCATTTCCTGTGTGTGTAAAGGGCGTGGAGCCGGCACACCGTCTGCCAGGGAGCTTTGCTGGGACAGCGGCAGCCTTGGGTGAGTCACACGGCTCACCATGTGTGTTCCAGTGTCTGCCTGGTCAGACCAGAGGACCGTGAAGAAATGATGTCCTGGGGCAAAGGTGGTGTTCTGTACCCTTAGAAAAATGCAGCTTCATGCCTACCGTGTGTCAGTACCACCATGGTTTCCTGCCCCTTCCGCAGCCTCAACAACGTGCCTGTACTTCATGGCTGTGGTTGGAATGATTAACAGCACAGTCCCACCCCCACGCTGCTCAAATCCTCATCTGCCCAGCAGACACTTGCTGAGCAGCTCCAGCTGCCCCTGCTGTGTCATGGGCGCTCACCTGAAGTTACTCCTGTGCAGACACAGGTGTTGTATCACAAAACAAGCAGCAGTCCCCTGACAGGCCGGTGGTCTACCACTGCTGACCTGACTCTGTGCCTAACAGAAACACTCTCACCCCCCAAAAAAAAAAAAAAAAAAACACAGAACATTTCTCTGTCCCTCCCACAAAAGTGACCTTGGAGGTGGCGTTGCCTGTCCCACTCCACCCTGTTTCCAGTCCAGACTCCTGCCAGGTAGTTGGTGCTAGAAATGCTTGATTTAAACCGTGAGTCAGTCATTCGGGTGGTTAACACTCCTATCTTTACATCAAAGCCCTAACCCGTTTACCCTTGACAAACTAGACCTGCCCTCTAAAACATACAGAGTCCCCTTGCAGTTAGCATCAACTGTAAATTAAGCACGGGGCCAGCAGCTAGAGTCACAGGGCCACCATGGCCTCCCATTAAGTTACAGCTAGTTACCTGACTAGTGAGAACTTTTAGGCCTGTGTCTCAGTTTCTCACATTCAGTCTCTTCCCATTTCCCCCCACCCCCACTGTCTGTGTTCAAGCGAGGGGGAAATGTCCCCGTCTGATGTCCACAGATGAACATATGGGCAAGTTGCAATAACCAACAAAGCTGCAGGGTCAGAGTCCGGCCACTCTAGAGAGGCAGGAGGCCTTCCTGCAAAGGACTTGTTCCTCCCTGAGTCCGTGGGACAAAGCAGGTAGACAGGATGGAGCAGGAAGGTATCTCTATGCTAGAAATGCCAGGATCATGTTGAAAAGGCATGGGGCGTCTTCTCTCAGAGCCCACGACCAGGAAAACCCCCCAAAAAAAGGAAACTGGTATCAATATTCTGCCCCTTCCTAATCCGATGTAATAACGGTGTGTGTGACACTGCGCTGTCTTGCTGCGTTTGTCTTTCTATAGAGTGGTTTTTATAACGACGTCCTTAGTTTTAATAAAGGATTAATCAAGTCAACTGTTTTCCCCCCGGTTGAAGCTGGTTGTGATGTTTCAAAACATACGCTGGGAAACCCCGGGCAGTGTAACTTGTCGCTGTGGGCCGAGGAGGGAGAGGCTGGGGGCTCAGTCGAGGGGTGGTGGGAGTCACTAGGTCCATTGTGAAGAACTCAAGGTATGTTTAAGGTCAAGGGCCGAAAACAAGGCCAGGCAGAACTTGTCCTGAGTGGGTGCAGCCGGAGTTGCAGGAGGAGGAGGAGGAGGGCGACAGCTGGATAAGGCTTGGGAGCCTGTGTGTGGCTGTCCTGATGCCTGGGTACCACTGCTGGGGGAGCGTGGGTGTGGCTGTCCTCCTGTTCTGGGCCCTTTCCTGAGAACAGCTGAGCTCCTCAGGAGAAAACAATGAGTCTTCTCTGCCTCAGTCAGCCAGGGCACAGGCCTGATACAGGAACACATCCTTATTCACCCACGCCAGTTTTCCGACAGGTGAACACACCATGCTCCATGTGTGTCAGATGAGGGGACAGAGCAGCCGTCATCAGTAAGCATTGGCTTCCTGAAGAAACACTGTCCTTTCCTTTGGCCCCTCACATGGAGGACACCGGACACTCTTGGCCTTGGAAGCCTCAGACCCCGGGAATGCAGCTGAGTGACATGGGGCGTGGGCAGGAAGTAGGCTGGGTGTAGACTTGGGATAGGAGCAACTTCACAGGTCTATTATCCCCTGGGGCATCTAGAGGGTCTTGAACTTGGAAAGACAGCCAGGCCTGGTCTCCTGGTAGCCAAATGGTGATGGTGGACACTACAAACACACTGACTTTCCTTGTGGTCCTTGAGTCCTGGGACAGGCTTGGTGCCTCCCTGAGGAGGTGAGTGACAGCCCAGTCCCCAAGGGAGGTACCCACATGCAGCAACCAGACCAAGAGACTGTTGGGACCGTCCTCCCTAATCCACACAGGTGTCAGCCACCTGGATCTCAGCATCTAGGTCCTGGCTATCAGGGTACCTCGCCCCCTCCATTTCCTCTCCTCCCTCTATTGCAAGATTTATTCGTGATTATTAGTGCTCACCAAGGCGACAGGAACTTGCCAGCTAGCATTGCCTGGGTCCCTCAGGCACACCTTCCATTTGATCCTCAATGGTTCCAAGTATGGGAGATGTTGGAGGAAAAACTAAGGAGATACCACAGGATGAACCCAGGTTGCCAGGCACTGAACTAGGTAGAATTATAGACCCCAAATGCGCTTCCCCAGGAATTAGCATGCACAAGCCCTCACAGATCATCCCCAGTTCTCAAACCTCAATCGATTGCTCAATCAATTGTCCCCCAGGTGACAGGTTTCAATAAACGGGATTAAACAAACATGTGTTTTCACCACAGCCTTGCTTCTCACTCTTTACTCAAAGACACTGACAGCCTGGACACACAGCCTTGGGGGTGCTGCAGCAACTTTGTCCCTGTCTTAGGATTTTACTACTGTGGACAGACACCACGACCAAGGCATCCCTTATAAGGACAACATTTAATTGGGGCTGGCTTACAGGTTCAGAGGTTCAGTCCATTATCATCAAGGCAGGAGCACGGCAGAGTCCAGGCAGTCATGGTGCAGGAGGAGCTTAGAGTTCTACCTCTTCATCTGAAGGCTGCTAGAAAACTGGCTCCCACATGGTTAGGAGGAGGGTCTCATTGCCCACTCCTACAGTGACACACTACGTCATCCAACAAGGCCACACCTCCTAGTAGTGCCATTTCCTGGGCCAAGCATAGTCAGACCAACACAGTCCTGAATTGCCAGAACTTGGAACCAGCCAAGCCATACTTCAGCCGAAGAAAATGAGTCAGTAGACAATGGGCTATCTTACAGTGCCAGAAAGGGATGTGCTGTTATGCTAGGAAAGACTAGGGGGAGGGGAACTTGAAGTGCATACGCTGAGTGCAAGGCTCACCTGAAGATGAGACCGGATCATGATTCCCAATTCTGTGATGTTCTGGAAAGGGCAAAAGGAAGGAGCGCAGGGATTCTCAGGGCAGTGAAGCTGCCCTGCATAAGGTGCTATAAGGTTGGGTCCCTAGCTCTACACCTGTGTCCAAACCAACAGGCTACACAGCCAGGAGTGCATGGACCTTCAGGAAAATCCAGAAGCCTGGTGGTGATGATTTGTCAACGTGGGTCACCGACTGCGCTGTGGACATGACTCCAGTGGGATGTTGGATTTGGGGACACTACACTTAATATTCGCTCAAAAAATAAAAAATAAAAAAAAAAATAAATGACTCCAGAAATAAGGCCAAAGGTCTGCATCCATCCGTGTTGCTCAAGATGGTCCTGGATACTGGAGCCAGGGTAAATATACATATTCACCCGCTTGCCTATGTCAGAAAATGCCAAGGAATTTACAGGCACTAAGAAGTATGAGTTCAAAAGGCCTCAGAACACTGGAAATGAAGCTGTTACTATTGATTTCTACACACTAATATCAGATGTAAGAACAAGAAAGTTTAAAATGCTGTAACAGCCACAGGTCCTCCCAAAATTAGAGACTTAGATGCAGATATAAGTATAATGTGCAGGACTTAAATACCAAAAAAAAAAAAAAAACAACCAACCAAAACAAAATAAAAACGCATTGGAAGAAATCAAAGACAATCCAAACCAAAGAGAGACATATCTTGATCATACATCGAAAGACCCAACATGATAAAAATGTTGATTCTTTCTGCCAAAAGCTCTGCTCTGTGAAAGTTCCTGCTAAGAAGATAAAAAGACAAGCCGTATAAGAGGAAAACATTTGCAAACACATATGCAATGAGGAACTAGTAGCCAAAACACACAAAGAAGATTCAGAACTAAACGCTGAGATGCTGGAGCCTCCGAATCAGGGGCTGAGGATGCAGCTCCGTCTGTAGACTGCTCACCCAGCGGGCACAAATCCCCACATTCAAGCCACAGCACTACGCAACCGGGGCACGATGAAGCATGGTTGGTAACCTCAGCATTTGGGAGACAGAGGCAGGAGGATGAAAAGTTCAAAATCATCCTCAGTGACACAGCAAGTTTGAGGTGAGCCTGAGATATATCAGGCTCTGTCTCAAAGGAGAAGGATGAGAAAAATGGTTAAGAGAATCAGAGTAGACAAGAGCCCAGAAAGCAAATGATTCTGATGGAGGCCAATTACCTGTTTTAATTTTGTTGACTGTGCTTGTGTCTAAAACACTACTTCTTAGTCCAATCCCCTGAAGATTCTTCTGTCTGACAATCTACCCCCTTCATATATGCCTTTGGTCCATCCTAAGGTAATTTCGCCCATGGCCAAGTCTAGTTCCATCTTTATTCTTTTACATGTGGATACCTCAGTACCATGAGAAACCACCCTGTGTCAGAAAGCAACTATCTATAAATGTGAGGTTTATTTTCAAACTCTAAATTCCATCCCAGTGACTAATACATCTCCCAATACCAAGAACACGCAGTCCTGATGAGCACGGCTTTGTAGACATCTGAGCCTTCTCTGTCCTATTGAGTGCTGTCTGAGCTGTTCTAGTTCCTCCAGGGACCTGTGAACTTTAGGATCGGCCTCACGCATAGTCTATGCAGGGAAGCCATCTGGAGTGCCAAGGGGAACGCTGTCATGTCTATAGACCATCTTGGAGAACATCGCCATCTGAACATCACCACGTCTTCCACTCCATGAACATGGGATATCTTCCCGTTTGTCTGGATCTTGCTTCCTTTCCCCTTTCAGAGCCCAAGTCTTAACCTTTGTGATGCCAATCATGACTGTCAAGGCAGCTGGACAGAGGGGATCTCAATAGAGGATTTCCCTCCAACAGCCTGGCCTGAGTGTGTGTCTATGGGGGATTGCCTTGATTGAAGATTAATGTAAGAGGGCCCTGCCCACTGTGGGTGATATTAACCCTAGGCTGGTGGTCTTGGGTTATAGCTGAATGTGAGCCAGAGAGGAAGCCAGTAAGCAGAGCTCCCCACCCCCCTTGGTTTTTGTTCCAGGTTCCTGCCTTGAGTTCTTGCCCTGACCTTGAACTTCTTTCCTGAACTTGAGTTCTTCCCTCAGTGATAGACCGTGACCTAGAATGGTAGGCTGAAACCCACCACAGTGTAACATCACGGAACACCCAACAGAACAGCAAAGTCAAGAATTACAGCAAACATGGATGGGGATGCTGAAGAGAGGGTGGTATTCACATAAAACAGCCAGGCTGGAAATAATATGCCAGTTTCTTTTTAAGGAGCACAGGGCAGGAATGGAGGAGGGAGATGCCCCTGTAGTTAAGACCACTGGCTGCTCTTCTAGAAGACCCAGGTTCCCAGTCACCACATTAAGCAGCTCATTACCTATAATTCCAGTTCCAAGGTATATGATGCCCTCTTCTGGTCTCCATAGGTACTGCACTCTAGTGCACACACACACACACACACACACACACACACTTACATGTAATTAAAATTTTTTAAAAATCAATCTTTAAAAACTGAACATGGGGGCTGGAGAGATAGCTCAGTGGCTAAGAGTACTGGCTGCTCTTCCAGAGGTCCTGAGTTCAATTCCCAGCACATACATGGTGGCTCACGATCATCTGTAATGAGATCCAATGCCCTCTTCTGGTGTCTGAAGACAACGACAGTATACCCATATACATAAAACTAATAAATAATTCTTTTTAAAAATTGAACTTATTACTTATATACTGGTACATAGCCCAGAAGTCATGCCCCAGGTACTTGTTCCAGATAATTCAAAACTAAAATCCACATAAAAACCCGCACTGCTCACAGTGGCTACACTGATAAGAGCATCAGACTGGAAGCAGAGTTTCTTCTCTGGGCCAGTGACTAGACAAACTGTGGTACATCTACCCTGTGGAATACTAGATAGCAATAAAAATGAACTGCTTATATAGAGAGAGATCTGAGAATTTGTGTTTGGAGGCAAAAAGCTATATACTGTAATATACTGTATATTATATATAAGTTATATACTGTATAGTTCCACTTCTATGACATGCTTAAAGTTTCTCAAAGATATGGTGAACATATTAATGATTGCCAGGGGTCAAGGAGATGGGGGGGATAGGAGGGAAGAGGGGGTGGTTATGAGAGAGGACAGAAGGAGTAGGTCAGGCAAAATGCACATGCCCTTAGTCCCAGCATTCAAGAGACAGAGGCAGGAGGATCTCCATATGTTCAAGGCCAACCTGGTCAACATAGACCTATTTCAAAACAAACAACAGAGAATACAAGAGCACATAATTAAAATATTTAAGCCTGAGCCCTACAGCGATCACATTAAACACTTGTGAATGAAGACCTCTAAGTGAAACATGTCTCTACACGTGTACTGTGACATGTACACACATGTACACGTGTATGTGACATGTATACACATGCACACATGTGCATGCTAGACAATAAATAAATGAAAATATTGCTTTTAAAACCATGTGTTTATAAAAGATATTCATGGCATGAGCCTAGAGGCGGGATATGAAAATTAAAGGAGGGAGAATATATTGTGCTCACTAACCCAAACCAGCAAACCAACCAGAGCCTGTCTGTATTAATGAAGTTGGGGACAAGAAAAGGAGAAGGGAGTGGAAAACAAAGGGAGGGGAGGTGAAAGGGGGAGGGGTGGGGGAGAGGGTCCGAATGACTAAGAAACAGACACAGCTCAGGAGCCAGCAACTGTGTCCAAATGGATGCTGGCGTTTAGCTGCCTGAAAACTAATGAGCAAACCACACCTCCCACAAATTAAAAATAGATTGGTAAGAGAGACACAGAAGGAAAAGAGCAATAATGATAAACAGCCAAGGGGGAGAAGCTAAATAACGCGGAGGGCTGCTATCGTTCCCCAGCAAGACACTTCAGGGTAAAATAAGAAGCATACAGAGTCTCAGGAGCAGGCGTTTGAAAAACACCATTATAGGTGACACAGGCATCAACAGATGCGAGACAACCTGGCTGGGTGGACCTGAGTTCCCGGGACTCACACAGAGGGACACGGGGCCCAGCTCAACAGCACTGAGAGGCAGGTCCTGTCAGGAAAGAGGTTGTGATGTGCATTTCCGATGAATGGGAGTTAGAGATCTGGTAAATGACTTCCATGAAGCATCTGGCTCTATTCTGACATGTCCCTTTGACCTCTGACCCTTTCACTGTGTGAGCATGCAGCATGCTTTCCCAAAGAGCTGGCAACAAGGGTACCTCAGAGTCGAAGGGCGGCCCCACCCAGCACCACGCCCACAAGCACTTTGATCTTAGACTTCAAATCCAATTATGTAGTTAGCTCTTTAGTGTGGTAGCCAGTGTGTCAGCACTATACACTTTTTCCTATTTACTTATTCACTTTATATCCTGACCACAGCCCCACCTCTCCTTCCTCCCAATTCTCTTCGCACATAGCCCCTCCCTTTTCTCTTGTGAGAAGGAGGAGATTCCCCTGAGTACCATCCCACCCCAGCACATCAAATCACTGCAGGACTAGGCACATCCTTGCCCACTGAGGCCAAACAAGGAAGCCCAGTTAGGGGAGCAGGATCCATCTCAGGCAACAAAGTCAGGGACAGCCCCAACTCCTGTAGTTGGGGGACCACATGAAGACCAAGCTGCTCATCTGCTACATGTGTGTGGCCGTTCAGTCTCTGGGATCCCCCAAGGGTCCAGGTTAGTTGACTCTGTTGCTCTTCTTGTGAACAACCAAACATTAGACAGAGCTTGGTGGGTCGTGTGGAAGAGTTGGAGGAAGGATGGAGAACTCCATACATTTTTATTGTCCATAAATGCAGAAATGTTTGAAAGTAAAATGCCCCTGAGGGCTCCATGTTTGAACATTTAGTCCTGAGCTGCAGATTCGTTCCATCTGGGGAAGCTATGGTGCCTTTAGGTGGCAGGGTCATTCTGGAGGAGGTTGGTCTCCAGGGTTACAGCTTATCCCTGTTTCCAGCCTTCTGTCTCCTGTCCCGCTGAGATATCAGCCAACATCTGCAGTAAGCCCCCATCACCACAGAGAGCCCCCTGCTGCCATTTCCCCATCTTGGTGGACTGCACCACCTCAACCATGAGCCAAAATAAATCTCTCTTCTCAGACTTGCTGCCCGTGTTCGTTCACAGCGCAGAGAAGGCAGCCTACGTAAAGAAGTGATGCGGAGGAGCAGAGCTGCTGACGGACCTGGCCATGAGGTTCTTGGGCCTTTGAACTGGCTTGTGGAAGGAATGTGGAAGAGTCTGAAGCTCAGAGGTGGTGAAATCCTAGAATGGTTTGAGCAAAGATTAACATGTGGGAGTTTAGAACATCAGAATGCCAAGTAAAGTATAAGCAGTAAAGGCTTCAGATGTCCATGGTATGCGTTGTCACCGAAGGCCATGCTGAAGTTTGAATGCCCACGGTACCTGCTGCCACCAGAAACCATATGGAAGTCTGTGTGCTGCTGCTGTTGTGGAGAAGGCAGCTTCCCAAACTCATAGCTGAAAATGAGAGACATTGAAGGCTTCTGTGACAACCTTTGTTCCCACTACCTCTACCCCCAAAGAAACAGCCTATACAGGAATCTACTTTTATTTTTATCGTTTTTTCCTTTTTTTAAAAAATTAGGTATTTTCTTCATTTACATTTCCAATGCTATCCCAAAAGTCCCCCACACCCTCCCCCACCAATCCCCCCACACTTCACTTCTTGGCCCTGGCGTTCCCTGTACTGAGGCATATAAAGTTTGCATGACCAATGGGCCTCTCTTTCCAGTGATGGCCGACTAGGCCATCTTTTGATACATATGCAGCTAGAGACACGAGCTCCGGGGTACTGGTTAGTTCATAATGTTGTTCCACCTATAGGGTTGCAGATCCCTTTAGCTCCTTGGGTACTTTCTCTAGCTCCTTCATTAGGGGCCCTGTGTTCCATCCAATAGCTGACTGTGAGCATCCACTTCTGTGTTTGCTAGGCCCCGGGATAGTCTCACAAGAGACTGCTATATCAGGGTCCTTTCAGCAAAATCTTGCTAGTGTATGCAATGGTGTCAGCATTTGGAGGCTGATTATGGGATGGACCCCCAGGTATGGCAGTCTCTAGATGGTCCATCCTTTCATATCAGCTCCAAACTTTGTCTCTGTAACTCCTTCCATGGGTGTTTTGTTCCCAGTTCTAAGAAGGGGCAAAGTGTCCATACTTTGGTCTTCGTTCTTCTTGAGTTTCATGTGTTTCGCAAATTGTATCTTATATCTTGGGTATTCTAAGTTTCTGGGCTAATATCCACTTAGCAATGAGTACATATCATGTGAGTTCTTTTGTGATTGGGTTACCTCATTCAGGATGATGCCCTCCACGTTCATCCATTTGCCAGGTATTTCATAAATTCATTCTTTTTAATAGCTGAGTAGTACTCCATTGTGTAAATGTACCACATTTTCTGTATCCATTCCTTTGTTGAGGGGCATCTGGGTTCTTTCCAGCTTCTGGCTATTATAAATAAGGCTGCTATGAACATAGTGGAGCATGTGTCCTTCTTACCAGTTGGAACATCTTCAAGATATATGCCCAGGAGAGGTATTGCAGGATCCTCCAGTAGTACTATGTCCAATTTTCTGAGGAACCGCCAGACTGATTTCCAGAGGAATCTACTAAAGAGTATCCTTAAAAATTGTGATAAAGACCGGGCATGGTGGCACACTCCTTTAATCCCAGCACTTGGGAGGCAGAGGCAGGCAAATTTCTGAGTTCAAGACCAGCCTGCAGGCTTGTACAACCACTCTGGAAATCAGTCTGGTGGTTCCTCAGAAAATTGGACATAGTACTACCGGATGATCCAGCAATACCTCTCCTGGGCATATATCCAGAAGATGTTCCAACCGGTAAGAAGGATACATGCTCCACTATGTTCATAGCAGCCTTATTTATAATAGCCAGAAGCTGGAAAGGACCCAGATGCCCCTCAACAGAGGAATGGATACAGAAAATGTGGTATATTTACACAATGGAGTACTACTCAGCTATTAAAAAGAATGAATTTATGAAATTCCTAGCCAAATGGATGGACCTGGAGGGCATCATCCTGAGTGAGTTAACACATTCACAAAGGAACTCACACAATATGTACTCACTGATAAGTGGATATTAGCCCAAAACCTAGGATACCCAAGATATAAGATACAATTTGCTAAACACATGAAACTCAAGAAGAATGAAGACTGAAATGTGGACACTATGCCCCTCCTTAGAATTGGGAACAAAACACCCATGGAAGGAGTTACAGAGACAAAGTTTGGAGCTGATATGAAAGGATGGACCATCTAGAGATTGCCATATCCAGGGATCCACCCCATAATCAGCTTCCAAACGCTGACACCATTGCATACACCAGCAAGATTTTATCGAAAGGACCCAGATGTAGCTGTCTCTTGTGAGACTATGCCGGGGCCTAGCAAACACAGAAGTGGATGCTCACAGTCAGCTATTGGATGGAACACAGGGCCCCTAATGAAGGAGCTAGAGAAAGTACCCAAGGAGCTAAAGGGATCTGCAACCCTATAGGTGGAACAACATTATGAACTAACCAGTACCCCGGAGCTCTTGACTCTAGCTGCATATGTATCAAAAGATGGCCTAGTCGGCCATCACTGGAAAGAGAGGTCCATTGGACACGCCAACTGTATATGCCCCAGTACAGGGGAACGCCAGGGCCAAAAAAATGGGAATGGGTGGGTAGGGAAGTGGGGGGGGGGAGGGTATGGGGGACTTTTGGGATAGCATTGGAAATGTAATTGAGGAAAATATGTAATAAAAAATATTAAAAAAAAAAAAAAAGACCAGCCTGGTTTACAAAGTGAGTTCCAGGATAGCCAGGGCTACAGAGAAACCCTGTCTCGAAAAAACCAAACCAAAACAAACAAAAACCAAATTGTGATAAAGATGCTGAAGTGTAACTCTTCACAGCTGATAGCTTCTGATGGGGAGTTGGGGAAGGACTCAGCTATCTTTAAGGGGCTGGCCACTGGGAGTTTGACCATGCTCCAGTGAATATATGGACAACACAGACTTTCTTTCTCTCTTTCACTTCCTTCTTTCTTTCTTTCTTCCTTCCTTCCTTCCTTCCTTCCTTTCTTTCTTTCTTTCTTTCTTTCTTTCTTTCTTTCTTTCTTTCTTTCTTTCTTTCTTTCTTTCTTCCTTTTCCTTTCTTTCTTTCTTTCTTTCTTTCTTTCTTCCTTTCCCTTTCTTTCTTTCCCTTTCTTTCTTTCTTTCTTTCTTTCTTTCTTTCTTTCTTTCTTTCTTTCTTTCTTCCTTCCTTCCTTCCTTCCTTCCTTCCTTCCTTTCTTTCTTTTCTTTCTTTCTCTTTTTTTCTTTTTCTTTCTTTCTTCCTGTTTTCCTTTCCATTCTTTGGGGAGGACAGACCTTAAAGGAATGGGAAGTGAGTGTGATAAAGGTGCATTATATGAAATTCCCAAATAGTCAATAAAAATATATGTCCACGCTAAAAAAAAATCTCTTGAAGTGTTAGAGAGAAGAGACAGCTCTACCAGGAACTGGGCTGGAGCCAAGAATCTGGCTGCATTCTCCCTGTGTCCTGAAAACTTCTCATGACTATGTAGGTGGAAAATTCAAAATAATTGAAGACAAAACTAAGCTCACTAGGTGGGCACCCATATCTAATGCAGCTTGGTGAGAAGCTGCCCCTGCACTAAGCTGAGGGAGCTGGCCACACTTTGTCCTGTCTCCTGGACAGTCTGTGCTGCTCTGAATGAGAATGGGCCCCAGGGGCATATGTTTGAACACTTGGTCCACAGTTGGAACTGTCTGGGGAGGATTAGGAGGTGTGGCCTTGTTGAAGTAGATGTGTCACTGGGGGTGGAGCTTTGATGTTTCAAGAGACCACACCATCATTCCTTTCTCTCCTTCTCTCTGTTTCTGTCTCTCTCTCTCTGTATGAATCTGTTTCTCTCTCTCTCTCTCTCTCTCTCTCTCTCTCTCTCTCTCTGTATATGTGTCTGTTTCTCTCTCTGTCTCTCTGTGTGTGTCTGTCTGCCTGTTTCTGTGTTGCTCTGTCTGTCTCTGTCTCTCTCTGTGTGTGTCTCTGTGTTGCACTGTTTGTGTGTGTTTTTCTCTCTCTGACTCTCTCTCTGTCTCTGTCTCTGTCTCTCTCTCTCTGTGCCTCCTATTTGTGGAACAAAAAGTAAACGCTCAACTGTTTCTGCCGCCATGCATTCACTTGGCCATTGCAGACTCTTGAACCATACACCCAGTTAAGCGCTTTCTTTTATAAGTTGCCTTGGTCATGGTGTTTAGCTGCAGCAACAGAAAAGTGACTAACACAGGCTGAAAGTGAAGCAAGAATTCCTACAGACATAAAATTTCTGGACATGGGGAGATATTCCTGACCAAGACTCCATGCCCTGAAGCTGCAGGAGACAGGATGAACACTGACCGGGTCATAAAAAACACTAGGTCATAATTTTACCTGATGGAAGATGACAGAGTCAACATCAAGACAAGCAGAGACTCAGAACACAAAACCCACAAGCGAGGCTTGTTTGTTAACATGCTGAGAACACAGACTCACTGACAGAAGGGAACAAGGAACTCTGCAGGAAAGCGTGAGGGGTGTGGCGGGGCATCAACCATGAGGAGCTGCCAGCAGATGGGGGAGCAAGTGAGATGATGAGGTTGTGCTGGGCACCCACCAGACTGCCAGGAACGATTTTACACGTCCTCTGTGGGCAAGTCCATGAGTGGGACAGTTATTCTGTACTCTAGAGAAGAGATTCAGAGCCGATTGTTCCATATAAAGCCAGATCGTTTTTATAGCATAAACTAGACTTCCTTGTCATATCATCTAAGTATTCTGTGTTAGGTTAAGCTTTTCTTAAGAGGGACAACAAGGTATACACAATGGTAGCTCATCACCTGAGAGGCAGAGGAAGGAGGGTTCATCTAGAGTTGGAAGATAGCCTGGTCTGCATAAAAAGAGGTGGTGAGATGCTGGAGGAAAAGCTGGGTGGTAGAGCCCTTTCCTCTCAACAGTGAGACTCTGGAGACAACCTGAAGACATCTAATCAAAAAGAATATGCCCTGTGATCCAGCATGCATAGAATGGAGTTCTGTGTTAGATGGGAGCAGATACACTCTGTGTGTGTGTGTGTGTGTGTGTGTGTGTGTGTGTGTGTGTGTGTGCTATCAACAGGGGATAAACAGGCTTAAAGAATGTGTTAGTAACTGATAAACAGTTTCCCACCCAGAACACTCAGTGTGATTTTCACTCTTGCCGTGAGGTGTATGTGGGAGAGATGGTGTGGGCAGGCGCCTCACTCACTCACTCCTTGGCACGAGCGACCTCCTTCTGGATAGAGTAAGAGTTTCCAGATCTCAGAACACTTTTCCAGCTTTGTCCTGCTGTTTATGACACCACAGACATGACGCACCTTGAGGTCGACCAGGTTGGTAATGTTCCTTCTGTGACTTGCTCAAGTCTAGACAGTCAACCAAACAGCCCATCTGGCCCTGAGGTGCAGTTCTTGCCAGGCTCCGCGGGGCACACACGGCCCATAGCCAGCATGAAATGCCAACATGTCATCCCAGAGTGCTATCTTGGGAGAGATGTGCCGTGCACCACTGGGTCCAGTTCCATGGCAACAGTCAACAACTTCCAGAACGCCTACGATGGCAAGGGAGGCACAATCAATATTCTGAACACTTGTGACGTTTGTTTTCAATATAATGCGTTTTTGAAAATGTTATTCATTCTTTGAGCATTTTGTTCAGTGCATGTAGATTATATATTTTCTCTCCGCTCCTTCTCCAAATCCTTGCAGATCCACCGTCAACTCCTCCTTAGATGTTTGCAACCTCATGCCCTCTCTCTTCTAAAAAAAAATCTCTTCCATGTGCGGCAATCCACGGGAGCATGGTTAGCCTACCAGGGGCCAGCGACACCCCGAAAGAAAGCTGACTCTCCCTTCCCAGAGGCCACCAAGTGAGAGTCCATAGCTCCTCAGCTGGGGGTGGGGCTCTGAGCTCCTTCTCTTTGTGCTGGAAAGTTAACTGGCCTGATCCTGTGCAGACAACCACAGCTGCTGTGCGTTCGTTTGTGTGTGCAGCGGTCCCGTCGTGACTGGAAGGCACTGCTTCATTTCAATCCTCTCTGACCTCTGGCGCCTACGGTCTTCCCATCCCCCTCTTTCAGGGTGTTCCCTGAGCTTGGTGGGGTGGGGGGCAATGACAGCATAACGTGTTTAACGGGAAGTTCCATTATGAACCTTTGATGACTCATCAACTCCCTAGGGCATACATGATCCACTATCACAGGATCCACTATGCTGGCTCAGGCCTGAAATTCCATACAACCACTTAGAGGGATAAACTGAAGGGTGTCGTGCAGTGGACTTGAAAGGATTGTCACAAGGAACCATCAATCAACAAAGCAGAGCAGACCTAAGATGGCAAAAAGCCCACTGTCCGCCATGTTTTTATAGCACCTCGACCCCCTGGTACCTTTCTCTCTAAACGCATCTGTGAACCCTGGTGCACTGCACCATAAGCCTCAAAATAAATCAGAGCTTTGTTGGCCCAGGGATGGGCTGGGTGGGAAAGAGAAATGGAAGCCAAAGAAAATAGAAAAACAGACCCAAAGAGGCGGCCAAGAAGGCAAAGCATGCATATGTTAACCCATTTGGCATCTGCGTGAAATCTATGGATGCACTTAGTTTTTTTTTATGTCGCTTAAAAATCCATGTTTCAGCCAAGGCCTCCTCTGGACAGGGGTTTAGAGTCTCGCCCTGTGCAGTCGTTCCAGTCGAAACTGGGGCTCTGCTTTGAAATGCCCCCAGCATTCCTCAATGGGAAACTTGGTCCCCAATGCGACTGTGATGTAAAGGGAGTGTGTCCAGAACATGTCTAAATCTCAGTAGCTGTACCTTCAGGACTGGATTCATGCCATCATAAAAGGACCTGGGCAAGCATGGGTGCCCTTCCACTCTGTCCTTTACCTTCATCCATTTGAGGGTACAGCAAGATGCTGGACTCCATTTTGGACTTCCCAAAGTCCAGATCTGCAAGCACAAAAATTTCTGTTCAAAGTATTAGCTATGGAGAATTCTGTTGAGCCAGCATGACAGAGAGCAGGCAATCAATCACCTGTAACCGTGCACTGTGGCAAAGCCATGGGCCATGCCTGTGCCTCTGTCACTCTGGTTTGTGTTGGCTATGACTGGGGCATGGGATATGATGTGTGAGTCTCTGCAGGACCTCCCTTGGCTGGTGGCCGATGCTGGCAGCTGTGGGATGGGACTTTAGCTCTATTCCATGGGTCTCTCTTTATGGCGGCTGAGCTCCCTCACATAATGACTGCTGGGTTCTGACAGGGAACACTACCAGAGGCAGAGGTTGGAGGGGGGGGGCATTTATTTCTACAAGGTTCTATCAGCCTCAGGGCTGGCTCAGATTCATGAGGGGTGGGGGGAAGAGCAGAACTTATGTTTGGGTGTAGAAGTAGTAAGACTGCACAGGGTAGGAGAGACTGTGAAGCCCTCTGGAAATCACCACAGCCATCCAGGCCCACAGGCCTCAGCACACAGAATCATAGACTCACTGAGACTGGGAGATTGAGGGAACATGAGTGAGCACCCAGTCCAAATATCTTATTTGGTAATGGGGAAAGAAATTTCAAGAGGGGGAGGCAAGTGTGTCCACCATCACACAGAGACTAGACACCAGCTAAGTCTACAAACAGAACCTTTGTCATCCATTTTTTTCTAGTAATTCTTGAAGGATAAGACAAACTAGTTTTCTTGTTCTTGTCTAGACTATACATATTTCCATTCATCTACCCACCATCCATTCACCCATCCATCCACCACCCATCCATCCATTCATCACCTATCCATTTACTGTCCATCCATCTATCTACCATCCATCTACCATCCATCTGTCTGCCCATTCATCCATCCATCTACATATAGTGACTGCCCACTGTATGCCCTTGAAGGAGTGGCCACCCCAACAGTAGAAGATGGGAAAGCAACAATAACTAATTAAATATTGTGTGGTAGAAGGCAGTGGGCACTCTGAGAGTAGAATAAGACAAGAGAGTGCAGTGTGGGGGAGGGCCACACCCAGATGGTGAACAAAATTAAAGCAGGTGAAGGCATGAGCCCAGTGGGTGTCTTGGAGCATGGCAACTGTCTTAGTTTGGGTTTTACTGCTGTGAACAGACACCATGACCAATGCAACTCTTATAAATGCAAGCATTTAATTGGGGCTGCCTTACAGGTTCAGAGTGTCAGTCCATTATCATCATGCAGGAAGCCCAGCAGCATCTAGGTAGGCATGGCACTGGAGGAGCTGAAAGTTCTACATCTTTGTCTTAGTCAGGGTTTCTATTCCTATACAAACATCATAACCAAGAAGTAAGTTGGGAAGGAAAGGGTTTATTCAGCTTACACTTCCACATTCCTGTTCATCAGCAAAGGAAGTCAGGACTGGAACTTGAACAGGTCAGGAAGCAGGAGCTGATGCAGAGGCAATGGAGGGATGTTACTTACTGGCTTGCCTCCCCTGGCCTGCTCAGCTTGCTTTCTTATAGAACCCAAGATTACCAGCCCAGGGATGGCACCACCCACAATAGGCCCTCCCACTCTTGATTACTAATTGGGAAAATGCCTTACAGCTGTATCTCATGGAGGCATTTCCTCAAAGGAGGCTCCTTTCTCTATATCTCCAGCTTGTGTCAAGTTGACACACAAAACCAGCCAGTATAATCTTCATCTAAAGGAAGCCAGGAGCAGACTGTCCTTGGGCAGCTGTTAGGAGCCCACCTTCACAGTGACACACTTCCTCCAATAAGGCTACACCTACTCCAAAAGGGCCCCGCCTCCTAATAGTGCCAATCCCTGGGCCAAGCATATTCAAACCACCACAGCAACCACGAAGAAGAATGTCAAGTGCAAAGGTCCTGAGGTGGGGGTGCTTTGCACATTGTCAAAGGAGTCTCAATGGGCTCTGGAGACCTTGGTAAGAACTTGAGCTGTGCTCCCAGTATAAGGCAGGACGGCTCAGGAAGGTTTGAAGACTAGGGGTAGTGTTTTGTGTTTTCATATTTATAAGGATTTGGAGTGATGGGGAAGGGCCAGGGTGGAGGAGGACTGGCCAGGGTGGGATGGTAATGGAGAGAAGCTGGCAGGTTCAGAGGTCTTTGGAGATAGCTGTAGGCTTTTCTGATAGCCTGGGGCTTGAGTGGACCAGCCTGGGCCTCTGAGGCTCTGAAAATCGGGAAGGCTGGGAGCTTCTGCCTGGCCAGGTGAGGAGGACTTCAGTGTCACTGTGCAGACTTAGCTCTTAGTGCAAGTGGCAAGGCCACAGA
Organism: Mus musculus; assembly: GCF_000001635.26. Lineage (NCBI taxonomy): Eukaryota > Metazoa > Chordata > Mammalia > Rodentia > Muridae > Mus > Mus musculus. The sequence goes on along the minus strand of NC_000081.6, from coordinate 84,362,866 downwards.
AATAGGTAGAAACCCAACTAGAGGTGCCAGCCAAAACCTGGGCGTCTTGGTGCCATGCAAAGCCATCAAGCATGATTAGATCAGTAAGGGAGGGAACTTTAAAAAAGAAGAAGAAGAAGAAGAAGAAGAAGAAGAAGAAGAAGAAGAAGAAGAAGAAGAAGAAGAAGAAGAAGAAGAGGAAGAGGAAGAGGAAGAGGAAGAGGAAGAGGAAGAGGAAGAGGAAGAGGAAGAGGAAGAGGAAGAGGAAGAGGAAGAGGAAGAAGGAGAAGGAGAAGGAGAAGGAGAAGGAGAAGGAGAAGGAGAAGGAGAAGGAGAAGGAGAAGGAGAAGGAGAAGGAGAAGGAGAAGGAGAAGAAGAAGAAGAAGAAGAAGAAGAAGAAGAAGAAGAAGAAGAAGAAGAAGAAGAAGAAGAAGAAG